>NW_028318610.1:1735000-2352500 GCF_062004578.1 Staurois parvus | reverse complement strand
GGTGGGGTATAACTCCTGTATAAGGCCAGGTTCACACTCATGCCTGTTCCTGCACATAGGAAAGACACCGTCTATAGCACATGTGCAGGGGGGCTGTTAATTCTCAATGACACCCCCGCACTGCAGCAAAACTCCTGTTGATACCGTTCAGCGTGATTTAAATAAGAGGGTCCAGGTCTTCTCTACCCGTGTTTTGCTGGGTAGGGCGGCTTTTGAATTGAATGGCCTGCTCTACCTGCAAAGTTGAACTGATGTGAACAGTCTAATCTTGATACTAATGTATCAACAAGCAACTCATAGCACTTGCTCTAATTTACTACAGGTATTTACTGACAATTTGCACCGCATTCATGTTGTACATTCACATCAGTCCCTGTCCTTGAGGAGTTTACAGCCTAAGGTCCCTAAAGCAATTCTAAAGGTTCATTATTTTTTCCCGGAAAATAACAAACATCTAAATTTAAGTGGTTATCACTTTTTGCCTGGCAGTACTAGAGTCGTTGATTCGAATCCCAATCATGGCACCTCATGCCTGGAGTTTGCATGTTCTCCCTGTGCCTGCGTGGGTGTTCTCCGGGTACTCCGGTTTCCTGCCACACTCCAAAGACATGCTGGGAGGTTAATTGGATCCTGTATAAATTGGGCCTAGTACGTGCATGTATGAATGTAACTTTGGGACCTTATATTGTAAGCTCTTTGAGGGTTAGGGACTGATGCCAATGCACAAAATATATGTAAAGCGCTGCGTAAATTGACGGCACTATACAAGTACCTGAAATAAATAAATAAATAAATAATGTCTATACTTACCTGCTGTGTGCAGTGGTTTTGCACAGAGCAGTCTGGAGCCTCCTCTTCTCAGTTCCCGCGCAGGGTCTCCTGGCCCCTCCCTCCTGTTGGGTGCCCCCACAGCAAGTAGCTTGCTATGGAGGCACCCACTGCTCCATGCGTCCATTCGCACATGGAGCCGTGGCTTGACCCCCCTCTCCTCATTGGCTGACTGGCTGTGATTGACAGCAGTGGGAGCCAATGGCTCCCGCTTGCTGTCTCAGCCAATGGCTCCCGCTTGCTGTCTCAGCCAATGGCTCCCGCTTGGTATCTCAGCCAATGGCTCCCGCTTGGTGTCTCTGCCAATGGCTCCCACTTGGTATCTCAGCCAATGGCTCCTGCTTGGTGTCTCAGCCAATGGCTCCCGCTTGGTGTCTCAGCCAATAGCTCCCGCTTGGTGTCTCCGCCAATGACTCCTGTCTCAGCCAATGGCTCCCGCTTGGTGTCTCAGCCAATGGCTCCCGCTTGGTGTCTCCACCAATGGCTCCCGCTTGGTATCTCAGCCAATGGCTCCCACTTGGTGTCTCCGCCAATGGCTCCCGCTTGGTGTCTCAGCCAATGAGGAGGCAAAGACCCTGAGCAGCTGATGCTGTCATTCACATCGCTGGATCGTGATGAGGCTCAGGTTCAGTATTGAGGGTTCTGGGGGCACTGCTGCACATAGAAGGTTTTTTTCCTTCATGCATAGAATGCACAAGCATGTACATTTAGGGGTGGACGGGGCATACATCCCTAAACCCATACAACCGTAATCATCAGTGTCCATCAAAAGCTGCTGCATATTTCAGCCAGTCCTGTATTTGGGCACACTGTTGGCATCTGTGTCCCCCTCTGCACCCAAAAATGGCATTTGTTATATGCTGTACGTGCCAAACCGCCCATGTGCGTGATCCCCTAAACATGCCAAGGATTGGGGGAAAAACCTGTTTTATCTGCTGCGCTGAATAATTTGTCTACTGTGTCATGAAAACTGAAAGATTGTGTTCATATTTCCTGCAGGAACGGAGTGTTGTGCTGTGTTAGCCATCAACAAAAGTAGCAAATTGACTTTAGGATGCAAATAATATAAATATCCTCCTGCGCTCCACAGAATAATTAAATATAGCTAGCTGCTATCATCTATACCCTATACCAGTGGTGGGCAACCTTTTTTTTCAACTGAGCCAAATCTCGCCAAAACCACGATTGAAATTTATTTTGAGAGCCACATTTTTAAAACTAAAAATACATCCCCCATATAGTAATTCATCCCCCATAGTAATTCATCCGCCATAGAGTAATTCATCCCCCATAGTAATTCATCCCCCATATAGTAATTCATCCCCCATAGTAATTCATCCCCCATATAGTAATTCATCCCCCATAGTAATTCATCCCCCATAGTAATTCATCCCCCATATAGTAATTCATCCCCCATAGTAATTCATCCCCCATATAGTAATTCATCCCCCATATAGTAATTCATCCCCCATAGTAATTCATCCCCCATATAGTAATTCATCCCCCATAGTAATTCATCCCCCATATAGTAATTCATCCCCCATAGTAATTCATCCCCCATAGTAATTCATCCCCCCTATAGTAATTCATCCCCCCTATAGTAATTCATCCCCCATATAGTAATTCATCCCCCATATAGTAATTCATCCCCCATATAGTAATTCATCCCCCATAGTAATTCATCCCCCATATAGTAATTCATCCCCCATAGTAATTCATCCCCCATATAGTAATTCATCCCCCATAGTAATTCATCCCCCATAGTAATTCATCCCCCCTATAGTAATTCATCCCCCATATAGTAATTCATCCCCCATATAGTAATTCATCCCCCATAGTAATTCATCCCCCATATAGTAATTCATCCCCCATAGTAATTCATCCCCCCTATAGTAATTCATCCCCCATATAGTAATTCATCCCCCATAGTAATTCATCCCCCCTATAGTAATTCATTCCCCATATTGTGTCAATTCACTTACCTTTGCTCCGCGCGTTCCTCTCGCTGTGTTCCCGCGCCGTGAGAGGAGTTCATCACGCTGCCCCGCCTGCATCCTGACAGCCAATGTTTGCCACGCTCCGCGGGCTGGATTAAAAGGTCCGCCGGGCCGTATACGGCCCGCGGGCCGTAGTTTGCCCATTGCTGGGCTAGCTGCAGAGTCCTGACTTTTGGGGCGGCCGCCTGAGAGGAGGGAAGGGAGCGGGCACCCGGCACACAGAAGAGCCGCATCAAAGTGTGTAAAGAGCCGCATGTGGCTCGCAAGCAGCGGCTTGCTGACCACTGCCCTATACCATAGGACAAAGGAAATCATAAAATCTGGATCAACCCTCATAGCTGAGCGCTTTATCCAGATTTTATGACTTTAGGATCATACCATTTATTGACTCTTCTTCAAAACCTTGCACCACAATTTATTTACTAATCACAATAAATGGTATCACCTTTAAAATGTTTCACACCTTTTATCTTTTATTTTAACCAGGTAACCCTGCCATTAACCCCCCTGGCGGTATTCCCGAGTGTAGCTCGGGGTAAAGTTTCAGTACCAAAAGCGGTAACCCTGAGCTACACTCGGGCTTACCATGCGGCGTTGCATAGGGAGTCCCTGCAGAGCTTACCTTGTCCTTCGCTCCCGCGATGTGTCCCCTGCAGCGTCCCTGGCCATCTCCTCCGGCCGATGCCGGCATCCGGCTTCTGTGTTCCGGTCCCTGTGACGTCGGGACGTACGGGCGCTGGAACTGGCGGCAAATTTGAAATTTTTTTTAAAATTTAATTTTTTTAAAAATGATTATTACATAGTAAAACATTGCTGTTTCAAAACATTTCACATACATTTTGTCCCTACTGCTTTGTCCTGTCCCCTACCTGCATTTTGACTGTTCTTTCTGCCTGGAAACTTAGAAAAGTCGATGGCGTCCAAAAAGTGTCCCTTTGGGGTTTATTTACTAAAGCTGGAGAGTCCAAAATCAGACTCCCTTCTGCATAGAAACCAATCAGCTTCCAGGTTTCATTGCCAAAGCTTCATTGAACAAGCTGAGGTTAGAAGCTGATTGGTTTCTATGCAGAAGGGAGTCTGATTTTGGACTCTCCAGCTTTAGTAAATAAACCCCTTTATGTCAAAATCAGTTTTAGACCGGCTAGAGAACAGCGATAGTAAATCAGAACCACTTGCAGAATTGAGTGATAATGATTCATGGGGGAAATTCATCATCAGACACTGAAAACGATTCTGCGACTTTGCTCAGTGATGTGCGAACTTGGCGCTATATTTCACATTTCAGTGTTTTTGGTTTGATTTATATTATTTAATTAAATTAATTATTATTATATTATTATTTTTTATGATTATTTATTAAATTATAATTTATGATTTCGTGTTTCAAGTTTTATCATACCCGGGATGTTTACTAGACTCTTGTTCGGACAGATTTCAGTGAGTTATTCCTAAATTACAGCCTACAATAAAAAAAAAATACATATTTCCATGCAAAATAATGGTACCGCTTTCAGCACCAAACATCTGAAATAATCATACTGCCAGGGAGGTTAACAAACTTCCGGTTCTAGGTTGACAACCTTATTGAGCAGCATTGCACCCTAAAACAGGGAGTGTGTTAGGACTACATAATACTATGTTAAGGCTGCATAACACCTCCCTTTCTTCTCCATAAGGGAGGGATGTGTTTTGTAGTCTATGGAGATAGCAAGGAACAATGCTGACGGATAACAGTCCGGAAGCAGAGAGTACAGGAAGCTATCGACTCACAAGATTTTTGGATGAAGAGCTACATGTCAAACACTTCCAATCAGGGGCGGACTGACAACTCATGGGGCCCCCGGGCAATAGGGGATCATGGGGCCCCTGTGTCCTTGCCCAAACTCAAAATAGCCTATGAAAAAGGTATCAGGGGCATTTCATGGCGCCCCCTACTGACCCCGGGCCCTCGGGCAGTGCCCGAGTGCTCGAATGGTCAGTCCGCCCCTGCTTCCAATATATATGAGACCAAAAGAATCAATACAAGCAGGTTATTGTTAGAATTTACATACATGTTCATATTTTGTGTATTGATTTGTTTGTTTATTTATTCTTTAGCTCAGGGATGTCCAATACAATCAGGTGACAGAAAAGGAACATTTGCTACCATGATTGTTTATTCCACAATTTACTGAGGAATTTTACAGGAAGAGGCAGTCATGGAGACGTCACATAATCCACCCAACGGGTAAGTACCTGAAATACCAACAATATCATGACTTATCTTGCCTGCATACTTGTAGGTATCATAGTACAGCTGACAAGTGGACTTCAGGTACCTTAAAATCCTACTATATTCATGTTATATTGTTATATATTATGCCTGATGTGTAGTAGACAGATAAAACAATGTGCTGAATTGTGTACCATTATGTGCAAAATGATCGTAAATGATGGTAATGTTCAGCCATTACCATTTTCCACAATTTTTGTTCTTCTTTAGATCTACCGTCTATGTATTGCAAGGGCCAGCTTGATTTGATACAATTGAATGTTGAGGTGTATCCTTGTATTACCCAATTTAGGTAAATATAAAGAAGATTGGACAATCAAATTGTATAGTGTTTGGCCAGCTTGCAATTGTGTTTTGAAAACAGGAGGCGAGACTACATGTTGGAGTAATGGTACTTGTAAAGTAGACCCTATTGCTTGAGTTGTGGCAATGGAATAGTACAGTTTTAGAGATTGTGTATATAGGCGTTTGCAATCACTGCCTTTCTGCTTTGGACTGTGGTGCACTCGTTCAAATGCAATATGCAGTATAGGGCTGTATATTTGCCTGAAATGCAAACGCATCATAGTGGTACATACAGCGCCCAAAGCAGCATAGCACAAACCAGCCCAAATGCAGCCTTGGAGCCGTTATCCACACCGCACCATTAAAGTAAAAAATGGCTGACTTGTCGTGCACTTCAAATGCACATCAAACACAGGAAGAAACACCTATTTTGCTATACACATTAATACATGCGTGATTTTCAGCACTCGAAACAGAACTGAACAGGAGATGAAAGCTTTTTTTTATGACCACATGCTTAAAGATGTACATATAGAACAACTGTATCCACCTTTGCCAGATACTTGAGTGAATATTGACTGTTACATGGAGATTATCATTAATTTAAGCTGGCCATACATGGATTGAAATTCGTCCGGTTCAGCAAGAACCAGCCAAATTTCGATCCATGTATGGCTGTTCCTGTTCATGGGAAGTTGATTTATTGATCGACTTCTCATAAATTGGCTTGTTGGTGAACTTTCATTCAGGTGCATGTAGGCATTCAGGGTCAGCAAATGATCAATATGTCCTGACAGTAAAAGAGTCCAGCTGTCAGAATACAATGACACAGCAGGGAGGATTTTCACATCCAATGTATAGTTGGGTCCAGGGGTGGACTGACCATTTGGAAACTCGGGCACTGCCCTAGGGCCCGGGGTCAGTAGGGGGCCCCATGAGATGACCCTGGTACCTTTTTCATAGGCTTTTTTGAGTTTGGGCAAGGACACAGGGGCCCCATGATCCCCTATTGCCCGGGGGGCCCCATGAGTTGTCAGTCCGCCCCTGGTTGGGTCAGTCGGTTCAGTTTTTTTGTCCAGCCAGCTTGCTAAAAGAAGAACAGCAAACCATGTATGGCCAGCTTTAAGGGCCGGTTCACACCAGTGCGTTCCTGTGCGATGCAGTACATTCCTGTGCTATTCATATATGGTGCGTTTTTGATGTTGCAGTAATGATTGTATAAGTATCTTTGTGCTTATTAATAAATTGTTCCAGTAGTGTATTATATTTTGTCTGCAGGAGCCTGAAAAGCATTGCACCAGCAATTAGCAGATCGCTGGTGCCATGCAGGTCTCCTGCAAATCTGTCTGTATATCTACTTGCCCACAAGGGATGCACGAGCAAGCAGATATACTGACAGGAAGAATTAATGAACATTCATTGGAGACTACAAGCTGACAGCTGCTAAGGCTTTCGGGACTTGTAGTCTCTTGGTCACAGAGGAATGTAAATGAATGGTGACCGAGTAGGCAGAGCCCTGAACGGCCACTTTTTTTTTTAATTTGACAGCTAGCAAAGGGAGGAGAAGGCCCCCCTGCTAGCTGTCAAAGCAGGGGGCAGGGGCTGGTCTGATCCTAACATGTTACATGTTACACCCTGAATATGGGAGTAACATGTAACATGTTACAAAAGGTGACCTTTTCCTTAAACTCTCGCAGTAAGAGGCAGCCCCCCTGCAACAGAGGACTTTTCCTTACTATGGAGGTAGGCTTTAAATTACTGTAAACATTGTATACACATTTTATATAGCTGATGAGTATCTCTTGTTGAAGAGCTGCCTTTTGGTCCTCATCCCCGTAAAGACTTTATTTTATGCTGATCTATCTTTTATTTTCTAACAACTTGATTGGTATAAAGCAGCAACCATTTTTGGCATATTCCTGACAATATACGCTGTCAGCCAGACTGTCCTGGCAGCATTTTTATGTGAGTTAATGCCTTTTTTTATGGAGGATGATTGTACATCTATACCTTTAATAAAAGGGTAATACACCATTTGAGCTTCCTCTTTTTTTTGGTTTACTGTGACTGGGGGTATCTTACTGTTCTGAGATGAGGAGGAATGAGGATCCAGGATTATTGTGTTTCAGCAACAGGGGCGGACTGACAACTCATGGGGCCCCCGGGCAATAGGGGATCATGGGGCCCCTGTGTCCTTGCCCAAACTAAAAAATGACTATGAAAAAGGTACCAGGGGCATCTCATGGGGCCCCCTACTAACCCCCCGGGCAATAGGGGATCATGGGGCCCCTGTGTCCTTGCCCAAACTCACAAAAACGTAAGAAAAAGTTACCAGGGGTATCTCATGGGGCCCCCTACTGACCCCGGTCCTAGGGCAGTGCCCGGGTTTCCAAATGGTCAGCCCGCCCCTGTTCAGCAACACTAACTATGCAATTATGTATTGACCTCTTTCATGCTGAGAGGTCCTACTATCTGGTGAGTTTTCAGACAGAGGTTATGGTGGCAGTTCTTCCACAGTGATTGTTGAGGCGTGGTCGCAGTATTGGAGGTCACTGTATTCTTCTTCTGATTGGGATTAGTGGGAGTCATGGGGCTCAATTCACTAAAGAATATTTCATGAGATAATTGTAGAACGTGACACAATTTTTCCATTTATCTCATGCGATGCTGAAAATGTCAGTTCACTATCACTGTATGATTTATTTATCTCGAAAAGTGAAAATGTTCGGTAAACACCTCATAAAACGGTGTTAAAGTCAATTCACTAAAATTAATAAATAAATAAACAAACAAATGCATGAGTTAAATAAATAATGGCCCAGGCCAGGGGCGAACTGACAACTCATGGGGCCCCTGGCCAATAGGGGATCATGGGGCCCCTGTGTCCTTGCCTAAACTCAAAAAAGCCTATGAAAAAGGTACCAGGGGCATCTCATGGGGCCCCCTACTGACCCAGGGCCCTCAGTCAGTGCCCGAGTATCCAAATGGTCAGTCCGCCCCTGGTCCAGACATGAGGTATCTAAGGAATGTAAAATATAATAGCCAGTTTGGAGGAGTCTCTACCTTTTTGAATCAGTTCTCTCAACAGTAATGCATAGAAATCTAAATATGGAAAAACACAGACTCATTGACTCATTGGGGATGATTTACTTAAAGAATAACAAAACTTTTTTTTTTTTTTTTTTAGTTTTGGATAGAGTGGAGAGGGATTAAAACCCCTGTCAGGTTTATATTGCTGTCTGTGCCCCCGTTAGGGAAATTCAACCTCTCTATATGTCCTGTTTATCATTGAAAGCGTAAGTAAAAGAAAATCCCAAATTTTGGTTTGTCTCCAGAAAAGTAATAAAAAGGAAATCTTCCAATGGGGACACTGGTTCTGGTCACCTGGGAGTCCCCAAGCGATTTTTTTAATTTGTAGGGATTTCCTCTTACTTCCTTTTTTGGCTATGGGACAGGAAGTGAAGGGGAATCTTCCCAATGACAACATTGTCTTTTTTATTGGTGGAAGAAGGGTGTTTATATATTTGTGTGACTTTTGATACTATTTCCATTCAGTATTTGACATGTATAAAGATATTTTGTATTTACTTAATTTTACTTGATTTTGATACACCATGTGTGTCCTGTGAAAGCAGCTTCCCTTTTGTTTGGTATTCCAATCACCTTTTTTCTTTTGTATTAATACATCTGCTGCAGGGACCGCATTGAATTTGTGAGTTGGCATACACTCACCGGCGACTTTATTAGGTACACCTTGCTAGTATCGGGTTGGACCCCCTTTTGCCTTCAGATCTGCCTTAATTCTTCGTTGCATAGATTCCACAAGGTGTTGGAAGATTTTGGTCCATATTGACATGAGTTACTGTTGCCTTCCTACCATCTCGAACCATTCTGCCCATACTCCCCTGTCCTCTGACATCAACAAGGCATTTTTGTCCATACGACTGCTGCTCACTGGATATTTTCTCTTTTTTGGACCATTCTCTGTAAACCCTAGAGATGGTTGTGCGTGAAAATCCCAGTAGATCAGCAGTGTTTGAAATACTCAGACCAGCCAATCTGGAACCAACAACCATGCCACGTTCAAAGTCACCTAAATCTCCTTTGCCTAAATGCATTGAGTTTCTGCCATGTGATTAGCTGATTAGTAATTTTGTTACCAAGCAATTGAAAAGGTGTACCTAATAAAGTTCCTTGGTCTCCTCCTCCCATGCCCGCCTCCGGGACTTCTCCAGGGTGTCACCCATCCTCTGGAACTCCCTGCCCCAACCCATCAGATTATCACCTACTCTCCTTTAGGCACACCCTGAAAACCCATCTCTTCAGGGAAGCCTACCCCACCCCCTGCTAACTTGCCGACCTCCTCCACTCTTCCTACCACTCCATCCCCCACAGCTATCTCCTCCTGTGCCACCATCCCCTCCCTCCTAGATTGTAAGCTCCAAAGAGCAGGGCCCTCGATCCCCTCATGTTTTGCATTGTATTGGTATTGTTCTGTCACATGTTCTGTCCCCCTTTGTAATGTACAGCGCTGAGCGAACTATTGGCGCTTTATAAATACTGTATAATAATAATAATAATAATAATAAAGTGGCCGTTGAGTGTATTTTTATGGATTATTTTATCTCTTTATTAGCACTAACAACTGACAGGGGTTCTAATCCCTCTCCACTGTATCCATTCCACTGAATATCATGTCATGAGATAAAATACTGAATGGTTTCATGAGCTAAATACCTCACACGTTGATGAAATACTGTATGTCATACTTTATTTTAGTAGCGTTTTTTTTGAGAATTGCAAAAAAATCTTTTGAAAAACCCAAAGAGCTATTTTATCTCAGATTTTAAAGAGGAATATAACTGTTTGTGAATTGAGCCCATAGTCTTACTTCTAGTTCTGCAATTTACTTTGACACCTGAAAAAGAACTACATACATGTTCCTTTTTGCGAGCTGCAGTAAAGATTTATACTAGCGCAGACTGTTTTGTGAAGTTTTATGGTTTATGGTATATTGCTTTTGTACAATTGCATCTGATCGTTATCCCAGTAAATGGTTCTTTAGACTTTCAAACATTCAGATTTTTTTACCAGGTTCGCTTAATTTTTTTCATTGTATCGCAGTGCTGCTTTGAATTTATAAAAGTAACATTAATGTCTGTGTGCCACATTGTTCTCTTACTGTGTGCAGAACTTTTCCTGTTTGCTTTTTGCAGTGCACCTGTAATTGTTATATTGCAGTATGCTCCGTCTATTGTCATTCTGCTTTGTAGTGTGCTGTGCATACAAAATGTTATTGGTGTAGGTAGGGAGAGCTATTGTGACCATACAGAGCCTGGACTAATGCCAGTTCAATGGCTTAGCATAACAAACTCACCTTGTAGGGGTTTCCTAGGGATTACAAGCGCAACCTGGTCCTTTTGTTGCCATGTAGTAAAGGAAAGGAAGCGATCTACCATGTACTGCACATGTTACTACTCTATGTTGGCTACTATGACCAAAACATGTTTTAAGATGTGTGAGTATCATTTCCTGTGCATTTCCTTTGAGTATTTCAGTTTCTTCCCACACAAAGATATACTGGTCGGCACGGACGGACTGACCATTTAGAAACTCGGGCACTGCCTGAGGGCCCGGGGTCAGTAGGGGGCCCCATGAGATGCCCCTGGTACCTTTTTCATAGTCTTTTTTGAGTTTGGGCAAGGACACAGGGGCCCCATGATCCCCTATTGCCTGGGGGCCCCATGGGTTGTCAGTCCGCCCCTGCTGGTCGGTATATTTGCTTCTGTCTTAATTGGTCCTATTATGTGTATGTTTGTAAGATAGGGACCTTGGAATGTAACTCCTCTAGGACAGGGACTGATATGAATGTAGGAGAGAGAGAGGTGCGCCAGACTAAGTGCAGTAAGATTATAACAGTTTATTGCACACAAGATATTAAAAACTCACAAGACGTGGGTAGGTATCAGGCATCAAATATAAAGAGGAGGACGTCATCTGTGCTGCACATCACGGGCGGATGGCTGCAGTGCCAGGGTATTCAACGGCTGGCGCTCTAGGCGGGTCCCACAGAAGGAAGCAAGGACGGCAGGAGCAGTAACCGGGAGTCGCGGCGCAGGAAGCGACGCTGGGCGGCCATCTTGGATGCGCCTCAAGCTGGCCCCATCACCCACGCTGATGTGAGAGACCAGCAGCGCCCGCCCTGGATCACGGCTCTTCTCTGCGCCGCGACTCCCGGTTACTGCGCCTGCCGTCCTCGCTTCCTCCTGTGGGACCCGCCTAGAGCGCCAGCCGTTGAATACCCTGGCACTGCAGCCATCCGCCCGTGATGTGCAGCACAGATGACGTCCTCCTCTTTATATTTGATGCCTGATACCTACCCACGTCTTGTGAGTTTTTAATATCGTGTGTGCAATAAACTGTTATAATCTTACTGCACTTAGTCTGGCGCACCTCTCTCTCTCCTACATTCTTCTACTACAGAGTCTGGTTTACTCTAGAGAGTGCAAGCCTCACGACGGTGTCTACATTGCAGCTTTGTATATATATGTATACACACATATATATATACATATATATATACCATCTATTCCAACCAGGGGCAGACTGACCATTTGGAAACTCAGGCACTGCTCGAGGGCCCAGGATCAGTAGGGGGCCCCATGAGATGCCCCTGGTACCTTTTACATAGGCTTTTTTGAGTTTGGGCAAGGACACAGGGACCCCATGATCCCCTATTGCCCGGAGGCCCCATGAGTTGTCAGTCCGCCCCTGATTCCAACCCAGTACTGTCTATACCACAAGTCCTTCCCCCCCCCCCCCCCTCCTCTTACCACTAAGACTTTCTGAGTAAACTTTATACCCACCACAACCTCTCTTGCACCAATTACATCTTCGTTTTGACTGATATGAATGTGCAATCTTTAAAGCGTTGCATCACTTGTTGGTGCTCTATCAATCCCTGTAATAAATAAATAACTAAGATACAGCAAATTTGTGTCCTAAATATGATGGGGGAGATTTACTAAAATCGGAGCACTTAGAATCTGGTGCAGCCATGCATGGTAGCCAATCAGCTTTTAATTTCAGCTTGTTCAATTAAATATTGACAGTAAAACCTGGAAGCTGATTGATTTCTATGCAGAGCTGCGCCAGATTCTGCACTCTCCAGTTTTAGGCTACGTTCACACTAGCGTTGTGTGCAGGTGGCAGAGAGGCGTTTGGGAAGCGTTTTTACCGCTTCCCAAATGCCTCGGACAATTCTGCACATTACAGCGCATGGTGCTGTTCTAACGGGAGCGTTAGCGTTGTGGCAAAACGGACGCCTCTGGTCGAGTCAGGAGGCGTTGAAGCCTCCTATTCTAGTCTATGGTGTCGCTCTGCAAACACCCGGCCGGCGTTTGCGACGCGGTTGCGGGGTGTTTGCGGAGCGGTAACACCATTTAAACTTCATTATAGGTGTTTGTGGGGCATTTTTAACGCTAGGCAAATGCCTAGCAACCTCCGCTAAACCGTACATGCGGCGTTTGCGGAGCGTTTGCCAACCGTTAAAAATGCTCCGCAAACGCCAGACCAACGCTTGCCAAACGCTATAGGGGCGTTTGGCAAGCGTTGGTAAAACAGTCAAGTAAATTATTATTATTATACGGGATTTATATAGTGCCAACAGTTTGCGCAGCGCTTTACAAAATGAAGATAGACATTACAGTTACAACACCATAAATCTCCCCATATGTATGGCTGCTGTATGTATTACACTGCAGTTTTGTATAATGCCACAGATCACTTTTGGAGACTTACAATGGAAGTCCTGCTAATCAGCTTTCCAGAAATGTGTGACCTCTGAAATGTTATGGTTGTCACTAAACCATGTGTAAAGGGGACCGTCATCTGATAGGGACACTTACTGACTACTATTAAAGATAGAATTCCCAAAACTTCATGGTTTGTCTCTGTGACAGGAAGTGGTACGGAAACTCAGGGACACAGAAAAAAAAAACATTACAGACCCATATTGTAAGGGGTGCGCCATGTATACATATGGAGTCGTTGGAGAAGAATAAGATGAGTGTGTATCTCACTAGGGTAGCAGATAAGTAATCCTGTTGCTCTGCAAGGGCTTAGCACAGGTTCACTTTGAAGATTCACTCACCAGAGCTATATGCTGATTAAATTATAAACCAGCATGATAGTATTTTGCTCTGGGAGCGATGATCTGCAGGATATCCCAGTAGAGGAACAGCAACCAATAGTGATCCAATTAGCACATATGAAACAGCTAAGCAGCACATATAGAACAGCTAAGCAGCAAATGGTCTTCCAATAACATGGGCAAAGCTCGAGGAATCAGAAGAGATATGATGGTGCAGTACGTTTAAAACCAGTAAAAATTAAGGGGAGAAGACGTCAAGTGACGAAACGCGTTGGGAGTGGCCTAGTGGACGTGACGTCGGGACGTTCCTCCCAGCTGTCGGCTATGAGATCGCGGTGCAGGAGGTTCGTCTCTTGGTTCTTCCCTCGTGGATGTGTTATTATAGAGGCTGTCATTGCTGGTGTCAGCTAGACACCTTCATTGTGAGTGTTATACGTTACTAATGCTTGAGGTGATTGTAGCCGTATTAGTGCATTTGCGACAGAAACAATTGAGTACTGTCCGTGATACTTTTTTTATTTGCACTAACATACAATTTTGAGGACAAGCTTCGGGGTATGTCCCCTTCTTCAAGGTCCAAGCAGTACTTGGACTTTGAAGAAGGGGACATACCCCGAAAGCTTGTCCTCAAAATTGTATGTTAGTGCAAATAAAAAAAGTATAACGGTCGATACTTTACTAATAAAATTTTACTGTTTTTAAACGTACTGCACCATCATATCTCTTCTGATTCCTCGAGCTTTGCCCATGTTATTGGAAGACCATTTGCTGCTTAGCTGTTCTATATGTGCTGCTTAGCTGTTCCATATGTGCTGATTGGATCACTATTGGTTGCTGTTCCTCTACTGGGATATCCTGCAGATCATCGCTCCCAGAGCAAAATGCCATCATGCTGGTTTATAATTTAATCAGCATATAGCTCTGGTGAGTGTATTCATTTCATCTGGTGTCGGATTTGCACATGGGGGTTTGTTTCAAGATTGACATTAAGTTGATATTGGACTATCACTGTTTATGGTGGCTGGGCTTATGTTTATATTTATGGATTTTATTTGTATTTCTATTATTTATCCTTGCATTTTTTGTGAATAATTAGCTCACTTTTTATTTATACACTATTTCACCTTTTTTGCTTAGAGGTGCTGCTTATTATTTTATTTATCTTGTATTTTCTGTGGCGCTTCTTATATTTGTTACATTGTCACATTGAAGATTCATGTTTACACTGAACTAGTGAACCTGTGCCCACTCAGTTATAAATATTTGGTGCCAATCATTTTGGGAATGTCTATATGCTATGAACTTCTGGTATTTTACAACCTTTAGGTCACGGGGTCTGTTAGTACTCCAGTGTTTTGATGAAGCCTGTTAGTGTATATTTGCATCCAGTTTAATCCCTCGTCTGCCCTGAAGTCTTCAGTGAAGGAGTTATATTCAAATCAGAGTTCCAGCGTCCACCTTTCTCTGGGTTATTGGATTGCACACATCTAAACACACTGACATGCCTATATCGAGGTGTTACACATAGTCTGCAGTGCAGTACAGTATATAATAACACAACACAGTGTATTAGTGAAACTTGAGTCAATGTATGAACAGTCCTAGAAGTGCTCGTCATAGGTTAAGTAGGTTGGTTTGTTAAATTAAAGGAGAATCTGAGCTATGTCTGAATGCAGACAGCCAGAGACACCAACACTTCAATAATCATCTCCTTGGGAGTATCAAAACCCTGGGACCTCTATTAACCTCCCTGGCGGTATTCCTGAGTGTAGCTCGGGGTAAAGTTTCAGTACCAAAAGCGGTAACCCCGAGCTACACTCGGGCTTACCATGCGGCGCTGCCCAGGGATTCCCTGCAGCGCTTACCTTGTCCTTTGCTCCCGCGATGTGTCCCCTGCAGCGTCCCCGGCCATCTCCTCTGGCCGATGCCAGCATCCGGCTTCCGTGTTCCGGTCCCTGTGACGTCGGGACGTACGGGCGCCGGAACCAGCGGCAAATTTGAAATTTTTTAAAAATGTCATTTTTTTTAAAATGATTATTATATAGTAAAACATTGCTGTTTCAATGCATTTCACATACATTTTGTCCCGAGTGCTTTGTCCGGTGCCCTGCCTGCATTTTTACTGTTCTTTCTGCCTGGAAACTTAGAAAAGTCCATGGCGTCCAAAAAGCGTCCCTTTAGGTCAAAAGCGGTTTTAGACCGGCTAGAGAACAGCGATAGTAAATCAGAACCACTTGCAGAATTGAGTGATAATGATTCGTGGGGAAAATTCGTCATCAGACACTGAAAACGATTTTGCGACTTTGCTCAGCGATGTGCGAATTTGCCTCTGTATTTAAAATTTCAGTGTTTTTGGTTTGATTATATTATTGAATTAAATGTATTATTATTATATTATTATTTTTTATGATTATTTATTAAATTATAATTTATGATTTTGTGTTTCAAGTTTTATCCTACCCGGGATGTTTACTAGACTCTTGTTCGGACAGATTTCAGTGAGTTATTCCTAAAAATTACAGCCTACAATAAAAAACTACATATTTCCATGCAAAATAATGGTACCGCTTTCAGCACCAAAAATCGGAAATAATCATACCGCCGAGGAGGTTAAAGAAGTACATCCAAAGCTTGTTTGGCTGTAGTTCTATGGATCACAGGAGTGCAGGTCGTTCTGCACACCTGTGACCCGTTTCTAGCCGAAAGCGGGCTAAGTTGCTCTCTGCTCAGAGTGACGGGGAGAACTGAGCAATCAGAGGTGTCTGATCATTCAGTTCTCAGCTTTAGAGCCGGCAGGGGACAGATGCTGCACTGAATTGATGCTGCATCCATAACAAAATCCCATACTTCTCTTTTAAGCAAGTACTGATCTTATTTATAAAGTCAACACTTTTCATTCCACGTTTGTTGCCTGTGCCTCACAAAAAACACACAGAGCATATTCTTCTTATGACTGGATATTTACCATGAACACTGATGCATTTTAACTCAGTTTAGTAAATCTAGCTAAAAACCATGTAACTTTGCTGCCTTTCACCTCACACTTTACAGAAACAATTGAGTACTGTCATGCTACCCACCTCCATACTCTCCGCACTCCTCTCCTGCACATACTACCCACCTCCGTACAATCAGCACTCCTCTCCTTCACATACTACCCACCTCCGTACAATCAGCACTCCTCTCCTGCACATACTACCCACCTCCGTACGCCCTGCACTCCTCTCCTGCACATACTACCCACCTCCATACTCTCCGCACTCCTCTCCTGCACATACTACCCACCTCCGTACAATCAGCACTCCTCTCCTGCACATACTACCCACCTCCGTACAATCAGCACTCCTCTCCTGCACATACTACCCACCTCCGTACGCCCTGCACTCCTCTCCTGCACATACTACCCACCTCCATACACTCACCACTCCTCTCCTGCACATACTACCCACCTCCGTACACTCAGCACTCCTCTCCTGCACATACTACCCACCTCTGTATGCCCTGCACTCCTCTCCTGCACATACTACCCACCTCCGTACGCCCTGCACTCCTCTCCTGCACATAATACCCACCTCCATACACTCACCACTCCTCTCCTGCACATACTACCCACCTCCGTACACTCAGCACTCCTCTCCTGCACATACTACCCACCTCTGTATGCCCTGCACTCCTCTCCTGCACATACTACCCACCTCTGTACACCCTGCACTCCTCTCCTGCACATACTACCCACCTCTGTACGCCCTGCACTCCTCTCCTGCACATACTACCCACCGCCATACACTCAGCACTCCTCTCCTGCACATACTACCCACCTCCATACTCTCTGTACTCTTCTCCTGCACATACTACCCACCTCCATACTCTCCACACTCCTCTCCTGCACATACTACCCATCACCGTACGCCCTGAACTCCTCTCCTGCATATACTACCCACCACCATACACTCTGTACCCCTCTCATTTCACATACAACCCACCGCCATACACTCAGCACTCCTCTCCTGCACATACTACCCACCTCCATACTCTCCGCACTCCTCTCCTGCACATACTACCCACCTCCATATGCCCTGCACTCCTCTCCTGTATATACTACCCACCACCATATACTCTGTACCCCTCTCCTTGCACATACAACCCACCGCCAAACTCTCCGCACTCCTCTCCTGCACATACTACCCACCTCCGTACGCCCTGCACTCCTCTCCTGTATATACTACCCACCACGATATACTCTGTACCCCTCTCCTTGCACATACAACCCACCGCCATACACTCAGCACTCCTCTCCTGCACATACTACCCACCTCCATACTCTCCGCACTCCTCTCCTGCACATACTACCCACCACTGTACGCCCTGCACTCCTCTCCTGTATATACTACCCACCACCATATACTCTGTACCCCTCTCCTTGCACATACAACCCACCGTCATACACTCAGCACTCCTCTCCTGCACATACTACCCACTGTCATACACTCTGTACCCCTCTCCCTGCACATACTACCCACTGCCATACACTCTGTACCCCTCTCCCTGCACATACTACACACCGCCATACAATCCGTTCCCCTCTCCCTGCACATACAACCCACCACCATCATTTCAGACGCTATTTAACCACACCCTTTTAAGCCATGCCCAATATTTATCGGAATTTATACCACGCAAACTTCTTGCTGCGGCCCGCTTTGTGTCCCTCATTTTTTTGTTAATGCCTAAGGCCCACTTTTGATCTTGCACACGAGCCCACTGATTTCATGATACACCCCTGCATACATCCCAGGAGTCTTATAGAGGGGAGGAGGGGTTTTCTCAGCTAAGCACACCCCTCTGTCTGCATGCCTGAGCTAAGAGCAGATGAATTCCAGGAAGTAAATGCTACATGAATCATCTGCCCTTAGTCACGGTCAGAAATGCTAAGGGGATGTTTTTCAAAGTGATTTCTGAGCAAAATAAAGCAAGGAGACATGGATGGATGTGTGATTTTGCTTTGAATATTAAAAATGAATTAAATTGTTGTGCTCAGATGCAGTGTAGTTACGCTTTAAATGCACATTTTATCTTATGGGAAGGTTTTTGTTGAAATAAATTGGTGACAGGGTCTCTTTGAAGAAAGGAAGCAACATCCCCAAACTTCATCTTTTTTTAGTGTGTTTAGAAGAGAAGTCAAACCAATGATGGGTTTAGCAATGTATATACAGTACATGTCTAGAAATGTATAAAGAACTGTTGAAAGGAAGAGCACAGCTTATGGTTTTGTGGATGTGAATAAAACAACAGAGTGTTTATTTTTATACCATCTTAAAGACCTTAACTTTTACCGGTTCTCACAGTGGCTCATCTTGCACCTATTTAGGAAACAAAGAAGACATTGTGCAGAATATAGCCTGCGTATAGCAGTTGCACCTGTTCTCCACGGTTCATGAGTTTTTAGCTTCTACCAAATTTAGAACTAATATGTCAGCTCCCACTTATGGACAAGGGTGTAACGTTTGTAGCAGTTGGGCTATAGCCTCAACAGCTGTTCTAATGTAGAGCAAGTTGCAAGAAGTTTGAATATATTTGTTTATTAGTTTATTAATGATACTATATTTATTTTATAAACAGGTAAAAAGCAAAATATAGTGAGCGCTCTTGAATACGTATAGCAGCTAGGACACTTGAGACAACCACAATACCTTTGTAATAACAATAATAAAAGTGCAGCGCTAAATAAATGAAATGTAGCAAAATTATAATTGAATGAATGTATAAGTCAATCAGATTGAACAGGTGGCATCCACAGTGCTCTTTAGTAAGGTGAAAATTACAGAGCCTAATGCCTCAAATAGTAGCAGTGCGCACTCACCAGAAACGCATGGATTATGCGCATGTAGGAATAATCCTCCTAGATATTAATCTGCCTTGAGCCAGGTAGTGGGCAAAATATAGTGAGCGCTCTTGAATACGTATAGCAGCTAGAACACTTGAGGCAACCACAATACCTTAGTAATAACAATAGAATAATAAAGTGCAGCGCTAAATAAATGAAATGTAGCAAAATTATAATTGAATGAATGTATAAATCAATCAGATTGAACAGGTGGCATCCACGGTGCTCTTTAGTAAGGTGAAAATTCCAGATCCTAATGCCTCAAATAGTAGCAGTGCGCACTCACCAGAAACGCATGGATTATGCGCATGTAGGAATAATCCTCCTAGATATTATTCTGCCTTGAGCCAGGTAGTGGGCAAAATATAGTGAGCGCTCTTGAATACGTATAGCAGCTAGAACACTTGAGGCAACCACAATACCTTAGTAATAACAATAGAATAATAAAGTGCAGCGCTAAATAAATGAAATGTAGCAAAATTATAATTGAATGAATGTATAAATCAATCGGATTGAACAGGTGGAATCCACAGTGCTCTTTAGTAAGGTGAAAATTCCAGAGCCTAATGCCTCAAATAGTAGCAGTGCGCACTCACCAGAAACGCATGGATTATGCGCATGTAGGAATAATCCTCCTAGATATTAATCTGCCTTGAGCCAGGTAGTGGGCATCCATCTAAGGGTTGGTCATCAAGCTCCCCTCTGATGATGTGCCTGTAGCACGAAAGGCCTAAGGAGGAGCTGTGCAGAGCGTGACGTCATTGTGCCGCCGGAGCCACGAGGAGGCCCGGCGGCCATATTTATTACAGTTTTGTGGCATATATGCTATAATTCTTTTTTTTTTAACAATGCCAACATTTTCATTGTTACCTTTGCCTGACCTTTTTTGCTTTTAATTACATTAATTTCCAATCTTCTAGTTTCTGCAATATTTTTTTACATATGAAAAAAATGAAACATCAACAAATTGGCTAAGAAGGAGCTGGACTATAATATAAAATATGTATTTAGGACAATACAAGTATTTCATACTTTTATATATTTTATAGGTCACCGCGTTAGTGGGTGAATTTATTGGGAATGTCCTGAACATATCATTTAGGCTGCCTTATGAACGGTTAATTGTCTGGTTGGTATGTCGATCCATTGACTATTTGTTCATTGCATTAGAAAAATATACTTGCTGGTTATACCTTGCGGACCCTCTTATTTCACTTCAAGTCGACTAGACAGCATAATTTGAAACAGCAAATGTGCCGAATTTCTAATGATGTCGAACAACTACAATGCTTCTGTTAGCCAGAGACCATGTGATCTATGCCTAGGATTTAGGTCAAAGGAAGAAACTTGAGAGCAATGGTTTTTCTTTATAGCAACAAAATGCATATTACACAGAAAATAATATTGTGATGTGGTAATGATAACATATCGCTGGTTTACTTAGCATCTAAGGTCCTGATGCCACCAAGACCAATGCAGGGTCAATCATAACAGACAGTCCACCTCTGGATCAAAGGGAAGCCCATTCTGCTGGGGAATCGGAGTATAAGTAAAATGCTTTTACTCCCTCTCCGTGACCTAAACAACAGTAAATCCTTGCAGTGCATGTGCAGCCTTACTGTGAGGTAGGAGTTCCTGATTTGGGATTTAATGTCTTTAACCACTAGCCTACAGGACACTTCTACCCCCTTCCTGCCTACAGGACACTTCTACCCCCTTCCAGCCTACAGGGCACTTCTACCCCCTTCCTGCCTACAGGACACTTCTACCCCCTTCCAGCCTACAGGACACTTCTACCCCCTTCCTGCCTACAGGGCACTTCTACCCCCTTCCTGCCTACAGGGCACTTCTACCCCCTTCCTGCCTACAGGACACTTCTACCCCCTTCCTGTCTACCGGGCACTTATACCCCCTTCCTGCCTACAGGGCACTTCTACCCCCTTCCTGCCTACAGGACACTTCTACCCCCTTCCTGCCTACAGGGCACTTCTACCCCCTTCCTGCCTACAGGGCACTTCTACCCCCTTCCTGCCTACAGGACACTTCTACCCCCTTCCTGCCTACAGGACACTTCTACCCCCTTCCTGCCTACAGGGCACTTCTACCCCCTTCCTGCCTACAGGGCACTTCTACCCCCTTCCTGCCTACAGGGCACTTCTACCCCCTTCCTGCCTACAGGGCACTTCTACCCCCTTCCTGCCTACAGGGCACTTCTACCCCCTTCCTGCCTACAGGGCACTTCTACCCCCTTCCTGCCTACAGGGCACTTCTACCCCCTTCCTGCCTACAGGGCACTTATACCCCCTTCCTGCCTACAGGGCACTTCTACCCGCTTCCTGCCTACAGGACACTTCTACCCCCTTCCTGCCTACAGGGCACTTATACCCCCTTCCTGCCTACAGGGCACTTCTACCCCCTTCCTGCCTACAGGACACTTCTACCCCCTTCCTGCCTACAGGGCACTTCTACCCCCTTCCTGCCTACAGGGCACTTCTACCCCCTTCCTGCCTACAGGGCACTTCTACCCCCTTCCTGCCTACCGGCACTTCTACCCCCTTCCTGCCTACAGGGCACTTCTACCCCCTTCCTGCCTACAGGGCACTTCTACCCCCTTCCTGCCTACCGGGCACTTCTACCCCCTTCCTGCCCAGGACAATTTCCAGCTTTCAGCACTGTCACATTTTGAATGACAACTGCGTGGTCATACAACACTGTACCCACATGAAATTTTTATCATTTTTTTGAGACAGATAGAGCTTTCTTTTGGTGGTATTTAATCACCTCTGGGATTTTTATTTTTTCTTAAACAAACCAAAAACCACTGAAAATTTTGAAAAAAAACATTTTTTCTTAGTTTTTGTTATACAATTTTGTAAATAAGTGATTTTTCTCCTTCACTGATGTGCGCTAATGAGGCTGCAGTGATGGGCATTGATAGGCTGCACTGATGGACACTTTTAGGTGGCACTGATGGGCACTGATGAGGAGGCACTGGTAGGTTGCACTGATGGGCATTGACAGGCATCACTGATGGGCACTGAAAGGCAGCACTGATACATGACACTGATACACGACACTGATATATGGCACTGATAGGCGGCACTGATAGGCAGAACTGACTGGCACTGATAGGCGGCACTGATAGGCGGCACTGACTGGCACTGATAGGCGGCACTGACTGGCACTGATTGGCAGCACTGATAGGTGGCACTGATTGGCATTGATAGGTGGCACTGACTGGCACTGATGGGTGACATTGAAAGGCAGCTCAGAGGGGCACTGATATGTGGCATTGATGTGCACTGGTAGGCACTGATATGTAGCATTGATGTGGCACTGATGGGCACTGGCGGCCACTGGCACGTGGCACTGATGAGCACTGACAGGTGGCACTTCTGGGACCACACTGATCATCAGGGCACACAGTGCCCTGATGATCAGTGTACATGTCTCCTCCGCGGAAAACCTATTACCGTCTCTCCTCTCCTCTCGAGCTGTCAGCATGACAGCTCGAGAGGAGAGAAATGCTGATAACTGGCATTTCCGTGTTTACATGTGATCAGCTGTGATTGGACACAGCTGATCACATGACCGAACCGACATCTTTGGCTCTTTCCGTGATCCGCTGTGTCCGAGGGACACAGCGCACCGGCGATCGCCGCACTGAGCGCTCCCTGAGCCACGCATGCGCAGTGAGAATGGTAGGACGTCATATGACGTGCTATCAGAACGAGAGAACCACTTTGCGCCCGTCATTGTACTATATGGCGGGCGGGAGGTGGTTAAAGTATGGTTTAAATCTACTTCAAGTAGCAGAGAATAATTTCTGCTAAATAGTTGGTTAAATAATAGTTGTTTTAATACGTTATGCAGCCTGATTATCATCCAGTTGTGTCTATCTAGTCTGTGGCTTTGTATGAGTGCCTAGTGGACTGAGATGTCCTTGTGAGAGAAAGAGAAGGACTAGCTGTATGTAACCACAGCCTGTAGCCAATGTTTACATTTCTGATTGGTTCATAGTGATCACAAGGCACAGAGCCACGCCAATTGGCTCTTTGGATTTTGCCTGTGATCTCCTCTGATCTAATAATATAAAAATATAATACATTTAATAATATATATAATAAACATACACATAGGGTAACAGCTTCCCTGACAGGCCATTTACTTCGGTGGCTGGTGATTATTAAAAGTTGATTTTTTGGATTAAACTCTGTTTGTTTTTGTTTTATGCCCAGTTGCTCTTGGTTTCCTCAGTCCCATGAACACTTTGGCAACAATATGTTAATTTAATTTACAGAATATTTAAAACATTGTTCACATAAAGTCGAACTGTTTCTGATCTTCAAGTTTAATGACATTCCCTGTAAGGATTTAAAAAGCACAATTAAAGCAGTTGTAAACCTCAGACATGAAGTATGAACAAAGCATATAATTCTATAGTGTGTACGTGTCTCAAATCAGAGCATTAAGTGTCATGTCTGTCTGCTGCTTCATTCCTCTACTGTGAGCATGAATCCCTTCTGACATGTTTTCCTGACACCAAGAGAAAAATGGTGACGGGGAGGAACTTCCAGCAGATTGACAGCCTTACCTCTATTCCTGTGAGCTGTGTGAAGGGGGTGTGTCCCTTCCCTCCAATCAGCTCTCATAGTTCTCCTCACTGAACTTTGCAGAGTGTAACTTCAGCTCTCCATCCCCTGTTTTCTGAAAGCTCAAACAAGCTATATTATTTCTGCACTTTGAATGCCTGTAGAGAAGAGAGGGTTTCAGACAAACAGGTACAACTTATGTAGGAGGATTCATTTCATCTCTGTGTATCACCTGAGGCTGGTCACTTTGTTGGATATGTGTAAGCGCTTATATCCTTGTGTAAGCGTTGATCCCTGTTGAAAAAGTCTGGATGTGACGAAACGCGTCCGGGGCACGTGACATGGTGACGTATTGACGTTTTTCCGTAAGTATCGTGGCGGCCATTTTTGGATTTCGGGACACGCCGCTGTTCTCATCCTGGAAACTTCCATCTACCACCCGGCCCTCCTTCAGAGTGGTATGATTTGACCACATTGCTACTGTTGAGGAATCATGGTGTGGTGTCCTCATTATATGGAAGCTGTTCTCATTGAATTTTAATGTAAGTTGCTACAATAAAATTATTGGTGTTTAATATATATACTGACTCCTGGTCTATCCATTGAGGTCTATGGGAAGTGTGTGGAGAAGCGTTTATAACCACTTTAAATGCTGGATTCACGTGTTTATTCTTTTATAATACGAACAAAGCATGTACCGTATATACTCGAGTATAAGCCGAGTTTTTCAGCACATTTTTTTGTGCTGAAAAACAGCCCCCTCGGCTTATACTCGAGTCAACGTGTGCAGATGTCTAGCAGGGGGCGCTGCTTCTAAAGCCAGTGCTTCTCAAATAGTGGGGAGGCTCCGTCAAGGGGGGCGCATACAGGGGTGGGCAGAGGGCTGCTGTCTCTTACCTGGCTCCCACGATGATCCATCCAGGAAGCGCTGCTCCTTCCGTCACTCCGGCCACTCCCTCACTCCTGCCGCTCGGCTCCGCCTCCTCACCGGTGATTGGCTGCCAGAACTGTAGCTCAGGAAAGGTACACAGGCGGCCAATCACGGGCGAGGAGGCGGAGCCGAGTGGACCCGCGAAAATCGAGTGAGGGAAAAGCCGGTAAGTGTGCAGTGCAGAGGTGCTGCTGCAACCACATATGCTGGCTGCAGCAGCACCATACTGCAACAGGGGTCAGCAAGTGTCATTGGTGTCAGTGGGAGGAATAGTGCCCCATCATTGGTGTCACTGGTACTAATGATGGGGCATTATTCCTCCCACTGACACCAACGATGGGGCACTATTCCTCCCACTGACACCAATGATGGGGCACTATTCCTCCCACTGATACTAATGATGGGGCATTATTCCTCCCACTGACACCAACGATGGGGCACTATTCCTCCCACTGACACCAATGATGGGGCACTATTCCTCCCACTGATACTAATGATGGGGCATTATTCCTCCCACTGACACCAACGATGGAGCACTATTCCTCCCACTGACACCAATGATGGGGCACTATTCCTCCCACTGATACTAATGATGGGGCATTATTCCTCCCACTGACACCAACGATGGGACACTATTCCTCCCACTGATACTAATGATGGGGCACTATTCCTCCCACTGACACCAATGATGGGGCACTATTCCTCCCACTGACACCAATGATGGGGCACTATTCCTCCCACTGATACTAATGATGGGGCATTATTCCTCCCACTGACACCAATGATGGAGCACTATTCCTCCCACTGACACCAATGAAGGGGCACTATTCCTCCCACTGATACTAATGATGGGGCACTATTCCTCCCACTGATACTAATGATGGGGCATTATTCCTCCCACTGACACCAATGATGGGGCACTATTCCTCCCACTGATACTAATGATGGGGCTTATACTCGAGTCAATAGTTTTTCCCAGTTTTTTGTGGTAAAATTAGGTACCTCGGCTTATATTCGGGTCGGCTTATACTCGAGTATATACGGTATTACAAAAATGGAATGACTTAAAATGAGGTAAAATGAGGTAAGAATTACTTATCCATGCAATACGGCACTGCCCACATTTGGTTTTATGATACATCTTTATGAATTGTGGATCCAAGGTCTTACACGTATTTCGGAGAAAAGACTGCAGACGTTTTCACACGCACAGTTACTTTGTCAGGATGCTTTGGCTGTGTGTACTGGGAGGAAATTAAGTATGTAAGAGGTATAAAGGAACCCTTGTTTATGTAACAGGTGCTGAGGTGTGTTACCATCTTCCTTTCTGCAAAGCGAAAAGCTTTTCACATTTAAGTTTGTTTTTATAGTGTAGCTGCCAGTTTCTTCTTGGAGTTCCTTTCACAAATTTATGAATCGTCTTTTGAGTTCTGTGGCACAGGACCGGTTGAACTTAAAGTGCAAATCTGAAAATGAGGAAGCAGCCTACCTTACAGGATGTTTGGGATACTTATGTCTTATTTTATGTCTGATGTTGCAGAGAATCTCAGTTCTACTGATTTTAGACACGGTGGACACCTGCCACGGAGATACCAAAGTATATTCACAACCTTACATGATCCTGCAACTAAAAAAGAGCATTGCATATCTGAAATGTGCCTTCTTGTAGACAGGCCCTTTACTCCTTACTTACACATTCTTCTCTATCGCTTGCCTTGCTTTTTCAGGTTTACATTTTGAGATATAGTATTACAAGCGTTTCCCAGATCATATGTCTGTATCATCTATGTATCCTTTCCCTGGCTTTCCTTTCCTCATTCCATTTTCTCTATATACAGTACTTTAGCCACCTCAATCTATTAAACAAAAATGACAACCATCACAATTTATAACTAGCTTTCAGAGTAAAGCTGACCATACACTAGTAGATTTTGGAATGAATGTCCGGCGAAACATTTGTATGCAATAGGGCAGCACAGTGGCTAAATGGTTAGCACTTCTGCCTGGCAGTACTCGGGTCATTGGTTCGAATCCCAGCCACAGCACCACCTGCCTGGAGTTTGCATGTTCTCCCTGTGCCTGCGTGGGTTTCCTCCAGATACTCTGGTTTCCTCCCACTCTCCAAAGCCATGCTGTTAGGTTAATTGGATTCTGTCTAAATTGTCCCTAGTATGTGTATGTATGAATGTAAGTTAGGGACCTTAGATTGTACACCCCTTGAGGGTTAGGGACTGATGTAAATGTACAATACATATGTAAAGTGCTGTGTAAATTGATGGCGCTATATAAGTACCCAAAATAAATAAATAATTGCTCAGTAAATTGGAAAACTTGAGGAATGTCCTTCAAACGTTCTTCAAAATTTTCTTTGCCTTTAACATTTGATTTTGGACTTAATTGACTTTTCTGGCAAAAAAAAACACACGCGCTGTCAGAAACTTTCCATCCTGCTCCTTCGAATTATCTTGTCACTGTACTGTAGACAAAAAACAATGCCTATTTGAACCCGCTATTGATTAAAAGAAATTAAATGAACATTCTTATAAAGTGTATAGTCAGCTGTAGGTGTGTATGGAAGGGCTTTGCACAGACAAACAAAACATTGGGGTTGATTTACTAAAGGCAAATACTTTAGTCTGTGCACTGTAATGCAGGCCATAGATCCAAAAATAAAATCGGCCTATTTTCGGATCGTTAGTGGGTTAATAGGTCGGCCGTTTTTCGGTATTTTGGCAGATTTTTTTTATCAGTAAAGTTTGAAAAAGATCGGCCGATTTTCGCGGAAATGATGGGCAAATCACGAGTAGAAGGAAAAATGGATTCAATAAAATTTCAGCAAATTTTGGATGGTAACTTTGGATGGTAACTTGATGCCATCTGTGAAAAAGCTGAAGTTAAAGAGAGGATGGCTTCTACAAATGGATAATGATCCTAAACACACCTCGAAATCCACGGGGGATTACATCAAGAGGCATAAACTGAAGGTTTTGCCATGGCCTTCACAATCTCCTGACCTCAACATAATTGAAAATCTATGGATAGACCTTAAAAGAGCAGTGCGTGACAGACAGCCCAGAAATCTCAAAGAACTGGAAGACTTTTGTAAGGAACAATGGGCAAAGATACCTCAAACAAGAATTGAAAGACTCTTGGCTGGCTACAAAAAGCGTTTACAAGCTGTGATACTTGCTAAAGGGGGCAGTACAAGATATTAACTCTGCAGGGTGCCCAAACTTTTGCAGATGCCATTTTTTTGTTTTCTGTTATTTTGAAAGTGTAAATGATGGAAATAAAATCTAACTTTTGTTGACATATTATAAGAATGTCTAATCTGTAATTTGATGCCTTTTGGAGATTTTTCCATCTTTCCTTGGCTTCTTTATGCACATTAATACAAATTTTTAGCTGGGGTGCCCAAACTTTCGATCCCCACTGTATATGTGGAATCTGTGATACCTCGTCAAGGCCCGTCTGTACAGCGCGGTCCTAACTCTATTCTATCAGAGAGACCATGTTGGACAATATATACTAAAGCTGTTTTTTTCTTAATTAGTTCTTATTCTTCATAGTCAACATTCTCCCATAGTGCTCCATAGTGCTTGGCACATACCATTTGCATAGTTAAAGTGATTGTAAAGACAGGTTTTATTTTTTAAAAATAACAAACATGTCATACTTACCTGCTCTGTGCAGTGGTTTTGCAGATAGCTGCCCCAATCCTCCTCTTCTTGGCTCCTGGCTCGCCTACTCTCGTGCACATTGCTGGATTTAGATCGGGCTCAGGTAAGTATCTGGAGGGGTTGGGTGGAAAACTGAATGCAGAAAGTTTTTTTACCTTAATGCATGGAATGTATTAAGGTAAAAAACCTTCTGCCTCCATAACCACCCTTTTAATGTCAGAGCCGATTTTTGCACACATTACACAAAACCCCCAAACATTATCTATTTTCTGAAAGCAGACACCCTAGACAATAAAATAGTGGTAGTTCTAATTTTTTTTATGCAACACGATATTACCGCAAAGGTCCAGAAAACACAATATTTCAGTAAAAAAACACACTAAAGTGAATTTTAGGGCAAACAAACGCAATAAATTACCCAAATGTTTGTTAAAATATAAAAGCCGAGGTTTCAGCAAGTAAATAGATACCCAACATGTCAAATATTGTGTGAGCCAATGAAATGGCAACAAACTTCAGTACCCTATATTTTCTATAGGCAATGCTTCAAAAGTCCCCAGGTCATCAGTTTAATGTTACGGAAGAGGTCTTGTGCTAGAATTATTGCTCTCACTCTGGTATGCGCAGCGATATGTAACGTGTATCGCAAGCAACATTTTCAGGCACCCCCGACGCTTGCATTTACACTTGTATGTGGGGGCTCAGAATTTTTGATACTTGTCTGTTAATTCACCGGATTTATTTATTCAATATAGTTAACATAGTTTAAAAGTTTTATTAAAAACTAATTACTTAGCTAGGATGTCAGTAAAGTGGATGTGTATATATATATATATATATATATATATATATATTAATATATATATATATATATATATATAAAAAATAATATATATTAATATATATATATATAATAATATATATTAAATAAATAAATCCGGTGAATTAACAGACAAGTACCGAATTTTTTTTGGGGGGTGTTATGTGTTTGGGTGTAACTTTATTTTTTTTGTAATTAAAAAAAAAATTTTGCTTAACTTTTTTTTCATCACAGAAACTCCCCTGTGTGATGATTTTTAGGTGAATGGTTCTCTTTAAGGAGAAATCCAGGATGTCTCCCCTGTGCTCCACTGATCGCAATGCAATACATTCTTTCCTGCTAGGCTTGCTGGCTGCAGCCACCGGATTGTGTGTAAACCCCCTCGCCGTCAGGTCTGTACTGCTTCCGGACATGGCAACGAAAGGGTTATAACATTTTCTCATCCATTTGTATTAAACTCCTCTGTTAAATACTTTTGGTACTGGTGGTCTAATAGTAGATTTATAAAGGATTATTACCCATAATTGACAGACCGACACAAATATTTTTTCTTAGTGTGTCACTTGTTATGATTCTAGAAATAGGCAAGGTCACACAAAGTGAATCCTAGATTCAAGATGAAAGATTAAATACATTGTACTTGTTACAATTGTTTGTTCTCTGCAGTGCATGTCTAGGTAGATCTGTTCTGAAAGGCACAGCTCATTTTGTTTGACAATCATATCTCATTAAAACAGCATGCTATAAATACCAGGAATGCTAAAGCAGCCTTTAAATAACTATTCAGTTCAAGTGATTTATTAGCAGAAAATTTGTTACTAGTGTAAAGGGCTAAGTCCACCTCCATTTCTTAGCACAAAACAGTCCAAAAGGGCCTGTTTTACAAATATAGCTTCTGTTCAGCTTTGTTAAAACCTGAGGCAGTGTGTGTATTGGCCAAATATATTTTACAGATAAGAAGAAAGGGACAATAGATAACGCCAGTATGCTTGGTAACTCCGGTGAATGCGGAATGATAGTCATAATCTAACATGCCCACATCCTGTTGCTGCTACATTGTATATAGTGGTGGTAGTAGAGTCTTGTATCACATAAGCTATTTGTAAATATGGAAAGTCTGGAGTCTAAATTATACCCTTTATTGGCTAAAGCCGGCCATAGATGATGCAATTTTCTTTCCTGCAGCCAACAGTTGCAGGAAAGAAAACTGCTCGATTCCCCCATCAACACAGTCAGTGTTAATGAGGGAATCCCTTCCACAGACCTATTGTGATTTCCCAGCTGGGGAGGCGCAGGGGGGAGCCATCCCTGCCAGGAGAACACAGTGATTATTACTAGCGGCTATATCCGCTACAGCTGCTGGCAATAATTACATGAAAAATCCTCTAGGTTGGTTGTACCCAAGGCCTTCTGAACCAGCCACGTTTCAAGCCATCTTTGGCCAGTTTAAAGCATAGTCTAGATCAGGGGTGGGCAAACTTTTTGACTTGAGGGCCGCAATAGGTTCATATATTGGACCCGGGGGCCGGACCAAGAGTAGATGAATGATGTGTATGTGTCATCCATAGTAAGTATAGTAATATTCCCCCATAGTAAGCATAGTAATTAATCCCCCATATAGTAATTCATCCCCCATAGTAATTCATCCCCCATAGTAATTCATCCCCCATATAGTAATTCATCCCCCATATAGTAATTCATCCCCCATATAGTAATTCATCCCCCATAGTAATTCATCCCCCATATAGTAATTCATCCCCCATATAGTAATTCATCCCCCATAGTAATTCATCCCCCATAGTAATTCATCCCCCATATAGTAATTCATCCCCCATATAGTAATTCATCCCCAATATAGTAATTCATCCCCCATAGTAATTTATCCCCCATAGTAATTCATCCCCCATAGTAATTCATCCCCCATATAGTAATTAATCCCCCATAGTAATTCATCCCCCATATAGTAATTAATCCCCCATAGTAATTCATCCCCCATAGTAATTACCCATAATTACGCTGCCCCGCCTACACATATCCTGACAGCCACATCCGCGGGCCGGATTAAAAGGTCCGCCGGGCCGTATACGGCCCGCGGGCCGTAGTTTGCCCATTGCTGGTCTAGATTGTTCTGACAGGGCAGAAATTCCTTAATCATCCTTAAAGCATAGCTTTTAGTAAAAAGTAACTATCAACTATTTTTTAGCTCCCAGCCCCTGTACAATTTTTAGTTTTAAACTAAAAAAATAACAATAAATGTATTTTTTACAAATGATTTATTTAGGACTTTGGGCTCTGGCCGGTTCGCATAGGTGTCGGTGATGTCACACTGCCTCCTGGGGCTCCAAATCTTGTAACCATTGTGCACTGGCACAATTAAGTCATCCAAGTCATTCTGACTGGGACTGGATCCACACTAATGCGGTGCAGGACAGCGCATGTAATTCGCCCAGGAATCGCACCCCTATGCGAATTACATGCAATGTCTGTGCGGTGTGATTTGAGTTAATACATCTTGTATGGCTCAAATCGCATCACATCCACACCAAAAAGGTGCAGGACCCTTTTTTTACTTGCACGTGAATCGCATCACATGGGTAGGATGGTACACTGTTTTTAGTTTCAATAAGTTTTTATAGTAATTCATCCCCCATAGTAATTCATCCCCCATAGTAATTCATCCCCCATATAGTAATTCATCCCCCATATAGTAATTCATCCCCCATAGTAATTCATCCCCCATATAGTAATTCATCCCCCATAGTAATTCATCCCCCATATAGTAATTCATCCCCCATAGTAATTCATCCCCCATATAGTAATTCATCCCCCATAGTAATTCATCCCCCATATAGTAATTCATCCCCCATAGTAATTCATCCCCCATATAGTAATTCATCCCCCATATAGTAATTCATCCCCCATATAGTAATTCATCCCCCATAGTTATTCATCCCCCCTATAGTTATTCATCCCCCCTATAGTAATTCATCCCCCATAGTAATTCATCCCCCATATAGTAATTCATCCCCCATAGTAATTCATCCCCCATATAGTAATTCATCCCCCATATAGTAATTCATCCCCCATAGTAATTCATCCCCCATATAGTAATTCATCCCCCATAGTAATTCATCCCCCATATAGTAATTCATCCCCCATATAGTAATTCATCCCCCATAGTAATTCATCCCCTATATAGTAATTCATCCCCCATATAGTAATTCATCCCCCATAGTAATTCATCCCCCATATAGTAATTCATCCCCCATATAGTAATTCATCCCCCATAGTAATTCATCCCCCATATAGTAATTCATCCCCCATAGTAATTCATCCCCCATAGTAATTCATCCCCCATATAGTAATTAATCCCCCATAGTAATTCATCCCCCATATAGTAATTAATCCCCCATATAGTAATTCATCCCCCATATAGTAATTCATCCCCCATATAGTAATTCATCCCCCATAGTAATTCATCCCCCCTATAGTAATTCATCCCCCATAGTAATTCATCCCCCATATAGTAATTCATCCCCCATAGTAATTCATCCCCCATAGTAATTCATCCCCCATATAGTAATTAATCCCCCATATAGTAATTCATCCCCCATATAGTAATTCATCCCCCATAGTAATTCATCCCCCCTATAGTAATTCATCCCCCATATTAATTCATCCCTCATATAGTAGTAGTAAGTAAGTAGCAAGTAGTAAGCCAAGTCCCCCCTGTGTCAATTCACTTACCTTTGCTCCGTGCGTTCCTCTCGCCGTGTTCCCGCGCCGTTCCGGTCTTCAGGGCGGACTGTGAGAGGAGCCTAGCTCCTCTCACGTTCGTCATGCTGCCCCGCCTACACACATCCTGACAGCCAATCACTGGCTATCAGGATGTGAGTGGCAGCAAGACTGGCCAATCATTGCATTTGAGCGCGCTGCCCTGGCTGTTTTTTTTTTGGATCACGCTGCAGTGTCCCTGCCGCCAGAGAGGAGGGAGGGGAGCGGGCGCCCGGCACACAAGAGCTGCATTAAAGCGTGTAAAGAGCCGCATGTGGCTCGCGAGCCGCGGCTTGCCGACCACTGGTCTAGATTGTTCTGACAGGGCAGAAATTCCTTAATCATCCTTAAAGCATAGCTTTTAGTAAAAAGTAACTATCAACTATTTGTTAGCTCCCGGTCTCAAGTTCAACTCAACTTATCAGCAGCAGTAGCAGAGCTGCTGAGAAATAACAATTTCAGTGCTTCTTCTGTGAGCTTTGAGGATGAACTACTGCACAGTGACTATAGCTGCAGAAGTCAGTGGGGAGTTGTTTTAAAGTGACTCCATCACTATCTCAAACTAAAAAAAATGTTATTTGCAAATGAAGATGCCTTATACTCACCTCTTTAGTTGAACCTGTTTCTGATCTTCAGTGTTTTCAAGAGCTATGATCACCAAAGAGTCGTTCACCACCTAACACACTGCCAAGTGTGGTGGGTGCCTGGTCCCCGCTGCTCTCTATGGTTCCTTCAGCAGTCCTTTACATCATACAGGGGCCTTGATGACAGTAATGAAGTTAAACTATAAAAATAAAGTTATTTAATTAAAAAAAAATACAAAAAAAAAGATCCATAGAATAATCCACAGGCACACAACATCCCTGTACAGTCATACTGTACAGTGACAACACATTACACACAATTTTGGCAAACAACATGGGGTGCCTGTTGCACTGTACACATTATTCGCACAGGTTTCTAGTGATATTTCCTTAAAACTATTGTTTTGATAAAACATTTGTGCAATAACATGAGAGGTACATATTGAACCCGGGGCGGACTGACCATTTGGAAACTCGGGCACTGCCCGAAGGCCCGAGGTCAGTAGGGGGCCCCATGAGATGCCCCTGGTACCTTTTTCATAGGCTTTTTTGAGTTTGGGCAAGGACACAGGGGCCCCATGATCCCCTATTGCCCGGGGGCCCCAAGAGTTGTCAGTCTGCCCCTGTATTGAACAGTAACTTGCTTTGATTTAACAGGCCCTGCTATTTCAGGAGGTTTGGGAGGTTTGTAATGTATATTTGAACGTAAGCAGAAATGGTTCAGCCACCTGAAGTGCAAAATTGGAGGTACTGTTCAGCAGCAAAACTGTGAAAATAAACATTTGTGCAATTTTTGCATATGTATTTTCTTTATGCACAATTTATTTATTTATATGAGGAAATTATTTTGCTCCTTACTAGGTTCATTTTTCTTCTGAATTTGAATAGATTACATTTCACTTACTGTACATATGCAAACAATCCACACCTCAATGAGAAACAATTTCTAGGTAACAGCTTGTATTACATTGCAAACATATTCCTGCATCTCAGAAGCAGTGAACGATGAATACAATCACACGGCCATTGCTGAAACAGAAACACAACTTTTGGCCAATGCGGTTTCTGGCTCATAAACGTCATGAGGAAGGGACCAATACAGTGCTGTCCACAGTTAGATGTTCTTCTAGACCAAAGGCCTCGCAATTGTGGGACATTCACTTTTAGACTTGCCATTTTTAACACAGCATCACCCAGAATTCTGTTGTTCTTTTAGAGTGCTTTTTAGCATATATTTGCAATGATTTGCTTTAACCACTTCCAGTCCGGACACTTTCACCCCCTTCCTGACCAGGGCAATTTTCAGCTTTCAGCGCTATCACACTTTGAATGACAATTGCGCGGTCATGCAACACTGTACCCATATGAATTTTTTACCATTTTTTTGAGACAGATAAAACTTTATTTTGGTGGTATTTATTCTCCACTGGGATTTTTATTTTTTTTTGCTATGTAAATGAAAATGTCCAAAAAGTTTGAAAAAAAGTGTTTTTCTTATAACATTTTGCAATTAAATAATATTTCATCATAAATCCTGGCCAAAATTTATTTCGTTATCTTTTTAGTAAAAAAAAAAAAATAAGCCAAATTAGTTTATAACCAAAAATTATAATTTTTAAACATTTTTTTTAAATTTTTATTTGTTTTTTATATTATTATTTATTTTATTTATTTTATTTTTTATACATACTGTCACCCTAGCAATACAGTGTCACCATGGTGACACTGTACTACTTGTGGGGGGTGACGAAGATTTTTTTTTTTTTTTTTTACACTGATTGCTTTTACACCCATATAGGATGTAAAAGCAATCATTTCTCTTTCTCTCTGTCTGCATTCTTGCAGCCATTGAGAAATACTGAGTGAGCTGTGATTGGTCACAGCTTGTCACATAGTAGAATGCTGTTGTGAATAGCCTTGTACCATGTGACCCTCAGTGATCATTCACAGATTTCACACATAGTAAGCAATGATGTCAGAAGTGACATCTTGCTTACCACTTTGCATATGATCACTGATTGGCCAATCAGTGATCACATGATCGGGACCTCGTACAGAGGACCCGTCCGACGATCGGTTTTTCACGGTGTCCGGAGGACACAGCGGGCACCGGATCGCTCCCGGGGAGCGCGCACAAGCAGGGTGTGGGGAGGCCGTTTATAAATGGCCACCCGACTCTGCACCGCGGTCGGGAAGTGGTTAAAGTTGGGGTGTCCAACCTTTTGACCTTTCTGGGCCACATTGGAAGAGGAGGAATTGTCTTGGGCTGCATTTGTTTGAGCACGACAGCCCATTCATTTATACGGGCTTGAACCATTTTGAGCCACAGAAAAAGGTTCTTGCACCTTTCTTGAGCCGTAGCAGCCGGAAAATTACATGGTGCTTTTTCCACCATTCATTTGTCAGTTCCCACAGGCACTGCATTTTCAGATGTGGCAGTCCTGCGCGTCTTTAAAGAGCAGTGTGTTTTGGGTGCAGGTGCAGGAACAGCTCCGATTCCCGCAACCATCTGCACCTAGCCTAAAGTCACGTACAGTTTGTAAAATCTGTGATTTTTACATCTGTCTGTGAATATCTGCAGACTGCGTGTCCGTAACAGACATTCATGGACTGATGTTCAAACCATGGATTTTACAAACTGTTCTTTAATTTAATGGCGGTTGGCAACTGTGTGGGGAGGTAGAGGGCAGACTATGGGCGGGTGGATTTGGGGGGAGCAACAGAAATCTGGGTGGGGGCACAGCCCACCCCAACACCTCCTGGCGCTATGCCTGGTGCTATGTAGAATCTCTGCTTTAGTTGTTTTGAGCTGTGCTAAATCTTGCATTCTCTGTCACTGCATCTTCTATGCAAATAGGTATACATGGTATCCCCTGCAAACCTCCATATGTACTAGCCGCTGTAGCTTTTCTTGCACGGGGTTCTTCTAGACATACCCCGGGCCTCATGCTGAACTCTCCTGGGCTGGGGGTTGGACACCCCTGCTTTAAAGTCACCCAGTCCATACTATGTACCAGGGGCGGACTGACAACTCATGGGGCCCCCGGGCAATAGAGGATCATGGGGCCCCTGTGTCCTTGCCCAAACTCAAAAAAGCCTATGAAAAAGGTACCAGGGGCATCTCATGGGGCCCCCTACTGACCCCGGTCCCTCCAAATGGTCAGTCTACTACTGCTATGTACTCTAGTGATTATTTATATTTTTATGACCTAATTGGTCTATATGGCCTATTTCTGTTTTATCACATTCTGTAGAGTCATAAGAAGAGACAATTAAAAACGTAGAAAATTAGCAAATAAAAAAGGAAAATATATCTTCAAAAAAAAAAATTGATGGGGGGGGGGGGGGGGGGCGGCAGGTTCATGCCAAACTGGGGTATCTGAAACTTTGGTAGAAGGCTTATACTCCTGAAAGGATACATTGTGTGGAATTCCATTCAATGGCCTCTTGTTACCATGTTTTCCCGAATGCTGGGTGTTTATCAGGTAGAGTAGAGATAGGATCCTCCATCCATATGATATCATTCACTCTGGCTAGTCTCTTGCCTATAGAAAGAGAAAAGTTCTGTCTCCAACATAATAGAAGGATCTGGCAGTGCCTAACAACTAAATGAGCTGAGATTATATATAGGTGGTCCTTGGAATGGGTTTAAGGAAACCTAATAAAAAGCTTGAAGTCAATTGAGTGAACCCAATGCACCGGTACCAAAAATTTGTATTTGACCTATTGATAATAGTTGGAGATGGAAGATTTATGGGCAGACACTGTAGGGTTGATGTTCAAAAGGATATTAGGCCGTTCACCTAGCAAAGTGAATTTTCATTTTGCAAGGGAATTTTTACTTTGCTTAGTGAATGTAATGAAGCTATGCTGACATCAATCATGTCCAAGTCAAAATCTTGGTTTTTTTTTTAACCACTTGCCTACCGGGCACTTATACCCCCTTATTTACCAGGCCAATTTTCAGCTTTCAGCGCTGCCGCACTTTGATTGACAATTGCGCGGTCATGCAACATTGTACCCATATGAAATTTTGATAATTTTTTTCTCACAAATAGAGCTTTCTTTTGGTGGTATTTAATCGCCACTGGGCGCTTTACTTTTTGCGCTATAAACAAAAAAAGTGCAAAAAATTTAAAAAAAAAAAGTTTCTTTGTTTCTGTTATAAAATTTTTCAAACAGGTAATTTTTCTCCTGCGTTGATGAGGCAGCACTGATGGGCACTGATAGGCAGCACTAAAGGGCACTGATAGGCAGTACTAATGAGGTGGCACGGATAGGCGGCACTGATAGGCAGCACTAATGAGGTGTCACAGATAGGCGGCACTAATATGCAGCACTGATAGGCGGCACTGATAGGTGACACTGATGGTGGGTACTGATAGACAGCACTGACTGGCATCACTGCTGGGCACTGACTGGTGGCACTGACTGGCACAACCGCTGGGCACTGACTGGCAGCACTGCTGGGCTGCACTGGTGGGTGGCACTGGTGGGCAGCACTGGTGGGTGGGCACAGGTGGGTGGCACTGGCGGGCACAGGTGGGTGGCACTGCTGGGCACAGGTGGGTGCACTGCTGGGCACAGGTGGGTGATCTGCTGGGCACAGGTGGGCATAGGTGGGCGCACTGCTGGGCACAGGTGGGCAGAACTTGTGGGTGGCACTGCTGGGCCTGATGATCGGTGCCGATCCTCGCTCTGACAACTGCCGGTTCTCGGCAGTACTTTCCTCACGATCTGACAGCGTGAGGAAAGTGCAGCTGAGAACCGGCAATTGAATTTCCCGGTGATCAGCATGTCATTGGACACGGCTGATCACGTGGTAAAAGGCCGCTGTGATTGGCCTTTTACCACATCACGTGATCAGCTGTGTCCGTAGGACACAGTGATCATGGAGATCGCCGGGTGCGCGCCCCCTGGGGCGTGCAGGAGAGCGCGTTCTGGGAGGACGTCATATGACGTCCACCCAGAACTGGCCGGCCGCAGTGCAGCCGTCATTCGGCTATCTGCGGTCGGCAACTAGTTAAATATGGCTTCAGTGTGATTAGGTATTGTTTGCAAAGTGAATTTTCACCACATTCACTAAGGTAAGTGAAAATTAATTTTGTAAGGTAAACGTGCTCTACTTCTTTATTAAATCAGCTCCAGTCTGTATTGCTATTCTCTTTAAGTCCTAGATTTGATTTCTACTTCTGAATTTAGACTGGAAAGTGAGAGGAAGGTGCTGCAGGCAAGCAGGGAACACAGTACACAATAGAGAAGACATGTTGGGCCAGGCATGATATGGAACATAATGTTCCTATGACAGTAGTGAAGGATGTGATCATTCTAATGATTGAGAAAATGTTGTTGTCCCATGAGGAGGCCTCCCCCCCTCTTTTTTTTTGTCCTCGTCTGTTTGTTTGTCTTCTTTCTCTTCGCTCCTTTTTTTCCTCTTCTCTAGTCTGTCTTCTTCAGGCTATTTGTGCTGATTATGATTACTGTTTTGAGCCCTGTACCAGCAATACTGCATCCATGTGTTGATCTTCTTTGAGAGCCCTGCGTGTTAAGCAGGGGTGGACTGACAACTCATGGGGCCCCGGGCAATAGGGGATCATGGGGCCCCTGTGTCCTTGCCCAAACTCAAAAAAGCCTATGAAAAAGGTACCAGGGGCATCTCATGGGGCCCCATACTGACCCCGGTCCTTCGGGCAGTGCCCGAGTTTCCAAATGGTCAGTCCGCCCCTGGTGTTAAGTACCTCTCTGTATTCAGAGAAGGTTCCTTTTCCTATTCCTGCATTTTGTATGCTGATATTGCAACAATTTCTCTCTAGAGTTTATTATGTTATTGGTCTCTAAATGCCTATCGTTTCTGCATATTATGTTTTCTTTCTGTACGGCATTTGTGTACGCATTTTATTTTCATGTTTTCCCACCAGTACATATTCTGTATTATCTATCGAACCCCATGCATGTTATCCTCTTGCTGGTCATTGTATATGTTTTTTGACTGATTCTTTGCTGTTTCCTATTCTATAATAAAATTCTTTGTAACAGAGAAAATGTTGTAGCTGGATCGTCCTACCTTTAACCAGGCCTGAATTTCTTGTATGAACAGTCAGGTTGGAAGTTGGGATGGCTCAGTTTAGAAGGTAAAGGTGAAGAAGTAGGAGAGATAATATGCTTCATAAAAGACCAGGGCATGCAGTGACTTTAAGGCCAATCAGTAGATGTTAATTTAACCATTTGCCGCCTGCCCTATGGCTGAATGGCAAATGTCATCAGCGTTCCGGGTGGGCGCCATATGGCGTCCTCCCGTACATGCGCAGATTGCCCTCCTGCAGAGCCGCGCAGCGGAGCGATCTGTCACCGATCGTGTACCTTGGACACGGCCGATGACAGATCTGAGTATCGGCCCCTGTTGCCGGTACCATGTGACCTGCTGTGACCAATCACAGCAGGTGACAGGTCATACTGTCACCAGTCAGTGTCCCTGATCACCGCCATGCCAGTTAGATGATGACGCTGTACTGCACTGGTGACAATATGTAATATGTAAATAGTGAAACAATTTTTTTTAATTTTTTCATTTTCCGAAAAATTATGACAAAAAAAATACAACTTCAAAAAACTCGCCATTCCTCTTATGAAGTACGTCGGACTGTCTACTCTGCAAAAAGGGGTCATTTGGGGGATATCTGTACTATTCTGACATTCTTGGACCTCAAGAAATTAGATTGGCTGTCAGTACTTCAGGATTGATCAATATTCAGATCTATACCATAGTTTGTGAACTCTATAACTTTCCTACAAACAAAAATACATCCTAATTTGGGTTATTTTCACCAAAGACATGTAGCAGAATACATCTCGGCCTAAATTTATGAAGAACAATTATTTATTTGCAAACTTTTATAACAAAAGCAAAGAAAAACGTGTGTTTTTTTCAAAATTTTTGGTCTTTTTTTGTTAATTTAGCAAAAAATAAAAACCCCAGCGGTGATTAAATACCACCAAAAGAAAGCTCTAGTTGTGTGAAGAAAATGATAACATTTTAGTTTGGGTACAATGTTGTATGACCGCGCAATTGTCATTCAAAGTGTGAGAGCGCTGAAACCTGAAAACTGGCCTGGGCAGGAAGGGGTAAAATTGCCCGGTATTGAATTAGTTAAATACGTTTCTCTCTATGAGGAAACCAGTTCCCTTCCTGGGTAAAGGTGATGTTTCTCCTAAAAATGTATGTCTGTGTGCAGGGATGGAAACTTATTTTCATGAGTGCAGCTGAATGAACTATCACACTTGCACAGTATCTTTTACATTCCATACGAGGTGGAAGATATGCTTGCTGGAAACCACACATCAACTTCCCTGCATCCTTTTAACTAATTTAGGAGCAATAAAAAGGTTTGGAGAAGCATAATATACAAATGTGCCCTAAAGGTATCCATACACTGAATACACGTGTCACCTGCTGTACACCTGCTATATGTAGTATTGACAGCTTCTGAAGATAATCAGCCTATCTGCATCTTAGAAAACATTACCTCAGGGCACCTGTAAGAGGAGTAAAGTCTATTGTCTGGGATACACCTTTTTAGTTGATTGCCTATTGTTCTGAATTGCTAGTGAAGAGAAGGGGATACAAACACTGTGCATTGGTTGAAAAGCACCATGCTTGAGAAAAGAAAATAACTTTTTGGGGGCCGTCTAATGGTTGCATAGGTGCAATATTGTTTTCCGGTGACAGAGGGTAACTGAAAATCTGTAAACTATACAAATGTTTTATATAAGAATTTAATATAATATCTATACACTCAGCAGCCACTTTATAAGGTACACCTTACTAGTGCCAAGAAAATATCCCCCACACCATTACACCACCAGCCTGAACCATTGATACAAGGCAGGGTGGATCCATGCTTTCATGTTGTTTACTCCAAATTCTGAACCTACCATCTGAATATCATAGCTGGCCCCATCTCCCACGCTGATGTGAGAGACCAGCAGCGCCCGCCCTGGATCACGGTTCTTCTCTGCGCCGCAACTCCCGGTTACTGCGCCTGCTGTCCTCGCTTCCTCCTGTGGGACCCGCCTAGAGCGCCAGCCGTTGAATACCCTGGCACTGCAGCCATCCGCCCGTGAGGTGCAGCACAGATGACGTCCTTCTCTTCATATTATATTTGATGCCTGATACCTACCCACGTCTTGTGAGTTTTTAATATCTTGTGTGCAATAAACTGTTATAATCTTACTGCACTTAGTCTGGCGCACCTCTCTCTCTCCTTCTTCTATTTTATCACCTTTTTCCCCTGCCCTGTTTGTGTTTCTATGTGTGCCCAAACCCAATAATACACTGCTATCTATACATGCCCAAGCAGCTATTTATTTTGCCCAGACATCGTTTTTTTAGTTCATCCCCCTCTTCCCCCTTCCCCCCCCCCCTCCTTCTCTCCACATGTTCCTCAGATTGCAGCTACCCATTATTCATGATTTCTACTATTATTGTTCACTACCTCGCATGTATTATACATTTTTTTCGATTTACCAGCCCGCCCCCTCAGTTGCCCCACCCCCTCTTCCTTCCCCTATTTATTGGCTCACTTCAGTGGCCAATCAGGTCTGAAGAAAAGGCTGGTTGCCTTGAAACGCATCACCGCCCCCTTGGACGATTCCCAGCAACGTCTTGACGTCACTTCCGCTCGGTGGCCATCTTGGATGCGCCTCAAGCTGGCTCCATCACCCACGCTGATGTGAGAGACCAGCAGCGCCCGCCCTGGATCACGGTTCTTCTCTGCGCTGCAACTCCCGGTTACTGCGCCTGCCATCCTCGCTTCCTCCTGTGGGACCCGCCTAGAGCGCCAGCCGTTGAATACCCTGGCACTGCAGCCATCCGCCCGTGATGTGCAGCACAGATGACGTCCTTCTCTTCATATTATATTTGATGCCTGATACCTACCCACGTCCTGTGAGTTTTTAATATTTTGTTATAAACTGTTATAATCTTACTGCACTTAGTCTGGCGCACCTCTCTCTCCTCTATTCTTCTACTACAGAGTCCGGTTTACTCTAGAGAGTGCAAGCCTCACGACGGTGTCTACATTGCAGCTTTGTATATATATGTATACACACATATATATATATATACCATCTATTCCAATCCAGTACTGTTTGTACCACAAGTCCCTTTCCCCCCTCCCCCCCCACTCCCTCCTCTTACCACTAAGACTTTCTGAGTGAACTTTATATCCACCACGACCTCTCTTGTGCCAATTAGATTTTCGTTTTATATTATAGCAACCAGTCTGCCCATTCTTCTCTGACCTATGACATCAGCAAGGCATTTTTGTCCACACAGCTGCCGCTCACTGGATATTTTCTCTTTTTCGGACCATTCTCTGTAAACCCTAGAGATGGTTGTGCATGAAAATCCCAATAGATCAGCAGTTTTTCAAATACTCAGACCAGCCCATCTGGAACCAGCAACCATGCCACAGTAAAAAGTCACTTAAATCCCCTTTCTTCCCCATTCTGATGCCCGGTTTGAACTTCAGCAAGTCATTATCACCACGTCTACATGCCTAAATGCACTGAGTTGCTGCCATGTGATTGGCTGATTAGCAATCCGTGTTACGAAGCAATTGAACAGGTGTACCTAATAAAGTGGCCGGTGGGTGTATATGATGTAAGATGCTCTATGAGCAAACAAATCATTAGCAACCAGGGGCGGACTGACAACTCATGGGGCCCCCAGGCAATAGGGGATCATGGGGCCCTGTATCCTTGCCCGAACTCAAAAAAGCCTATGAAAAAGGTACCAGGGGCATCTCGTGGGACCCCCTACTGACCCCAGGCCCTCGAGCAGTGCCCGAGTTTCCAAATGGTCAGTCTGCCCCTGTTAGCAACTATATATTTAGAATCATAATTTAAGATAATTCCTCTTCCTTGCCATACTATGTACTGTAACTTTTCTACAATATATGTACTAAGGATATGTCACCATGCAAACAGATAGAACATTTGTAAAAATGGTGGGCCAATGAAGACCTTGGTAACACAGAGAATGTGATTGCACGGATGTAGTTGTCTATTAGAAAAACACTTTCTGTCTTTTTCACCTGTTTTAATATTTATATAATAATATATAATATGTGTTATTTATTTATATTCATGCTTTCAGTTGTATTCCTGTTCCACAAGTGGTCTTCTTTCCCTTCAGTGATGAGCTATATTTGTTGTCAGCTATCTCCTCTGGTCTATAATTGTCTTTTAGAGATATCCTGGCAACTGTGCCTGGAAATGATGATAGGTAAACCATGAAACCTTTACAAAAATGCGAGATTACTTTTTTAGCTTACGTCCATAACTGAACTGGATTACTGTTTTAAATCATGTACAATAAATAAATAAATAATGTACTTCCTCCAGCTCTGTAACCTGTGCCTGGACTAAGAGTCTACAAGAGCCTATGCATTGCACTCTTGACTCTGGTCATGGTTGCAGTTCTTTACAGGCTCAAATGCAAAATAATAATAATAATAATAATAAATAAACACTTTTTAACCCCTTCCTGCTGACAGTTCGCATAGACGTGGCCTCACAGAAGTGGGCTTTTATCCATGGGGCCGCATATATGCATACTTGTCTTTGTGCTGGGAACACGCCACACTGAGATTGGGCTCTCACCAGGAGATATCCCTTACAATATACCACCAAAAGAAAGCCCCATATGCCCTGAAAAAAACAAGGTATAATCCACTTGGATGCACAAATTAGTAGCAATGATGTGTGCAGTTTACTAACACATGTCAAATTGCAAAATTGTGTTCAGGCATTAACCTCCCTGACGGTATTCCTGAGTGTAGCTCGGGGTAAAGTTTCAGTACCAAAAGCGGTAACCCCGAGCTACACTCGGGCTTACCATGCGGCGCTGCTCCACGATTCCTCGATCACTTACCTTGTCCTGCGCTCCCGCGATGTCCCTCCTGCAGTGTCCCCGGCAATGTAATCCGGCGGATGCCGGCATCTGTCATCTGGGTTCCGTCCTCTGTGAGCGTCGGGACGTACGGGGGACAGAACGGCAGGAAATTTGAAAATGACAAAAAGTGACATTCACTAAAATCACTAAAATCACATAGTATAACATTCCTGTATCAACCCATTTCACATACATTTTGTCCCGAGTGCTTTGTCCTGTGCCCTGCCTGCATTTTTACTGTTCTTTCTGCCTGGAAACTGAGAAACGTCCATGGCGTCCAAAAAGCGTCCCTTTAGGTCAAAAGCGGTTTTAGACCGGCTAGAGAACAGCGATAGTAAATCAGAACCACTTGCAGAATTGAGTGATAATGATTCGTGGGGAAAATTCGTCATCAGACACTGAAAACAATTTTGCGACTTTGCTCAGCGATGTGCGAATTTGCCTCTGTATTTCAAATTTCAGTGTTTTTGGTTTGATTACATTATTGAATTAAATGTATTATTATTATATTATTATTTTTTATGATTATTTATTAAATTATAATTTATGATTTCGTGTTTCAAATTTTATCATACCCGGGATGTTTACTAGACTCTTTTTTGGACAGATTTCAGTGAGTTATTCCTAAGAATTACAGGCCTACAATATAAAACGCCAAATTTCTATGCAAAATAATGGTACCGCTTTCAGCACCAAAAATCTGAAATAATCATACCACCAGGGAGGTTAACATTTGTTTTACCCCCAGTCACTAAGGGCTTAAAGTGGTTGTAAAGGCTCAAAGTTTTTTTACCTTCACGTGTTCTATGCATGAAGTTAAAAAAATCCTTCTGTGTGTAGAAGCCCCCCCAGTCTTCCTAAAACTTACTTGGACCCCATAGCAATCCAGTAATGTGCATGAGAGCCTTGGCTGTCTGGGGACTCTCCCTCCTCATTGGCTGAGACAGCAGTGGGAGCCATTGGATCCCACTGCTGTCAATCACAGCCAACAAGCCAATGAGGAGAGAGAGGGGGTGAGGCCAATCCATGAGTCTGTGTGTGAATGGATACACAGCAAGCCTGCTTGGATGCCCCTACAGAAAGTTGCTAGCTCTGGGGGCGCTTGGCAGGAGAGAGGGGCCAGGAGTACCAGCCGGGGACATCAGAAGAAGAGGAATGGGACTACTCTGTGCAAAATCAGGACACAGAGCAGGGAAGTATAACATGTTTGTTGTTTTAATTAAAAAAAATAGACTTTAGTTACACTTTAATAGTTGAATATTCCTATTTGATCACAGTAGCTATTTTATTAGGGGTAGATACAGTGGGGGAGATTTACTAAAACTGGAGCACACAGAAAAAAATGCCTTTTATTATCACTTTAAATTATTATTATTAGTATTATTAATATTCAGTTTGCACAGCGCTTTAAAATATAAAACAGTAAAGTCAATCTGGGTGCATTTTTATTGTTTGCAAATGATGAAATATGCCTTTAAACATGACTTTGATATCTCTTTCACATTTTGCATCCCTTCTGGGATCAGGCAGTGGTGCATTCTATGTGTTCTTGTGAAATTTGCATATACCAATATTTCATAGTACTAACGTCAGCTCAAACAGAATTCAGTCTCTTATATTTGTAGAATGAAACTAGGCACTCATTGTCAAGCCATTTTAATTGTCTTCCTCTTTTATTTAGTTCAAAGGATTAAAAATTCAAGGGACTATACATATTACAATTGCAATGCCTTGAAAAAGTATTCATACCCCTTGAAATTTTCCACATTTTGTTGTGTTACAACCAAAAATGTAAAAGCATTTTGTTGAGATTTTATGTGATAGACCAACACAAAGTGGCACATAATTGTGAAGTGGAAGGAAAATGATAAATGGTTTTCAAAATGTTTTACAAATACAGTTGTGCTCAAAAGTTTGCATACCCTGGCAGAAATTGTGAAATTTTGGCATTGATATTGAAAATATAACTGAACATGTCCTTTTCCGTCTTTATAAAGTTCCATTACCTTGTTACGCAGGACTTTTGCAGTTCTTTTCTGATCCCCATGGCTCAGTATCTAGCCAAGTCAGTGCTTCCACGTAAGAGCTAACAAACCCATTGACTATTTATACACTGACACTAATTGCAATTTAAAAAGCCACAGATGTGGGACATTAACCTCTAATTGGCATTTTAACCCGTGTGTGTCACCTTGTGTGTCTGTACCAAGGCCAAACATTCCAGGGGAGGGAAACTTTTGATCATGGCAATTTGGGTGATTTCTGTTATTATTAGAATTTAAAAAGGAGCCAAACAACAATTTAATAATAAATGGCTTTATATGATCATCATCCTTCTATAAAATTACGTGGAGTTTTGCATGAATTGGGCATAAAATGTGCTCTGAACGTCATCTAAGTCACAACAATAGAAGAACACAGTCTGCTGAACATAATACTACACAAACATTAGATGTTGCCATGGTTTAATTGCACATAACATGTAAACATTCACAGTGCAGGGAGGAAAAAGTATGTGAACCTTTGGACTTAATAACTGGTTGACCCTCCTTTGGCAGCAATAACCTCAACCAAACGTTTCCTGTAGTTGCAGATCAGACCTGCACAACGATCTGAAGTCATTTTGGACCACTCCTCTTCACAAAACTGTTTCAGTGTAGCAATATTCTTGGGATGTGTGGTGTGAATCGCTCTCTTAAGGTCATGCCACAGCATTTCAATCGGGTTGAGGTCAGGACTCTGACTGGGCCACTCCAGAAGGCGTATTCTGTGCTGTTGCAGCCATTGTTTTGTTGAATTACTTGTATGCTTTGGGTCATTGTCCTGTTGCATCACCCATCCTCTGCGGAGCTTCAGTTGGCGGACAGATGGTCGTACGTTTTCCTGCAAAATGTCTTGATAAACTCTGGAATTCATTTTCCCATCAATGACAACAATCCGTCCAGGCCCTGAGGCAGCAAAGCAGCCCCAAACCATGATGCTCCCTCCGCCATGTTTTACAGTGGGGATGAGGTTTGGATGTTGGTGTGCTGTGCCTTTTTTTATCCACACATAGTGTTGTGTGTTCTTCCCAAACAACTCAATCTTGGTTTCACCTGTGCACAGTATATTTTGCCAGTAGTGCTGTGGAACATCCAGGTGCTCTTTTACAAACTTCAAACGTGCTGCAATATTCTTTTTGGACAGCAATGGCTTCCTCCGTGGTGTTCTCCCATGTACTCCATTCTTGTTGAATGTTTTCCTTATTGTAGATGTGTCAACAAAAATGTTAGCATGTGCCAGAGATTTCTGTATGTCTTTAGCTGACACTCTGGGATTCTTCTTTACCTCATGCAGCATTCTGCGCTGTGCTCTTGCAGTCATTTTTACAGGACGACCACGCCTAGGGAGAGTAGCAACAGTGCTAAACTTTCTCCATTTGTAGGCAGTCTGTCTTACCGTGGACACATGAACATCAAGGCTTTTGGAGACACTTTTGTAACCCTTTCCAGCTTCATGCAAGTCAATAATTCTTGATCGTAGGTCTTCTGAGAGCTCTTTTCTGTGAGGCATGGTTCACATCAGACAGTGCTTCTTGAAACCAGTAAACCCAAAACAGGTGTGTGTTTTTTAAGGGCAGGACAGCTGTCAGCAACACATCCAATATCATCACACTGATTGGAGTCAAGGTTGGCTCACTCCTGGCTCCAATTAGCTCTGGGAGAAGTCATTAAGCTAGGGCCTCACATACTTTTTCCTCCCTGCACTGTGAATGTTTACATGTTATGTGCAATTAAACCATGGCAACATCTAATGTTTGTGTAGTATTATGTTCAGCAGACTGTGTTCTTCTATTGTTGTGACTTAGATGACGTTCAGAGCACATTTTATGCCCAATTCATGCAAAACTCCACGTAATCCCAAGGGGTTCACATACTTTTTCTTGCAACTGTACACAAAAAGAGGCTGGACTTAGATATACATCAGAACATAACTCTTAAAAGAGAAGAACTAAAAGATCTTATGGAATTGGAAACGAGGAGGATTTTTAACCACTTGCTGACCACAGATAGTCGAATGACGGCTTCACCGCGGCCGGCCAGTTCTGGGAGGGCTCCATATATTGTCCTCCTGTGATCATGCTTCCCGCACGCCCCCGGCGGCGCACATCGGGAACTGTAAGTGATGGCTGTGTCCCTTGGACAGAGCGATAGCAAATGTAAACACAGCAGGGTCATGGCTGGCTTTTCTCTCTCCTTTCCTCACACCAATACTGAGTGTGAGGAAAGGAGAAAGAATCGGTTCCTAAACTGTGAGTGTGCTCACCAGTGCCCACCAGTGAGTGCATATCAGAGCTCATCGGTGCCCGTCAGTGCCCACCTATGCTCATCAGTGCCCATCTGTGCTCATCTGTTCCCATCTGTGCTTACCAGTGCCAGCGAGTGAGTGCATATAAGTGCCCATCTGTGCTCATCGGTGGCCGCCAGTGAGTGCATATCAATGCCCATCAGTGCTCATCGGTGGCCCATTCAGTGCTGTGCATTTCAGTGCCCATCTGTGGATATCAGTGCTCATCTGTGCCCATCTGTGTACATCAGTGCTCATCGGTGCCCAGCTGTGCATACCAGTGTCCACCTGTGCATATCGGTGCTCATCAGTGCACATCAGTGCCCATCAGTGAGGACTCATCAGTACTCATTAGTGCCCATTACTAAGAGCTCATCAGTGTCCACCAGTGCTGCCTTATCACTGCAGCTTATCAGTGCTCATCACTGCAGTTTATCAGTGCCCATCAGTGCTGCCCTATCACTGCAACTTATCGGTGCACATCAGTGCTCATCAGTTACCATCAGTGCTACCCAATTACTGCAGCTTATCAGTGTACATCAGTGCCACTTATTTGTACACATCAGTGCCACCCTTTAAGTGGATCCTCATTGGCACTTATCAGTGCACATCCGTGGCAGTTTATCAGTGCAACCTTATTGCAGTGCATTATTGCACATCAGTGCAACCTCATCAGTGCCCATTAGTGCAGCCTCATCACTGCAGATCAGCACCCATCAGTGCACCCTCATCAGCACCCATCAGTGCACCCCCATCAGCACACCCTCTTCAGCACCGTGTAGTTGCAAGTATGTCTGTGCTGTGTGTGAGAAATAACTTGTTAATATGACAATTTTGTGGGGGGAAAAAATAAAAACTTAATTTTCCAAAGAATTGTGGGAAAAAATTACAAATTCAAAAAACTCACCATCCCTCTTACTAAATACTTTAGAATGTCTACATTCCAAAAAAAGGTAATTTAGGGGGTATTTGTACTGTCCTGGCTTGTTAGGGTCTCAAGAAATGTGATAGGCCATCGGTGCATCAGGTGTGATCAATTTTCAGTGATTGGTACCATAGCTTGTAGACTCTATAGCTTTCACACAAACCAAATAATATGCACTGGTTTGTGTTATTTTTACCAAAGAAATGTAGCAGTATAACTTTTGGTCAAAATTTATGAAGAAAAATTACTTATTTGCTAAATATTATAACAGAAACTAAGAAAAAGCATTTTTTCAAAATGTATAAGTCTTTTTTTGTTTATAGTGCAAAAAAAAAACCCAGTGGTGATTAAATACCTCTAAAAGAAAGCTCTTTTTGTGTGAAAAAAAGGACAAACATTTTATATGGGTACAGTGTTGCATGACTGAGTAATTGTCATTCAGAATGTGAGAGCACTGAAAGCTGAAAATTGTCCTGGGCAGGATGGGGGTATAAGTGCCAGGTAGGCAAATGGTTAATAGGGTCTCAAAGGAACGATATCAGTGGGGGAATCCCAGGGAAATATCTAAAGAAAAGATTAAAGGAAAAGACATCAAAGAACTATATAGAAAAAGATGAAAAAGGAGAAATGGTATGCTCCGCCACTGATATCGCTAACACATTTCAAAAATATTATAGCAAGTTGTATGATGTAAAGTCTGGGAACCAGAAAGAAACAGTGGAGGAAAGGAAGGAAAAAAGGCAGAAATACTTAAAAGAGGCTGGCTTACCAAGAATTTGAGAAAAAAAACTAGAGGCCCTAGAGAGAGTTATCTCCCAGGAGGAAACTATTTTGGCATTGAAGAGTATGATAGCAGGTAAGAGCCCAGGCCCTGATGGATATACAGTGGGTTATTAAAGGAAATTTAAAGATCTGTTGGTTTCTAGAATATGCACATATGAATGCGTTAGGTGAGGGTTTGGGAATGAGAGAAGAATCATTGCAAGCATACATAACAATTATACTTAAAGAAGGGAAATATAGCTCTCAATGCGCCAGCTACAGACCTATATCACTACTAAATATAGACACAAAATTACATGCAAAAGTATTAGCAACTAGTATGAAAGAACTGATTCTGGAGTGGATACACCTGGATCAAGTGGGATTCATTCCTGGCAGACAATGGTCTGAGATCACTGCTTCTCCTACAAAAAGCAAAGAGAGAGAAGCTGCCGACAATAATCTTGTCGATTGATGCTGAAGAAGCTTTTGATAGGGTAGACTGGAGATTTATGATAGATACGTTAGAGGCTCTAGGATTAGGGCCCAAAATGTTAAAGTGGATAAAGGGCTTTATAACAGCCCATCTGCAGCTGCAAAGGTTAATGGGTCCCTTTCACGTTTTTTTAAAATGTATAACGGTACAAGACAGGGATGTCCAATCTCTCCCATTTGTAATATCCCTGGAACCCTTACTAGCGATGGTAAGAGAGTGTAGATGTAAGAGGAATTAAGATAGGCAAAGTGGAACACAGCAGCCTATGCAGATGATTTGATGTTTTATATGGTGAACCCCAGATTATCGCTACCAAATTTAATGAGACTACTAAAACATTATGGAGAGTTATCAAATCTGAAAATAAACCCCTCAAAGTCAGAGATCTTGAATATTAACCTCCCAAAGATAGAGAAGCAGGCCTTACAAAAAGAATTCCCATTCACATGGAGGGAAAGGGAATTACGTTATTTGCGAATAAAGTTAATGTCATCAATAAAGAACCTATACCTGGCAAACTATATCTCACTAATAAATGAAATAAAGGAGAAGTTGGGGAGGCTTTCAAGGGGATGGGCCTCCTGGATAGGTCATATAAATTTGGTAAAGATGGTGATAGTACCAAAAATCTTGTATAAGTTTTACATTCTCCCAATGCATATACCAGGGTCCTTCTTTGGGATAATAAAAAAAATGATGCTTAGGTTTATATGGGCAAATAAGAAACCAAGAATTAAATATGAGGTCTTGTGTAATAAAAAAGGGGAAAGTTCGGTTAAACCTGCCTAATTTTAGGAAATACTACCACTCGGTATTACTATCACAAACAGGGGCGGACTGACCATTTGGAAACTCAGAACGAGAGAACCACCTTGCGCCTGTCATTGGACTATATGGCTGGCGGGAGGTGGTTAAGTAAGGAACAATTAGAGAAGATTATTTGGATACCACATAAGTTTCGTATATTAGATGGAAACACTAGCACTTTGACATGGAAGGTACTAAGAGTGTGGGATGCATTGCACAGGCAGATGAGTTAAAAATATAACTCAGTATTAATTCCTCTGGTGGGAACAGGATATTTTCCACCAGGGAAAGATAATATTTCTGGGGAAATGGATTAAAGATAGAAATGCATGTTTAAAGAATATAGTAGATAAGGGGAAATTGTATACTTTTCAAGATTTAAAAAAAAAAAAAAATTATTTTTCACAATTGATGAATGGCGGTACTATCAATTAGGACATTTTGTTGCAGCACTCCCACAACCACTTAGGACGCTGGAGGACATGTATTCATTTGAAAAAATGTTGAGTTCAAATATAGTTCAAAAACATGTTACCTCCAGAATTTATAAGATCCTTATTGATTTGGAGGGATCTGAGCCTCCTCCATTCTTAGACAAATGGGAAAAGGAGTTGCAACAAAATTGAATGAGCAACAAAAAAACAAGATATTTAAATTAACTCGTGAGGAGATGAATATGAATACAGTTGAAATTAACTATAAATGTTTGGCTAGATGGTACATCGCACCGAGTGTGGCACATAAATGAGTAGATGTTTCACCATTATGCTGGAGAGGGTGCGGGAATAAGGGAACAGTGGCACGTATATGGTGGGAATATCCTAAAATTCAGAAGTTCTGGCAGGAAATAATCCAATATATACAGGAGATATTGGGGACTACCATACAGAAGGACCCATGGGTTTGTGTATTTTATAATACTGAGACTTACGTGAAAGTTATAGCGTTTACAAATGGCGGGAAAGATACTGGGATTTAACATTTTTTTTTATACTAATAATGGCGGCGATCAGTGACTTATGGCGGTGATCAGCGATTTATGGCGGGACTGCGGGACTACAGCGGACATTCTGACACTGGGGGGGAACTGACTTGGGGTCACTGACATCCCCAGTGACACCAATACAGTGATCAGTGCAAAAAAAAAACACTGACACTGTACTAATGGCACTGGGGAGGAAGGGGTTAACTTTATTATTCACTGAAAGGGTTAACTGTGTGAGGGGAGTGTTTTACTAGGGGGCGGGGGGTGTACTGCATGGAGACACATGGGATAAAATCTTCTGTCCCGATCAGCGTGTCAGGAGCTGTCAGGGAACTGACAGAAAGCAGAGCTACTGCAGCCCTGCTCTCTGTCAGTGATTGCCGCTAATCGCCGGGAACGGCTGTGACCCGGCGACTGACATCCGCGGCCGTGATCGGCGGGACAGGTAGGGCGGCGGTGCGCCTCGCACGCTCCCCCTACCTGTTTTGAAAACACACTTTTTAAAACGTGGTGTTGCCCAGCCGTGCCGCCCTGTTTCTACAGTGGCTGGGCGGCATGTGGTTAATGTATACTTCCAACATGTTGTTTTGAACTCCAGTTACCTATCTAATGGTTATAATCGTTAGCATTATGACAGTTGAGTGTCAATCACTCCTCATCCATGCATTCTATACACCCATGTCACATATGTATCACAGGGAGGCAGAACAGACAGTGGCTGTCTGCTCAGTGGTGGGGAGAACTGAGCTATCAGCCTTAGAACCAGCAAGGGACAGAAGCAGCATCGATCTGCTGCTTCCACCTAGGTAAGTATGAATTTTTTAAATAGTTTAATGTACTTCAACAAAAGGATTTTAGGGTTAGTCAAAAATCCTGTTTTTCTCTCTGGCTTCTACATCGCGAGTGCTAATAATTGCCCTATAGATGTATTCTAGAGAAGTGCTTGAAGGCAGAAGCACTGGATTAGGAGGACCTGTAGGCTCTTGGTACTATGTAAAATTAGGATGTTGTGTCCTTTTTTTCTCTCACTTTGAATGTATTATAGCTCTGAAAGGACAGCTGTGGTTTTGTTCCAATGTTCTTTCTTCTTGTATGCTGGTCTGGATTAAACATGTTTTAACTTTTTCTTCATCAGGTATACAGTTCTGTGCAAAAGTTTTAGTCAGGTTTTTAAAAATACTGTAAATTAAGAATGCTTTCAGAAATAGAAATGTTAATTGTTTATTTTTATCAATTAACAAAATGGAAAGTTAGGCTACGTTCACACTAGCCTTGTGTGCAGGCGGCAGAGAGGCGTTTGGGAAGCGTTTTTACCGCTTCCCAAACGCCTCTGCCAACTCTGCACATTACAGCACATGGTGCTGTTCTAACAGGAGCGTTTGCGTCGCGTCGTGTTGCGTCGCGGCAAAACGGACGCCTCTGGTCGAGTCAGGAGGCTTTGAAGCCTCCTATTCTCGTCTATGGTGCCGCTCCGCAAACGCCCCGGCCGGCGTTTGCGGTGCGGTTGCGACGCGGTTGCGGGGCGTTTGCGGAGCGGTAACACCACTCAAATGCATTATAGGCATTTGTGGGGCGTTATTAACGCTCGGCAAACGCCTAGCAACCGCCGCTAAACCGCGCATGCGGCGTTTGCGGAGCGTTTGCCGAGCGTTAAAAACGCTCCGCAAACACCGGACCAACGCTTGCCAAACGCTATAGGGGCGTTTGGCAAGCGTTGGCAAAACAGCCAAGTGTGAACGAGCCCTAAGTGAGCAGAAAAGAAATCCAAATCAAGTCAATATTTAGTGTCAACCCCTCCCTCCCCCCTTGCCTTCAAAACAGAATCAAGTCTTCTAGGTACACTTGCATACAGTTTTTGAAGGAACCTGGTGGGTGGGTTGTTCCAAACATCTTGGAGAACTAACCACAGATCTTCTGTGACTGTAGGCTGCCTCAGACTCCATGATGTTGAGATCAGGGCTCTGTGGGAGCCAAACCTTTATTTCCAGGACTCCTTGTTCTCTTTTATGCTGCAGATAGCTCAAGGGACGTATTTGTCCCATATTTTTAATTGCCTGTATCATCTGATTAACCATTTCAATACCGGGCAATTTTACACCTTCCTGCTCAGGCCATTTTTCAGGTTTCAGCGCTCTCACACTTTGAATGACAATTGCGCGGTCATACAACATTATACCCAAACTAAAATTTTATCATTTTCTTCACACAACTAGAGCTTTCTTTTGGTGGTATTTAATCACCACTGGGGTTTTTATTTTTTGCTAAATTAACAAAAAAAAGACCAAAACTTTTGAAAAAAACACACGTTTTTCTTTGTTTCTGTTATAAAAGTTGGCAAATAAATAATTGTTCTTCATAAATTTAGGCCGAGATGTATTCTGCTACATGTCTTTTGTGAAAATAACCCAAATTAGGATGTATTATTTAGTTTGTAGGAAAGTTATAGAGTTCACAAACTATGGTATAGATCTGAATATTGATCAATCCTGAAGTACTGACAGCCAATCTAATTTCTTGAGGTCCAAGAATGTCAGAATAGTACAGATATCCCCCAAATGTCAGAACAGTACAGATATCCGCCAAATGTCAGAATAGTACAGATATCCCCCAAATGACCCCTTTTTGCAGAGTAGACAGTCCAACGTACTTCATAAGAGGCATGGCGAGTTTTTTGAAGTTGTATTTTTTTTGTCATAATTTTTCGGAAAAATGAAAAAATTAAAAAAATTATTTTCACTATTTTTTTTTTACATACTGTCACCAGTGCAGTACAGCGTCATCATATAACTGGCATGGCGGTGATCAGGGACACTGACTGGCGACAGTATGATAAAAAAAAAATATTTTGTTTTTATTTATTTATTTTTTTTTTATTAAATTCTTTTTCTTTTTTTTAAGATTTTTTTTTTCATATTTCACTATGACCAAAGTAGTACAATGTTACCATAGTAACATTGTACTACTTTAGGGAAGTGATCAGTTATTTTTTTTACACAAATTGCTTATAGCAAATAATTACTTTGCTATAAGCAAGCATTTACCTGAATGACATCGATTCATTCAGGGTTTTTTTTTTTTTTTGTGCTTAGCTGTGATTTGGCCACAGTTAATCACATGACATGTGCATGTGATCGCTGTGACCATTCACAGCTAGACACTAGTATACAATGGATGGCATGAATGAAGCCATCCATTGTATACAACTGTCATGTGACCTGCTGTGATTGGTCACAGCAGGTCATATGGTACCGGCAACGGGAGCCGATACTCAGAGCTGTCATCGGCTGTGTCTGAGGCACACGGCCGGTGACAGCTGCGTGGCTCTGCAGGAGCGCAATCTGCGCATGTGCGGGAGGACGCCATATGGCGTCCACCCGGAACGCTGATGACATTTGCCGGCCGCCATTTGGCCATAGAGCGGGCGGCAAATGGTTAAACGGTCCAATTAACCTACCAGCATGTCTGTGGAGTGTGAGGAAACCCATGCAGGTACAAGGAGAGCATGCAAACTCAAGGCAAGTGGTGCTGTGGCTGGGATTTGAACCAACGACCCGAGTACTGCCAGGCAGAAGTGCTAACCATTTAGCCACGGTGAGATGAGTATAGTTCCACTTTAATTGTACTCTGCAAATATTCTTTTTTTTAAAAACTGATTTATTGAAAAATATGTTTTCAAAGTGACTTTCCTTTGCAACCTTTTGTCACTAAAAGGAAGAGAGAACAGGAAAATATTGCCCTGAGCACAATGCAGTGCAGTGAGCACACTACATTAGCTATGGCAAGGCTACCCTTTATTCATGTTTCATTGACTGATAACTAGAACATAGCAGGGGTTTGTGTTTTGTGAGTGAAGGCAGATTTGTTAACAGTTTCTTGCTTGCCTATTCATCTCTATCCTCTTACCTTCGTAGAAGCTGAATATTGCATTTCACGGCACATAAAACTCCCCCTGGAATTTGTGCATTTCACGCAAGATCAGGTTATTCCCCAAAGAATGAGCAAAGGGATGTAAATCAGTAAGGATTTCTAAAAATACACCTGGATCTGTAGTTACACTGTACCTAGAAAAAACTATTTTTGCTGGTTCTTACAGCAAGCTGAAAATGATCGGTAAAAAGAAAGCAACTATAACCCTCAAGACACGGAGTAGCTACACCATGATGTCAGAGTCGTAACTGGAATGTTTTAACTATTCTTGGGTGATATGATCAAGTCAAGATTAGATTATTTTAGGTGTGAACTATTTGCAATTCTTTGAAACCATTTTCTCTCATAACAGAAGACCAACATTATAGTTCAGTAGCTATTGTAAAACATTGGTGTTACTAATCCCACAACAGAAAAATAAGTCTTTATATGCAGTAAAGCATGCTTGTTATACTCACTTTGGAACCTAAGGGGTTAATCCTCTGCATTGTGTAAAGTCCATTGGATCCTGTTTTCTCTGCCCCTCCTCTTGTTCAAATGTCCACCTGATAAGACAGACTGAACCGATAGCCACATGCACATGCTCAGTTTAGTGTGTATTGCTAGAGAATTTTTTTTTCCTTGGGAGAGTGCATGTGATCAGCCCAGTGCCAATCAGCACTGTCCAAACAGAGGATCAGGGGTTTTGTATCCACCTAGAGCAGAAAGAAACCGCCTCCTACAAGCTTTAACCAGTGCTCTGCTGAAGTCACAAGCCTGCTCTAACTACTGTTGAGAAAAGGTATTTAGCAGTTTTTGCACTTCCATGTTCTCTGTACTGTGGGAGACCAGATCTAGTGAATGCAGGGTCCTGGGTTTAGTAACACTTTAAAATCTGCTCTACATTCATATTATTCCCAAAGTAAAAAAAAAGTGTAATTTCAGAGGGACAAATCATCCCACATACAGTAAGTTTTACCTGTTTATCTGCCGTCATCTCTCTGCACAGCTTTCTAAAACACACAGATCAAAGGATTTTTGGCTCCAGCAGGCAGGGGGTGTGGATCTTACATCACACACTGCACAACATAAGGCACAGAGCTCAGTGTAACCTGTTACCTGAGTGAAGGGAAAGGACATACCCCCTCTACAATGAATAATAACAGGGAAACATATATGGGAGATGTTGTCATTACCTACTGTGTGTGTGTGTGGGGGGGGGGTAACCTTGCATTATGTGGTGTGGCGTTAGACTGTCAGAAGGGAGTCATGCAAATAGACAGAGGAACAGTCAGAGAAGAACCACACTCTCAGAGCTTTGGATTGAGGCTAGTGCACACTATATGTTTTGTTGATCTTTCATTTCAGATGTTTACAACCACTGTAAATTGTCCCTCACATTTTGCTTTCTGTGCGTGGCGACCACTTCCTGTTATCTCACATATATATTCTTATTATTATAGCCAAATTTACCCCCCTAACTCCTCCCACAGTTTTTACACTACATAGACAGTAATATACCGAAACGTGCGGATTGTTCCCGATTGGTGTGCTATTACTTTGTGGAACGTTTCGCCGAATGGTTCACGAAATATTGCCGTTTTTGTGGTGAAATTGGTCCCATAGGAATGAATGGCGGAATGTTCAAAACTAGAGGGTGAGCTGACAAAAGCTAGAGTGTGAGCTGAAAAATCAGGACATGATTTCTAAACTGCCATCACTCCCTCATTTTCAAGCCCACCTACACAAATTTTATATCAAAACGTTCAGCTATCCCTGCTGCCACTAAAAATGTCCACGGCTAAGCCACAGTCCTGATAGTTTTCACAATATGACCATTTGTTTGCAACTCACGCCGCCCATTGACATTCATTGAAACTCCACTCTAGCCACCTCAAATTTGAAGGGCAATTTCTAAACTGCAACTGTGCCTTCATTTTTAATATTTCAGAGACATACTATGCATCAAAATGTGGGTGTGGGTCTTGTGATTCTCACAATATAAAGCTTTTCACTGTAGGATTCATAGTTTTTAAAACTACAACCATTTGAAGACGCCAGTGAAGTGAGCAATTTGGAGCAGTTTGTTTTTAATCGCTCTTCTTTACCTTATTTGAAATCTAATTTTGAATTGGTGACAGTTTTGCCGGCTTCTGGTTAAAGGTTTGGAAATAAGTTTTCTACAGTAGAGAGTATTTGAGGTGATAATGCTGCTAATGTGTTTATAAATGTATATTTTAATGTAACTGTGAAGCACTTTGGGCAACAACATTCCAATTAAATGTGCTATATAAATAATTAATATTAATGCATTTCTCACTCTATCAAGCTTGCCATGTGCACTTTTTAAATTTGATCAATCAATTGGTTAGTGTAATGTTTACTATCTTTACTCACTCCAAACACTCCACACAGTTACTCTGCCCACTCCATAAAGTTATGCAGGCCATAGATGGGGAGAAAACTGGCCGATTTTTCTTTAAAAAAAGAAAAATCGGTCGTTCAAGCTGCTGACGTTACCAGGAATGGTAAAAAAATCAGCAGATTTTCATCCTGTCTACAGCCGGCAAAAAGTGTCCCTGCAGAGAGCTCTGCTATTTCTTTGACAGTGCTTTGACATTTATAGCGGCTGCAACATTGTATCTATTTGTATCCATTTCAGATACAGATGTTTTTATTCGGAAACAGATACATTGTTGCAACTGCTATAAATGTCAAAGCACTGTCAAAGAAATAGCGGAGCTCTCTGCAGGGACACTTTTTGCCGGACTGGAATTCTTCTTCATCCTCTTCTTCTACTTCTTCTTCCTCTTCTTCTTCTTCATCTTCTTCTTCTTCTTCATTTTCTTCATCTTCTTCTTCATCATCCTCTTCTTCCTCTTCTTCTTCTTCATCCTCTTCTTCTTCTTCATCCTCTTCTTTCTCTTTCTCTTCCTCTTCTTCTTCTTCTTCATCCTCTTCTTCTTCATCATCCTCTTCTTCTGCTTCATCCTCTTCTTCTTCTTCATCCTCTTCTTCTTCCTCTTCTTCTTCATCCTCTTTTTCTTCTTCTTCATTCTCTTCTTCTTCATCCTCTTCTTCATCCTCTTCTTCCTCTTCTTCTTCTTCATCTTCTTCTTCTTCATCCTCTTCTTCTTTTTCTTCTTCTTTTTGTCTTCCTCTTGCAGGTCACTGCTCATCAAAGATCGGCCGATTTGCCCATAATTGCCGTGAAAATCGGCCGATCCTTTTCCAACTTTACCGATAAAAATCTGCCAAAATACCGAAAAACGGCCGAACAATTAACCCACTAACGATCCGAACATCGGCCAATTTTATTTTCCGCCGATTTTCGACCCATCTATGGCCTGCATTACTCTGCCTAGTCCAACCTTTTCACAGTTACTCCAGCCACTCCAACCACACAATAGATACTCCGCCCACTCCACCCAGTTACTCCGCTCACTCCACCCAGTTACTCCGCCCACTCCAGTTGTAGACTACTGGTGGAGGCAAGAACACTTCACACAATTTCCCCAGAAATTGTAGCTTTTCTAGTTTCAGATATTTTTCAAATTGTTTCCACTGTAGCAAATTTTGGAAAATTCTCATGCAATATTTTTCTGTGTAAAATACATTAAATCGGCCCTTCGAAATTGAGGAAAATGCACAGAGGGGAAATGTAATGTTTATTTGTTCGTTTTTTACCAGCGCTGTAGTGTGGAAAACACGCATAGGTTCATGTGAACCGGAGTGCAGGGGAGAAGATGCTGCAGGGGCTGGCTTTGCAGTATGGAGGAGCCGCTTTTCCTAGTCTCCTAGACATAAACAGTTACCTTTACCGTGCAAATGCAGCTCTTCTGCAGAGGAGAACTTTTACTTTTCAGCTTTAGCTTTAATAATTTGCCTCAATTCCCCCGGCTACATACCTCTGTAGACCAGAAAGGAAGTAATAGCAGCATTTCAGTGTGCAGAAAACCTGTTGGGTGATCCTCAGAGAACAATGACACAGGGACATCGGGTTTAAAGCACAATTTTGCTTTTCTATTAAATAAAATAGTACCAGGGTGCATCAAACAAGTGTGCAAGGTCTTAGGCTAGGTTCACACTTATTCCAGTGGTTGCAGACGCAGGGATTGCATCTGTCCTCGCATTTGCAACCACCCGCAGCCAAAATGCACTGCTCTTTACATACATGCAGGGCTGCCATTCATTCTTAACGGCACCCGCACACATCTAAAAATTATTATTATTATACAGTATTTATAAAGCGCCGATAGTTCGCTCAGCGCTGTACATTACAAAGGGGGACAGAACATGTGACAGAACAATACCAATACAATGCAAAACATGAGGGGATCGAGGGCCCTGCTCTTTCCAGCTTACAATCTAGGAGGGAGGGGATGGTGGCACAGGAGGAGATAGCTGTGGGGGATGGAGTGGTAGGAAGAGTGGAGGAGGTCGGCAAGTTAGCAGGGGGTGGGGTAGGCTTCCCTGAAGAGGTGGGTTTTCAGGGTGCGCCTAAAGGAGAGGGGAGTAGGTGATAATCTGATGGGTTGGGGCAGGGATTTCCAGAGGATGGGTGACACCCTGGAGAAGTCCTGGAGGCGGGCATGGGAGAAGGAGACTAGGGAACTAGAGAGAAGGAGGTCTTGTGAGGAGCGGAGTGTGCGTGTTGGGTGGTACTTGGATATTAGGTCAGTGATGTAGTTCGGGGCAGTATGGTGGATGGCTTTTTACGTCAGTGTTAGGATTTTGAATTTGATCCGTTGCGCAATCGGAAGCCAGTGGAGGGATTGGCAGAGGGGGGTGGCGGAAACGGAGCGGTTGGAAAGGTGAATAAGTCTGGCAGCCGTATTCAGGATACAAATGTAAAGATGAAATAACTACAGCAACTGCATTGTTTTCTAGTATACCAACTCCTTAGGTTTGCATTGTGGGAAGGGACCAGGGGCGGACTGACCATTTTGAAACTCGGGTCAGTAGGGGGCCTCATGAGATGCCCCTGGTACCTTTTTCATAGGCTTTTTTGAGTTTGGGCAAGGACACAGAAGCCCCATGATCCCCTATTGCCCGGGGGGCCCCATGAGTTGTCAGTCCGCCCCTGGAAGGGACACAACTATTGTGTAGCACTGCAAAGAGAATATATTTCTACCCTCATAAATAATTGAAATTACACATAAAAACAAAGTTTTTAAAACATTAACAAATACATTTGGTTATTTACATCAAACTAATTTGTTTATCCAGAAGATATTAACCCCTTGCCCTCCAGAGGATTTACCCCCCTTAATGACCAGGCCTCTTTTTGCTATTTGGCACTGCACTAATTCAACTGATAATTGCGCGGTCATGCAATGCTGCACCCAAATGAAATTTACGTCCTTCTTTTCACACAAATAGAGCTTTCTTTCGGTGGTATTTTATCACCTGTGCGCTTTTTATTTTTCGCACTATAAACAAAAAAAGACAAAAAATTTTGAAGATTTGAAGAAAAACAATATTTTTAACTTTCGGCTATAAAAAACATATAGTAAACTCAAAGTTAGGCATAAATTTAGGCCAAAATGTATTCTGTTACATGTTTTTGGTAAAAAAAAATCCCAATAAGTGTATATTGATTGCTTTGTGTGGAAGTTATAGCGTCTACAAACTATGGTATAGATACTGCAATTTACGCCATTTTTTGCTATGCAGCGCTGCGCTAGTTTAACTGACAATTGCGCGGTCATGCAATACGGTACATAAATGAAAATTATGTCCTTTTTTTCACACAAATTGAGCTTTCTTTCAGTTGTATTTGATCACTTGTGCACTTTTTATTTGTGGCGCTATAAACAAAAACGTTTTGAAAAAAAAAACAAACTATTATTTCTGGCTTAAAAAATACCCAAAAAACATTTTAGGCCAAAATGTATTCTGCTCCATGTTTTTGGTTAAAAAAATCCCAGTAAGTGTATATCTATTGCTTAGTGTGAAAGTTATAGCATCTACACACTATGGTATAGATAATGGTATTTACACAGCTTTTACTTTCTGACTGCCCATCACAATTCTTAAGGTGCTAAAATAGCAGGACAGTAGAAACACCCCCAAATGACCCCTTTTCGGTTAGTAGACACCCTAAGCTATCTGCTGAGAGTCATATTGAATCCATGGAAGATTTATTTTTTTCCACAAGTCTCTGGAAAATGACAAAAACATTTTTTTTACACAAAGTTGTCATTTAAATTATATATTTCTCACACAAGCCATGGGTATATGTGAATTACACCCCAAAATACATTCTGCTACTTCTACCGAGAATGGGGATACCATATGTGTGAGACTTTTTGGGAGCCTAGCCACATACAGGAGCCTGAAATCCAATGACCACTTTGACAGCCTGAAGGTGCGTAACTTTCTCATTTCACTTCCTCACTACCTATCACAGTTTTCGGAGGCCCTGAAATACCAGGATAGCACCAACCCCCCCCCCCCCCCCCCCAAATTACCCCTTTTTAAAAAGTAGACACCCCAAGGAATTTAAAAAGGGGCATGATGAGTATTTTGTAGATCTCATTTTTTTTCCGCAAGGTTTAGAAATATAAAAAAAGAAAATAAATTTTTTTTTGTTTTCTTTCTTCATTTTCTAAAAGCTTGCGGCAACACATGAGATCTGCAAAATACTCACCATGCTTCTTATCAAATTCCTTGGGGTATTTCCAAAAAGGGGTCATTTGGGGGAGTTTGGTGCTATCCTGGCATTTCAGGGCCTCCGAAACTGTGATGGGTAGTCTGGAAGTGTAATGAGGAAATAAAGTCCTTTAAAAGCCTGAAGGTGCTTATTGGATTTTACTTGGCTAGACTGCCAAAACATCTCTCACATGTGGTACCCCCATACTTGGGAGAAGTAGCAGAATGTATTTTGGGGAGTAATTCAACATATACCCATAGCATGTGTGAACAATAAATCATTTAAGTCACAATTCTGTGTAGAAAAAAATTTTTTTTTGTCATTTTCCAAAACCTTGTGGTAAAAAAATAAATTCTTCTATTGACTCAACAAGCCTCTCAGCAAATAGTTTGGGGTGTCTACTTTCCAAAAAGGGGTAGTTTTAGGGGGTGGGGGCATTTTATGCCCAGCATTAGAAGTTTATGCCAAACATCATTTGGCATAAACTAACCTTCTAACCACCTGAAGACCAAGCCTTTTCTGACACTTTAAGTTCACATAAAAAAAATCTGTATTTTTTTGCTAGGAAATTACTTTAAACCCCCAAACATTCAATATTTTTTAAAGCAGACACCCTAGTGAATAAAATTAGGGATGCTGTAATTTTTTATGTCACATAGTACTCGCGCAGCAATTTTTCAAAAGCAAATTTTTTGAAAAATATACACTTTTTTTTACTTTTAATGCACAAAAACATAATATATTGGCCAATTATTTGGTAACATATAAAAGATGATGGTATGCCGAGTAAATAGATACCAAACATGAAATGCTTTAAAACTGCGCATGCCCCGTGCAATGGCGAATTTTGTGGAGCTGGTCAAATTCAGGGTCACCCCAAGGACAACAGAGTGTGTTGTTGAAATGCATAAAACACAATATACTCTCATATCTATGCCTGGCCATGGCAGCGGAGAACATGGGCATATGATGAATTGGGTCTGTGGACCAATACTACTGCAATTTATTTTTTTTAGTAATGCCCATGTTGAGGGTTAGGCCCAAAAAAGTTACATTCAGAAACCGTGATGGGTTTCCATGCGAATGGTCTGGCAAGGTTTGAATTTGGGTTGGCGGCGATACATTGTTGTGCTCTGCTCAGCCATCCAGAGCAGTGTGTCCAAACTGACAGGGAGGAGGACTGTTGGTAAACAAAGCAGCCCTCCTCCCTGTTGGTGATTGCCGGCAATCAACGTCTGGGACCCGGTGATTGACACCTGCGGCTGCGAATGGCCGCATATATATACGTGGTTTTGCACATAGGGACCCCCCTGTAGCAGTATATCTACTATAAGGCAGTCCTTAAGCGGTTAAAAATTATTATATATTAGTTACAGGCTTATAAATGGTTATTATGTAGTAAACAATGCAGTTGCTGTTCACCAGCTGTCTAGTATAGACAAATGCATACAGTGGGGCAAATAATTATTTGATCCCCTGCAGATTATGTAAGTTTACAAAGAAATGAAGGGTCTATAATTTTTATCATAGGTGCATTTTAAATGATAGAGATAGAATATCAACCAAAAATCCATAAAAACACAATACAAATGTTATAAATTGAGTTGCAGTTCAGTGAGTAAAATATGTATTTTTTTAGCAAGCAAAACATAACTTAGTTTTTGGTGGAGAAACCCCTGTTAGCAAGCACAGAGGTAAGACGTTTCTTGTAGTTGGTTACCAATGTAGTTGGTTGCACACATCCACTCTTCTAAATCCTTAAGGTTTCTTGGCTGTCTTTGGCAAATCTATAGGATTAAGATCTGGAGACAGGCTAGGCCACTCCATGACCTTAATGTGCTTCTTCTTGAGCCACTCCTTTGTTGCACTGGTGGTATGTTTTGGGTTGTTGTCATGCAGGAAGACCCATCCATGACCCATCATCAGTGTTCTGACTGAGGGAAGTAGGGTTCTAATCCAAGATTTTACAATACATGGCCCCTCAATGTGGCAAAGTCAGCCTGCACCTTTAGCAGAAAAACAGCCCCCATGTTTCTACCTCCGTGCTTGACTATAGGGATGGTGCTCTTAAGGTCATAGTCAGCATTTTTCTTCCTCCAAACATGGCAAGTTGAGTTAATGCGAAAGAGCTTAATTTTGGTCTCATCTGACTACAGCACTTTCTCCCAATCCTTCTCTGAATCATTTAGATGTTCAATGGCGAACTTCAGATGGACCTGTACATGTGCCTTCTTGAGGAGGGGGACCTTGCGGGTGCTGCAAGATTTCAATTCATGGTGGCGTATTGTATTACCAATGGTTTGTTTGGTGACTGCGGTCCTAACTGCCTTGAGATCATTCACAAGCTCCTCTCGTGTAGTTCTGGGTTGATCCCTCACTTTTGTCATGATCATCCTTACCCCATGAGGCAAATACTTGCATGGAGCTCCAGACCAAGGGCGATAGTTATTTTGTATTTCTTCCATTTGTTAATAATCACTCCAACAGTTGTCAACATTTCACCAACGGTCTTGTAGCCCATTCCAGCCTTGTGCAGGTCTACAATCTTGTCCCTGACATCCTTTGACAGCTCTTTGGTCTTTCCCATGGTGGTGGGGTTAGGTGAAAGAAATAGATTCTGTGGAGAGGTGTCTTTTATACACATAACGAGTTGTCGTTAGGAGCACCTTCTTAAATTGACAGGACTACTCTGTGTACCGCATGAGCACATAGCCATTCTGTGGGAGCCAGAATCATTGTTGGTTGGTAGGAGCTTGAATATTTATTTTACTCACTGAACTGCAACACAGTTTATAACATTTGTATCATGTATTTTTTTTTTCTGGGTTTTTGGTTCATTATTCTGTCTCTATCATTTAAAATGCACATATGATAAAAATTATAGACCCTTCATTTCTTTGTAAATGCGCAAATTTACAAAATCTGCAGGGGATTAAATAAATATTTTCTTCAATGTATGCATGAGTTTTTTTTGTCTATGTGTTTGACTAGATGACAGACAGTCTTTATAAATGAATAAAAACATACAGATACAATTTAGGTGTGACACACTCTGGTTTCCACATTCATCCAATGCAACAATGTTTCTGTAATTGTTTTGGAATGTATTTGCTATTTGTTTATACAAATCATCAACTTGTAAAATAAAGTCAATCACTGACAATCCCGAGTATGTGAATGTGATCTTTGGGAGTAGCCTGACGATCCAAAGCAATGCTCTGCTTTTAGTATGATGTGATATTCATTCGTTATTTTTGGTCTTAAAATATAGTTTAGTATCAGTCATAATGATACATTTGGAAATATTTTTCCACTAAAATACACACTTGCTTCTAGCTTAGGCTATGTTCACACTAGCCTTGTTAGCAAGCGGCAGACAGGGATTTGGGAAGCATTTTTACTGTTTCCCAAACGCCTGGGAAAATTCTGCACATTGCAGCACATAGTGCTGTTCAAACGGGAGCGTTAGCGTCACGTTGCATCGCGTCGCGGCAAAACGGACGCCTCTGTTTTAGTCAGGAGGAGTTGAAGCCTCCTATTCAAGTCTATGGTGCCGCTCCGTAAACGCCCATCCGGCGTTTGCGGAGCGATAACACCATTCAAACTTCATTATAGGCATTTCTGGGGCGTTTTAAACGCTCGGCAAATGCCTAGCAACTGCCGCTAAACTGCGCATGCGGCGTTTGTGGAGCGTTAAAAACGCTCCACAAACGCCAGACCAATGCTTGTCAAACGCTATAGGGGTGTTTGGCAAGAGTTGGAAAAACAGTCAAGTGTGAATAAGCCCTTAGTATTAGTCTAAGCTAGAGATTAAAATGATAAGGTAATACAACCTTGTAGAGTGTTTACTAATTTAATTTTGACTTACACTAATAATTAGATGGCGTCCGCGCCGGAAATGACGTCACCTATCTAGACCCTGAGGAAGTCATTGAGCGGTGACGCAACGCGTAAGGGATGTCATTTCCGGTGTGGACGCCATCTTTGGACTCCCTATAGAACCCATGCAAGTATACCCATACATGAGGTTCTAAGTGCTGTATACAAGAAGATGTACCATGTGAGCGTCCTTTGTATATATTTTAATTACTGTGCTAATAAATTGTAATACACTATGGAGGCTTTTCTCTTTGTGGACCATGTGGGAGCTGTTTTCTCTGGATAAGAGCCATTTAGGATATTCATTGAGGATACGCTTTAACCCAGGGGGATCCAGGAGTGATCCATAAGGCATTTAGGCCCTTTTAGGGTCACAGCAAGGAGGTGAGGAGCCAACCTAGCTGTGTGTGGAGCAGGGGTGGACTGACCATTTGGTAACTTGGGCACTGCCCGAGGGCCCGGGGTCAGTAGGGGGCCCCATGAGATGCTCCTGGTACCTTTTTCATAGGCTTTTTTGAGTTTGGGCAAGGACACAGGAGCCCCTATGATCCCCTATTGCCCGGGGGCCCCATGAGTTGTCAGTCCACCCCTGGTGTGGAGTCATCACCAGAGCCTACAAACGCACAAGATTCACTTGCATGTTTGCATTCATTTTTTGTGGACACTGGTGGCACGTTTTTGTTATATAAGATATCATTTTGAGTGATGTGTTCATGTATATTCACTTGCTGCATATATATATATATATTTTGTTTTCTGATTTCAGAGGTTCATTTATGGTTATGAATAGACTGTGTTGACACTGAGCACTTGTTTTATAGGGTATATCCCCTGTATTAGGGGGTTTAATATCAGTTATTTCCACCATATGCACAATATTGTGTGATGTTGCACGATTGTAGCATTCATTTACATCATTAGGATTCCCTGTTTGTTTCACCATTATGTCACATTTTTTATGTTGAGATTTAGTTTGTTTATAGAGCGCTGCACTTATTGATTGTTATAAAAACACTAAATGTAAGGACTAAATATCACACAAAAAATAAATAAAAACCTAATTTGTTAAAATAAGGCATGTTTTATACTGAATTGACTACTTTTGAGATAAATACCACATGAGTTATTTTAGGGCAAAAATTCAAGCAGTATTCATTTCTTAGTGAACTGACCCCGAAGTCCTTACTAAATAAGGATCCTTATAAACCTGATAATTATTATTGTGTTATTGAATACATAGGTTTGTCACAATGATAGAGGGGGCTCTAGCACACATAGAGAACAGCTGTATTTTGTATTACATTTTATGTGGAAGGCAAATATAAGTGTCAGGATTTAAGGACTCTAGGCAGAAAATACCAAATAATGAAATCATTAAAAACACATGATATGCATTTTTAACCACCTAAATATTGGGCACTTTCACCCCCTTCTTGCCCAGGCCAATTTTTAGCTTTCACTGCTGTCGTGCTTTAACCCCTCCCCCTCCTGAGGATTTACCCCCATTAATGACCAGGCCTCTTTTTGCTACTCGGCACTGCACTAATTCAACTGATAATTGCGCGGTCATGCAATGCTGCACCCAAACGAAATTTATGTCCTTTTTTCCACACAAATAGAGATTTCTTTCGGTGGTATTTGATCACCTGTGCGCTTTTTATTTTTCACGCTATAAACAAAAGAAGACCAAAAATTTTCAAGAAAAACAATATTTTTTACTTTCAGCTATAAAAAATATATAGTAAACTCAAAGTTAGTTATAAATTTAGGCCAAAATGTATTCTGCTCCATGTTTTTGGTAAAAAAAAATCCCAATAAGTATATATTGATTGCTTTGTGTGGAAGTTATAGCGTCTACAAACTATGGTATAGATACTGCAATTTACGCCATTTTTTTGCTATACAGCGCTGTGCTAGTTTAACGGACAATTGCGCGGTCATGCAATACGGTACATAAATGAAATTTACCTCCTTTTTTTCCCACAAATTGAGCTTTCTTTCGGTGGTATTTGATCGCCTGTGCGTTTTTTATTTTTTGTGCTATAAAAAAAAGGCTGACAATTTTGAGAAAAAAACAATATTTTGGACTTTTTGCTATAAAACATGTCCAGTAAAAAAAAATTTAAAAAATCAAATTTAGTCATACATTTCTGCCAAAATGCATTCTGCGACATGTCTTTGCTAAAAACCCCAATACGTGTAAATTAATTGGTTTACGTGAAAGTTATTGCGTTTACAAATGGCGGGAAAGATACTGGGATTTTTTATTTTTTTATATACTAATAATGGTGGCGATCAGCGACTTATGGCGGCAATCAGTGACTTATGGCGGGATTGCGGCGGACATTCTGACAATGGGAGGGAACTGATTTGGGGTCACTGACATCCCCAGTGACACCAATACAGTGATCAGTGCAAAAATAAAACACTGACACTGTACTAATAGCACTGGGGAGGAAGGGGTTAACTTTATTATTCAGTGAAAGGGTTAACTGTGTGAGGGGAGTGTTTTACTAGGGGGCAGGGGTGTGTACTGCACAGGGAAACGCTGATCGAGAGAGATAAACTATTCTCTCCCGATCAGCCTGTCAGGAGCTGTCAGGGAACTGACAGAGAGCAGAGCTACTGCAGCCCTGCTCTCTGTCAGTGATTGCCGCTAATCACCGGGACACAGCCGGTAACGACCAGCTGTGACCCGGCGACTGACATCCGTGGCGGTGATCGGCGGGACAGGTAGGGCGGTGGCATGCCTCGCGCGCCCCCCCTACCTGTTTTGAAAACATGTTTTAAAACGTGGTTTTGCCCAGCCGTGCCGCCCTGCCAACATATTTCTACAGTGGCTGGGCGGTATGTGGTTAAGCCTGGGTTCACACTGATGCGGTGCAGATTTCGCAGCGGTTTGTGTGCGAATTCCGCACCGCATCACAATCGCACCTCGTTCATGCAAAGCGCTACGGGTGTGTATGTTAAGTTAACAACACCCCAAAATTGGTCCGCAAAACACGGTGCGATGTGCAGAATCGAATTGCACGGGTGTGAATACCCATGTGATCCGATTCTAGTGCAGCAACTTTTTGGTGTGAATGCGGTATGATTTGATTCATACAAAATGTATGGCTCAAATCGCACCACACAGAATTTGCATGTGATTTGCACAGGAATGCGGTGCGGTTCCTGTGCGAATCACATGCGGTATGCCGCAGCGCACAAGGGTGAACCTAGGCTGAAAAATATATGAAAGTGTTATAATTTTTTGAGACAGAAAGAGCTTTATTTTGGTGGTATTTAATCACCACTATTTTTCTTTTTTTGTGCAATATAAACGAATTTTCAAATAAGTAATTTTTCTTCAGAAATTTTGATCAAAATTTATACTGCTACATTTCTTTGGTAAAATAACCACAATCAGTGTATACTATTTGGTCTGTGTGAAAGTTATAGAGTCTACAAGCTATGGTACAAGTCACTGAAAATTGATCACACCTGATCACTACTGATGTACTAAGGGCCTATCTTATTTCATGAGACACAAACAAGCCAGGACAGTACAAATACTCCCAAATGGCCCCTTTTTGGAAAGTAGTCAGTCCAAGGTATTTAGTAAGAGGCATGGCAAGTTTTTTGAAGTTGTAATTTTTTTCCACAATTATTTGGAAATTAAGAATTATTTGTCACATGCGGCATAGGCATACTTGCAACTACACCCGAAAGCATATTCTGCTAGTCCTCCTGAGTATGGCGGTACCACATGTGTGAGACTTTTTCACAGCTTAGCAACAAAGAGGCCCAACATCCAAGGAGCACCTTCTGGCGTTATCCACTTTAAGACCAGGCTTCCTTCTGATGCTTTTTGTTTTACAAGCAAAAATCTGTATTTTTGCTAGAAAATTACTTAGAACCCCCGAACATTATATATTTTTTAGAAGATGCCCTAGAGAATAAAATGGTGGGTTTTGCAAATTTATATATCACGCAGCGTTTTTTCGAACGCAATCTTACACGCTAATGCAAAAACACACTTTAGTGAATGTTAATGCACACAAACACAATATAGTATCCAGTTGATTGGTGAAATCTAAAATATGGTGTTGCTCCGAGTAAATGGATACCAAACATGTGACAGTTTAAAATTGCACACGCTTGTGAAATGGCACCAAAGTTCGATATTTAAAAATCCCCATAGGTGATGCTTTATAAGCCTTTTTAGGTTACCAATTTAGAGTTACAGAGGAGGTCTGGTGCTAGAACTATTGCTCTCACTCTGACATTCACAGAAATACCTCTCATGTGTGGCGCGATTACCGTTTACGTATGCGTATGGGACCAACGTGTGCGTTCACCTTTGCATGCGAGCACGGGGAGGGCGGGGGCGCTTAAAATTTTTAATTTATTTATTGGTGGGACACAGATACACTGACAGATGTTTTTGCGCACTTGTACATTGTGACAGATGTTGATCATCCATTGGCGGACACCGACAGATGGTTTTGTGCACTGGTAAACTGTGACAGATGTTGATGTGACACTGGTATACTGTGACAGATGTTGATGTGACACTGGTATACTGTGACAGATGTTGATGTGACACTGATATACTGTGACAGATGTTGATGGGGCACTGGTATACTGTGACAGATGTTGATGGGACACTGATATACTGTGACAGATGTTGATGGGACACTGGTATACTGTGACAGATGTTGATGGGACACTGGTATACTGTGACAGATGTTGATGGGACACTGGTATACTGTGACAGATGTTGATGGGACACTGGTATACTGTGACAGATGTTGATGGGACACTGGTACACTGTAACAGATGTTTTGTGCACTGGCACACTGATTCAGATGTAAATGTGACACTGGTTCAGATGTTAAGGTGACACTGGTACAGTGGTTGATGGGACACTTGGACAGGGACAGATGGTGCTGGGTGTACTGTGTGGGGATGACTGCAATCTGTGTGATCTCTGTATAACTGAACACTAAAATCATCTGCTAGACAGAGAGCTGCCACAGGCTGCAGCATCCCCCCTGCAATGAGCTTTCACTGAGATTAGCAGGTATAACTGACACAGAGATACGTGTCTCTGATCGGGAGGGCCAATCACAGTGCCCATGTCCCAATCTGTGATATCCTATGTCCAAGGGACACAGATATCACAGGATCGCATCACTGCGTGGCACATGTTCTGACAGGACATACAGGAACATCCACTCAGAAATGGAAAGCTCCCACCCAGCCGTTTCCATGCAGTGGCCAGGTGGGAAGCAGTTAAAAAAGAATTCCAGGTATGAATATTTTTGCATAGTTACGTTGACCAGGTTGGACCAATGTAACTGTAAATATACCATAGCTGGCGGATGCACCTGGAAGCTGCCACACTGTGATCTCCACTAGGTCCTGGGTTCTAGGCTGAGCAACTGCCCTGCTTCTTACTGAACACAGGAGGTTGCCTGCTTAGCACAGGTGCCATTTGGAGAACTTTCTGCATTTAATGAATGTATGCACAGCCTTCTCTGTTTGAACGAGGTGGAGATTGTGATGTCACTACCCCACCTCTCCACTTCATGAAATCAGAGAGCGGGGCTGTTAGTAGACTCCTTCTTAGTGGTTCTGTTTTCCCAATTCCATGCCAGGCATTTGCAATACAGCATTCTGAGACAAGTCAGTTCTGTCTCTGGAAAACCAAATGCAGCAGATTCTAAGGACCAGGCTGTCCCTGGCTTAGTGGCTTCATAATCTGGCATTGGAGTCAAGGAATTTTTTTTTTCCATGTTCTGTAGAATCCTAATGATGGACATCAGAATCAGGCTAGGGAAGTGTCTGAGCTGGACGCTTTGTCCTGCAAGGAACCCTTCTTGGTTCTGCACAAGAACAAGTTAGTCTTGACGCTCAGGATTTCCTTTCTTCTCAAGAGTGTCCACTGTTCAGTTAATCAGGACTCTTCTGTTCATATGTCCCCAGTTCCCTCAAAGGAAAATACTTTCCATTGTTTACATGTGGTTCGAGCTGTGTGAGTCTTCCAGCTACTGCTTCTTTCAGGAAGTCGGTTTCCCTTTTTGTCATTCTGGATGGGCCCAGGAAGGTGACTCATAAACACCATTGTTCAGGCATCAGGCCTTTGTTTCTGATATTTTTAAGGCTGCCACCTAGTCTTCTGTTCAGAAGGTCAGGTGAACATTTATGTCAGCTTCAGGCATAAGGTCCTTAAAGATTTTTTTTTTTTTTATAAACATTGGGACCGTTAGCAGTTGGACTGTTTTTGGACATCCCACAAAGTTAAGACTTCCTGTATACTTTATTGGGTGACAAAGAAAATAGGATTTTTGCACTCTCTATTAATTACTTTTCTATGAGTTAATTGAAGCACACAGGTTGTGCACAGGGGTGGACTGACCATTTGGAAACTCGGGCACTGCCCGAGGGCCTGGGGTCAGTAAGGGGCCCCATGAGATGCCCCTGGTACCTTTTTCATAGGCTTTTTTGAGTTTGGTAAAGTACACAGTGGCCCCATGATCCCCTATTGCCCGGGGACCCCATGAGTTGTCAGTCCGCCCCTGGTTGTGCCCCTCTGTTTTTATGAGCATGCCCTCTGTACTGCAAAACTGAGGCATGTTGGTAATAAGAGGAGCCTGGGCTGGCCTACAGTTTTTTTGTTTGCCAGTGTCCAGTCCTCCTGTAGGGCCAATATAACCCAAAAGGATTAAGGCATCCTGTGTCCCTTAATGGACTCTAGAAAAAGGTACAAAAATCTTCTTTTTGTTGGTGCAAGGATTACAGTTTCTGTGTCCAGGGTGTATACAGCAAGCATGTTCACCTTTCATTTAACCCTTTGAGGACCAAGGGACGTATTTGTCCCATGTTTGTAATTGCGTGTATCATCTGATTAAGAACTTAAAACTCTTTCTTTTTTTTTTTGGTTTGAGTCAAAATATTAGTCCTTATCAACAAACAACAAATGGATCTAGCTTTTTGCCAATTATTTCATGAAATGGCTTAGTTACAGCAACTGAAGTGTACGAACTTTAAAAACAAAAAAATGGATTCTTTTGTCGTTCCAAAACCTTACGGTCCTCAAAGGGTTAACCGTGCTCTTTAGGCAATGCTCAGTATTCCAAGAAATGTAAACATGCCTACTGTTTTTGCAAGGCAAATGCCATCTGTGTCTCCATGTCCCCCTTTCTCAAGTTCTAATGTTGGGAGGTATGAAATTGGCATTTTGGAATAATTAAACAACAAACAAACGGTTTACTCCTTTGTCATTTGCGTGCCCACACTTAGCTACATCCCAAGGATCAACCACTGAACACAAAACATCATTGACTGGCATGGCAGAGCAATCATTGCTTATTTTTTGGCAACGTTACGCAGGCCCATCATGTCTGTGTTGTCAGGACTAATATATTTATTTTTTAGCTCACGATATTTTAAGCCGAGTATGAGACTGTGCCCTTTAATCTTTACAAATTTAACTCTCTGCCTTGATTTGTGTGATATAGTAACTGTAAAAAATAAAACGTGTATTTTTAGCTAAAACATAAATAACACGCCTTAAATAAACCAGGCAAGTGCTTCCATGTATGTTGGGCTCTAAATCACTTGACATAGCATCATGTTCCATGTCTACCAAGTTCCTGATGATAACCCCAAATGCCCATGGCTAGAATCAGACACTGCGTGTAAAACAAGTGCCGTATCAAATTCTCTGGGCGAAGTTACTTCAATGTTTGTGATTTCATCCTCACACTATATATAACTGTATGGTATATGTTTGATGATTACATATATGCTGACACCAGACTAACAAGTCTTAAAATAACAGCAGATTTCCCAGAGAGCAGCTGAGGGTTAAAGACAAAATGCCATCTTATTTGAGTCATGCAAATGAGACACATTCAGATTTGGATAGTGTGCTACATTTTTTTTCTCCTTGGTCTTTATTTTCATTACCAGTTGTGCTCATCGCTTTCCTTACAAACAGAGGGTTCTTTGTCTTGGCCTAATGAAGCTGTATTAATAGGTATTCTATGGCCTAGTTATAACCAACGTGCATAAGCAACCAAAGAAAAGTAGCAGCAAAATGTACTGTGAGATTCCCATAAACTGTTTGGTGTGACAGAACTAAGTAATTGTATAATTTACTGTTTTCTGATAATGATCAAGTGCTATTTTGAAAGGCTTAAAGTAGAACTCTAGGCAAACCTTTTTTTTTTTTCATTTTGGATAGGGTAAGGGAGGGTTATAACCCCTGTAAAGTTTTTTTTTGCCCTTTTTGTCCCATTGGGGAGATTTATCTTCACGTCTTGTTCCATAGCCAAAACAGGAAGTGAGAGGAAATCCCTGCAAATTAACCACTTGCCGCCCTGCCACTGTAGAAATACGGCGGCAGGGTGGCACGGGCAGGCAAAACCACGTTTTAAAATGCGCGTTTTGTAAACAGGTAGGGGGCGTGCGCAAGGCGTGCCGCCGCCCTACCTGTCCCGCTGATCACAGCCGCGGATGTCAGTTGCCGGGTTACAGCCGGTCCTTACCGGCTATCTCCTGGCGATCGGCGGCAATCAGTGACAGAGAGCACAGCTGCAGTAGCTGTGCTTTCTGTCACTTCCCTGACAGCTCGAGGACAAGCTGATCGGGACAGAAGAGTTTCACTCTCCCGATCAGCCTGTCCCCATCCAGCACACACCCCCGCCCCCTAGTAAAACACTCCCCTCACACAGATAACCCTTCCCTGCAAAATAAAGTTAACCCCTTCCTCCCCAGTGCCATTAGTACAGTGTCAGTGTTTTTTTTCTGCACTGATCACTGTATTGGTGTCACTGGGGATGTCAGTGACCCCAAGTCAGTACCCCCCAATGTCAGAATGTCCGCTGCAGTCCCGCCATAAGTCGCTGATCGCCGCCATAAGTCCCTGATCGCCGCCATAAGTCGCTGATCGCCGCCATTATTAGTATAAAAAAAACTAAAAATCCCAGTATCTTTCCCGCCATTTGTAAACGCTATAACTTTCACGTAAACCAATCAATTTACACGTATTGGGGTCTTTTTTTAGCAAATACATGTCACAGAATGCATTTTGGCAGAAATTTATGACTAAATTTGATTTTTACATTTTTTTTTACTGGACATGTTTTATAGCAAAAAGTACAAAATATTGTTTTTTTTCCTCAAAATTGTCAGCCTTTTTTTTATAGCGCAAAAAATAAAAACTGCACAGGCAATCAAATACCACCAAAAGAAAGCTCAATTTGTGGGAAAAAAAGGAGGTAAATTTCATTTATGTACCGTATTGCATGACCGCGCAATTGTCCGTTAAACTAGCAAAAAAATGGCGTAAATTGCAGTATCTATACCATAGTTTGTAGATGCTATAACTTCACACAAAGCAATCAATATACACTTATTGGGATTTTTTTTTACCAAAAACATGGAGCAGAAATATCGTTTTTCTTCAAAATTTTGGGCCTTTTTTTTGTTTATAGCGTGAAAAATAAAAAGCGCACAGGTGATCAAATACCACAGAAAGAAATCTATATTTGTGTGAAAAAAAGAACGTAAATTTTGTTCGGGTGCAGCATTGCATGACCGCGCAATTATCAGTTGAATTAGTGCAGCGCCGAGTAGCAAAAAGAGGCGTGGTCATTAAGGGGGGTAAATCCTCAGGAGGTCAAGTGGTTAAGGGAATCTTTTGAGGATTCCCAGGTCACCAGAACTAGAATCTCCATTGGAACATTTCCCCTCTATTACCTTTCTAGGGGACAACTCAGATTTGGGATTTCACTTTCAATAATAATGGTAAACAGGACAAATAGAGAAGGCGAACCTCCCTAACGGGGACACAGACACCAATAAAAACTGACAGATATTCTAATCCCTCCCCGCTCTATCCAAAACAAAAAAAAGTGTTTGCTTTTAGTTATACTTTAAAGCTGAACTCTGGGCTGGAAAAAAATTTTAACAGCCATTTTTTTCTCTCTTTTTTTTTTCCAATCAAGTCAAATCTACATGCTGCTTGAGTTGGTCTGTTATCCAGCTATCAGGATCAGCGTATTCTGAGCAAAAGCTTTAGAGGCTATACCCCAGACATAGACTGGACCAGGGGTGGACTGACAACTCATGGGGCCCCCGGGCAATAGGGGATCGTAGGGCCCCTGTGTCCTTGCCCAAACTCAAAATGCCTATGAAAAGGTACCAGGGGCTTCTCATGGGGCCCCCTACTGACCCTGGGCCAGTGCCCGAGTCTCCAAATGGTCAGTCCACCCCTGGACTGGACGATTGTGGGGTTATCTGGAATGTGATCTCTGTTTACTTTGTTATTTGGCAGTAGGGAGTTTTTCAGGACCAGAGCTGTGGCACATCCTCTGGTTTGAACCTGTAGACTAATTTAATGAATAGGCCATATGACCTGAGCACCCAGGGCTATTGTGTTTATTAGAACCTCTGGGCACAATTATTAACCCTTCTTTTATTTTGGTCTCCATGGAAAGGAAGGAATTGAGTGCTGTGTTACTAGCAAGGTGTCACACGTTGTTGTGGTGGTTTATGTAAGGATATATATTATTTACAAAGGGCGTGTCCCTTTCCCTTAGATGAAATATTACAGTGCCTCCAGCCGTTAAAATACGGCAAATATTTAGTAAACCAATAATTTGGACACCTTGATAATTTGATCACCACTTATTATTATACCTTGAATTCTTTTAGCCAATATGATTTCGTACCATACACACAAAATTTGCCTTATAATAGATAAATATAAAAATTTATTTATGTACAAAAATTATATATACATTAACACAAAACGCAAAAGACTGGTGATAAATGAATATTGGTACACACAATCAAAGATATAACCTACCAATGTAAGACACACTAATAATGTCTCTAACTAATTACATCAATCACAAATTTTAAATGATATGATATTTATTAAATTTATTAATAATTAATAATTTTGAATATCTCAAAGGTTATATTCTCGCACGCCGTGGCCATAGGATTGCAAGAAGTAAGCCCTTGATATGTGATACTCTGGTTATTAATATTCAATAAATTATGAAATATGGAAAAATTTATAATATGGCAATAAACAATTTTTTTAACAGTAACACAGTATCTGACTACAGATATCTAACTACCCAATATTGTTGTAATACACTAAGGTAATTTTATGATTCTACACAACAGAGAAAGTAATTAATACAAAATCAAATAAACATCTCACCACACCCGGACGTCAGACTAGGCAACTCTCCCGTGGATTTAGCTGGCGGTGGAACGCCTTTAGACTGATATATAGGGCAAGTGAAAGATTCTCAGTAGGGGAGAAAGTAGGAGGTTATAAGATTAGAGGTTTAAAGTTTTAAGAAGTTTGAAAAGATGGAAGAGTAATTATTTCAGCAGAGATCTTCTTCAGATGTCAGGTCTTTCCATGAGGTCTTTATGAGGGTTCTCCTCTTTTCTTAAAGCACATGGGCTTTTATATCCACTAGTCCATTGTTCTAAGATACCTTCCCACCAGGCTTCCTGATTGGCTAGTTGAGAAATGTGTGTACATAAGCTATTTCTCACCTGCCCGCCAGGTGGCGGTCATGTATCACAGAACAATGTGAGTATTTGAGATGACTCATACCTTGGGTGGAATCTTCAGGTAATTTCAGGAATAAAATATACGGCTCTTTCCAGATATAGCAGTGATCATACCTATGATATTCCAAATAGGGACCATGGAATATAGGTGTATATTCAGTTATTCCTACTTGAAATATCATCCTGTTTGTTTCCTGATAAGACATGTAACTAATGCTATTCTATAATACATCTTACTTCCCATCATCTCAATACTCAAGTTAGTGATATATAGTTCCCATTGCTGAGTATTTAGTGGTGTTTAAAGTCTATGACATCTTATTTATAATCTGTTTTTGTAGTACATTTTTGTCATGATATACAGTGAACTTTTAAACTTAAATGTCCTGAATTTCACCCCTTTGTTTCAGAATCAACATTTTCTCTGTGTAGGGAAAAAACTCTCTATTTGCATGGCCCTTGTATTGGACTCATGGTAAACAACTGTTAATGCTTTCACCCTTGGTGAACAATAGTATATGGTAATAGTTTCAGAGGTCTGTTGGTTCATCACACTCTACAAGGTTTGGGTAAGCTCTCAGACAATCAGTTTGGTTCCTCTATTGTCATGTCCAGACCTTGTATATGTTTACCTGCTTATTGAAGTCTGAATAATGGTGTTTGATCACCTGTAGAACTTCAAAATAGTATTGTCTCTAGGAGGAAAGAAAAACAATCCCTTCACCCATTACATTTCTCTAGCTAGATGGTTCAACCAAGACAAAATTAACTCTTAGCATCCGGCTATTGCTGAGCTGTTTGCCATATAATATTATGTCTTGATAAAAGTCATATTTTTGAGACATGATTCAAAAGCCCACAACAAATCCCCCTTTGTTTGGGGTACAGGCACGTGTATAGGGGTGTCTGTGTCGCAAAACATGAGTGGGGCTTTTGGCTAGAGTGATTGTTCGTCTTCTCCGGTGAAGTGAATGAAATAAAAAAAAAATAAAAATTTTTTTTTTTTTTTTTTTTATAATAAAATGGCAGCGGTGATGCTGGTTGGTCCTCAACTTGACTCGGCGTCTTTAGATGGACACTTCCGATGACGATCCTGGTCTTGTGATGAGGCCGGCCTGGCCTGGCACATCCACCTTGGGGTCCATGGGTCCTCCGCACGACAGGTCTCTTAGACGGTCTCCTAGGCGGGTCTTTTCTTCTGGACTGGCCCTTGGTGGCCTGGGACATCAGGTTATCGTCTCCGGATCGATCTCTGGCATCTGGCCTTTCCCACAGGACATTATAGCTTCCTTCTAGGGTCCGGTCATTGACACCTCCGATCGCCGGTCTGGTCATAGTCTGGGCCTTCCTTTCTAAATTATAAAAATGAACAGTTTAAGTATGGGATATACATAAAATTATGTTACTGGATCCTGTAAGGCAAAAGATGAATTATATGTTTAAAGGAAATTTAATAATGATCTCAATATCTCCAGATAGGAATTGGTGAGTTCAGTCTTCCAACAACTGCAATTGAGACTTCGGATGGCAAGCACGTAATTGGTTGATGTGCACCCATCTATCACTGATTTCACCATACCGGGTAACCTGCAATTTATATGCGACCGGAGAGATTTTATCAATGATAGAGAACGGACCTTTCCAAGATGGAAGGAATTTCCGTTCCTTGATCTGGTCTCTTGCAAAGTTGTATAGATAGACCTTGTCACCAATCTCATATTCCTTCTTGGAGGTTTTGAGATCATAGTATGTCTTAGCACTAGTTGCAGCTCTTTCCAAATTTCGCTGGGCAAAGGCAAAAGCATATTGCAGATGTTTACGTAAATCCTCTATGTACTGGTGTGTGGTGGTAGCATTGATCAAATTTTGATCTGTAGTGCGATACAATAAGTGCTGGGGCAGTACCATCCGTCTACCTGTCATCAGTTCAAAAGATGACATTTTTGTAACTGTATTCGGAGTAGCCCTCAACGCCATCAGGACCAGTGGCAGTTTGACATCCCAATCTTTGCCTGTTTCCTTAACAAATTTCTTAAGGACATTAACGATGGTCTGATTGTATCGTTCTACACCACCACTAGAGGCTGGCCGATAGGCGATATGCAATTTCCTTTTAACCCCCAAAATTTTCCACAATTTGGCCATCACTTCGCTAGTGAAGTGCGATCCTCTATCAGACTCTATCCTCTGAGGTAAACCAAAACGTGAAAATACATGATTTATTAGCAATGCAGCACATGTCTCGGAGCTGTTATTTGGTGCTGGTATACATTCGACATACTTGGTGAATAAACATGTAACTGTTAACATATACCGATTTCCTCGTGAAGATTTTGTTACTGGCCCAATAAAATCCATCTGAAGGTCTGACCAAGGCATACATATCCCCCTCTTCTGGAGAGGTGCTCTGTGAGTTGGCTTGGTAGGTTGAAATTGGGGACATATTAGGCAACCTTGGCAGTATTCCTTCACATCACGTAACATATGAGGCCAGTAGGCATAATCCCGCAGGATCTCATACGTGATCTTCTCTCCACGATGACCGGAAGTGGGAGCATCATGGGCATGCTGTAGCATCAAACCTCTAAATTTAAGTGGGACGACCCATTGTTGTACGCCACCCTTTGAGGTTCGTATCAACAATCCCTGGTATAAAGAGAATTGGGATTTGGATTTCATTAAGATACGTAAATCCTCCTTCCCACTACATACTTCCTTATTTATGGGATTTTGGTTGGGATCTTCTATATGACTATAAAACAAGCCAATTATTGGGTCTTCTTTTTGGGCAGTAATTAAATCCTCACTAGGAGAATCGTGACTCCACTGTAATGCATTCGGATCACCAGCTGTTCTGGCCTGTTGCCTGGTGACAGCTTCAACCTGTACGGTACCTAAAAATTGATCAATGTCTAACAGTTCACCGGTGATTGCCCCTTCCTTGGCTAGAGAATCGGCCAGATCGTTCCCTTCTTTCTCGGCACCTAGAACCTTGGAGTGGCCTTTGGTCTTCTTGAAGTGCAGGGTGAGATCATTGGACCTTACCAGTTCATCGATGTGACAAAAGAGCTTACCATGTTTCACGGGTTTGTGATTACTCTTGTTCATGTTGTTTCGCTTCCACCTAGGGAAATACTCCACAAAACTATTCCTGACATAATTGGAATCGGTTATGATGGCACACTCACTGATGTTGAACTCTATAGCCATCTCAACTGCTCTAAGAATTGCAGTAAGTTCAGCAACCTGACTGCTTTTTGGTCCAAGTTTGTATCCCACAGAAATTGGGGTGACACCTTGGGTCCAAACGATTCCAATACCTGCCACTAGTTGGAGCTGTTCCCCATCCTTGTGATGAAAAGCACAACCATCCACATATACACACGGCAGCTGTTTACAGTATTCTTCATCGTAAACCTTGTAGGGAGAGAACAGTTGTTCTTCCAGAAAGTCAGTGTCCGGGCCCTCCATAGCAGGCGTAGTTGCGGAACAATCATGGAGCTCGGCTAGGCCCTGGGCTACTGGACTTTCCTTGTTCTGTTTGTACCGAATTTCAAGAGGCCACCCTTGCAAAGACAAAGTCCAAGCAGTGATGCGGCTATTAGACACATTTCCTCCCTTGATACGTTCACTCTTTAAATACTGTAAAGGCTGGTGTGCCGTTTCAACAATGATTCTCTCTCCCTGAATGTAACTGCGGAAATTCTGTAATGCCCACACGGTGGACAATAGAGCTTTTTCACAGTCACTGAACTTTACTTCAACCGGGGACAAAGTTTTACTGGCATAGGCAATCACCTTACTGACATCATCACGTTTCTGGTAAAGAACAGAACTCATACTTACCTGCGTAAACCCTGTCTCTAGATAGAAATTTTTACCCCCTTCGGGATATCCGAGACACGGCGCTTGTGTGAGACGTTCCTTTAACTCCTTCATGGCGTCCTCCTGTTTCTTACCCCACGACCATCCGACATCCTTCTTCAGTAGGTGAAGCAACGGCTTGCTTATCTCGGCGTAATTATCAATAAACTTACGCGAGTAGTTTACCATACCTAGGAATGATCTCAATTCTTTAAGGTTAGTAGGGACTTTACAGTTCAGAACCGCCTCAACTTTCTTCTTTTGTGGGTTCAAACCTTCAGCAGTAACTTCATGACCTAGGAAGTTTACCTTCGTGCGACACCACTGGGCTTTTTGTAAGGACAGTTTTACTCCTGCTGCTTTTAATTGGCCCAGGACATGCCGAAGTTCTGTAATGTGTTTGGCCATATCAGTACTTTTGATCAGGATATCGTCCACATATGCCAACGTCCCCCTTTCGAAGGCGTCTGGCATGGCCTTGTGCATGAACACAGCAAATTCATGTCCGGAATTTATGAATCCGAAAGGCATTCTCACCCAACAATATTGTCGATTCCCAAAACTGAAGGCCAGTTTGTATTGGTCTTCCTCACTCACCTTTATGGTCCAATACCTCTGTGCACAATCCAAAGCTGTGAAAACTTGGGATCCTTGGAGCTGGGCGAGACATTGGTCTATGTATGGGACAGGCCATCCTGACATGTACACACGTTTGTTCAGCTGACGGAGATCAGCGCACAGACGCCATTGTCCATTGGGTTTTAAGATACCCAGGATCGGGTGGTTGTAGGAGCTGTGGATGGGCCGAATTATACCCCTTTCATGTAACTTCCTGATAATCTCAGCTAGATTCATAGGAAGCTAATGGTAACCTATACTGTCTTACGAATACTGGTGGGGCATCTGGATCTGTTTGGATCCTAGCGATGTGTAGGTCAGTAGTCCCACAATCGTAAGAATCCTTGGCAAAGATCTCTTGGAATTCAAGGAGAAGCTCTCGGAGCAATTGTCGGTCGAGATCACTGGCACACGCGTCGGCGAGGGCCACCATCTCTTCCACTAACTCCTTGAATCCAGGTTCTATGGGGTACTCTTGTTCTTTGATTGGGTGATCAAAGACAATTGATGTCTCTTCGACTCGACAGGTGCCATCTTTAGAATCGAATGGATAAATGGACTCTATGGTGAAAATACCCTCTGGTAATGAATGGAATGTTTGTTCAATTAATTGTTCCTCCGACAAATATTCATCGGGGATGAGTCCAATCACCTGGTTAGTAACCCCAAAGGTATAATATTCAGTCTCTACCGCTAGACCAATAAGGGTCTCTTTGGGTAAGACGATGTCCTGATTGGACAGATTATGTATGTAAATGTACATCGGGGATTGATGTGTGTTGACTAGGGGCGTGTGTGTAATGTTCAGTCCCTCCCCCTGCATTTTATGGGAGAGGCATACCAATGCATCTGACCCCTTCAGTCTATGTCCCTTTTTAACTTGGATGGGGAGTATGAAATTATTTATGCCCTTAGGAATTGTAATCTTTTGGGCTACCTGGACTTCAACAGCATAAGGCATCTGTTGCTGGGATTTTAAAGCTAAGTCCAGATTTTGGTATTTTTCGGGGTCCCCCTTTAGTCGACTCCATAAACAGTCATTAATTAGGTCGACTTGCATTGCAAAGCGATGTAATACATCGTTGCCAAAATAAATTTTAGTTTGGGGATTATCCAAGACTAGGAACACATGGGTGGCTGTTTTGTTTCCTACAGTGACGTTTAAGAGACACCGAGCCATTGAATTGTGATCATCAGAGTCATCAAGGGAGTCTGAAATCCAATGACGCTGAGGTGTGGAGAAACGGATCATTTCCATTTCGGTCAGGTGTTTTATCAACCCATGGCTTACAAAGCTGTGTTCCTGTCTCAAATCTAGTTTGGCATATTTTGACCTATTAAGACCATTTATCCGGATGGGGATAAACAAGTCGCTGTTAACCCTTTCAATACCTGTCAAGAATTGGGTGTGATCTCCCCCTTTTCTTGGTTTATCCTCCTGATGAAAAGATATCGTAAGGATGTCATCTTGGAGGGAAATATCTTTTATTTTATCTTGGGGAATTCTAAAAATGTGTTCCTCATCTCTTCTGATAGGGTTATGGTCATCAGGTTTGATAACCGTTATATCAGGAAGTTGGCTGTTCCTGAAATGGATTTCTAATGATCCAGGCCTTTCTTCCACCAGGTGGCAGTGTTGTCGGGAGTGGGGAGTTTTAAGTTTCCCATATTTAATTGGGGTATTTACCTGTGACCACAGGACTTGGTTCACACAGTCAACTATGGTGTTCAGCCTTTTTAGGAAGTCCATCCCAATTATCATGTGGTGCCGGGAGATGCTGGCAATGATGATGGGGTGTCTCAGTTCCTTATTACCCAGTTTCAGTTTAAGCCAGGCGGTACCCATGACTTGTAACGGGTCTCCACCTACACCAATCAATGAGCTGTCAAAGCTTTTAAGTCTCGGCTTGGTGGGCATGACATTCGCCACTTTGTCAAAATGTTCCTGTGACATGATGGTTGCTTGGGATCCAGTGTCTATTAAGCCGACAATCGAAAGATCACTGGCATCCTGCACCTGCACCGTAGCATAATATCTCCCATCAGATTCAGTCAGCTCACACATGAAATTAGTGTGGTTGAAGATCTGTGGGCCCTTCAATAACCTATGACTAGCTCTTATCTCACCGCATGTGGTGGACACATCACCCTTATCCTCCCTGGTGGGATTCTTGGACTGTCTCAAGACAGAAGCACAACTAGAAGTTGGTGCTCCGTCTGGCTTGTCAATCCTGATGACTTCCGATGCCGCGACTATATTAGGGGCAATAGATGGACACTGAAAAGCAGGAGAATCATTAATAACCAACAAATGGTCCCCCTTTGCCTGAGAACTAACTTCTCCATTAGTAGGCGTGTCAGGGACGGGGCACACATCTCCTGTCATTTGACTCAGTGTCCTCCCCTGTTGGTTTAAGGCTTGGTTGCCTGTTAATTCTGTGACCCTTGGTTGGTCACAGGAGCTGCTCCTAAAAAAGGATTGGATGGAAATTGAGTGACAAGCCTGTCCATTTGTTCAGCCATTTTGCTGACCTGTGCCTCTATTTGTCCAATACGCTCAGAGGAGTCATTCTGTTGATTCTCCCTTTTCCTATACTTGCGCTTGTATTTTGGACGAGACTGGTAATGAGACTCAGAGTCAGAACTACTGCTCTGATCCCGACGCCATTGTTCTCTCTGAGGTTTTGGGGTCTCCCTGTTATTAAAGGGAGCCTGGGGTACTGTATCCCCCCTTTGAGCTTGAGGGTGTTCTTGGCGTGGAGGAAATCTTTGGAAGTCGGAGTTCTTATTAAAATTGGGATTCTTATTGTAATTATGGTTCCTGTTGAAATTGGGGTTCCCATAAAAGTTCCCATGTTGGTTTTGGCGAGGATAATAGAACCTCTGAGGATACCATTGACTCCTTTGATTCTCCTCACTGTACTGACCCTTACCATACTTTTTATTCTTCTCACTTCCACTACCGTAGTTTCCTGGCTTTTGCCTATCCTTTCTCACCCACTGGTTTTGGGGTGCAAAGTTATGGACCTCCTTCACTTGCTGGGTTTGAGGTACAAATCTAGGGGAACCATTGGTTTTACCCCCACGGACTACTTCCGCATAGGATTTCTTCTCTGCCTGCAAATTTGGATTTGGAGGGGAAACGGTAGTGGCTGCTACTATCTTGGGGCTATTTTTGGGTTCTCTTTTTATCCCGCCCTCACTGGACTGTTGGATCGAGAATAAATAGTCACTCTCTCTCACCAACCAATCAAGAGAGCATCCCTTTCTGTAATCCTTTGCAAGTCCCAATTTTATGTAAGCAGGTAATGCTTCATAGAATAGGGTCTTGAATTCTGGCTGGTTAGGATTGGGATCCTTTTCAGCCAGGAAATAGGCATTTCTGAGGACAGCCAGAAATTCCGCAGGGCTTTGGTGAGGACCACACTTTAAATTGTAGGCCGCAGCCTTGGCAGAGGTTACAGTTTTATAAGGCCCAAATTCCATGTGGCACTTATGTTTAACCTCTCTCCAGGACTGATTGGAATAGGCCCTCAAGGTCTCAAAGAATTGCCGGTATTTCTCTTCAAACACCCATGGCAACAATTCTATTTTGGTGTGGTCATCTCTAATGCCCAGAATCTCTAACGTCTGTTCATATGTTCTCATGTGTTCGGTGATCTCAAGGGACCCTTTCTTAGAAAACATAGGAACAGTGTCCTTCAGGAACTTAATGACCTTTGGGGTGTCATATCTCCTGAATGACCCCTGGGATTTCCCTTCCTGCCTATATGAAACCTCATATTTTTCTTCTGAGCGCTCTGGAGTATATCTTGAAAGCTTAGGAGGTGACCTATATTCTGACCCTGACTCACTATCAGATACTTCGCTGTGATGCGGGTATCTCCGCTCATCAGCCCCTGGCTTGACTGGGTTGGTCCGTCTTTGGACCCCAGAATTTATTTGGGCCGTCAACCTTATAATCTGCTCCTCCAGAGTTTTCTGCTCAGATTTTATCAAGGTAAGTTCTGACTGGTCATGCTTATCCCCTGGGTGAACTTTAATTTTGACAGGAGATAACCTCTCTGATCTGAAGTACTCCACCTCATCTTTTAAGTCCTGATACTTCTTTTGAAGTTGTTTTAATTCCTGAAAGTTTCTTTCATATAGGTCCTGAGCACTTCGAAAGTCTCCGACCAATCTATCATAATGTTTCTCGGATTCGTCTAAACGAACACCGGCATGACCAAGCTTCCCTTTCAAAGACTCAATGTCCTGATTTTTGCTTTCTAACAAGAGGCGGGCCTCTGACAACTCTTCCCTTAGAGTCATGGTCCGCTGGGCAGCTCCAGCGGTCATGAACCATAACATGGGCCAAGCTTCTAGGAGAAGTCTGTCACGGCTTCTATCACTTTCTGCTCCAGCAAATGCTATTAAAAACCCAACAACCTGGCCCTTTTGGTTGAACAGGTCCTCAAAGGTACTCATGGCCTGCTCTTTCTCTTCATCCACAAATTCATTATTGCTATCCCCCAAATTCAATTTCTTGCGGAGATAATTTATTACTTCATTTTCAACATACTTCTGCCAAGCACCGGCAGCTTTCCGAGCTGGCTTCATAACTTCCTGCTCAATGCCTTGAGCCGCCATATTTTCCTCGTTATGCTTGGAAGAGGTGGATCCGTGATTACTGGATGCCATTTTGATACAAAATATATGTTTGATAAAGTGTACAAATATACAATCACCAGTGCGTTTTGTGTTATGGTACGATTTCTATGAATCTCAGCAGTGCCTCCAAATTTATGTTGTGGTGGTTTATGTAAGGATATATATTATTTACAAAGGGCGTGTCCCTTTCCCTTAGATGAAATATTACAGTGCCTCCAGCCGTTAAAATATGGCAAATATTTAGTAAACCAATAATTTGGACACCTTGATAATTTGATCACCACTTATTATTATACCTTGAATTCTTTTAGCCAATATGATTTCGTACCATACACACAAAATTTGCCTTATAATAGATAAATATAAAAATTTATTTATGTACAAAAATTATATATACATTAACACAAAACGCAAAAGACTGGTGATAAATGAATATTGGTACACACAATCAAAGATATAACCTACCAATGTAAGACACACTAATAATGTCTCTAACTAATTACATCAATCACAAATTTTAAATGATATGATATTTATTAAATTTATTAATAATTAATAATTTCGAATATCTCAAAGGTTATATTCTCGCACGCCGTGGCCATAGGATTGCAAGAAGTAAGCCCTTGATATGTGATACTCTGGTTATTAATATTCAATAAATTATGAAATATGGAAAAATTTATAATATGGCAATAAACAATTTTTTTAACAGTAACACAGTATCTGACTACAGATATCTAACTACCCAATATTGTTGTAATACACTAAGGTAATTTTATGATTCTACACAACAGAGAAAGTAATTAATACAAAATCAAATAAACATCTCACCACACCCGGACGTCAGACTAGGCAACTCTCCCGTGGATTTAGCTGGCGGTGGAACGCCTTTAGACTGATATATAGGGCAAGTGAAAGATTCTCAGTAGGGGAGAAAGTAGGAGGTTATAAGATTAGAGGTTTAAAGTTTTAAGAAGTTTGAAAAGATGGAAGAGTAATTATTTCAGCAGAGATCTTCTTCAGATGTCAGGTCTTTCCATGAGGTCTTTATGAGGGTTCTCCTCTTTTCTTAAAGCACATGGGCTTTTATATCCACTAGTCCATTGTTCTAAGATACCTTCCCACCAGGCTTCCTGATTGGCTAGTTGAGAAATGTGTGTACATAAGCTATTTCTCACCTGCCCGCCAGGTGGCGGTCATGTATCACAGAACAATGTGAGTATTTGAGATGACTCATACCTTGGGTGGAATCTTCAGGTAATTTCAGGAATAAAATATACGGCTCTTTCCAGATATAGCAGTGATCATACCTATGATATTCCAAATAGGGACCATGGAATATAGGTGTATATTCAGTTATTCCTACTTGAAATATCATCCTGTTTGTTTCCTGATAAGACATGTAACTAATGCTATTCTATAATACATCTTACTTCCCATCATCTCAATACTCAAGTTAGTGATATATAGTTCCCATTGCTGAGTATTTAGTGGTGTTTAAAGTCTATGACATCTTATTTATAATCTGTTTTTGTAGTACATTTTTGTCATGATATACAGTGAACTTTTAAACTTAAATGTCCTGAATTTCACCCCTTTGTTTCAGAATCAACATTTTCTCTGTGTAGGGAAAAAACTCTCTATTTGCATGGCCCTTGTATTGGACTCATGGTAAACAACTGTTAATGCTTTCACCCTTGGTGAACAATAGTATATGGTAATAGTTTCAGAGGTCTGTTGGTTCATCACACTCTACAAGGTTTGGGTAAGCTCTCAGACAATCAGTTTGGTTCCTCTATTGTCATGTCCAGACCTTGTATATGTTTACCTGCTTATTGAAGTCTGAATAATGGTGTTTGATCACCTGTAGAACTTCAAAATAGTATTGTCTCTAGGAGGAAAGAAAAACAATCCCTTCACCCATTACATTTCTCTAGCTAGATGGTTCAACCAAGACAAAATTAACTCTTAGCATCCGGCTATTGCTGAGCTGTTTGCCATATAATATTATGTCTTGATAAAAGTCATATTTTTGAGACATGATTCAAAAGCCCACAACAACGTGCAATTATTCCATGCTCTTTACCTGCCATTGAGGTAGCTCCTTCCCACCACTGCTCCTTATAGACTGCTGTCTATCACAAGAGACACGTGGTTCACCTCCATTAGTCTTTGCTGTTACCTACAGTAACCTAGTCACCTCTGGCCATTTGAATCTTTCTTGCTTCTAGCAGTTGGTTCGTGAGTGCTCGAAGTTTTACCTGGTACTAGAGCTAAGTTGTTTCAGTTTGTTGTCCAACATGTCGGATCCCAAGCACAATAGGAGCAGTCCCTCTGACTCACTGTCCACTTACAGTCCCAGGATAGCCTGCAGTTTTCCCTCTCAATGACCTTACATAACAGCTTTAGAACATTATCCCCTGCTTGAGTCCTCACATTCCTCTGAGTCCTTATGCAAGATTTTATGGGCCAAATTCCCCAGCAGAATCATTATTGGTTGTGGATGCTGTTTCTGAAGAGGAGTTTCAAAAATCCTTGCCAGATGTGGTTGTTCCTGAGGAGTCACAGGCAACTGCCATAACTCCCAGGCTTAGAGAGACCATTTTCACTCTTATTGACATGGTGCAGGCCAACATAAAGATGCAGCCTTTAACTTCTGCTAGTGCAACTACCTGCCTAGGATCCCTGAGATTCCCTAATGCAGACCATAGATGGGTCGAAAATCGGCCGATTTTTTTGGCCGAAAAAAAAAAATCGGCCGAATTTTGCACCATTAATGGGTTAATTGGTCGGCTGCTTTTCTGGATTTTGACAGATTTTTTGATTGGTAAAGTTGGAAAAAAATCAGCCGATTTTGCCGATCGGCCGATTTTCACAGCAATGATGGGCATATCGGCCGATCTTTTTACCAATAAAAAATCTGCGCATGAGCCGTGACCTGCAAGTAAAAGAAGAAGAAGAAAAAAATAAAAAGAAGAAAAAGAAAAAAAAGAAGATGAAGAGAAAGAAGAAGAAGAGAGAAGAAGAAGAAGAGAAAGAAGAAGAAGAAGAGGAAGAAGAAGAAGAAGAAGAGGAAAAAGAAGAATAAGAGAAAGAAGAAGAAGAAGAGAAAGAAGAAGAGAAAGAAGAAGAGAAAAAGAAGAAGAAGAAGAGGAAGAAGAGGAAGAAGAAAGAGAAAGAAGAAGAAGAAGAGGAAGGAGAAGAAGAAGAGGAAGAAAAAGAAGAGGAGAAAGAGAAAGAAGAAGTAGAGAAAGAAGAGAAGGAAGAATTCCAGTCCGCTATTATATTTGACATTAAAAAGTATTGCGGTTGCAACAATGTATCTATTTGTATCCGAAAAACCATCTGTATTCAAAATGGATACAAATAGATACAATGTTGTAACCGCAATACTTTTTAATGTCAAATATAATAGCGGAGCTCTCTGCAGGGACAGAAGTAATTAAATGCCGGCCGTAGACGGGAAGAAAATCGGCCGATTTTTTTTTACTGTTGTTGGTAACGTCGGCCTATTGAACGACCGATTTTTCGTTTTTTTGTTAAAAAAACGGCCGGTTTTCTCCCCATCTATGGCCTGCATAAGAATACTAAAACTTTTTCCATGCACACACTGGAGTAGATTTTCTTAAGGCAAATAGACTGTTCACTTTGCAAGTACAATTATGCTCTGCAAGGGAATTATCCCTAGAGCCTAAAGTGTTACTAAACCCAGGACCCTGCATTCACTATATCCGCTCTCCCCGGACCCTGCATTCACTATATCCACTCTCCTAGGACCCTGCATTCACTATATCCGCTCTCCCCGGACCCTGCATTCACTATATCCGCTCTCCCCGGACCCTGCATTCACTATATCCGCTCTCCCCGGACCCTGCATTCACTATATCCGCTCTCCCCGGACCCTGCATTCACTATATCCGCTCTCCCCGGACCCTGCATTCACTATATCTGGTCTACCATAGTACATACTACATGGAAATGCAATTATTGTAGTAAATATAAACTGCTAAATAACTTTTCCTGTGATAATTCCCTTGCAGACTACAACTGCACATGGAAAGTGAAATGGTCTATATGCCTTTAGTAAATCAACCCCATTATTTGCAGACATTCTCTATGCTTCCTGGTAAAAATCTGATAAACTGTTTAAGCCATGTTTTGCAAGCAATATTTGTATGAGGGAGTCATTATTAACTACCTGAAAACCGCTCACAGTAAATATACTGCGAGCGGGCAGCAGGTGCAGGCACAATCATGTAATCATGTATATCGGCTACTTCTTGTGGGTTCGCCAATGCACATGCGCTCGCCCCTTGTGACCTGTGCTGTGATTGGACGCAGCACGAGTTTGGCAGCTGATTTCAGCCAGTGATTTTGGCTGAAGTCAGCTGATCGGCTTTGTCCAATTACACACAAAGTTCTATGTTTACAAAAACACAGAAATCTGTGTACAGGGAACAGCAATCTGGCTGTTTCTTCTTGCAAAGCAGGGAAAAAAACATTCAGGTAGTAAATTAAAAGTGCCACACATTACACATTGTTAGGCACACAGTTATTCCTTTAATTGCCCCTAGATGGTAACCTCTTCCCAGTACAGTGTCAGTGTACAGTATTGTCACAGATCACTGAATTATTGTTACTAGCAACGTCACTGTCAGTGCTGTCAGTGACCCTCCCAGATCTGTCTGTTAGCACCATATTGTCACCACTTTCACAGTCCTACTGTAAGTCGCTGATCACCGCCATTACAATATAGCATCTATAGTTGTGTAAATTCCAGTAAATATATATCATAGTTTGTAGATGCTATAACTTAACTACTGTATATAAATTAATATACACTTGTTGGGATTTTTTTTTTTTTACCAAAGGCATGTAGCAGAATATATTTTGGCCACAATTTATGAAGATATTAGATTTTTAATTTTTTTATTGGATGTGTTTTATAACAGAATTTAGAAAATAGTGGGTTTTTTCCCCAAAACTTTCTGACCTTTTTTCGTTTATATAATAAAAAAAACAGTGGCGATCAAATACCACCAAAAGAAAGCTCTATTTGTGTGAAAAAAATATAAAAATGTAATTTGTGTACAGTGTTGCATGACTGAGCAACTGCCAGTTAAAGTAGTGCAGTGCTGAAAAGCAAAAATGGGTCAAGTCATGAAGGGAGCAAAACCTTCTGGAGGTCAAGTGGTTAAAACGTAGGCTGTTTTTGTAGTTGATTCAGCAGTATCCCATCGTAGTAAAACTCTGAAGATCTTTGTAGAGGATGCACCAGTACCCAAAGTGGAATTCCAGCTTATACCTAACTACTCTTAAAACTGTCCCCTCCCCCTCCTAACACCTATCTGACCTGTGTAAGAAAGATGTATACACTTACCTATTTTTCCTGCCTTTTAACTAACATTTATGTTTTTTTATTTGGTGTGTGAGTTAGCACCCCACTGAGAAGACCAACTCACCAGCAGGGGCAGACTGACCGTTTGGAAACTCGGGCACTGCCCGAGGGCCCGGGGTCAGTAGGGGGCCCCATGAGATGCCCCTGGTACCTTTTTCATAGGTTTTTTTGAGTTTGGGCAAGGACACAGGGGCCCCATGATCCCCTATTGCCCGGGGGCCCCATGAGTTGTCAGTCTGCCCCTGCTCACCAGGTCTCACACCAGAAGTAACATGTCTTCACTGACCAGACATTCTTGAAGAATGAAACTTGTTTACTGAGGTTAAAGGTGTATTTTCCTCCAATAAATGACAGAACATATTTTAACCCCTCGCCTACCGGGCACTTATACCCCCTTCCTTACCAGGCCATTTTTCAGCTTTCAGCGCTGTCGCACTTTGAATGACAATTACGCGGTCATGCAACATTGTACCCATATGACATTTTTATCATTTTTTTCTAACAAATAGAGCTTTCTTTTGGTGGTATTTAATCGCCACTGGTGGTTTTATTTTTTGCGCTATAAACAAAAAAAATAGCAAAAAATTTGAAAAACAAAAAGGTTTCTTTGTTTCTATTATAAAATTTTGCAAACAGGTAATTTTTCTCCTTTACTGATGTGTGTTGATGAGGCTGCACTGATAGGGAGCACTGATGGGCACTGATAGGCGGCACTGATAGGCAGCACTAATGAGGTGGCATGGATAGGTGGCACTGATAGTTGGAACTGATAGGCGGCACTGATGATGGGTACTGATAGTCAGCACTGCTGGGCTGCACTGATGGGCACTGGTGGGTGGCACTGATGGGCAGAGGTGGGTGGTACTGATGGGTACAGGTGGGTGGCACTGATGGGCAGAGTTGGGTGACACAGGTGGGTGGCACTGATGGGCACAGGTGGGTGGCACTGCTTGTCACTGGTGGGTGGCACCGCTGGGCACTGGTTGGCGGCACTGCTGGGCACAGGTTAGTGGAACTGGTGGGTGGCACTGCTGGGCACCGATCATCAGGGCACTGATCATCAGTGCCCTGATGATCGGTGCCAATCCCTGCTCTGACAACTGCTGCTTCTCGGCAGTACTTTCCTCACGTTCTGACAGCGTGAGGAAAGTGCAGCCGAGAACCGGCAATTGCATTTCCCTGTGATCAGAGTGTCATTGGACACGGCTGATCATGTGTTAAAAAGCCGCTGTGCTTGGCCTTTTACCACATCATGTGATCAGCTGTGTCCGAGCGCGTTCTGGGAGGACGTGATATGATGCCCTCCCAGAACTGGCTGGCCACAGTGTAGCCATCATTCGGCTATCTGCGATCGGCAACTGGTTAAGAAGCTACATGAACAGTGGCACTTTCTTTGGCGCTCTGACTGTGGTTGTGAGTTCTTTCTCGGACTCAAACCCCTCGCATGTACTTCCTCTCCCCTAGTGCATTAACTCCAAGCTCAGCATTTTAGACCTCGTTCCCTTGATGGTGGGGGAGAACAGTAACAGCTGGGAATGACTTAGCAACAACCTAGCAACAAGGCAGGATGGGATGATGCCACCTCTGGGATTTCAGTCAGGCTTCAAGAGATACATAAATGTCTGCACCCATAGCACGGGCATTATTCAAATTTGGTGACAGCATTCAGTAAATATATACATTAATTGCAAAATTCATAAAGCTATAACTCACAATGAGAAATCTCTGCATAGGCTTTGTTTCCCAAAGTATATTCAAGCAGTTATAACACTGTCATAACATAAACATAGTTGTCATGTCATCAGTTTTGACCATTAAAATTAACTTTGCACTGCCAGATAGTAAAAGCACCCTCTACTTGTTATATTTTACCTCCATGGCATCTCCACCTCTCCCAACAATGCAATATGCATCCTCAGTACCTTGCTATGAGGAACACAACATGTCATTGTGGGTCGAAATATGCTGGCTTCCTGGATTAAGGGGCTTTTACTGGCAGTGAGCACATGGTCATATCTATTCAATGTAAAAGTAATTTTAATGAGTTTAAATGATTGATCAAGTTTTTGGAAGAACTGTTTTTGAAAAAATAATGTATTGAAGAAGAACCGAGGAACAAAAATCAATTCAATCACTCGATCACTTTGCAAGATAGGCTCCTTTCTCACAGATATCAGTTATATTTATGCATAGAAAGGGCAGCACAGTGGCTAAGTGGTTAGCACTTCTGCATAGCAGCACCAGGGTTGTTGGTTTGAATCCCAACCATGACACTGCCTGCCTGGAGTTTTCATGTTCTCCCTGTGTGTGCGATGGGTTTCCTCCAAAGACATGCTGGTAGGACAATTGGCTCCTGTCTAAAAAAAATAACTAACTAATATTTATTATTTTTGTTAGGCAATAGTTATTATTTCTAGAAACTTTTACATGAAATATTACAAAAACAAAATTAACCTCCCTGGCGGTATTCCTGAGTGTTGCTCGGGGTAAAATTTGAGTACCAAAAGCGGTAACCCCGAGCTACACTCGGGCTTACCATGCGGCGTTGCTCAGGGAGTCCCTGCAGCGCTAACCTTGTCCTTCGCTCCCGCGATGTGTCCCCTGCAGCATCCCCGGCCATCTCCTCCGGCCGATGCCGGCATCCAACTACTGTGTTCCGGTCCCTGTGACGTCGGGACGTACGGGCGCCGGAACTGGCGGGAAATTTGAAATTTTTTAAAAATGTCATTTTTTAAAAAATGATTATTATATAGTAAAACATTGCTGTTTCAATGCATTTCACATACATTTTTTCCCGAGTGCTGCGCCCTGCCTACATTTTGACTGTTCTTTCTGCCTGGAAACTACACTCGGGCTTACCATGCAGCGCTGCTCCGGGATCTGTTCTTCTCTTACCTTGTCCTGCGCTCCCGCGATGTCCCTCCTGCAGTGTCCCCAGCAATGTAATCCGGCGGAAGCCGGCATCTGTCATCGGGACGTACGGGGGACGGAACGGCGGGAAATTTGAAAATGACAAGAAGTGACATTCACTAAATTCACTAAAATCACATAGTATAACATTCCTGTATCAAACCATTTCACATACATTTTGTCCCGAGTGCTTTGTCCGGCGCCCTGCCTGCATTTTTACTGTTCTTTCTGCCTGGAAACTGAGAAACATCCATGGCGTCCAAAAAGCATCCCTTTAGGTCAAAAGCGGTTTTAGACCGGCTAGAGAACAGCGATAGTAAATCAGAACCACTTGCAGAATTGAGTGATAATGATTCGTGGGGGAAATTCCTCATCAGACACTGAAAACGATTTTGCGACTTTGCTCAGCGATGTGCGAATTTGCCTCTGTATTTCAAATTACAGTGTTTTTGGTTTGATTATATTATTGAATTAAATTTATTATTATTATATTGTTATTTTTTATGATTATTAATTAAATTATAATTTATGATTTCGTGTTTCAAGTTTTATCCTCCCCGGGATGTTTACTAGACTCTTGTTCGGACAGATTTCACTGAGTTATTCCTAAAAATTACAGCCTACAATAAAAAACTACATATTTCCATGAAAAAAAATGGTACCGCTTTCAGCACCAAAAATCGGAAATAATCATACCGCCAGGGAGGTTAAAAAGGAACTTTATTGTCGAGTATCCGCAACGACTCCCAACATAAATTTTTGAAAATATGGGAGCCGTGGTTGCAATATGCCTTTCCCACACTCTCCCCGGCTAGTCTGGGGATGTAATGGCGTTCGGTATTGGCGCTCTTGGACCCCTGCCCCTTGCCCCTCTCTTTTTTTTTTTCTCTTTCTCTCTCTTTCTTTTTCTTCCCCTCTTTCTTCTTTTTTCATTCTTTCTCTGTTTTGGTGTGACTGGCCTGCTGCATTTAGTTGTTATAGTCAGTTACAGTAATGTTTTGTAATTTATGTGCCATTGATAGCCTCTGTGTGGGCGTACCTTTTGCCCTGTTGGCATTAGAGCACGGTTTTTCCTTTTTTTTTTTTTTTTTTGCATTTTTTTATCTGTGCAATTGATAGCCCCTGCGTGGGCGTGTTTTATTGCCTCTCTTTTATACTGTTTAAAAATTAATAAAAAACATTGAAATAGAAAAAGGAACTTTATGTGACCTAAAATTTCTTTTGTATGTAAAGCATTACATGTATAGTCAATGGAAGGATTTAAAATGATATAAAAGTTCTTTGTGATGACATTATGCTTTTTAGGGCAACACATAAAACAAACTCATAAAACATACAGTATACTATAACTATTGCTTACAACTGTAATCTCACATAATAGTTTTCTGTTCCAAACAGTTAATAGCAAATAATAAGACCACGGTGTTGATGTTATAGGGGTTTTCAGTGTGCTACTGTACTTGGAGTATACTGTTAGATTTCATTGAAAAATGCAGTCACACCCACAACTAAATTGATATGCCAAGAAACTGAAACTCTCGTATTCATAGCTCAACCGTATGAAATCTTTCATCATACCACTATGTGGATATATCAAATTGTTTGGATTTAATGGAGAGCTTGGATTATTTGAGTGGAACAAGATACCGGTTATTTAAGGAATGTACATATATGGGGATCATATTCATACATGTGTTCAAATGCATACAGGATTAAAGTAACTACGACACATTATGTAGATGTATTTTTATGCCAAGATAAAATCAGATTCCACTATGACTGTGAGTATTGACAGCATTTGATTGGACTACAATGGGAGTGCTTGCTATGCCCAGACTGCACAGGAATTTGTTTTGGAAGTTTAGTATACTCTTTAATGAGAATATCTGCTATTGTCCTACTTTCTGTGCAGTTGCTAGGATCCAGCTCTAATTATTTGCAGCAGGATGATTATGTGCGGCCTTAAAGGAAAATAATAGCTGTGAGACCCCTGGCATAATATGTTTACATAATAATTCATTTTCTTGTGACTCAAAAAAAATGTAAGTTACTGTTGCGTGGCACGTGTATTTATCTTGATACATCTGAAAGGTACATAAGAGGTCCTACTTGAAACATTTCTGGTACGATTGTTAACCAATTCAATACCGGGCAATTTTACCCCCTTCCTGCCCAGGCCATTTTTCAGGTTTCAGCGCTCTCACACTTTGAATGACAATTGCGCGGTCATACAACATTGTACCCAAACTAAAATTTTATCATTTTCTTCACACAACTATAGCTTTCTTTTGGTGGTATTTAATCCTCTCTGGGGTTTTTATTTTTTGCTAAATTAACAAAAAAGACCAAAAAAAAAAAAAAAAAACAAGTTTTTCTTTGTTTCTGTTATAAAAGTTTACAAATAAATAATTGTTCTTCATAAATTTAGGCCGAGATGTATTCTGCTACATGTCTTTGGTGAAAATAACCCAAATTAGGATGTATTATTTAGTTTGTAGGAAAGTTATAGAGTTCACAAACTATGGTATAGATCTGAATATTGATCAATCCTGAAGTACTGACAGCCAATCTAATTTCTTGAGGTCTAAGAATGTCAGAACAGTACAGATATCCCCCAAATGTCAGAACAGTACAGATATCCCCCAAATGTCAGAACAGTACAGATATCCCCCAAATGGCCCCTTTTTGCAGAGTAGACAGTCCGACGTACTTCATAAGAGGAATGGCGAGTTTTTTGAAGTCGTATTTTTTTTGTCATAATTTGTCGGAAAATGAAAAAATAAAAAAAATTATTTTCACTATTTTTTTTTTACATACTGTCACCAGTGCAGTACAGCGTCATCATATAACTGGCATGGCGGTGATCAGGGACACTGACTGGTGACAGTGTGAAAAACAAATATATATATATATATTTTTTTTATTTTACATTTTTTATTGAATTTGTTTCTTTTTTTTAAGATTTTTTTTCATATTTTACTATGACCAAAGTAGTACAATGTTACCATAGTAACATTGTACTACTTTGGGGAAGTGATCAGTATTTTTTTTTTTTTTTTACACAATTTACTTATAGCAAAGAATTACTTTGCTATAAGCAAGCATTTACCTGAATGACATCGATTCATTCAGGGTTTTTTTTTTTGTGCTTAGCTGTGATTTGGCCACAGCTAATCACATGACATGTGCATGTGATTAGTTGTGACCATTCACAGCTAGGCAGTAGTATACAATGGATGGCATGAATGAAGCCATCCATTGTATACAACTGTCATGTGACCTGCTATGACCAATCACATGGTACCGGCCACGGGGGTCGGTACTCAGATCTGTCATCGGCCGTGTCCGAGGTACACGGCCGGTGACAGATTGCGCAGCTCTGCAAGCGCACGATCTGCGCATGTGCGGGAGGACGCCATATGGCGGCCTCCAGGAAAGGTAATGCACTTTTGCGGACACCATTCGGCCATAGGTTGGGTGTCAAATGGTTAAAGAACCCAAGACAAAACTTTTTTTTCCATTTTGGATAGAGTAAGGAAGGGTTATAACCTCTTTCATTTTTTTTTTTATCCCATTCTTCCCCAGTCACATTCCATTCCACAGAGATTTCCCTTCACTTCCCATTCCACAGCCAAAGTAGGAAGTTAGAAGAAATTCCTCCAAAGCAAGAGAATTTTTGGCTCTCACCAGGGTTACCAGAACTGCATTCCCTTTGGCAGATTTCTTCTCCATTCCTGTGTTGGTGACATTCCAAAATTTTGGATTTTTTTTTCACGTTCAGTGCTAACAAAAGAATTTGAGAGGGTGTGTCTTGCAAAACAGTCAACTTTGCTCCAGGGTGTCACTTACTGTAGTTGAAGGTCATATACAGCTCGTCTGCAACAGCTGGTAGGTGAATCTCTTACAGGGTTGTGGTTGGTATGCCACATACTCCCATCCAGGATGCCAGAGAGGTACACTTGGAAGAGCACAGGAGGTGAAAGGGGGGAGGGGGCTTTACCTGGTTGTTTATGGATTATGGGAGGAAACCGTAACATAAATAGGAAACTTATTTAAACATGAAGAGATCATGCAAAATGTAAGTAGTGTCTCAAACTCAAGACCTAGAGCTGTAGGCAAGAGCTATAAGCACTTGACCATCCGGTCTCAGATTACTCTCAGCTCTCTGCTCTATGCTGTGCAGTGTGTGACATAGAATCCTGGCCCCCTGCCTGCTGGATCTGAGAAATAACCTTTGATTTGTGTTTTTTAAGGTTGTAGAGAAGAGAGGGCTATAGATAAACAGGTTCAGTTTACAGTGGGGATCGAAAGTTTGGGCACCCCAGCTAAAAATTTGTATTAATGTGCATAAAGAAGCCAAGGAAAGATGGAAAAATCTCCAAAAGGCATCAAATTACAGATTAGACATTCTTATAATATGTCAACAAAAGTTAGATTTTATTTCCATCATTTACACTTTCAAAATAACAGAAAACAAAAAAATGGCATCTACAAAAGTTTGGGCACCCTGCAGAGTTAATATCTTGTACTGCCCCCTTTGGCAAGTATCACAGCTTGTAAACGCTTTTTGTAGCCAGCCAAGAGTCTTTCAATTCTTGTTTGAGGTATCTTTGCCCATTCTTCCTTACAGAAGTCTTCCAGTTCTTTGAGATTTCTGGGCTGTCTGTCACACACTGCTCTTTTAAGGTCTATCCATAGATTTTCAATTATGTTGAGGTCAGAAGATTGTGAAGGCCATGGCAAAACCTTCAGTTTACGCCTCTTGATGTAATCCCCCATGGATTTCGAGGTGTGTTTAGGATCATTATCCATTTGTAGAAGCCATCCTCTCTTTATCTTCAGCTTTTTCACAGATGGCATCAAGTTACCATCCAAAATTTGCTGAAATTTTATTGAATCCATTTTTCCTTCTACTTGTGAGATGTTCCCTGTGCCACTGGCTGCAACACAACCCCAAAGCATGATTGATCCAACCCCATGCTTAACAGTTGGACAGAGGTTCTTTTCATTAAATTCTGTGCCCCTTCTTCTCCAAACGTACCTTTGCTCATTCCGGCCAAAAAGTTCAATTTTAACCTCATCGGTCCACAGAACTTGTTTCCAAAATGCATCAGGCTTGTCTATATGTTCATTTGCAAAGTTCAAACGATGATTTTTGTGGTGAGGACGTAGAATAGGTTTTCTTCTGATGACTCTTCCATGAAGACCATATTTGTACAAGTATCTCTTTATAGTGGAATAGTGTACCACAACTCCAGTGTCTGCCAGATCTTTCTGGAGGGATCGTGCAGTCAAACGTAGGTTTTGAATTGTTTTTCTCACAATCCTGTGAGCTGTTCTGTCTGATATTTTTCTTGGTCTTCCAGATCTTGCTTTAACTTCCACTGTTCCTGATGACTGCCATTTCTTAATTACATTCCGAACAGAGGATATTGACATCTGAAAACACTTTGCTATCTTCTTATAGCCTTCTCCAGCTTTTTGAGCGTCAACTATTTTCAGTTTCAGTTTTCTAGACAACTGCTTAGAAGAACCCATGGTGCTGATTGTTTGGGCAAGGTCAGATGAGTCTGGGCATTTAAAACCTTTGAGATTGACATCACCTGGTCTTCCCAGACGATGATTGAGAACAATCCATGACACTGGCAGGTCTCAGCTTGGCAAAGGGGGCAGTGCATGCTATAAATTTTGCAGGGTGCCCAAACTTTTGCAGATGCCATTTTTTTGTTTTCTGTTATTTTGAAAGTGTAAATGATGGAAATAAAATCTAACTTTTGTTGACATAATATAAGAATGTCTAATCTGTAATTTGATGCCTTTTGGAAATTTTTCCATCTTTCCTTGGCTTCTTTATGCACATTAATACAAATTTTTAGCTGGGGTGCCCAAACTTTCGATCCCCACTGTATGTAGATAATTTGTTTCATCTTGTATATCACCTGAGGCTAGTAGCTGGATATATGTGAGGGTTTACAACCACTTTAAATGCTGTTATGTGGATTGTTCAGTCCACCACACAAATATAAATAGGGTAAAAAGGCTTGAGGGTTGAGGTACATGAAACGTCTCTATTCATCTATACTGATGTGTCTTCTGAAAGATTCAGATTTTACTCAAAGATAGCAGGGAAAAGGAGAGGAGTATTTATTGCTTTAAAGTGATACTAAACACACACTGTTTAATTTACATGATCCCTTCTCTTTCTGCAGATGGATGATGGCACCGTAATTATTTTAATAAAAACAAAAAATAAAAACTACCTTTTTTCCTAATTGATATACAGCTGTCACATGACCCAGCTCTTTCCCAGCCTGTCTGCAGGGAAACATAAGGAGGAGGAGCCTCTAATCTTCTGCTGCTGGTCACATGTTAAAAAAAAAAATTAGCCTGTAGGATACAGAGTTAAAATAAATAATTAATGAGAAATAAACTGTTTTATATTGTCATACAAATATATATTAGATATCAATTTTTAATATTTTTTTGGCAATAACATGGTGTGGGCGGTTTTCTGACAGTTACAGTCATACCCCTCTAGCCAGTGCCTTAGAATAACAGGGAGGTGAAACCTCAATCAGCCAAGATGTAATATCCCACCCCCATTGTATTTAGCTGGTAGTGGACAATGTGGAGGGAGTGGGCTGTCATTTACCACTGTGTAGTCACATGGACTGCTCAGATGATAGGGAAGAAATGCTCTGGGTAGAAAATACACTGAAAACTGACCATGTACACTAACTGGCAACACTGCTCTGCAAAATCCCCAACTGCAGTGGGGACATGGGCAGGAGGGGGAGTTAGAGAACAGCAGGATCAACCAGGTTTTACAGAATGCAGAAAACCAATCCCATAGTGATTGAGCGAGTATGAACAGCATGTAATACAGCATTTATTGATAGGTTTTAATGATGTGGGTTTATTTATACTGTAAGCTGTTTTATCAGCCCAAGAAACTGTTTTTCTGTCCATTCAGTTCTGATCAGACCTCTTTTACTGGCGGAACGTGCCGAACGGTGTTCCGGCACCTCCGCCAAACATAGTCAAGGAACAGAATCACTTTCCATATGGCCTAGCAGGGCAGCCTTTGAGTGAACTGGCTGCTGCATAAGGTGATAGGGCTCATATAGTTCTGGCTGCAGCCTGAGAGAGTGGAAGGCGGAGTGATATCATTCGCACTCCACCTCTCCCTGCAGACTGGATGCTCCTTTTGGCGAGAGTCACACTTGCAGCCGTGTGGAAGAGCCTGACCTGACTGCTCACTGCTGCGGAGAAGTTGTACAGCCTTTGTTGGTAAATTACTGATTGGCAATGTTGCAGAACAGGGCTTTGACTAATAATGCTGCTTGAATGCGGGTCTGTGACTGTCTCTTAGCTGGGTTGAACTGTCTCTGAGCTGGATTGGGCTGTCTCTTAGCTGGATTGGACTGGATTGGATATATGGGAGATGTCTCTTTGCTGCTGGATATATGGGGGATGTCTCTTTGCTGCTGGATATATGGGGATGCCTCTTTTCTAAATATATGGGGGATGTCTCTTTGCTAAATACATTATGGATGTCTCTTTTCTGGATATATGGGGGGTGTCTCTTTGCTGGATATATGGGGGATACCTCTTTGCAAAATATATGGGAGATGTCTCTTTGCTGAATATATGGGGGATGTCTGTTTGCTGCTGGATATATGGGGGTGTCTCTTTGCTAAATATATGGGGATATCTCTTTCCTAAATACATTATGGATGTCTCTTTTCTGGATATATGGGGGTGTCTCTTTACTGGATATATGGGGGATACCTCTTTGCAAAATATATGGGGGATGTTTCTTTGCTGGATATATGGGGGATGTCTCACTGCTACTGGATATATGGGGGATGTCTCTTTGCTGCTGGATATATGGGGGGTGTCTCTTTGCTAAATATATGGGGGATGTCTCTTTGCTGGATATATGGGGGATGTCTCTTTGCTGAATATATGGGGGATGTCTCTTTGCTGGTTATGGGAGATTTCTCTGATGTGAGAAACAACGAGAGAAGCAGCAAAGATACATATAACAAGAATGTTAAATTATATGGATATATTTCTAATGTTTTGCACATTTTACTGCATTGTATTTTAGTAACAAATTCCATACAAATTACTTGTATAGCCCCCAAATTTTACTTTGTTCCCTATGCTCTAAAGTGGCTGTAGTAGGAGGTGTGTAGGGGAGGAAACAAGGGGCGGTTCTAGGGGTGGTTAAGGGGCGGAGACAAGCATGACCTAGGGGAGGGGATTGAGTTCCTGCACCTTTTCTCTGAGAAAAAAACCCTGGTTGTGATATTCACACCACTCTGTACAGCCCTCTCTGGCAAGGCGGGAGAGCTGACTTTTCTTTGCTGCAGTTCACAAACACTTACATGTGTCTTTCTTGACCCCAGACTGTGACATTCACTCCAGTTTTTTCTGTTATTACCATGCTCCTCGAGCTGAAATACAACATATTGGCTTCATGAGCATCTTCTCCTCCCCGTCTGAGCTTGGTTGTATAGTGGACTGCAAGGCTGATACCAAGATAAATTTAGGTACTATCTTTGCTTTCATTTTAAAACATACTGGGGTTGATTTACTAAAACCGGAGTGTTCAAAATCTGGTGCAGCTCTGCATAGAAATCAATCAGCTGACAGTTTCTTTTTTTTTTTTTTTTTTTTTTGCAAAAGCTTAATTGAACAAGATGATTGGCTACCATGTGCAGCTGCACCATATTGTGCACTCTCCAGTTTTAGTAAATAAACCCCACTGCATATTTAAGCTCTGGTTCACACTGATGCAGTGTGGAATTTGCAGCGTCTTCAGTGCGAATTCCGCACCGCATCACAATCGCACCCCATTCATGTGAATTGCTGCGGGTGTGTATGTTAACAACATACCCAAATGTGGTCCGCAGAACGCGGTGCGATATGCAGAATCGGATCACATGGGTGTGAATACTCATGCGATCCGATTTTAGTGTGGACCAAAAAAGGGTCCTGCACGTGCGATTAGAGCCTTACAAAATATGTGGCTCCAATTGCACCGCACACAAATCACATGTGATTTGCACAGGAACCACACCGCATCCCTGTGCTAATCACATGCGATTTGTGTGCGGTTCGATTGGAGCAACACATTTTGTAAGGCTCTAATCGCACCGCACCCGCAACAAAAATGTGCAGGACCCTTTTTTGGTCCACATGTGTGTCTTTTATACCTGCCTGGAATGCAGCTTTAACCCCTTTACTGCCATACACACATAACATTTGAAGAGATCTAGCTAAGAAACCCTTAAGGGCTCATGTCATCTCCTGTACTGTGTCCGCAGTCTCTGGTCATTCCCTGTACTGTGTCCGCAGTCTCTGGTCATTCCCTGTACTGTGTCCGCAGTCTCTGGTCATTCCCTGTACTGTGTCCGCAGTCTCTGGTCATTCCCTGTACTGTGTCCGCAGTCTCTGGTCATCTCCTGTACTATGTCTGCAGTCTCTGGTCATCTTCTGTACTGTGTCTGCAGTCTCTGGTCATCTCCTGTACTATGTCCGCAGTCTCTGGTCATCTCCTGTACTATGTCCGCAGTCTCTGGTCATCTCCTGTACTGTGTCCGCAGTCTCTGGTCATTTCCTGTACTATGTCCGTAGTCTCTGGTCATCTCCTGTACTATGTCCGTAGTCTCTGGTCATCTCCTGTACTGTGTCCGCAGTCTCTGATCATTTCCTGTACTGTGTCCGCAGTCTCTGGTCATCTCCTGTACTATGTCTGCAGTCTCTGGTCATCTCCTGTACTATGTCTGCAGTCTCTGGTCATCTCCTGTACTATGTCTGCAGTCTCTGGTCATCTCCTGTACTATGTCTGCAGTCTCTGGTCATCTCCTGTACTATGTCCGCAGTCTCTGGTCATCTCCTGTACTGTGTCCGCAGTCTCTGGTCATCTCCTGTACTATGTCTGCAGTCTCTGGTCATCTCCTGTACTGTGTCCGCAGTCTCTGGTCATCTCCTGTACTATATCTGCAGTCCATTGGTTCAGAATATTTTTTTCCTGTTTTCTGCCTCTAAAACCTAGGTGCGTCTTATGGAGCGAAAAATACGGTACATTACTGTATCATGAGTCCTACAGCTGACCCCCCCCCCCCCCCTCTTATTTTCTTCCTTTCCCTTAGGAGTAATTTCCTTCTTCTTTTCTCTCTTTCTTCTCTCTTTTTCTACTCTATTATGAATTATTTCTGTCACATTTGGTTCATTCCTTCGGTTCAATTTCTGTTTATCGATTTATGAAACCTGTACGTCTTGCTGGTTATGGCACTCTCTGTGTGTATTTGTAATGCCACTTTTCGATAATCTTTTTGCGTGCCTATCAGTGTTATGATTCTGATTCTATATCACGTTTCACATGTAGGTGGACTCTTTTTTTTGCCATCTCGTTTTATGCTTTTATATGCTTGTTTCTCAATAAAAATATTGAAATATAAAAGTTTAACAGTTAAAAACTTCATATATGAGCCCTTTACATCTTTGCTGGCACAGATAGGCAAATAAAAAATGCAATCGTTTTCTGCGGGTTTAAAGTGTTTCTAAACCCATAACAGTAAAACCAGTCTATACTGTACTGTATATGCAGTAAAGCATGCTTGGTGTACTCACTGTGGAACATAAGGGGCTAATCCTCTGCATTGTATAAAAAGGATGTGTGATCCTGTCTTCTCTGATCCCCCCCTTCTTCTACTGCCCCCAATATATCTCCTGATAGAAAAAGAGGCTTGGAGGCAAGCTGCACGTGCTCAGTTTGGTGAGGTTTTTTTTTTCTTGGGAGAGTGCATGTGATCAGCACAGACAGAGGATCAGCGGTCTTGCAGCCTCATAGAGTAGAATGAAAACTCCTCCTACAAGCTTTAACTAGTGCTCTGCTGGACACTGATAGAAGACACAAGGCTGCTCAAACTACTGATGAGAAAAGGTATTTAGCAGTTTATATTTACTAAAATAATTGAATATCCATGTTCTGTGTACTGTGGTAAACCAGATATAGTGAATGCAGGGTCCTGGGTTTAGTAACACTTTAAGTGCTTTTTCAGAGAACAAGGATTTTCAGCAAAAAAATTTGCGAAGCTTGAAGCTTGCTAGTATACAGTTGCAAGAAAAAGTATGTGAACCCCTTGGGATTACGTGGAGTTTTGCATGAATTGGGCATAAAATGTGCTCTGAACGTCATCTAAGTCACAACAATAGAAGAACACAGTCTGCTGAACATAATACTACACAAACATTAGATGTTGCCATGGTTTAATTGCACATAACATGTAAACATTCACAGTGCAGAGAGGAAAAAGTATGTGAACCTTTGGACTTAATAACTGGTTGACCCTCCTTTTGGCAGCAATAACCTCAACCAAACGTTTCCTGTAGTTGCAGATCAGACCTGCACAACGATCTGGAGTAATTTTGGACCACTCCTCTTCACAAAACTGTTTCAGTGTAGCAATATTCTTGGGATGTCTGGTGTGAATCGCTCTCTTCAGGTCATGCCACAGCATTTCAATCGGGTTGAGGTCAGGACTCTGACTGGGCCACTCCAGAAGGCGTATTCTGTGCTGTTGCAGCCATTGTTTTGTTGAATGACTTGTATGCTTTGGGTCATTGTCCTGTTGCATCACCCATCCTCTGCGGAGCTTCAGTTGGCGGACAGATGGTCCTACGTTTTCCTGCAAAATGTCTTGATAAACTCTGGAATTCATTTTCCCATCAATGACAACAATCCGTCCAGGCCCTGAGGCAGCAAAGCAGCCCCAAACCATGATGCTCCCTCCGCCATGTTTTACAGTGGGGATGAGGTTTTGATGTTGGTGTGCTGTGCCTTTTTTTCTCCACACATAGTGTTGTGTGTTCTTCCCAAACAACTCAATCTTGGTGTCATCTGTCCACAGTATATTTTGCCAGTAGTGCTGTGGAACATCCAGGTGCTCTTTTGCAAACTTCAAACGTGCTGCAATATTCTTTTTGGACAGCAATGGCTTCCTCCGTGGTGTCCTCCCATGTACTCCATTCTTGTTTAATGTTTTCCTTATTGTAGATGTGTCAACAAAAATGTTAGCATGTGCCAGAGATTTCTGTAGGTCTTTAGCTGACACTCTGGGATCCTTCTTTACCTCATGCAGCATTCTGCGCTGTGCTCTTGCAGTCATTTTTACAGGACGACCACGCCTAGGGAGAGTAGCAACAGTGCTAAACTTTCTCCATTTGTAGACAGTCTGTCTTACCGTGGACACATGAACATCAAGGCTTTTGGAGATACTTTTGTAACCCTTTCCAGCTTCATACAAGTCAACAATTCTTGATCGTAGGTCTTCTGAGAGCTCTTTTCTGCGAGGCATGGTTCACATCAGACAGTGCTTCTTGAAACCAGTAAACCCAAAACAGGTGTGTGTTTTTTAAGGGCAGGACAACTGTCAGCAACACATCCAATATCATCACACTGATTGGAGTCAAGGTTGGCTCACTCCTGTCTCCAATTAGCTCTGGGAGAAGTCATTAAGCTAGGGCCTCACATACTTTTTCCTCCCTGCACTGTGAATGTTTACATGTTATGTGCAATTAAACCATGGCAACATCTAATGTTTGTGTAGTATTATGTTCAGCAGACTGTGTTCTTCTATTGTTGTGACTTAGATGACGTTCAGAGCACATTTTATGCCCAATTCATGCAAAACTCCACGTAATCCCAAGGGGTTCACATACTTTTTCTTGCAACTGTACATTGCTAGTGAGAGACTTGCTCTTTTGAGGATTTACCCCCCTTCCTGACCAGGCCATTTTTTGCGTTACGGCGCTGCGTTACTTTAACTGGCCAATTCCCAGTCATGGAATGCTGCACCCAAATTACATTTCCATCCTTTTTTTTCACACAGAGCTTTCTTTCGATGGTATTTGATCGCCTGCACGTTTTTTAGTTTTTGCGCTATAAAAAAGAAAAGACTGACAATTTTGAGAAAAAAAAAACAATATTTTTGACTTTTTGCTATCAAACATGTCCAGTAAAAAAATTTTAAAAATCAAATTTCGTCATTAAATTTAGGCCAAAATGTATTGTGCTACGTCTTTGCTAAAAAAAAAAAAAAACAATGCATGTAAATTAAATGGTGAAAGTTTTAGCGTTTACAAATGGCGGTATAGATACTGGAACTTTTTTTTTTAATTTTTGCTAGTAATGGCGGCGATCAGCAACTTATAGCAGGACTACGGGACTGTGGCAGGCATTCTGACACTAAGGGGAACTGACTTGGTGTCATTGACATCCCCAGTGACACCAATACAGTGATCAGTGCTAAAAAAAAGCACTGACACTGTACTAATGGCACTGGGCTGGAAGGGGTTAACAGGGGTAATCAAAGGGTTAACTGTGTGCTATTTTACTTGTGTCTGTGTATCTGTGCTTCACTGTAATCACACTGCTTTGCATGGTTGTGCTGTGCACAGCCATCCAAAGCAGTGTGCACGAGCTGACAAGGAGGAGAACTGTATTGTTTACATACAGTTTTCCTCCCCGTCGGAGATGCTCGCAATCACCGGGACCCGGAGATTGACAGCCGCGCCTGCGAATGGCAGCATGGGTAGGGCGTGCGCGCGCCTCGCATGCGCCACCTACCTGGAGATGCAAAATGACATGCTGTATTTATACGTGATTTTGCATACCCGTGACGCCCTGTAGCAGTATATCTGCTATAGGGCAGTCGGGAAGTGGTTAAAAAGCGCCCTCCAGTAGTGAGCTGTCACCACTGACAGGGCTTCCATCTTCGCCCGGTTTTCTTTCCGAGTTTGCGGGCTGAACCGCGATGACGTTACTCCTGTGGGCATGCACAGGAGTCTTGGCACAGAGCTCTGGAGGGGAGGCATGAGTAAGCTATTCCTTCAGTGCGCATACGCTGGTGACGTAATTGGCTGCTGCTCACTAGAATATTTCCTAAGAGGTGCCTGTTTAGGAGATGTTCATTTTATTTACAGGTAAGCTTTATTATAACCTCAGGGCGGACTGACCATTCGAGCACTCGGGCACTGCCCGAGGGCCCGGGGTCAGTAGGGGGCCCCATTAAATTTCCCCTGGTACCATTTATAGGCTTTTTTGGGTGTGTTTTGAGTGTGGGCAAGGACACAGGGGCCCCATGATCCCCAATTGCCTGGGGGCCCCATGAGTTGTCAGTCCGCCCCTGACCTTACCTGTAGGTAGATCTACCAGAAATGAGTTTACTACCACTTCAAGCTTTTCCCCCTGTATTTTCACCTGCTGATATGGCCAGAAACACATCTCCAGTATTAGAGAGACACTTCTCTGAATAAAGGAGCAACAGAGACCTTCGGACACCCCACACTATTATTTTGGGGGGAGGAGAGTGTTAGATATACTAGCAGATTTAGACACATCAACAGCTTGAGGCTGAACTTCAGTTAACACTTCATAAGCAGTTACAGCAACAGTTTTGTTTCCTTTTGGAAAAAGGTTTTACATAAATAAATTAATTAATAAATTAATAAATAAATAAAAATGATCCTTGTAAGCCTTCCTGTCAGTGGTAAATGGTTTGTCTCTTTACCAGCTTGCTCTGTTAAAAAAAAACAGATCCCCAGGTGAATATAAAGGAAAGATAGCCTAAAAAACATAAATGGTAAATAGTAAGCAGAAATGTAAAATAAATGTTTTGGGTTTATTACCACTTGAAGGAGCTGCAAACACCTTGTGAAAGGAAAAAGACAGGCTGTCCTGTTGTGTGCACTTATTGCCATTGGATCATTTATGCAAATTTCACGTCTAGAAGATATACAAGCTAGGGATTGGTGTGTAAAACAATTCACAATTAAAGGTTTCCAATTTTAGTAATGCTGCACTATGTAATTATAACCTGTTATTAAACTGCAAATAAATTGAGATAGACTCATCTGTCACTAGTAGTGATTTAATAAATGTTATTTTTAAATGCACCTATCTGTTTGTCCTGCCCAGGGGCGGACTGACAACTCATGGAGCCCCCGGGCAATAGGGGATCATGGGGCCCCTGTGTCCTTGCCCAAACTCAAAAAAGCCTATGAAAAAGGTACCAGGGGCATCTTGTGGGGCCCCTTACTGACCCCGGGCCCTCGGGCAGTGCCCGAGTTTCCAAATGGTCAGTCTGCCCCTGGTCCGGCCTGATGGTGCAAAACAAACGATCAGACAGTGCAGAAACTTTCATACAGTAAATTATATTTTTCTCTGACAAGCCACCTCTGGCCTACTCTACACCTCACTTTACTTTTTCCAATGACAAGTGAAAGTTGGGCTGTATTGACCTTACAAGTTTATGAAGTAATTTGGACAGAGTGAGGACAATAGAAACGTTCAATCATAAACAACCTCTCTCTTTAGTATATGGGCAGCTAACGTAATAGATACCTGTCAGGGCTCCGGGTATGACCAGAGGTGTGTGGACTGACACAGGGAAACGCAGGCTTCAGATATAGTATAAACAATATAATTTATTTAAGACTAAACAATACATAAACGCAGTGCAAGACTAAACATAAACGCAGTGTAAACAAACCAAAACCCCCAACAGATAACAAAAGAACAATACTAAGCGTAGTCGGACGGGCCGGGTCAGGAACAATCAGGCAGACAAGGTACCAAAGGAGTAGACTGGAGAGTGGTCAGGAATAGCAGAGGTCAGGACAGGCGGAGTTGAATCAGAGTCAGGGATCAAGCAGGATCAGACAGGAAGCCGACAGGATGCAGGTACAGGGGCTCTTGGGAAAACATACACCAAGGCCCTGATCACAGGCCTGGCCATTCCTTATATGCACCTTCTGCAATCAGCCTCAGGTGTTTTGGCTGACTGCAGGAGTGAGCCTCTGGTTGCTGAGAGCACCCGCTGGCCAGTCCTGGTACTGCAACCCGCAACGCAGGTGAGTCCCACCACTATTGGCGAGTCCATTCCTGACAATACCTTGATAGTCGAACCCTAATGTAGAAGCTACAAACAAAGATTACGTTTTCAAAACAAATCTACTTTTCCGTAAGACAAATTATTAACACTTAAAGCTGAATTCTGATGACAATCCAAAGTTACCCTTGCAGTGGGGCTAATTTTTGCCAATATTTTTGGCCATGACTGTACATGACCTCCATACAACTGTTTCCATCTCTGAGAAAATTCTATTAGGACCGCACTATACAAAGGGACCTTGACGAGCCAAGGTGGCTTCCACATACTGTATGTTTGAGAATGTTGTGCAACTAAAGCCAACTCAAATTGTTAGACAGTATTTGCTGGCTGGAAGGAATGAGGGGGGTGTATCAGGGCAATCACTGCTGAGAGTCCTTGGTAATCTAGTTGGGGGTAATGGTGGTCCGTGTAGCACTGAGGGCAAAGCTTCTAAACAGGCTGTAGCAGACTCTGTGGATGAGAGAAGGAGAGAAGCGCCTCTAAGTGCAATATGTCTCTTTATTAAAGTATATGTGAAGGAACACTCACATAAATAAAATATATATAGGCATAAAAACCGTGGTAAATCGGTAGGGTGGTCTTCAGGGTGAAAAGCCGTCATCTGCTGCGGTGTGGAGCGGTCAGCTCGCCACTGGAGCAGCGTGGTAGCTGGAGGAGAACAGCGGTGAGGCTGGCCGGCGTGCACGTCCTCCCTCTGAGCTTGGTGGAACGCACGCTGGAACGCAGCGGCGGCGTGGCCGTGATGACGTCAGATACCCAGGGTGCACTGCGACGCGTTTCGGAGTATTCACTGGCCGTGGAAGGCGGAAGTGCGCTCCTTTTTCAAGCAGGGGGAGGTGGAGATGCGGGGGTGGATTTATGAGGAGCAAGGGGCCAATTAAGCAATTAACTAATTATACAACTAATTATAAAATGGAAGAAATACATCAATGGAAAAAAGTACATAAATGGAAAAAGTGATTTGTTGCTGTCACAAGGTGAAAAGATGGGGAAAAAAACAGAAGGGAAAAGGAAAAATTGTAAAAGGGAATTCAAAAAGGAAAAGGTTATAGATTGTAGTGGAAAAATATATAAAAAAGATAGATAAAAATGGAAAAATTATAAAAATAGATAAAAAATGATGAATATAATGAATTCTACCCTCATAAATAACTGAAATTACACATAAAAACAAAGTTTTTAAAACATTAACACATACATTTGGTTATTTACATCAAACTAATTTGTTTATCCAGAAGATATTAACCACTTGCCCTCCAGAGGATTTACCCACCTTAATGACAGGCCTCTTTTTGCTGCACTATTTCAACTGATAATTGCGCGGTCATGCAATGCTGCATCCAAATGAAATTTACATCTTTTTGTTCATACAAATAGAGCTTTCTTTCGGTGGTATTTTATCACCTGTGCGCTTTTTATTTTTCGCACTATAAACAAAAAAAGACCACAAATTTTAAAGAAAAACAATATTTTTTACTTTCAGCTATAAAAAATATATAGTAAACTCAAAGCTGGTTATAAATTTAGGCCAAAATGTATTCTGCTCCATGTTTTTGGTCAAAAAATCCCAATAAGTGTATATTGATTGCTTTGTGTGACAGTTATAGCGTCTACAAACTATGGTATAGATACTGCAATTTACGCAATTTTTTTGCTATACAGCGCTGCACTAGTTTAATGGACAATTGCGCGGTCATGCAATACGGTAAATAAATGAAATTTATGTCCTTTTTTTCACACATATAGAGCTTTCTTTTGGTGGTATTTGATCGCCTGTGCGGTTTTAATTTTTTGCGCTACAAAAAAAAAGGCTGACAATTTTGAGAAATAAAAACAATATTTTGGACTTTTTGCTATAAAACATGTCCAATAAAAAAAATTTAAAAATCAAATTTTGTCATAAATTTCAGCCAAAATGCATTCTGCGACATGTCTTTGCTGAATAAAAAACCCAATACGTGTAAATTAATTGGTTTACATGAAAGTTATAGCGTTTACAAATGGCGGGAAAGATACTAGGATTTTTAAAAAAATTTTTATACTAATAATGGCGGCGATCAGCGACTTATGGCGGCGATCAGCGGCTTATGGTGGGACTGCGGGACTGCGGCGGACATTCTGACATTAGGGGGAACTGACTTGGGGTCACTGACATCCCCATTGACACCAATACAGTGATCAGTGCAAAAATAAAACACTGACACTGTACTAATGGCACTGGGGAGGAAGGGGTTAACTTTTTTATTCACTGAAAGGGTTAACTGTGTGATGGGAATGTTTTACCAGGGGGCGGGGGTGTGTACTGCACGGGGGACACGCTGATCGGGAGAGATAAACTCTTCTCTCCCGATCAGCTTGTCAAGAGCTGTCAGGGAACTGACAGAAAGCAGAGCTACTGCAGCCCTGCTCTCTGTCAGTGATTGCCGCTAATCGGCGGGACACAGCTGGTAATGACCGGCCGTGACCCGGCGACTGACACCCGCAGGCCGGGATCGGCGATGCAGGTAGGGCGGCGGCGCACCTCATGCGCGTTTTAAAACGTGTTTTTTCCCAGCCGTGCCGCCCTGCCGCCGTATTTCTACAGTGGCTGGGCGGCATGTGGTTAAGTGAGTCTATATCAGTATTTCTTCAGTGCTAAGGGGAAATGCATTTTCCTTTAATTCCCTTTAATCTTTCATTTTTAATTTTAGCTTGTTTTATTGCTCTACAAATATAAACTAAAAACATTAACATCTGCAGCCTAACTGATCACATACACAGTAACCAAAATGTGTTTACAAGGCAGAGCTCTTGAAAACCTTAAAATATTATCAAAAGTGTGTTGTTCCCAAGTGCATTGACCACATGTGCAAACAGGACGACCTACCCAGTAACCTGGCTGCATACTCTGGACTCAGCAGTGATGTTATATTGTGAGAGCAGCACTATATGTATTGCTCAGGAAAACATATCCTGTAACCTTAAAGTAGTACTAAAGACAAAATAAAAAAAATTACATATGCAGTCATTTTCTGAGTCCTCCTCTTTTTTATTGCCTGTTGATCCAGCTGTTATTTTTCAGTTTCCTGTTAACATACCAAGCAAAAGCAGTTAAAGGGCTGAGATAAACCATTTGACACAGGCAGAGATGCTTACAGTGATCAGCTTTTATTAGTTTATGCAAAACCTTTATCCCAAAAGGAAAAAAAAAAACCTTCCTGCAGCTGCTTAACCTCCCTAACGGTCTGATTATGTCCGTATTTCTGTGCTGAAAGCGGTACATTTTTTTGCATGGAAATATGTATTTTTTTTATTGTAGGCTGTAATTTTTAGGAATAACTCACTGAAATCTGTCCGAACAAGAGTCTAGTAAACATCCCGGGTATGATAAAATGTGAAACACGAAATCATAAATTATAATTTAATAAATAATCATAAAAAATAATAATATAATAATAATAAATTTAAGTCAATAATATAATCAAACCAAAAACACTGAAATTTGAAATAGAGCGCCAAGTTCGCACATCACTGAGCAAAGTCGCAAAATCGTTTTCAGTGTCTGATGAGGAATTTCCCCCACGAATCATTATCACTCAATTCTGCAAGTGGTTCTGATTTACTATCGCTGTTCTCTAGCCGGTCTAAAACCGATTTTGACCTAAAGGGACGCTTTTTGGACGCCATGGACGTTTCTCAGTTTCCAGGCAGAAAGAACAGTCAAAATGCAGGCAGGGCGCCAGACAAAGCACTCGGGACAAAATGTATGTGAAATGGTTTGATACAGGAATGTTATACTATGTGATTTTAGTGAATGTCACTTTTTGTCATTTTCAAATTTCCCGCCAGTTCCGTCCCCCATACGTCCCAACGCTCGCAGGGGACGGAACCCAGATGACAGATGCCGGCATCCGCCGGATTGCATTGCCGGGCACACTGCAGGAGGGACATCGCGGGAGCGAAGGACAAGGTAAGTGCTGCAGGGACTCCCTATGCAGCGCCGCATGGTAAGCCCGAGGGTTACCGCTTTTGGTACAGAAACCTTACCCCGAGCTACACTCGGGAATACCGCCAGGGAGGCTACAAATGTTAGGTGAAGTTGTGCTTTATTTGTTAGTCATTTAGAGTCCATCTAAATCTACTAGTCTGTCTAACACCACCCTCTCCAGACAATGCTGCTGTCCTAGGTTGATTCCATTGCTACTCCATAGATAGAGGAGCCACCCTAAGATAAAAAATGTGTTACTGGGCAGATTACCAGATGAAAAAAAAAACGAAAAAAGAAAACTAATGCAGCCACATTTAAAGGAAGTCTATGGTCACAGCATGCACTTTTGTTTTATAACATCAGCCTTGTGATAAATACAAAATAGTTATTTTGACAATCTAACATAATCCTGCCATCTCTTTCCACAACTTTCTGGATTCCCTGCATGCTTTGCATCCTCTGTTCAATTTCCTTTGAAGGACTTTCATTTAAGGACTACATGTCCCATGGTACCTTGCCTGAAAGCAGTGATTCCTGTACTAACTCTGCCTCCTGAAACTCCTCTTTTTGGTACTTTGTAGGTCAGAAGGCAGACTCTGTGAATTCTGTGACACAGCAGTGCCTATCAACATGGCATAAAGAATATGTGTCACCAACTTCAAGTTAGAAATGGGGATCTTCACAAAGTAAATTTACAGACTTCATGGTCATTCAGATTGATAGGAGAAGGCTAAACGTAATTGAAATACATTGTGGAAATGAATATAATGATTTTACATTTTGACCATAGACACGCTTTAAGGATTGGTAAGCTGCAGTATACACTTTGAAAACACATCATATCTCAATGGGGAAAAATATCATTCTGGATATCTATACTGACATGGACGGGGTAATGTGTTAGGAACATAAAGATGCCCCATCGTTTGATGAAAATGAAAATTATCAACCTACAGAGGAGTGAATTCAAAGACACTTTGAAAATCAAAAAATGATGCAGCAGACTAATCCATTTTGCTGAAATTTCATTGCAGCAACTCAAAATGGTCCTCAGTAGTTTGTATGGCCCCCATGTGCTTGTATGCATGCCTGGCAACATCAGGGCATGATTCTAATGAGACGACGGATGGTGTCCTGGGGTATTTTCTCCCAGATCTGGACCAGGGCATCACTGAGCTCTTGGACAGTCTGAGGTGCAACCTGGCGGCGTCGGATGGACCAAAACATGATATCCCAGAGGTGTTCTTTTGGATGTAGGTCAGGTGAGTGTGAGGACCATTCAATGGTTTCAATTCCTTCATCCTTCAGAAACTGCCTGCATACTCTCACCACATGAGACCGGGCATTGTCGTGCACCAGGAGGAACCCAGGACCCACTGCACCAGTGTAAGGTCTGACAATGGGTCTATTTCATCCCAATAGCTAATGGCAGTCAGGGTGCCATTGTCTAGCCTGTAGAGGTCTGTGCGTTCCCCCATGAATATGCCTCCCCGGACCATCACTGACCCATTGCCAAAACGGTCATGCTGAATGATGTTACAGGCAGCATAATGTTCTCCATGGCTTCTCCAGACCCTTTCATGTCTGTCACATGTGCTCAGGGTGAACCTGCTCTCATCTTTGAAAAGCACAGGGCGCCGGTGGTGGACCTGCCAATTCTGGTGTTCAATGGCAAATGCCAATCAAGCTCTATGGTGCTGGGCAGTGAGCACAGGGCCCACTAGAGGACATCGGGCCCTCAGGCCACCCTCATGAAGTCTGTTTCTGATTGTTTGGTCAGAGACATTCACACCAGTGACCTGCTGGAGGTCATTTTGTAGGGCTCTAACAGTGCTCATCCTGTTCCTCCTTGCACAAAGGAGCAGATACTGGTCCTGCTGATGGGTTAAGGACCCTTTACAGCCCCATCCAGCTTTCCTAGAGGAATCTCCTCCATGCTTTTGAGACTAGGAGACACAGCAAACCTTCTGGCAATGGCACATATTGATGTGCCATCCTGGAGGTGTTGGACTGACTGTGCGACCTTTGTAGGGTCCAGTTATGGCCTCGTGCAACCAGTAATGACACTGACCCCAGCCAAATGAAAAACTAGTGAAAAACAGTTAGAAAAGATGAGTAGGGAAAAAAATATCAGTGGCCTCCACCTGTAAAACCATTCCTGTTTTGGGGGTCGTCTCATTGTTGCTCATCTAGTACACCTGCTGTTAGTTTCATTAACACCAAAGCAGCTGAAATTGATTAACAACCCCTCTGCTACTTAACTGACCAGATCAATATCCCAGGAGTATAATTGACTTGATACTATACTCTGATTAAAAAGTGTTCCTTTCATTTTTTTGAGTACTGTATGTATAATACATTTTTGGTTTTGGGTTTAATACTACTTTAAGCTGGCAATACACTAATACTGTGGATGGATAAACCCCCCATGCAGGGCTATTTTATTTTGACAACCGAGTGCCAGCAGTCAAAATATCTGAACAATGATTGACTATAGGCACTGTTTGGCTGACAGTTTTTAGCCTGAACTTCTGACAAAAGCCAAATTGACTATTGTCAATCCCACAGTGCCGTCCGCTGTTAGAAGTTCTGCTCATTCCTCTGAATTGGCCAAAATTCTATACGTGCTAGGCCAGTGGTACATTCAGATTTTGTTCACTATATCCATATCCTCATATTGCGCTGGGTAAAGCTACAGTTGTGTTCAAAATAATAGCAGTCAGACATCACTAACCAGATCAATCACTGTTTTTGGTAGAAATGATATTTCTACATGGCAAATAATTTCCTAGCAGGTGTAGTAGAGTAATAGAAATCCAACAGACCCAACAGTCATGACATGCATGCTGCTGATTCTGTGTCATTGAATCACTCATTGAAAGGGGCATGTTCAAAATAATAGCAGTGTGGAGTTCTATTAGTGAGGTCATTCATTCTTTGAAAAACAGGTGGCAATTATTGCCCTTATTTAAGGAAGGAAGGCAGCAAATGTTGTACATGCTGGTTACAGTGCATTTCTCTCTGAAATTCTGAGGAAAATGGGTCATTCCAGACATTGTTCAGAAGAACAGCGGACCTTGATTAAAAAGTTGATTGGAGAGGGGAAAACATATAAAGAAGTGCAGAAAATGATCGGCTGCTCAGCTAAAATGATCGCAAATGCTTTAAAATGGCAACCAAAACCTGAAAGACGTGGAAGAAAGCGAAAAACTACCATTGGAATGGATAGAAGAATATCCAAAATGGGGCGGACTCAGCCAACAATCAGCTCCAGGAAGATGAAAGAAGGTGTGACGTTCCCTGTGAGGACTGTTACAATTAGAAGACGCCGATGTGAAGCCAAGCTATCTGCAAGAAGCCCCCGCAAAGTCCCACTGTTGGAAAAAAGACACGTGCTGAAGAGGTTACAATTTGCCAAACAGCACATTGACTGGCCTAAACATTTTGTGGACTGATGGAAGTAAGATTGTTCTTTTTGGGTCTAGTGGGCGGAGACAGTTTGTCAGACGACCCCCAAACACTGAATTTAAGCCACAGGACACTGTGAAGACAGTGAAGCATGGTGGTGCAAGCATCATGATATGGGGGTGTTTCTCATACTACGGTGTTGGGCCTATTTATCGCATACCAGGGATCATGGATCAGTTTGAATACATCAGAATACTTGAAGAGGTCATGCTGCCTTATGCTGAAGAGGAAATGCCCTTGAAATGGGTGTTCCAACAAGACAACGACCCCAAACACACCAGTAAACGTTCAACATCTTGGTTCCAGACCAACAAAATTGACGTTATGGAGTGGCCAGCCCAATCCCCGGATCTTAATCCAATAGAAAACTTGTGGGGTGACATCAAAAATGCCGTTTCTGAGGCAAAACCAAGAAATAGAGAAGAACTGTGGAATGTCGTCCAATCATCCTGGGCTGGAATACCTGATCACAGGGGCCAGAAGTTGGGTGACTCCATGCAACACAGATGTACAGCAGTTCTCAGAAACAGTGCGGCTACAACCAAATATTCATGAAGTCATTCAAAGGAAAGCAAAATCTTCAAACATTTCTCAGTTTATATAGTGAATGTTTGAGTTTGTAAAGAAGAATACAAACACTGCGATTTTTTTGAACCGTCTAATATTCACTTTTCTTCCATTTTTTTAGAGGAACAACACAAATTTGATGTATTTTTCTTCTTGCTTTGATTTGGAATAGAATGTGTTGTGTTCCCAATGCATTTGTGTGGATGGAAATAAAAGCGTTTAGAAGGATTTTGAGTTTTATTCACTTTTTTCAACACACTGCTATTATTTTGAACACAACTGTTTATGCTTCAGTGGTTTACTGTGGAACATATAATGATCATCAGTAAACTTGGCGATTATCCAGTCCATAATAAGAACACAGCTCCAGTCAATTTTAATGAACTTGCCATTATTAATAAGCAATTACAAGTGACTTACTTATTGGCACCAGCTCAGCAGAGTGTTAGTTACTTAGCCTGTAGGCCTTATAGCATTCAAATCAATAACTCATATCAATTAGTTTATTGAAGAGATTTTGGAACCTATAAAAATTTCTTAGACAGCTTTGTAGCAATTGAAAACAGATGTCTGTTGACATCATGAAAAAGACATGACAACTAAGTAATGCAGTGAACAATCATAATGTGCACAGTTTAATAACCCTTTTCAACCAATCAGATAACAATTTAGTCAAGCTAAACCAGTAAAACAAGAATCCTTACTAGTAGCATATATTATTTAGGTATGAGGTTTGCCCAGGGCACCACATCCCTAAATATCAACAATCCAACATTTTATCTAAATTGGATTTTCAATGTGCCAGACACTAAGGGACGCTTTACACTGCCCTGCTGTGCGTTGGCTGCAGCGCGGGTGCAGTGCAGTGTAGCCACGTTTTTTGTGCTGGTTAGCTGCGCTTTCCCAAAGAATTCTATTGTGTGCTGTAATTTTGGTGCACTTTCAGAAAACACATCAAAACCATGGGACATAATAGAAATCTATGGGAACGCGCAGCAGATCAGTGTGAAGTCGCCCTATTACTGGGACTTCAGATTCAGAAAATTCTTTGAATGAATGGCATTCATTGATACAGTGAATTTAATTAAATGGGTGTAGTTTGGGCAAATATGCACACTTAGAGGTAGCTAATTAAAGGCATAGCTATTTTGTATACTGTGGGGTTGATTTACTAAGACTGGAGAGTGCTAACTCTGGTGCAGCTCTGCATGGTAGCCAATCAGTTTCTAACTCAGCGTGTTCAATTAAGCTTTGACAAAAAAAAAACTGGAAGCTGATTTATTTCTATGAAGAACTGCACCAGATTATGCACTCTCCACTTTTAGTAAATCACCCCAAAGTGTTTGCTGCAAATAATAATGGATTAATACATTCCCAGCATTAAGGTAAAAAAATGCCCCAGCAGTGGCATTGCCCCCTCAACCCCCTAAATACTTTTTTTTTACAAATATGTGACTATTGAGAAACAAAGGTATCAGCAGTTTACAGGTGTTTCCAACATGGACAAAGCTTCATACATACATCCAGTACAACTGTAGACATAACCAGGGGTGGACTGACAACTCATGGGGCCCCTGGGCAATAGGGGATCATGGGGCCCCTGTGTCCTTGCCCAAACTCAAAAAAGCCTATGAAAAAGGTACCAGGAGCATCTCATGGGGCCCCCTACTGACCCCGGGCCCTTGGGCAGTGCCCGAGTTTCCAAATGGTCAGTCCGCCCCTGGACATAACCATAGAAAAGGAACACCAGAAAGTAAGACATGTATATCATATCCAATTAGGAAGGGGTAAACCATTCAACCCCAAAGTATGCCTGAGGCTGGAGGGGCCAGCCCCCAACAACCCCATAGGAGAGGAGCTCTGACATACCCATAGGAACACTGCACAAGGAAACAGGTGTGGGCAGGGTGGGCCAAACCTGGAGTCTCTGTAAGATGGATACTAGAGAAAAAACAGAGCGAGGAGAGGGGAGGAACCCCCTAAGTACTTACCTGAGTCCTCACTCGATCCATCACTGTGCCCATCTGTAGCAGCTCCCTCCTCCCTGCATGTATTCATAGAACAGTGGCAGCAGCAGGAGCCATTGGCTCCTAAAAGCAGGAGGTGGGCCTAAGCAATGCTGTGTGTGTCTATTGTTACAGCTTGGCTCTGGAGTGAGCCCATGCATCTGCTTTCACAGCAAGAAGATTGCTATGGCGGCACACACTGATTAGGAGGAGCTGAGAGCACCATTCGGGTAAAAGGTAAATTAATTACTTGCCAACCGCAGATAGCCGAATGACGGCTACACTGCGGCCGACCAGTTCTGGCAGGGCGTCATATGACGTCCTCCTAGAATGCGCTCTCCTGCGCAACCCCGGGGGTGCGCACTCGGCGATCTCCGTGAACGCTGTGTCCTATGGACTCAGCTGATCACGTGATGTGGTAAAAGGCCAATCACAGCATCCTTTTACCACGTGGTCAACCGTGTCCAATGACACGCTGATCACCCGGAAATGCAATTGCCGGTTCTCGGCTGCACTTTCCTCACGCTGTCAGAGCGTGATGAAAGTACTGCCGAGAACCGGCAGTTGTCAGAGCGGGGATCGGCACCAATCATCAGGGCACTGATGATCAGTGCCATGATGACCGGTGCCCAGCAGTGCCACCCACCAGTTCCGCCCACCTGTGCCCACCAGTGCCACCCACCAGTGCCCAGAAATGCCACCTACCTATGCCCAGCAGTGCCACCCACCTGTGCCCACCAGTGCCACCCACCTGTGCCCACCAGTGCCACCCACCAGTGCCCATCAGTGCAGCCCAGCAGTGCTTCCAGTCAGTGCTACCAGTCAGTGCCCAGCGGTTGTGCCAGTCAGTGCCCAGCAGTTGCACCAGTCAATGCCTAGCAGTGCCCTCTGTCAGTGCCCAGCAATGGTGCAAGTCAGTGACACCTATCAGTGCTGTCTATCAGTACCCATCATTAGTGCCGCCTGTCAGTGCCACATATCCGTGACACCTCATTAGTGCTGCCTATCAGTGCCGCCTATCCATGCCACCTCATTAGTGCTGCCTATCAGTGCCCTTCAGTGCTGTCTATCAGTGCCCATCAGTGCCACCCATCAGTGCTGCCTCATCAACGCACATCAGTGAAGGAGAAAAATTACCTGTTTTAAAAATTTTATAATAGAAACAATGAAACTTTTTTTTTCACATTTTTTGCAATTTTTTTGTGTATAATGCAAAAAGTAAAGTGCCCAGCGGCGATTAAATACCACCAAAAGAAAGCTCTATTTGTGAGAAAAAAATGATAAAAATGTCATATGGGTACAATCTTGCATGACCGCGCAATTTTCAATCAAAGTGTGACAGCGCTGAAAGCTGAAAATTGGCCTGGTATAGAAGGGGGTATAAGTGCCCGGTAGGCAAGGGGTTAAGTTTAACATGTTTGTTATTTTAAGAAAAAATAAAGCCATTATAACCATTTTAATGTTTGTATATGAAATAAAGTACAATTGTACTATTTTACATTTTTTTGTCTTATATATCAATTACAATGCCTTGAAAAAGTATTCATACCCCTTGAAATTTTCCACATTTTGTCACGTTACAACCAAAAATGTAAATGTATTTTATTGGGATTTTAATGTGCTAGACCAGCGTAAAGTGGCACATAATTGTGAAATGGAAGGAAAGTGATAAATGGTTTTCAAAATTTTTTACAAATATCTGAAAAGCGTGGCATGCATTTGTATTTATCCCCCTTTTTTAACCCTAACTAAAATCTAGCGGAATCAATTGCCTTCAGAAGTCACCTAATTAGTAAATAGAGTCCACTTGTGTGTAATTTAATCTCCATATAGATACAGCTGTTCTGTGAAGCACAACAGCTGGAGAGCCACAGGTTAGCCACCCCTGCCTTAGAGGTTTGTTAGAGAACATTCGTGGACAAACAGCATCATGAAGGCAAAAGGAACACACCAGACAAGTCAGGGATACATTTGTGGAGAAGTTTAAAGCGGGGTTAAGTTATAAAAAAATATCCCAAGCTTTGAACATCTCACAGACCACTGTTCAACTCATCATCCAAAAATGAAAAGAGTATGGCACAACTACTACAACTACTACCAAGACATGACCGTCCACCTAAACTGAAAGGCCGGCAAGGAGAGCTTTAATCAGAGAAGCAGCTAAGAGGCTCATGGTAACTCCGGAGGAGCTGGAGGTCCACAGCTCAGGTGGGAGAATCTGTCCACAGGACAACTATTAGTCATGCACTCCACAAATATGGCCTTTATGGAAGAGTGGCAAGAAGAAAGCCATAAGAAGTCCCATTTGCAGTTGCGAGAAGCCATGTGGGAGACACAGCAAACATGTGGAAGAAGGTGCGCTGGTCAGATGAGACTGAATTGAACTTTTTGGCCTAAAAGCAAAACGCTAAGTGTGGTGGAAAACTAACACTGCACATTGCCCTGAACACACCATCCCACCATGTCATGTGGTGGGGATACTTTTCTTCAGCAGGGACAGGGGAGTTGGTCAGAGTTGATGGGAAGATGGATGGAGCCAAATACAGGGCAATGAAGAAAACCTGCTAGAGTCTGCAAAAGACTTGAGACTGGGGAGGATATTCACCTTCCAGCAGGACAATGACCCTAAACATACAGCCAGAACTACAATGGAATAGTTTCGTTCAAAGCATATTCATGTGTTAGAATGGCCCAGTCAAAGTCCAGACCTAAATCCAATTGAGAATCTGTGGCAAGACTTAAAAATTGCTGTTCACAGGTGCTCTCCATCCAATCTGACAGAGATTGAGTTATTTTTGCAAAGAAGAATGGGCAAACATTTCACTCTCTAGATGTGCAAAGCTGGTAGAGACATCCCCAAAAAAGTGCAGCTATAACTGCAGAAAAAGGTGGTTCTACAAAGTATTGACTCAGGGGGGCCGAATACAAATGCACATCACACTTTTCACATATTTATTTGTAAAAACATTTGAAAAACATTTATCATTTTCCTTCTACTTCACAATTATGTGCCACTTTGTGTTGGTCCCAAATAAAATACCAGTATAATAAATGCACGTTTTTGGTTGTAACATGACAAAATGTGGACTATTTCAAGGGGTATGAATACTTTTTCAAGGCACTGTAGAATTCTTACTGGTCGTTATGGGCAATGCCTTATTTTTATTCTGCACCGGTCTGTTCATGTAATCCTAGAGCTCCTTGCTGCCCCGTGTAAGGGAGCGCTCAATAACAGCTGTAAATTCCTGGAGCCATGACATTACCCGTAAGCTCCCATGGTCCCACCATTGTCGGCACTTCCTCCTCTTCCCTGCAGCAGCACTGACACAGGAGAGCTGGAGCTGCAGGATCATATGATCATACCGGAGCAGATTAATAATAGGCAAGTACACAGTTGTTTTTACACAAGGTAGGCAGGATAGGTAGGAGGCAGGCAGATGGAACATTAAATATTTAAAGAAGAGTTATTAGTTAGGCTTTTCTTCCAATTTAACTTCATTTGCTTGTGTCATGCAGTCACGGTGTAATAAAGCTTTTCTGGTTTTCACTTGTGTTTTTCCTTTACATGCCTTGTTTGAGATATTAGATATCTATTTTCATGTCTTGAATGTCTCTGAATCAGGGGCGGACTGACCATTTGGAAACTTGGGCACTGCCCGAGGGCCCGGGGTCAGTAGGGGGCCCCATGAGATGCCCCTGGTACCTTTTTCATAGGCTTTTTTGAGCTTGGGCAAGGACACAGGGGCCCCATGATCCCCTTTTGCCCGGGGGCCCCATGAGTTGTCACTCCGCCCCTGCTCTGAATAGTAAAATCCTATGACCTCTTGATCAGATTTATAAGTTCTGCCTAAATTATGAAAGTAATTGTTACCAGCAATTATATGGAGACAGTAGTAAAAGTAGGAGTGGTGATACACAGTCTGATCTTTAAATGTGATGCAGCAGAACAGGAAAAAATGAGGTCGGGTAGAACTTGTCACATAAGTGTAATTTTTATGCAGCTCAGAAGAGTGGCTTGTGGTTGTTTCCCTTTTTTCATGACATTGCATCACAGATAGGTGAATAGAAAGAATCTTTTATTTCCCAGCTGACTGGATCAAGATCCCCCATACACCTCTGCAGCTTTAAATTACTATTGTGGTGGTCTCATGCCGCAGAAGGAGGCAGGACAGAGGCTCCAAGACAGCTCCTGGAGCTTACAAGAATTCACCGTGACATTCAACAGCATGGCATCTTCGGGACTGTAGGACTGAATCTGCCATGACCAGGGGCGGACTGACCATTTGGAAACTCGGGCAGTGCCCGAGGGCCTGGGGTCAGTAGGGGGCCCCATGCGATGCCCCTGGTACCTTTTTCATAGGCTTTTTTGAGTTTGAGAAGGATACAGGGGCCCCATGATCCCCTATTGCCCGGGGGCCCCATGAGTTGTCAGTCCACCCCTGGCCATGGCATAAACAGATGAAGGGGTTAAATGACCTAATGCCGAACCTCAGCTGCACCTTCCATCCTGTCCAGTTGGAGAGGCTCCTATCCTATACTGACACTGCTGATCCTGATTTATTGCACACTGGGAGAATCTTAAAGCGAAGCTTTATTTAAAGGGGGGAGTTCCCCTTTAACCTCCCTAGCGGTATGATTATTTCCGATTTTTGGTGCTGAAAGCGGTACCATTATTTTGCATGGAAATATGTTGTTTTTTTATTGTAGGCTGTAATTTTTAGGAATAACTCACTGAAATCTGCCCGAACAAGAGTCTAGTAAACATCCCGGATATGATAAAATGTGAAACACGAAATCAAAAATTATAATTTAATAAATAATTATAAACCAACATCAAATGCACTCACCAGATATTGGTGAATGAGAAGCCAAGGTCTTGAGAACGCCCGATGGGAGGGGCGAAACGCGTTGACGTATTTCCAGTCTGCACTCCGTGCGTCTGACGTCATTTCCGGTGAGTGGAGCACACACTGAGCGGTGCGTTCCAGCGGCCATCTTTGGGAACTGTGCTGGTCTCTGTGTGGATCCTCTGCTTTATCCTGTGGCTGTGATGTGGGATTCCTGAATTAGGAGGCTGTAAAGTGCTTGTTTTCCATTTGGAGGCCATGGTTTCAATAAATGTTCTTTTTAAAGTTGCTGACATGTGAGTGGCCTTAATCTTTGCTTTTAATTATATTGTTGATTGGCAATATTACACTATTTGAGATTTTTTTCTCCCGGTTGAACGGTGGAGCCTATTCTGATGGTGAAGAATTCCATAGAGTGAATGCTAAAGAGGGTTTAGGATCCTTTTAAAATCCCTAAAGGCTTCTCATTCACCAATATCTGGTGAGTGCATTTGATGTTGGTTTGCACGGGTGGAAGGTGGAAGCTTCTTTACATTTGAAGAATTTTTGGAATTTCTATTTTCATCATACACAGACTTTTGGTGTTTATTATTATTGGGGATATTCACTATTAATTTATGGTTTATGATATATTTATTAGTATTATTCACTTTATGTAAAAAAATTTTTATTCCATTTAGAGGTCTATTTTTGCGCTGTTTATGTATATTTGTTATTATTTGTGTTTTTCACATTGCACAGCGGCAGTTTAGACTTTGTAGTTTTTTATTGGCGCAGAAATAGTTTTCACTTTACTGTTCTTTCTGCCTGGAAACTGAGAAACGTCCATGGCGTCCAAAAAGCGTCCCTTTAGGTCAAAAGCGGTTTTAGACCGGCTAGAGAACAGCGATAGTAAATCAGAACCACTTGCAGAATTGAGTGATAATGATTCGTGGGGGAAATTCGTCATCAGACACTGAAAGCGATTCTGCGACTTTGCTCAGCGATGTGCGAACTTGGCGCTATATTTCAAATTTCAGTGTTTTTGGTTTGATTATATTATTGAATTAAATTTATTATTATTATTATATTATTATTTTTTATGATTATTTATTCAATTATAATTTATGATTTCGTATTTCAAGTTTTATCATATCCGGAATGTTTACTAGACTCTTGTTCGGACAGATTTCAGGGAGTTATTACTAAGAATTACAGGCCTACAATATAAAACACCAAATTTCCATGAAAAATAATGGTACCGCTTTCAGCACCAAAAATCTGAAATAATCATACCGCCAGGGAGGTTAATGACTAGTTAAAACTAAAAGATGGGTCCAATTTATACCGTCCTATTTTCAAACAATATAAGGCTTAAAAAGGCAGTAACAATAGTTGAGTTATGTTTTTAGTGCCCTCCAACCACCCCCTTTAGGCTGAAAAGGCAGATAGACAGGGCTGTACACCTGCTTTGCATTGTGCCACAGTAAAAATGATCTCACAGATGTGTTCAGTGGGCATAAAGGCCACTGAAGGCACCTCTTTTAAGAGAGGAGTTGTGATTGTGGTGCGGTATTCCCATTGGAAAAAGCTATTAAGCTGTCAAAACCCCCCCCAAAAAACAGACATTCTGAATGCCTGTCAGCTACACCTGCATTGCTTTGTAAAAAGAGATCCACCAGGGGCAGACTGACAACTCATGGGGCCCCCAAGCAATAGTGGATCATGGGGCCCCTGTGTCCTTGCCCAAACTCAAAAAAGCCTATGAAAAAGGTACCAGGGGCATCTCATGGGGCCCCCTACTGACCCCGGACCCTCGGGCAGTGCCCTAGTTTCCAAATGGTCAGTCCGCCCCTGAGATCCACCACATATCACGTTTCACAGACTGGCAAAAGCGTAAACGTGCCCTAAAAGTGACAATTCTCTCAATTTTCAATGGGAATATTGCATGGAAAATTGAATAGTAAGGAAATGTAAAGTGAATTACTCCGCAGGGACTAATTTGCTGATGTCTCCAAGCTCTTCCAAAGCAATAAGTCACTCATAAAAGCAGCTTCACCACTGATTGTTTTTATTGGGAAGTCATTAAGATTGGGGTTTCTTCTTGAAATTCGGCACAAGTAGCATGGTTGTACTTAAGGTGCCTGCCCACTCACATGCAGATACAATCTATGGGCTAACTTAGGCCTTATGCACACATACATGAAACCTGGCAAAGCAACAAGAATTGAACTACAGGCGTCTAATGCCTTCAGTATGATATTCTAAAATCATAATAAAATGAGTCACAGTTCGATCCAGGGGCGGACTGACCATTTGGAAACTGGGGCACTGCCCGAGTGCCCAGGGTCAGTAGGGGGCCCCATGAGATGCCCCTGGTACCTTTTTCATAGGCTTTTTTGAGTTTGGGCAAGGACACAGGGGCCCCATGATCCCCTATTGCCCGGGGGCCCCATGAGTTGTCAGTCCACCCCACCATTTGGAAACTCGGGCACTGACCAAGGGCCCGGGGTCAGTAGGGGGCCCCATGAGATGCCCCTGGTACCTTTTTCATAGGCTTTTTTGAGTTTGGGCAAGGACACAGGGGCCCCATGATCCCCTATTGCCTGGGGGCCCCATGAGTTGTCAGTCCGCCCCTGGTTCGATCTTATGAACATAATTAGCACTCTGCCTTTGTTAGCAATTAAAACATTTCCCCAACTCTGAAGCTGCTGTACATATTTGTTTTCACTCTATATTCTTCATGTTATTTGCATCAGTCTCCTTACCGTGTGTTTATATCATTGGCAGAAACCTGTTTGTCAGGATTTGGGACTGAACAAGGGATTTGGCACTGTTTCCTAATGAAATATGAGAATCTAAAGCTGAAATCGAGATATATATATTTATATATATATTTTTTTATTTTATTTTATTTTTTTTTCCCCCTATAACTTGTTAGTTGTGTAACATATCTAACTGCTGATCTGCATATCTTCCTGAAAATGGTTTCAGCAAAAAATATCTTGATGAAAGCCAAATGCTATTGCGTGTACCAAGTTAGTCAGTGAGCTGCCCTCTGTAGGATTTCTAGTGAACTGCAGTACATGTTACCATTGCATGTTCTATTTATTTATTTCAGGTACTTATATAGCGCCGTCAATTTACACAGCGCTTTACATATATATTGTACATTCACATCAGTCCCTAACCCTCAAGGGGTGTACAATCTAAGGTCCCTAACATTCATATACAAGGGCCAATTTAGACAGGATCCAATTAACCTACCCGCATGTCTTTGGAGTGTGGGAGGAAACCGGAGTACCCGGAGGAAACCCACACAGGCACAGGGAGAACATGCAAACTCCAGGCAGGAGGTGCCGTGGCTGGGATTCGAACCAACGACCCGAGTACTGCCAGGCGGAAGTGCTAACCATACTGTTCTCATAATTTGTTTTAAATAAAGACACATTTTCAGAGGATTGCATTATTTGCATTGTTTGTTTTTTTTATTTTTGTATCAAAATTTAAAACTTAGCCTCAATATATATTATGTGGTTCCCATAATTATAAACAGGAAAGATGTATTTATTTCATCCTGCAGTATATTTTGCTCAGCAGCATATTTAGGCCGTAACACAGGGAGAGGCATCTAGTTCTACAGTAGGAGGGACTTCTATTGGTGATAAACACTATGACTGACATTTTAAACTTTATATGAAGCCAAATCTTTATTTTATGTGGTTTTTATGAGAATATGGAAGGATTAGAACCCCAGTCAGGTTTTTATTTATGTCTATGTCCACCTATTAGCCAGGTGAGTTTTGCTTGTGGTACAGAAGGACACAGAAAATTCAATAGTAAAAAAAAACCGATCCGGTGACAGCTGGCTAAGGAGGTATATCTATTTGTTTGGAGAGATTTCCTCTTACTTCCTCCTGTATCTCAAGGGCAGCAAGTAAAGGGAAATCAGGGGCCGACTGACCATTTGGAAACTCGGGCACTGCCCGAAGGCCCGGGGTCAGTAGGGGGCCCCATGAGATGCCCCTGGTACCTTTTTCATAGGCTTTTTTGAGTTTGGGCAAGGACACAGGGGCCCCATGATCCCCTATTGCCCGGGGGCCCCATGAGTTGTCAGTCCGCCCCTGAGGGAAATCCCTCCAAAGGGGCACAAAACCTGACAGGGGACTTTCCTATTCCCTTATCTATCCCCAAAAAAGTTCTGGCTTTACATACTTGTATATATACTTTAACAGTTACAGTTTTTTTTTTTTAATTGTTTGTCCTGAACTCAATTGAAGTATTTAAAAACAATGCAGTACATCGTTACTGTTGGTCTAAAAGCACTGGAGGTTATTTACTAAATCTGGTACTACTCTGCATAGCAACCAATCAGCTTCCAGGTTTTATTTCCAAAGCTGAATTGGACAAGCTGAAGTTAGAAGATGAGTGGCTACCATGTACAGCTACACCAGCTTCTGAGTGTTCCAGTTTTAGCAAATCTCCCTCCATTGTGTACATTGTATCATTTGTGCAACATTGTGATTGTCGGGTACAAACAATATTTTCTTCTCTAGTAACTTTGACTCTGTTTTGGCATAGTAAATAGTTTGGGTGATATTTATTTCAGGTACTTATATAACGCCATCCATTTACACAGCGCTTTACATATATATTGTACATTCACATCAGTCCCTAACCCTCAAGGGGTGTACAATCTAAGGTCCCTAACCCTCAAGGGGTGTACAATCTAAGGTCCCTAACCCTCAAGGGGTGTACAATCTAAGGTCCCTAACCCTCAAGGGGCGTACAATCTAAGGTCCCTAACCCTCAAGGGGCATACAATCTAAGGTCCCTAACCCTCAAGGGGCGTACAATCTAAGGTCCCTAACTTACATTCATACATACACATACTAGGGACAATTTAGACAGGATCCAGTTAACTTACCAGCATGTCTTTGGAGTGTAGGAGGAAACTGGAGGACCCGGAGGAAAACCACGCAGGCACAGGGAGAACATGCAAACTCCAGGCAGGTGGTGCCATGGCTGGGTTGCGAACCAACGACCCTAGTACTGCCAGGCGGAAGTGCTAACCATTTAGCCACTGTGCTGCCCACATCTTTGTGAAGGGTACAGGGGCGGACTGACCATTTGGAAACTGTGGTCAGTGCCCGAGGGCCCGGGGTCAGTAGGGGGCCCCATGAGATGCATATATATTATAGGTAGTTATTAAGAGGTTGTTAATTAAGTTATCGTGTCACCCAATGTTTGGTTTCCGTCATACGTCAGATACGTCACTTCCGGTCATGCGCACTAGGTGGAACGCACGCTGACCCATAAGGAGGAAGCCATCTTCACATGCCATGAGGCAAGCGTGAGCAGCACAGGCGCTGAGAGGGGGCTGGAACCCGCGGTATATCGGCGGATGTCAGCGGTGGTTCCTGGGCCTCTGTGGCCGTGTTTGGCAATATCCATGAAGGACATTTCTTTCATTCCCTTTATCCACGGCACAGGTGGTGAGTGGATTGTTACAGGACATTAGATATACGGTCCTCTGTGATCAATATGACCTACATATCTTATTGAGTGCAAGCTCTGTCAGTGACTTCCCACATTATTTGTTTCACTACAGGATGGGGACATTATGGTGCTTTGTGTAGGATACAGGACATACCGCATATAGCTCAACAGGCAGAAGATTCCTTGGGATATGTCTTGCTTTTCCTACAAAGGGTGGTGTGTAGTCCACATACAGTGGTGAAGACACCATTTCAAGCAGAGTGCTGCAATCTGCACCTTTTCTCCCATCCTGGGAATAAATGGGGCTTATTTCCATTCAAGAGCTTTATGATACAGCTGTTCACATAACAGATGAACGGGCCCCAACCACGTGTGCCGGCACAGGAATGTATTGTATCATATATTTGACATTTATGTCTTTTTCCAAACAGGCCTGAGGCTTACTGTTCCCCTCTTTACGCTTATTGTGCTTACTGCATTTCATACATGTGATATACGTATATCCATAGTATAATTTTTGGATTCCCTGTTCGGGATTCACCATTATGATATTGGTGTAAATTCATTATTTAATATTATGGTATACCTATGGTATAATTTTTGGATACACCTCTTTAGGGAAGTGTATACCTATGTGTTTGTACTACAGAGATATTAGACTCTTGCAGTCACTTTTTCTGTTGCACATACATTTAGACCGGTCTTGATGTCATTTTATATGGTTTTAGGTCTGTGTGTTATTGTCTCATACTGAGGTGATGGTAAACCAGGGCGAATGCCCATATGTCATATTTATATCTGTGTAATAAAGCATAATTTTTGGAAAATTTTCTGAGTGTCACGGTCTGTTCATAATGTAGCCGCTTTTCTGTGAATCTCTTTTCACAAACCCCCCTTTTTTGAAGGCCCCATGAGATGCCCCTGGTACCTTTTTAATAGGCTTTTTTGAGTTTGGGCAAGGACACAGGGGCCCCATGATCCCCTATTGCCCGGGGGGGCCCCATGAGTTGTCAGTCCGCCCCTGGAAGGGTATTATGGTATTTGTGGTACTTTGTGAAGGGTTTATGGTATTCAAAACTTTCTTGTTAAAAATTAACAATTTTTTTAAAGTGTATCTCAAGTCAAGACTCTTTTTGGAGAGTTTAAAAGTGGTAAAACTTGTCAGGATTTTATCGCAGTTTGGTAACTATTGTAACTGTGACAAAAAAAGCTGAAGTCCAAAATTTTGCAGTTCGTTTCCAGAACAGGGGAGAGGGAATCCTCCAGAATTAACATTTTCTCTGATTATTATTATTATTATACAGTATTTATATAGCGCCAAAGGGTTTGCTCAGCGCTGTACATTATATTGGGGGACAGTACATGAGACAAGACAGTAACAATACAATACACGAGGGGTTCGAGGGCCCTGCTCTTTCGAGCTTACAATCTAGGAGTGATTACAACAGTCTGTGCGTTTGACTTACTAAAACTGGAGAGTGCAAAATCTGGTGAAGCTGTGCTTGGTAGCCAATCAGCTTCTAACTTCAGCTTGTTCATGTAAGTTTTGACAATAACCTGGAAGCTGATTGGTTTTCATGCAGCGCTGCACCAGATCTTACACTCTTCACGTTGAAGTAAACCAACCTGTATGTTTCCTCATTTGGCAGATATTTTCCTTCACTGATGTGTCTCTAGGGCACGAAAGGAAGGGAAATTCCCCTCTTAAAGTGGAACTTCACTCTCTCAATCAACATTGACTATTTGTAACCCTTATGCTGCTAGCATTAGTAAATAGATAGGAAGGTATATCTTATTTACTTGTTTTAAACTTTTTTTTAAATTTCTTCAGTTACTTACTGGTTTCCTGCCTAGGCAAATGATGTCATACATCCCAGGAGCCTTCAGGAGGGGAGGGTTCTCAGCTCAGCCAATGCCTGAGCTAAGGGCAGATGAGTTCCAGGAAGTAAATACTACATGAATCATCTGCCCTTACTCAAGATGGCCTACCAGAAATACTAGGGGGTGTTTTCCAAAATTAATTCTCAGCAAAATAAAGCATGGAGATATGGATGGATGGGTGAGTTTGCTTTGAATATTAATAATGAATTAAATAGTATTTTTAGTTTATGGTGCTAAGATGCAGTCCAGTTCCTCTTTAACCATTTCCCGCCTGGCCAAGAGTAAAATGACAGCCAGGCGAGCCTCTTGTCCCTCCGGGAGGGCGTCATATGACGTCCTTCCCAGATCGCGCATTGCGCATTCCTGCAGGACCGCGCTGTGGCGAGATCTGTCACCGGCTGTGTACCTCAGACACGGCCGATGACAGATCTGTGTGCCGGCCCTGTTGCCAGAACCATGCGACCTGCTGTGACCAATCACAGCAGGCCACATGACAGTTGTATACATGTTGGATAGCTTCCTTTCATGCCATCCATTGTACACAAGTGTGTCTAGCTGTGAATGGTCACAGTGATCACATGCACAGGCTTGGCCAATCACAGCCCATCTGTGTCATGTGATGAGCCATGGCCAATCACAGCTAATCACAACAAAAAAATCTGAATGCATCTATTTCATTCAGTTAAATGCTTGCTTATAGCAAAGAATTTCTTTGCTATAAGCAATCAAATTGTGTACAAAAAAAACCTGATCACTTCCTCAAAGTAATACAATGTTACTATGGTAACATTATACTACTTTGGATATAGTGTAATATGAAAAAACAAATCTTAAAAAAAAAGAGGAAAAAATGTCATAAAAAATAATAAAAAATAAAATAAAATTAATCAAATTTTTTTTCTTCGTATTGTCACCAGTCAGTGTCCCTGATCACCACCACACCAGATATATGATGACGCTGTACTGCACTGGTGAAAGTATGTAAAAATGAAATTGGGAAAATAATTTTTTTCATTTCTTCATTTTCCAGAAAATTATGACAAAAAAATTACAACTTCAAAAAACTCGCCATGCCTGTTATGAAATACGTTGGACTGTCTACTTTGCAAAAAGGGGTCATTTGGGGGATATCTGTACTGTCCTGACATTCTTGGACCTCAAGAAATTAGATTGGCTGTCAGTACTTCAGGATTGATCAATATTCAGATCTATACCATAGTTTGTGAACTCTATAACTTTCCTACAAACTAAATAATACATCCTAATTTGAGTTATTTCACCAAAGACATGTAGCAGAATACATCTCGGCCTAAATGTATGAAGAACAATTATTTATTTGCAAACTTTTAACAGAAACAAAGAAACGTGTTTTTTTTCCAAAATTAAATTTTTTTTGTTAATTTAGCAAAAAATAAAAACCTCAGTGGTGATTAAATAAAAGAAAGCTCTAGTTGTGTGAACAAAATGATACAAATTCAGTTCGGGTACAGTGTTGCATAACCGTGCAATCGTCATTCAAAGTGTGACAGCACTGAAACCTGAAAATTGGCTGGGGCAGGAAGGGGGTAAAAGTGCCCGGTATTGAAGTGGTTAAGACACAGGCAAAAGTAAAAGCGCACGTTTTTTTTTTTCTTTGTTATTACACAGTATTGAAATTACAATGTTTCTTACAGTACAACTTGACAATTAAAAAAAAAATTAAGTTGATACAAAATAATTACATAATAAATAAAGAGAGTGATAGAGGGTTACTACGCTTATGCTGTGTACTGTAATGTATTCTTTTGTCATAATAAATTCATGCCATGCCTGTTATCCAAAATGTAAAATAGTTTATGGTGTTTTAATTCAGATTGTGTTTTATTGCTCTGCTATGTTCTTTCAGAGGCCTGGTTTTCACCTATGCGTTTTTTTAGTGCATTTTACAGAAACACATTACAGTCCATTTAACATGGTTACCTATAGGACACATTCACATCTATGTGTTTTTCAGCCGCTGAGTTTTTGCAAAGGGTTATAGAGTTTTTTAAACGCAGCACAGTGCCTTTTTGGTTCAGTAGACTTCAATGGACGTGCAACACAAATGGATGTAGTGTGTATTTGATGCGTTTTGCATTTTTAACCTGCATAACAACAAAAACTACAAAAAAGAAAAATGTAAAATATAAAAAGCATTACAAACACATGAAAAACACGTGTGCAAAAAAGCAAAACACACCTCAAAAAGAAACAGATCAAAAGCAAACTGCATAGGTCTGAATAAGGCCTTAAAGTAGAATTATAGGCAAAACTTTTTTCATTTTTGGATAGTGTAAGGGAGGATTATAACCCCTGTAAGATTTTTTTTTTTCACCATCTGTGTCCTGTTTCAGAGATTTCCCTTCGCTTCCTGTCCCATAGCCAAACCGGAAGTGAGGGAATGCCTGCAAATTAAAGCAGAGTTCCACCCAAAAGGGTTAGTTCCGCTTAATGCTTTGTCCCCGAATTACCCGAATTTGGCAGGTACCCGCTCCCAGTTTCGCTGCGATCGCCTAGGTGATCGGAAGCGGAAGTTGTCCTCCCTCCCTCCCAGGGGCGGACTGACAACTCATGGGGCCCCCGGGCAATAGGGGATCATGGGGCCCAAACTCAAAAAAGCCTATGAAAAAGGTACCAGGGGCATCTCATGGGGCCCCCTACTGACCCCGGGCCCTCGGACAGTGCCCGAGTTTCCAAATGGTCAGTCCGCCCCTGCTCCCTCCCCGTAGTCTTCTGGGACACGTGACAGGTCCCAGAAGACTACGGGGCCATTCACAAAGCCCAGCGCTTCTTGCGCATGCACAGTGGGCCAAAAGCTGTCACAGCCGGCTGCCCACACTAAAGATGCCGGCGCCGGGGATATAAGACAGCCGGAGAAACCAGCGGTGGTGAGGACACCGCTGGACCGAGGGACAGGTAAGTGGCTGTATTTTAAAAGTCAGCAGCTACAGTTTTTGTAGCTGCCGACTTTTTTTTTTTAGCTGGAACTCCGCTTTAAGGGAATTCCTTGGGGACTCGCAGGTCACCAGAGCAAGTGGCCCCATTTCAAGATTTCCTCTCTGTTACTTTTCTGGGGATAACTGAAATTTGAGATTTTCTTTACTTTCACTTTCAATGATAATGGTAAACAAGACAAATTGAAAGGGGGAACCTCCTTAACATGTGACACAGACAGCAACAAAAAAAAACTGACAAGTGTTCTAATCCCTCTCTACTCTATCCAAAACTAAAAAAAAGGTTTGCCTTTAGTTATGCTTTAACCACCTCCCGTCTGTCCGTTGTATATAAATAGCCGGACGGTGGCAGTGCAGGGTTGGGTGGGCGTTTATAAATGGCCTCCCCGCCCCTTGCTTGTGCTCGCTCCCTTTGAGCTGCAGCACCGGGATCCGGTGCCCACTGTGTCCACCGGACATCATCAAACGGGACCTCTCTGTGAGGTCCCGATCATGTGATCACTGATTGGCCAATCAGTGATCACATGCAGAGTAGTAAGCAAGATGTCACTTCTGACATCATTGCTTACTACGTGTGAAATCTGTGAATGATCACAGAGATCACATGGTACAAGGCTATTCACAACAGCCTTGTACCATGTGACAAGCTGTGACCAATCACAGCTCACTCAGTACTTCTCAATGACTGCAAGAATGCAGACAGAGAGAAAGAGAAATGATTGCTTTTACAGCCTTTATGGGTGTAAAAGCAATCACTGTAGAAAAAAAAAAATCTTCATCACCCCCCACAAGTAGTACAGTGTCACCATGGTGACATTGTACTGCTAGGGTGGCAGTATGTAAAAAAAAAAAACTTAAATAATAATATAAAAAAATAACATGTAATGTAAAAAAAATGTTTAAAAATTATAATTTTTGGTTATAAACTAATTTGGGTTTTTTTTTTTTTTTTTACTAGAAAGATAACGGAATAAATTTTGGCCAAGAGTTATGATGAAATATTATTTATTTGCAAAGTTTTATAAGAAAAACACTTTTTTTCAAAATTTTTGGTCATTTTCATTTACATAGCAAAAAAAATAAAAATCCCAGCGGTGATTAAATACCACCAAAATAAAGCTTTATCTGTCTCAAAAAATGCTAAAAAAAAATCATATGGGTACAGTGTTGCATGACCGCGCAATTGTCATTCAAAGTGTGATAGCACTGAAAGCTGAAAATTGGCCTGGATAGGAAGGGGGTAAAAATGTCCGGACTGGAAGTGGTTAAGGTACTTGCATGAATGAATAGGATGTATGTAGATCTGTACATTTGAAGATTGTTTATTTGTGCAAATTTAAAATACTAATTTATTACTTAAATATTTACTGTACCAATGGTGTATTTTAAAAGAATTAATTGGGAAACTGTATTTTTTTCTATCAAACTTCAACTGCAGGGTGTTATATTTGTCTGACCGAGTGTACATTTAGCAGCCAGAAACACTTTCTCAATGATCATTAAAGATTTATACCCAGTAATAACATAATCTAATGTTAATTACTGTTTTATCCTAGTGGAACCAACTGCAACTAGAGCATTAGAGAAGGTGTGAATGATCAAACCTATCAATCGATGAAATAATAGGAAAATTATGAAAAAAAAACAAATGGAAACTAAGTGCTAAAATCATAGTAATAATAAATATTAAATAAAAAGTATTGCGCTAACAAACTAAGAACTCTACCTCCTAAACAATGTGCAAAAGGATCATCTATAGATCTCTATATAAAGTGCATAAATCAAAGCTTAATTCAACAGTGTGCATCAGTATTTAAAATATACAATAAGATATATATTAGGTAGTAAACAACACATGCAAACCCCAATATATCAGTAAGCGGGAAGAAACTAGACATTCATGGGCGCGGAATTATAAATAAACACCTGGCTAACCACCTGGTAGGGGCTGTGTGAAATAGAGTGTAAATTACAAACACTAAATATTATTATTATTACTATTATTATTATTATTATACAGTATTTATAAAGCGCCAATAGTTCGCTCAGCGCTGTACATTACAAAGGGGGACAGAACATGTGACAGAACAATACCAATACAATGCAAAACATGAGGGGATTGAGGGCCCTGCTCTTTCGAGCTTACAATCTAGGAAATATAAAAATGATATCATATAAAAATCATAACATAGTGATAAATGCATAAATAAATAAATAAAGTTCATAAATAAATAAAGTGACAGTCCACAGTGACAGTAATGGATCCCACACGATAATAACTCCACAGTGTGCAATTATTATTATTATTATTATACAGTATTTATAAAGGGTTTGCTCAGCGCTGTACAATAGCAAGGGGGACAGAACATGAGACAAAACAGTAACAATACAATACACGAGGGGTTCGAGGGCCCTGCTCTTTCGAGCTCACAATCTAGGAGGGAGGGGAAGTGGTACAGGAGGAAGTGGCTGTGGGGGATGGAGTGGTGGGAGAAGTGGAGGAGATCGGTTGTCAGGTGAGGGTGGGGTAGGCTTCCCTGAAGAGATGGGTTTTCAGGGTGCGTCTGAAGGTGAGGAGGGTATGTGACAGTCTGATGGATTGGGGTAGGGAGTTCCAGAGGATGGGGGAAGTCCTAGAGAAGTCCTGCAGTCGGGCGTGGGAGGAGGAGACCAAGGAGCTAGAGAGTAGGAGGTCCTGTGAGGAGCAGAGGGCACGGGTAGGGTAGTATTTGGGTATCAGGTCAGTTAGGTAGTTTGGGGCGGCATTGTGAATGGCTTTGTAGGTCAGAGTTAGTAATTTGAATTTAATGCGTTGGGCAATCGGGAGCCAGTGAAGGGATTGGCAGAGGGGGGAGGCAGAAGTGGAGCGGTTGGTGAGGTGGATGAGTCTGGCCGCTGAGTTCAGGATCGACTGGAGTGGGGATAGCATTCGTTTGGGTAGGCCGGTGAGGAGGGAGTTGCAGTAGTCCAGGCGTGAGATGATGAGGGAGTGTACAAGTTGTTTAGTAGTGTCTGGGGTGAAGAATGTACGTATCTTGGAGATGTTGCGGAGGTGGAGCCTGCATGACCTTGATAGTGATTGGACATGAGGTTGGAAGGAAAGGTTAGAGTCCAGGGTAACACCCAGGACTTTGGCGTGTGGGGTGGGATTGATGGTGGCGTTGCTAGTCGTGATGGAGAGGATGGGGGGGGGGGCGCGGGCTGGGGGGAAAACCAGGAGCTCGGTTTTGGACAGGTTTAACTTGAGGAAAGGAGCGACATCCAGTCTGATATGTCGTTCAGGAAGTGGGCGATGCCCACATATATGTATATACATATATATATTTATATAGCGCCAACAGTTTGCGCAGCGCTTTACAAAATAAAAGTAGACAACAGTTACAATACAATTTGGTACAAGAGGAAACAGAGGGCCCGGCTCATTAGAGCTTACAATCTATGCTCATCAATCTTCCCCTTGTTGTGCTACTGTATCCACCACCACCAGGCATGCACGCTCACCTCCACAAATTGACCCACATTATATAGGTCAAACTGCGCTTAAATCCAAATCCTTTTTTTTCCCCCAAAACAGATATATTGAGCATTGAAGGGCAGAAACATAAACATGAGTTACATCAAAATGACAGATTGTTAAGAGCATTTAGCTGTATGAAAAGGGTGTGTCAGACATAAAACATAACATGAAAGTCAAACACAAAGAAATGAGGGGGGGGGGGGTCCCCATGAGGTTATGTCTCCTAGATTGTAAGCTCCCAGGATCAGGCCCTCAAATCCGTCTTGTATTGAACTGTATTGTTGCTGTATTGTCTCCTGTTATATTGTAAAGCGCTGAGCAAACTGTTGGCGCCATAAATCCTGTATAATAATAATAATGTGGGCATATTTTAAGTGTCATGCGTATATGCACGGTTAACCACGGCTTGGAATCAATGACTTGTAAATAGCTTTTGAAAAATTAGCGCAGGTAAACTGTTGTGAAGTACATTAGTTCTCTGAGTCAGGTATAAACATATTGATCCCAATCTGTTGGAGGTAGAGAAGAAGAGAAAAAAAGAGTAAAAAAAGAAGAAAAAAAAGGGAGGGAGGGAGATAGGTTAGGTATCAGGTGGTATGGTTTATTGCATAAAGGAAGAATGTCAGAAAAGAGAAAACAAAAAAGGGGGTGTAGCATGTGTCCCTCCCCCCCTCCCCTCCGAGCAAGACAGGGTCACACCCCTCCCCCCTCCCCTCACCATAATAGGCCATGGGGAGAAGGCGAGGTTGAGATCCCATTGCCCAAACCTATCTTCAGAGGTCGATAGCTAATAAGAAGCAGGGTAAATATATGGGGAGTCCTGTAGGTGTATGAAGATGATATTATTGGGGGAAGATTTGTCAGTCAAGAGAATGAACTCTTCAGATGTCTGGAAATGTAGCCAGCATGCCCATTTAGAAGCAAATTTAGCAGGGGAACCTCAGGCTATATAAATGAGCTCTTCCATCTCAGCTAATCTATGTATACAGGCAAGCCATTCTCTGATAGTCGGTGATTGTGGGGACCCTCAGTGAGTTGGGACACATTGTTTTGCTGCATTAACCATATGCATGGCTAGAGATTTAAAATAGGTTGATTGGGGGAGGGAGGAATGATGCAGTAAGAACTGAGCGGGTGTAAAGTCTAGAGTATATGTAGTTATGGGCTGAATTATTCGGTGTACTTCAGACCAATATTGTTAAATCCTTGGGCATGTCCACCATATATGTAGAAGGGTCTCTACCTCTCTCTCACATCGCCAGTAGATGTCGGAGATATCTGCTCATATTCAGCCAAATGCTTCACAACTCATTGGACGCTTCACAGTGCAGATGGACAATGACCCAAAGCAGACTGCAAAAGCAACCAAAGAGTTTTTTAAGGGAAAGAAGTGGAATGTTATGCAATGGCCAAGTCCATCACCTGACCTGAATCCGATTGAGCATGCATTTCACTTGCTGAAGACAAAACTGAAGGGAAAATGCCCCAAGAACAAGCAGGAACTGAAGACAGTTGCAGTAGAGGCCTGGCAGAGCATCACCAGGGATGAAACCCAGCGTCTGGTGATGTCTATGCGTTCCAGACTTCAGGCTGTAATTGACTGCAAAGGATTTGCAACCAAGTATTAAAAAGTGAAAGTTTGATTTATGATTATTATTCTGTCCCATTACTTTTGGTCCCATAACAAATGGGAGGCACACATGAACACTGTTGTAATTCCTACACCGTTCACCTGATTTGGATGCAAATACCCTCAAATTAAAGCTGACAGTCTGCAGTTAAAGCACATCTTGTTCGTTTCATTTCAAATCCATTGTGGTGGTGTATAGAGCCAAAAATGTTAGAATTGTGTCAATGTCCCAATTTTTATGGACCTGGCTGTACTTTAACCGGCAATTGCACGGTCATGCAACATTGTACCCAAATGATATTTATATTATTTATATAGCACAGTGCTGAATAGCAAAAAATGGCCTGGTCAGGAAGGAGGTGAAAACTTCTGGAGGACAAGTGGTTAAGGTGAAAAAAAAAACCTTTAGCCTTGATAACCACTTTAAATCTGAACTCCCCAACAGATCTACAGGATTCCATTTATTGCAGCTATGTATTATGGTAAATTTAAATATGTGTATTTTACATACATCTACTATTGACCCCATTAGATCAGTAGTCAGAGGAAATGGCAGCACTAGGAGCCAGTCAATTTCTGGGGACATACAGACAACAGGAGAAAGCAGAATACGTTGTGTTGATGACTTTTCACTGTTTTGCTGTTCTGTCATTGTCTATTCAACATGCTTTGGAAAAGGATGTATTCCACAACTCTTACGTAAAAAGTAGTATCGCCCTGCTGGCTGTGCTGTCTGCCAGAGGTGAATGAGTCACATGTGCCTGGACAGATCTAGACATCTATGGCAGATTAGACAGACCACATACGTATGGGTCTTTCAAGTGTGAATTTAGCTGTGTATCTAGAGCAGCAATGGGCAAACTACGGCCCGCGGGCTGTATACGGCCCGGCGGACCTTTTAATCCGGCCCGTGGAGCGTGATACTGTCAGGATGGCTGTCAGGATGTGTGTAGGCGGGGCAACGTGACGAACGTGAGGGGAGCTAGGCTCCTCTCACAGTCCGTCCTGAAGACCGGAACGGCGCGGGAACACGGCGAGAGGAACGCGCGGAGCAAAGGTAAGTGAATTGACACAGGGGGGACTTGGCTTACTACTATAGGGGGGATGAATTACTATATGGGGGATGAATTACTATGGGGGATGAATTACTATGGGGGATGAATTACTATATGGGGGATGAATTACTATGGGGGATGAATTACTATGGGGGATGAATTACTATGGGGGATGAATTACTATATGGGGGATGAATTACTATGGGGGATGAATTACTATGGGGGATGAATTACTATATGGGGGATGAATTACTATGGGGGATGAATTACTATGGGGGATGAATTACTATGGGGGATGAATTACTATATGGGGGATGAATTACTATATGGGGGATGAATTACTATGGGGGATGAATTACTATGGGGGATGAATTACTATGGGGGATGAATTACTATATGGGGGATGAATTACTATGGGGGATGAATTACTATGGGGGATGAATTACTATATGGGGGATGAATTACTATATGGGGGATGAATTACTATGGGCGATGAATTACTATGGGGGATGAATTACTATATGGGGGATGAATTACTATATGGGAGATGAATTACTATGGGGGATGAATTACTATATGGGGGATGAATTACTATGGGGGATGAATTACTATATGGGGGATTAATTACTATGCTTACTATGGGGGAATATTACTATACTTACTATGGATGAAACATACACATCATTCATCTACTCTTGGTCCGGCCCCCGGGTCCAATATATGAACCCATTGCGGCCCTCAAGTCAAAAAGTTTGCCCACCCCTGATCTAGAGTTAAGTTGTGAAATTTGCTCCACATATCTGGGTCAATCTTGGAGCCAGGATCCATTGCCAAGCATTGCATGTAGGTGGTAACCTAAGCAATTACTGTTTTGAAAAAGATGAAGCATAAAAAATAGTCAAAACTTCGCCCTCTAGATGTAACCTTCTAGGGAACAATGTTACACTTGCTGATTTGAAGCTTTTTCATGTTGCCCACCATGTCACATATCGTGCTATGACACACATCACATGGAATAGAGCCATAACACAGCATTTCATGCTGTCATCTAATTCAGCACCATCAACAAAATGTAAAGAACTGTGGGAGCGCTATACTGCAATATAATTATAACCATTAGAATGAAACACGATGCTGCGGTATAATTATAACCATTAGAATGAAATTACTCATAGTGTTACCTAAGAGTCCTACTACTGCCTGAGGATTAGGAGGGCTGTAGTTACATTACTTAATATCAACATTAATGAGTAACTATCTGAGAAAACCGCTCTTAGGACTTTGACTTGCTAACATACCAGACTGCTGAAATGTCTTGTGCTGTATTCTGGCAACCTGCAAAGGACTATGTCTACTCAGATTCAGCATCTTCTGATTTAAATGGAACAAAACAATACTCATTATCTCTGGGCGACCTGACGAAAGAGAGGAAAACGCGCAGCTTAGGAGCTTCTCTAGGAACCTATATATTCACCTCCAGGTATTTGTGTGAGCTAATAAGTCTTCATTTTTTCAGTACATACTGTATATGATCAATTGTATCTTAAAATGTGTAAATAGTAATAATTACTGCAGAAAAGTCCAAATCTCATCTAGAGCATTCAGCAAGTTCCTTGAGATATTGCAGTGTTGTCCAATGGGTATGTATATACACTGAAACACACGTAAAGCAGAATGTTTTATAAAGCATGTATTATTTTATGTTTACATCTTAAAATGCAGGGTGAAGTTGTAACACTTGTGGCTATTTTTTTATTCTGGTACTAGTTTTATTTTCACTGGAATAGGATGTCTGCTGTGTAGTATATTGTGTGTAATATATATATTGAAGACATTGAAACACATACTGACAGGCCAGTGATAAGACCACTTTACACACCAAAAGGACACCTTACTATGTTAATGTATGCAGGAGGTAATTACCTTACCTTTGTTGTGTTGGGTTAACCTGTTTTGGGGTAAATCAGGGGAAGTTTCTAGGTCTAGACACATAAGATCAAACATGCTACTAAAAGTGGCCAATCAGAGTGCTTGCTGATTGGGGAAAATGTGTATATTAACACAGGACACAGAACACAGGATGGAATACAAAGATAGCAGAGCACAAGTGAGGATACCTGGGCAGAGCACAAGGGAAAATACATGGGACAGAGCACAGGTCAGTATACGTGGGACAGAGCACAGGTCAGGATACGTGGAACAGAGCACAGGTCAGGATACGTGGGACAGAGCACAGGTCAGGATACGTGGGACAGAGCACAGGTCAGGATACGTGGGACAGAGCACAGGTCAGGATACGTGGGACAGAGCACAGGTCAGGATACGTGGGACAGAGCACAGGTCAGGATACGTGGGACAGAGCACAGGTCAGGATACGTGGGACAGAGCACAGGTCAGGATACGTGGGACAGAGCACAGGTCAGGATACGTGGGACAGAGCACAGGTCAGGATACGTGGGACAGAGCACAGGTCAGGATACGTGGGACAGAGCACAGGTCAGGATACGTGGGACAGAGCACAGGTCAGGATACGTGGGACAGAGCACAGGTCAGGATACGTGGGACAGAGCACAGGTCAGGATACGTGGGATAGAACACAGGTCAGGATATGTGGGACAGAGCACAGGTCAGGATACGTGGGATAGAACACAGGTCAGGACACGTGGGACAGAGCACAGGTCAGGATACGTGGGACAGAACACAGGTCAGGATACGTGGGACAGAACACAGGTCAGGATACGTGGGACAGAACACAGGTCAGGATACGTGGGACAGAACACAGGTCAGGATACGTGGGACAGAACACAGGTCAGGATACGTGGGACAGAGCACAGGTCAGGATACGTGGGATAGAACACAGGTCAGGATACGTGGGATAGAACACAGGTCAGGACACGTGGGACAGAGCACAAGTCAGGATACGTGGGACAGAACACAGGTCAGGATACGTGGGACAGAACACAGGTCAGGATACGTGGGACAGAACACAGGTCAGGATACGTGGGACAGAACAAAGGTCAGGATACGTGGGACAGAACACAGGTTGCATGGATGCTACCTAGTTGCATATTATAGATTGGACATATGCTGGATGGTGTAGTATCTCTATGCTTGATATGAAGTATCTTAAATGGGACTTTGACAGCTGTTGTTTGTTGTAATCTTTACAAATATTCAGCTGAATTTCTGTCATCTGTAACAAATATCTTTATCCGAATAAATGCATCTCTCTGGAAAAGGACTATTGGTTGCTGCGGGAATAGTACATATATAAATACACCCGGGTCATCTGGAGAAGGGCTGGATCTCCATGTTTGATATGAAGTATCATTATAATAAGACAACATGCTGCACAATAGGAAGTATAAATAATTTGAACAGTGTTAAAATAAGACTTAGGCTACGTTCACACTAGCGTTGTGTGCAGGCGGCAGAGAGGCGTTTGGGAAGCGTTTTTACCGCTTCCCAAACGCCTCGGACAATTCTGCACATTGCAGCACATGGTGCTGTTCTAACGGGAGCGTTAGCGTCGCGGCAAAACGGACGCCTCTGGTCGAGTCAGGAGGTGTTGAAGCCTCCTATTCTAGTCTACGGTGCCGCTCCGCAAACGTCCGGCCGGCATTTGCGGTGCGGTTGCGACGCGCTTGCGACGTGCTTGCAGAGCGGTAACACCATTTAAACTTCCTTATAGGCGTTGTGGAGCGCAAATGCCTAGCAACTGCCGCTATACCGCGCATGCGGCGCGTTTGCCGAGCATTAAAAAACGCTCCGCAAACACCAGACCAACGCTTGCCAAACGCTATAGGGGCGTTTGGCAAGCGTTGGTAAAACAGTCAAGTGTGAATGAGCCCTTACTTCTTTGAAAATGGTGTGTATATCATACAGTATGCATTAGGGGCAGATTTTATTTTTCACATGGTAACAAGGTAGAATTATTTATGGCATTGCTTTGATATAACCTCTTGTGTGCATCACTCCAATGATTAGGTAAAAATTCTACTGGATTTAAATGTTGCCTTGATTTAGGTTAACATGCTTGAATAGATCCTTTTTGTCATTCTTTGATGAACTAATTTAGGTGCATAGGCATATAATGGTGGATGGTGTGGACCAGGGGCGGACTGACAACTCATGGGGCCCCCGGGCAATAGGGGATCATGGGGCCCCTGTGTCCTTGCCCAAACTCAAAAAAGCCTATGAAAAAGGTACCAGGGGCATCTCATGGGGCCCCCTACTGACCCCGGGCCCTCGGGCAGTGCCCGAGTTTCCAAATGGTCAGTCCGCCCCTGGTGTGGACAAATACTACACCTTAGCCTCCATGGTAAATTGGTTTATACACAGTACTGACAATTTATTCTGTAATGTTTACAGTCTTGATGTTATAAGATCAGCTGCTATTTTAGTAAGAAATACATTTCGGATTTAAAAATCCTTCCCCGGTTATTATTGATTATCATGGGAGATAGTGTAAATGCATTTTCTTATTATAAAAAAAAGTCCACAAAAAGTAAATTATGACAGAAAATAAAGTTAGGTAACCATTAAAAGAATAATTCTAGAGAAAAGCTTAGCCAACCAAGAAGCTGTGTATGTGGGGGTCATTATTAACCTCCCTAACTGTATTCCCGAGTGTAGCTCGGGGTAAAGTTTCAGTACCAAAAGCGGTAACCCCGAGCTACACTCGGGAATACCATGCGGCGTTGCATAGGGAGTCCCTGCAGCACTTACCTTGTCCTTCGCTCCCGCAATGTGTCCCCTGCAGCGTCCCCGGCCATCTCCTCTGGCTGATGCCGGCATCCGGCTCCTGTGTTCCGGTCCCTGGGACGTTGGGACGTACGGGCGCCGCCGGCGGCGGGAAATTTGAAAATGTAAAAAAAAGTCATTTTTTTAAAAACGATTTTACATGGTAAAACATTGCTGTTTCAACCCATTTCACATACATTTTGTCCCTACTGCTTTGTCCTGTCCCCTGTCTGCATTTTTACTGTCCTTTCTGCCTGGAAATTTAGAAAAGTCCATGGCGTCCAAAAAGCGTCCCTTTAGGTCAAAAGCGGGTTTAGATCAGCTAGAGAACAACGATAGTAAATCAGAACCACTTGCAGAATTGAGTGATAATGATTCGTGGGGGAAATTCCTCATCAGACACTGAAAACGATTCTGCGACTTTGCTCAGTGATGTGCGAACTTGGCGCTATATTTCACATTTCAGTGTTTTTGGTTTGATTATATTATTGAATTAAATGTATGATTTAGACTCTTGTTCGGACAGATTTCAGTGAGTTATTCCTAAAAATTACAGCCTACAATAAAAAAAACTACATATTTCCATGCAAAATAATTGTACCGCTTTCAGCACCAAAAATATGAAATAATCATACCGCCAGGGAGGTTAAGAACCCAACCAGATAAATGGTGGTGTGCACATTTGTTGTTGAACTGAGCATAGATACAAAAAAGGCTCTTTGGTCTCCTTTGTGGATAATACTGCCAACCCTAAGTCTGCTCTGGGTGAATTTATGGTCATCAGTTTGATAGATTACTGGACAATACAGGCAGCAGGCTGTATAACTTTTTGGCAGCACATTGGCTGCCAAACTGTGAGTGTCATTGTTGGAAAACTGCAGTTATCCTTTAAAACTGTAAAGCAGAATCAAAATAGAATACTTTTAAACATGTTTGAGTGATTTCCACTCACTTTCTGTTGCATTTAAGGACAGGAAGTAAAGGGAAATCTGTTCAACAGGGCACAGATTCCTGATTCAATAAAAAAAAACTTAAAAAAAAGGCTTTGGTTATAAATACATACTTGAACCTTACTTTACCGCCATGGATGTAAGGGTTACATTGAAACAGAACTGCTTGCAGGAGGCCAGCTCAGTAACCTTTATAGTCACAGTGTTCCCTTAACCTCCCTGGCGGTATTCCCGAGTGTAGCTCGGGGTAAAGTTTCAGTACCAAAAGCGGTAACCCCGAGCTACACTCGGGCTTACCATGCGGCGCTGCTCAGGGAGTCCCTGCAGAGCTTACCTTGTCCTTCGCTCCCGAGATGTGTCCCCTGCAGCGTCCCCGGCCATCTCCTCCGGCCGATGCCGGCATCCGGCTCCTGTGTTCCGGTCCCTGTGACGTCGGGATGTACAGGCGTCGGAAACGGTTGCAAATTTGAAAATTTAAAAAAATTACATTTTTTTTAAAACGATTATTACATAGTAAAACATTGCTGTTTCAACCCATTTCACATACATTTTGTCCCGAGTGCTTTGTCCGGCGCTCTGCCTGCATTTTGTCTGTTCTTTCTGCCTGGAAACTTAGAAATGTCCATCGTGTCCAAAAAGTGTCCCTTTAGGTCAAAAGCGGTTTTAGATTGGCTAGAGAACAGCGATAGTAAATCAGAACCACTTGCAGAATTGAGTGATAATGATTCGTGGGGGAAATTCCTCATCAGACACTGAAAACGATTCTGCGACTTTGCTCAGCGATGTGCGAACTTGGCGCTCTATTTCAAATTTCAGTGTTTTTGGTTTGATTATATTATTGAATTACATTTATTATTATTATATTGTTAATTTTTATGATTATTTATTAAATTATAATTTATGATTTCGTGTTTCAAGTTTTATCCTACCCGGGATGTTTACTAGACTCTTGTTCGGACAGATTTCAGTGAGTTATTCCTAAAAATTACAGCCTACAATAAAAAAATACATATTTCCATGCAAAATAATGGTAACGCTTTCAGCACCAAAAATCTGAAATAATCATACCGCCAGGGAGGTTAATTGTGATTTTTATGGCAAAAGTTCTCTAAAAGTGCAGTGCCTGGCTGAGCTGCATTGTATCCCTTTGCTGTTTAACTGAACCTACTGCAAGGTGTCATTGACCCCTATGGTGCACACAAAGGACTTTCACACAAGAAAAGGTAAATAACCTCAAAAGCTCTACTGAGGATCATTGGATTAACATATATTGTACCACAACGATATAATAATAATGTTAGATTTTTGTTCGATTTTGGGGTATTTTTCTATACCAGATGCCACATAACCACAGCAAATTACTAATCAGCACCTGATGACTTGCATCCCAAATCTACAAAAGATGATAGAGACATTTTTCTCAAAGGAAAATATACACTTCTATCAGTATATAATAATGTCAGCAGTTTAGATTAGCATTACACTGCAAGAAAAGGTAAATAACCTCAAAATTTCCATGCAAAAAAATGGTACCGCTTTCAGCACCAAAAATCTGAAATAATCGTACCGCTAGGGAGGTAAGCTAGGTGCATATGGTCCAGTTATCTTCAATTCAGTTATCAGCAAGAACCAACCGACATTAAAAGTGTGGTGTAAGGACCAGCTTTTGTAGAAGGTACATGCTGGAAAACCAGGTGCTGATCATCATCCGATCAGCTGTGGCAGTCAGTAGCTGTAACCACTGATATGTGTATTCTAGCGGGGGTGGGGAGTCCCCCTGTCAGAACACAAAGGCACAGTGGGAGAGATCACTGAACTAATGCTTAGTTAGTACAGCGATCTCTGTTTTTTAAATATAAAGTGCGGTAAAATCCTCAAAACGCCCCAATCAACTACACGATTCTAAATAGAAATAACTTTCAACCCTAGAAAGTTGCAGACGTCACAAAATTGTTCCAAAAGAATCATCCAACCCACCACTAGTGAAAAAATCCCCTGTTCAAAAACGTCCAAATAATAAATGTCCAAACACATGATCATACACAATATATCAATAAGTGTCCAGTGTCTTATAGTCCAAAAATAAAATAATTAAATACGTCCCACTTGAAATCACTTCTTTATAATGTTGAAATCCTCAAAGGACAGCTTCCGTAGAAATCCTCAAAGAAATCAAAAACTCAACATAGTGCATTAACTTAACCACTTGCCGCCCTGCCACTGTATATATACGTGTGCAGGGCGGCACTGGGGCGCAAAACCACGTTTTTAAACGGGTTCCACGCTCCCGGCGTTTTCCCCGGCAAGGGGCCCGCGCGCACGCGCTCCCGCCGACCCGCGGGTGACACCATTTGATCCCGGAGGGATCAATCATTCGATTTCAGCCAGTGATGTCTGGCTGAAATCAGATGATCGGTCCCTGTCCTATCCTGTCCTGTGTTGACATTTACACAGGACAGGATATGATGTCATTCTTCTCTGCCTGGACACATTCTGTTCCAGACAGAGAAGAAGACATACAAACAGTGAGTAAAACAGCACATACCCACATTTAGAACACTCTAGGATACATTTAACCCCCTGATCGCCCCCCCCCCCAGTTAACCCCTTCACTGCCCTGTCACCAGTGTCACTGATCAGTGAACCGATTTTTACTGATCACTGTATCAGTGCTGCTGGTGACTTCCGATAGTGTTAGTGCCCCTCCCAGATAGCCCCAGATTGCCCACTAGTACACCAGTAATCCCGTTTAACCCCTTGATCGCCCACCCCCCAGTTAACCCCTTCATTGCCCTGTCACTAGTGTCACTGATCAGTGAACCGATTTTTACTGATCACTTTATCAGTGTCACTGGCGACTTCCGATAGTGTTAGCGCCCCTCCCAGATAGCGCCAGTTTGCCCGCCAGTACACCAGTATATTATTTATAGCTGAAAGTAGAAAATATTGTTTATTTTCAAAATTTTCGTGGTTTTTTTTATTATAGCGCAAAAAATAAAAAGCGCACAGGTGATCAAATACCACCAAAAGAAAGCTCTATTTGTGTGAAAAAAAGGATGTAAATTTTGTTTGGGTGCAGCATTGCATGACCGCGCAATTATCATTTCAATTAGCGCAGCGCTGTATAGCAAAAAAAGGCATAAATTGCAGTATCAATACCATAGTTTGTAGACGCTATAACTTTCACACAAAGCAATCAATATACACTTATTGGGATTTTTTTTACCAAAAACATGGAGCAGAATACATTTTGGCTTAAATTTATGACTAACTTTGAGTTTACGATATATTTTTTATAGCTGAAAGTAGAAAATATAGTTTTTTTTCTAAATTTTCGTGATTTTTTTGTTTATAGCGCAAAAAATAAAAAGCGCACAGATGATAAAATACCATCAAAAGAAAGCACTATTTGTGTGAAAAAAAGGATGTAAATTTCATTTGGGTAAAGCATTGCAGGACCGCGCAATTATCATTTGAATTAGTGCAGTGCTGTATAGCAAAAAAAGGCATAAATTACAGTATCTATACCATAGTTTGTAGACGCTATAACTAGAGATGAGCGAATCGAAGTATCCGAAGTGGAATTCGAGTCGAATATCGGAAAAATTTCGATTCGTGCCGAATCCGAAAAACAGCCTAATTCGGACGCGCGAATCGAAATTTTTCCGAAAATGGCGGCTGACATGTGCGGCGACGGAGCGGGGATGTCGGGGAAGGCGCGCAGACAAGGCGCGCTGCCCCATAATGCATTCCTCAACGACATGTGATCGCATCAGCCAATCAGCAGCCAGCCAGCCAGCACTGTGTAATGGTCGAGGTATATATAGCGGCCATTTTGGAAATCTTCATTTGCCTGCAGTCATTGAACAGAGGCAGACCGCTCTGTACTAGGGACAGGGACAGAGTTAGGGCCACAGAAACGAGAATTGGGGACAGAGAGAAGTTACTTAGGGACAGAGAACCATTACTCAGGGACACAGACTTGTTAATGAGGGCCACAGAATCGTTATTTAGGGACAAAGAAACGCTAGTTAGGGCCACAGAATTCATACTCAGGGACAGACAGAATTGTTACTCAGTGCCAGAGAATTGTTACTTAGGGCCACAGAAACGTTATTAGGGCCACAGAATTTTTACTCAGGGACAGACAGAATTGTTACTGAGTGCCAGAGAATTGTTACTCAGGGACAGACAGAATTGTTACTGAGTGCCAGAGAATTCTTACTCAGGGCCACAGAATTCATACTCAGGGACAGACAGAATTGTTACTGAGTGCCAGAGAATTGTTACTCAGGGACAGACAGAATTGTTACTGAGTGCCAGAGAATTCTTACTCAGGGCCACAGAATTCATTCTCAGGGACAGACAGAATTGTTACTCAGGGACAGACAGAATTGTTACTGAGTGCCAGAGAATTGTTACTCAGGGACAGACAGAATTGTTACTGAGTGCCAGAGAATTGTTACTCAGGGACAGACAGAATTGTTACTGAGTGCCAGAGAATTGTTACTCAGGGACAGACAGAATTGTTACTGAGTGCCAGAGAATTGTTACTCAGGGACAGACAGAATTGTTACTGAGTGCCAGAGAATTGTTACTCGCACAGACACAAAATTGTTACTTGCACAGACACAGAATTGTTACTCGCACAGACACAGAATTGTTACTCAGGGCCACAGAATTCATACTCAGGGATAGACAGAATTGTTACTGAGTGCCAGAGAATTGTTACTCAGGGACAGACAGAATTGTTACTGAGTGCCAGAGAATTGTTACTCAGGGACAGACAGAATTGTTACTGAGTGCCAGAGAATTGTTACTCGCACAGACACAAAATTGTTACTTGCACAGACACAGAATTGTTACTCGCACAGACACAGAATTGTTACTCAGGGCCACAGAATTCATACTCAGGGACAGACAGAATTGTTACTGAGTGCCAGAGAATTGTTACTCAGGGACAGACAGAATTGTTACTGAGTGCCAGAGAATTGTTACTCAGGGACAGACAGAATTGTTACTGAGTGCCAGAGAATTCTTACTCAGGGCCACAGAATTCATTCTCAGGGACAGACAGAATTGTTACTCAGGGACAGACAGAATTGTTACTGAGTGCCAGAGAATTGTTACTCAGGGACAGACAGAATTGTTACTGAGTGCCAGAGAATTGTTACTCAGGGACAGACAGAATTGTTACTGAGTGCCAGAGAATTGTTACTCAGGGACAGACAGAATTGTTACTGAGTGCCAGAGAATTGTTACTCAGGGACAGACAGAATTGTTACTGAGTGCCAGAGAATTGTTACTCGCACAGACACAAAATTGTTACTTGCACAGACACAGAATTGTTACTCGCACAGACACAGAATTGTTACTCAGGGCCACAGAATTCATACTCAGGGACAGACAGAATTGTTACTGAGTGCCAGAGAATTGTTACTCAGGGACAGACAGAATTGTTACTGAGTGCCAGAGAATTGTTACTCAGGGACAGACAGAATTGTTACTGAGTGCCAGAGATTTGTTACTCGCACAGACACAAAATTGTTACTTGCACAGACACAGAATTGTTACTCGCACAGACACAGAATTGTTACTCAGGGCCACAGAATTCATACTCAGGGACAGACAGAATTGTTACTGAGTGCCAGAGAATTGTTACTCAGGGACAGACAGAATTGTTACTGAGTGCCAGAGAATTGTTACTCAGGGACAGACAGAATTGTTACTGAGTGCCAGAGAATTGTTACTCAGGGACAGACAGAATTGTTACTGAGTGCCAGAGAATTGTTACTCAGGGACAGACAGAATTGTTACTGAGTGCCAGAGAATTGTTACTCGCACAGACACAAAATTGTTACTTGCACAGACACAGAATTGTTACTCGCACAGACACAGAATTGTTACTCAGGGCCACAGAATTCATACTCAGGGATAGACAGAATTGTTACTGAGTGCCAGAGAATTGTTACTCAGGGACAGACAGAATTGTTACTGAGTGCCAGAGAATTGTTACTCAGGGACAGACAGAATTGTTACTGAGTGCCAGAGAATTGTTACTCGCACAGACACAAAATTGTTACTTGCACAGACACAGAATTGTTACTCGCACAGACACAGAATTGTTACTCAGGGCCACAGAATTCATACTCAGGGATAGACAGAATTGTTACTGAGTGCCAGAGAATTGTTACTCAGGGACAGACAGAATTGTTACTGAGTGCCAGAGAATTGTTACTCAGGGACAGACAGAATTGTTACTGAGTGCCAGAGAATTGTTACTCGCACAGACACAAAATTGTTACTTGCACAGACACAGAATTGTTACTCGCACAGACACAGAATTGTTACTCAGGGCCACAGAATTCATACTCAGGGATAGACAGAATTGTTACTGAGTGCCAGAGAATTGTTACTCAGGGACAGACAGAATTGTTACTGAGTGCCAGAGAATTGTTACTCAGGGACAGACAGAATTGTTACTGAGTGCCAGAGAATTGTTACTCGCACAGACACAAAATTGTTACTTGCACAGACACAGAATTGTTACTCGCACAGACACAGAATTGTTACTCAGGGCCACAGAATTCATACTCAGGGACAGACAGAATTGTTACTGAGTGCCAGAGAATTGTTACTCAGGGACAGACAGAATTGTTACTGAGTGCCAGAGAATTGTTACTCAGGGACAGACAGAATTGTTACTGAGTGCCAGAGAATTGTTACTCGCACAGACACAAAATTGTTACTTGCACAGACACAGAATTGTTACTCGCACAGACACAGAATTGTTACTCAGGGCCACAGAATTCATACTCAGGGATAGACAGAATTGTTACTGAGTGCCAGAGAATTGTTACTCAGGGACAGACAGAATTGTTACTGAGTGCCAGAGAATTGTTACTCAGGGACAGACAGAATTGTTACTGAGTGCCAGAGAATTGTTACTCGCACAGACACAAAATTGTTACTTGCACAGACACAGAATTGTTACTCGCACAGACACAGAATTGTTACTCAGGGCCACAGAATTCATACTCAGGGACAGACAGAATTGTTACTGAGTGCCAGAGAATTGTTACTCAGGGACAGACAGAATTGTTACTGAGTGCCAGAGAATTGTTACTCGCACAGACACAAAATTGTTACTTGCACAGACACAGAATTGTTACTCGCACAGACACAGAATTGTTACTCAGGGCCACAGAATTCATACTCAGGGACAGACAGAATTGTTACTGAGTGCCAGAGAATTGTTACTCAGGGACAGACAGAATTGTTACTGAGTGCCAGAGAATTGTTACTCGCACAGACACAAAATTGTTACTTGCACAGACACAGAATTGTTACTCGCACAGACACAGAATTGTTACTCGCACAGACACATAATTGTTACTCAGGGCCACAGAATTCATACTCAGGGACAGACAGAATTGTTACTGAGTGCCAGAGAATTGTTACTCAGGGACACCTAATCGTTGAATTAAATAGTATGTCAGACAACATGCAGAGGAGTGGCAGAGGAGGCAATGTTTTAGGAGCGAGCAGACGTGGCAGCAGAGGAAGGGGTCGAGGCAGCAGTATTCGCAGCCAGAGGCCAGTGCTCCCGGTGTCATCCAGCGGTCGTGTCTCCACCGACAACCCTGCCGTCATTGATTGGTTGGCTCGGTCGTCTTCCTCTTCCCAGGTCACCTCTGACACCTACAGCCAACGGTCGGTGGGTACGTCAGACACAACCGTTAGTTGGCATGGCCCGGGAGCAAGCCCACTGAAATCACGTGTCCTCTACCTGCCCCTGTCCTTTGCTGTTCCCTCACCAAGCGAAGTATCGCATGCTGTGGGCTCAGCCCCACTGTACAGTGAGGAAGAGCTAACAGAGGGCAGTCAGGAACGGGGGGAGACATCGGCCTTTTCAGCAGCCAAGCGAACAAGTACTGGCGAGGAGAGTGGCTCGGTAGCCGGTCTAGAGACAGGTCTGTCTCCTGACCCAGACGCAGCCGAGGGGGCTAGTAGTGAGGCGGAGACCCTACTTGATGATGAGGAGGTTGATCGCACTTGGCAGCCTCGTCGTCATCAGGCAATTTCTTCCGCATCATCAGGAGAAGAGGGTGGCAGCTTGGCAGCGAGCAAAACAGTCGGTGGGTTGCCCAGGAGACAGCAGCAGGGTCGCATCAGTGTCAGTGGAGCCAAACGTCCACGGAGTAGAGCACCAGCTCCACTGCAGCCTACCACCACGGCCAGTAGTGGTGCCGGTGCGCACGGAGGAAGTAGCAGTCAGCCAGTGAAGAGTAGCGGGGGCAAAGTTTCCTACTCGGTGGTGTGGCAATTTTTCCTCAAGCCGCCCGAGGAAGTAAACGTAGCCGTATGTCGACTATGTGGCCAGAAATGCAAGCGTGGCCAGGGGGCCCATGTTGGGACTACAGCGTTGCGTCAGCATATGCAGCGTCACCATTCGGTGGCCTGGGAAAACCGTGATAAACATACGGCGGTTCTGCCTGCCCCAGCCCCCGCTCCATCACCCGCTCCGTTACTTGCTCCGTCACCCGACGTCGTCAATCACCCTCTATCAGCCAGTCAAGGCTCCAACACCTCTGCTGAGGGGAGTTGTCGCTCATTGGCATCTTCCGCTCGTTCAGATGCTCCTTCTCCTGCTACTCCTCTTCTCGGATTCCGTCAACAGTCTTTCTTGGAATCCGTATCCAAGAGACAACAGTTTGCGAGCACGCACCCGACGGTGCAAAAGCTGAACGTCCTCCTGTCCAAGTTGCTGGTGCTGCAGTCCCTCCCTTTCCAACTGGTGGACTCAGCACCTTTCCGAGAAATGATGGCTTGTGCCGCGCCGCGGTGGAGAGTGCCAAGCCGTCATTTCTTTGCCCAAAAGGCAGTGCCAGCCCTGCATTCACATGTAGAAGAGATGGTGGGCCAGTCTTTGAGCATGTCGGTCTCTGCCAAAGTGCACGGCAGCGCCGACGTGTGGAGCTGTAACTACGGTCAGGGACAGTACATGTCATTTACGGCCCACTGGGTGAACGTGGTGCCGGCACAGCCGCACCAGCAACTTGGACAGGTCACGACGCTTTTGCCTCCACGTTTGCACGTCCTTGGTCCAGCAAGCATGTCCGCCTCTACCACCTCTTTTTCCGCCGTGTCCTCAGCCGCCACCCCCGTGCCAAGTCCCATTACCCGACCGGCATATCACATGTGCAGGGCGCAACGGTGTCACGCTGTGCTGCACCTGGTATGCCTTGGCGAACGTAGTCACACAGGGGAGGAACTGCTGAGTGTAATGAACAGAGAAATCGACAGATGGCTGTCTCCGCGCAAACTAAAAATCGGAACCATGTTGACTGACAACGGAAAGAACATGGTGTCTGCTCTGCGTCAAGGAAGGTTGTGCCATGCGCCATGCATGGCTCACGTGTTCAATCTGGTTGTCAAGCGGTTCCTAAAATCCACCATCCCACTGCAAGACATCCTTAAAATGTCACGTAAACTGTGCATGCATTTCAGCCATTCCTACACCGCAAAGAACACCCTCATTGAGCTGCAGCGGCAGAACGGAATTCCACAGCATCGCCTGATCTGCGACGTTGCAACAAGGTGGAATTCAACCCTACACATGTTAGACCGCCTTTACGAGCAGCGAAAGGCCATCACCGATTTCCTGATGTTACAAGCGGATAAAGGTACTCCCCTGTGTAACTTAGATGTCAGCCATTGGCAGCTCATGCGTGACACCTGCCGCTTGCTCAGGCCCTTTGAGGAGGCCACGCTATTCGTGAGTCGGCAGGACTATGGGATGAACGACGTCATTCCTCTGTTGCACGTCCTGGAACAAATGCTGTTAACAATGGCTGGTCAGGGTGCGGTAGACGTGGCGCACAGATCTCAACGCCACATGACCCCTGTGGGGGCAGGACAGGAAGAAGAGGAGGAGGTAGAGGAGGACATTTGTGCTCAGGAATTATTGAGTGAAATGGGTGGTTTTTCCACTCAGCGGACAGGAGTGGAGGAGCAGGAGCATCTGGTAGAGGAGGAGGAGGAGGAGACAGAGGACCCAGACGCACCGTGGCAGTATGCTGTGGAGATGGAGGCAGGGAGTCCCTCGCATTCCTTGGCACAAATGGCCCATAGCATGCTCGGTTGCTTGCGTAGCGACAGCCGAATAATAACCATCAGACAGAGGGATGACTTTTGGCTGTCCACCTTGTTGGACCCTCGCTACCGGTCCAAAATGGTGGCCTTTTTCACACCTGCTGAGAGGGAGGCCAAAATTACGTACTATAAAAACCACCTATGTAGTCAGTTGGTCTCTGCCTTTGTGCGCCAACGTCCATCCTCAGACACTGTGGGCCCTGTGCGCTCGCGTTCCGCTGGCATGGCAGCAGGGGAGGGGTGGGGTGGTAGGAGCAGTGGCAGCTCCACCAGCAGTGGCTGCCTCAGTCTGCAGTCGATGATGAGTAGCTTTCTTCACCAGCGCAGTGAGGAAACTACTAACCAGCCGCAGCAGCAGCAGCAGCATCAGGTGGACCTGGAGCAGGAGCTCAAACAACAGGCTTGGGCCTACTTGGACAGCACCCTGCCAACCGAGGTAGACAATCCCCTTGACTACTGGGCAACGAAACTTGACCTTTGGCCCCAACTAGCTGAATTTGCCCTTGAAAGGCTGTCATGCCCGGCCAGTAGCGTGGCATCGGAGCGCGTGTTTAGTGCGGCAGGAGGTATTGTAACTCCGCGGAGGACACGACTGTCCACCCAAAGTGTGGAGAGACTCACGTTTGTGAAAATGAATCAGGCGTGGATTAGTCTGGATTTCAAACCACCAGTTCCTGACACAACTGACTAAATCCGCCATGAATCATGCCTCAAACATGTGCCACTTTCAGGTCTCCTCACACTGCTGGTGTGTTTAATTTTTTGACATAGGGTGCTGGCAGATTACGGGCCTCCTATAGCTGCTGCCAGGCCCCTAATCTGCCATGGGCCCCTATATACCGCCTCCTCATGCTGCTGCCAAGTCCAGAGTCTGTCATGGGTCCCTGTATGGCCTCCCATTGCTGCTGTCTCCATCGCCACACTCTGCTGCCATGTGCCACTTTCAGGTCTCTTCACACTGCTGGTGTGTTTAATTTTTTGACATAGGGTGCAGGCAGATTACGGGCCTCACATAGCTGCTGCCAGGCCCCTAATCTGCCATGGGCCCCTATATACCGCCTCCTCATGCTGCTGCCAAGTCCAGAGTCTCTCATGGGTCCCTGTACGGCCTCCCATTGCTGCTGTCTCCATCGCCACACTCTGCTGCCATGTGCCACTTTCAGGTCTCTTCACACTGCTGGTGTGTTAAATTTTTTGACATAGGGTGCAGGCAGATTACGGGCCTCACATAGCTGCTGCCAGGCCCCTAATCTGCCATGGGCCCCTATATACCGCCTCCTCATGCTGCTGCCAAGTCCAGAGTCTGTCATGGGTCCCTGTACGGCCTCCCATTGCTGCTGTCTCCATCGCCACACTCTGCTGCCATGTGCCACTTTCAGGTCTCTTCACACTGCTGGTGTGTTAAATTTTTTGACATAGGGTGCAGGCAGATTACGGGCCTCACATAGCTGCTGCCAGGCCCCTAATCTGCCATGGGCCCCTATATACCGCCTCCTCATGCTGCTGCCAAGTCCAGAGTCTCTCATGGGTCCCTGTACGGCCTCCCATTGCTGCTGTCTCCATCGCCACACTCTGCTGCCATGTGCCACTTTCAGGTCTCTTCACACTGCTGGTGTGTTAAATTTTTTGACATAGGGTGCAGGCAGATTACGGGCCTCACATAGCTGCTGCCAGGCCCCTAATCTGCCATGGGCCCCTATATACCGCCTCCTCATGCTGCTGCCAAGTCCAGAGTCTGTCATGGGTCCCTGTACGGCCTCCCATTGCTGCTGTCTCCATCGCCACACTCTGCTGCCATGTGCCACTTTCAGGTCTCTTCACACTGCTGGTGTGTTAAATTTTTTGACATAGGGTGCAGGCAGATTACGGGCCTCACATAGCTGCTGCCAGGCCCCTAATCTGCCATGGGCCCCTATATACCGCCTCCTCATGCTGCTGCCAAGTCCAGAGTCTGTCATGGGTCCCTGTACGGCCTCCCATTGCTGCTGTCTCCATCGCCACACTCTGCTGCCATGTGCCACTTTCAGGTCTCTTCACACTGCTGGTGTGTTAAATTTTTTGACATAGGGTGCAGGCAGATTACGGGCCTCACATAGCTGCTGCCAGGCCCCTAATCTGCCATGGGCCCCTATATACCGCCTCCTCATGCTGCTGCCAAGTCCAGAGTCTGTCATGGGTCCCTGTACGGCCTCCCATTGCTGCTGTCTCCATCGCCACACTCTGCTGCCATGTGCCACTTTCAGGTCTCTTCACACTGCTGGTGTGTTAAATTTTTTGACATAGGGTGCAGGCAGATTACGGGCCTCACATAGCTGCTGCCAGGCCCCTAATCTGCCATGGGCCCCTATATACCGCCTCCTCATGCTGCTGCCAAGTCTAGAGTCTGTCATGGGTCCCTGTACGGCCTCCCATTGCTGCTGTCTCCATCGCCACACTCTGCTGCCATGTGCCACTTTCAGGTCTCTTCACACTGCTGGTGTGTTTAATTTTTTGACATAGGGTGCAGGCAGATTACGGGCCTCACATAGCTGCTGCCAGGCCCCTAATCTGCCATGGGCCCCTATATACCGCCTCCTCATGCTGCTGCCAAGTCTAGAGTCTCTCATGGGTCCCTGTACGGCCTCCCATTGCTGCTGTCTCCATCGCCACACTCTGCTGCCATGTGCCACTTTCAGGTCTCTTCACACTGCTGGTGTGTTAAATTTTTTGACATAGGGTGCAGGCAGATTACGGGCCTCACATAGCTGCTGCCAGGCCCCTAATCTGCCATGGGCCCCTATATACCGCCTCCTCATGCTGCTGCCAAGTCCAGAGTCTGTCATGGGTCCCTGTAAGGCCTCCCATTGCTGCTGTCTCCATCGCCACACTCTGCTGCCATGTGCCACTTTCAGGTCTCTTCACACTGCTGGTGTGTTTAATTTTTGACATAGGGTGCAGGCAGATTACGGGCCTCACATAGCTGCTGCCAGGCCCCTAATCTGCCATGGGCCCCTATATACCGCCTCCTCATGCTGCTGCCAAGTCCAGAGTCTGTCATGGGTCCCTGTACGGCCTCCCATTGCTGCTGTCTCCATCGCCACACTCTGCTGCCATGTGCCACTTTCAGGTCTCTTCACACTGCTGGTGTGTTAAATTTTTTGACATAGGGTGCAGGCAGATTACGGGCCTCACATAGCTGCTGCCAGGCCCCTAATCTGCCATGGGCCCCTATATACCGCCTCCTCATGCTGCTGCCAAGTCTAGAGTCTGTCATGGGTCCCTGTACGGCCTCCCATTGCTGCTGTCTCCATCGCCACACTCTGCTGCCATGTGCCACTTTCAGGTCTCTTCACACTGCTGGTGTGTTAAATTTTTTGACATAGGGTGCAGGCAGATTACGGGCCTCACATAGCTGCTGCCAGGCCCCTAATCTGCCATGGGCCCCTATATACCGCCTCCTCATGCTGCTGCCAAGTCTAGAGTCTGTCATGGGTCCCTGTACGGCCTCCCATTGCTGCTGTCTCCATCGCCACACTCTGCTGCCATGTGCCACTTTCAGGTCTCTTCACACTGCTGGTGTGTTTAATTTTTTGACATAGGGTGCAGGCAGATTACGGGCCTCACATAGCTGCTGCCAGGCCCCTAATCTGCCATGGGCCCCTATATACCGCCTCCTCATGCTGCTGCCAAGTCTAGAGTCTCTCATGGGTCCCTGTACGGCCTCCCATTGCTGCTGTCTCCATCGCCACACTCTGCTGCCATGTGCCACTTTCAGGTCTCTTCACACTGCTGGTGTGTTAAATTTTTTGACATAGGGTGCAGGCAGATTACGGGCCTCACATAGCTGCTGCCAGGCCCCTAATCTGCCATGGGCCCCTATATACCGCCTCCTCATGCTGCTGCCAAGTCCAGAGTCTGTCATGGGTCCCTGTAAGGCCTCCCATTGCTGCTGTCTCCATCGCCACACTCTGCTGCCATGTGCCACTTTCAGGTCTCTTCACACTGCTGGTGTGTTTAATTTTTTGACATAGGGTGCAGGCAGATTACGGGCCTCACATAGCTGCTGCCAGGCCCCTAATCTGCCATGGGCCCCTATATACCGCCTCCTCATGCTGCTGCCAAGTCCAGAGTCTGTCATGGGTCCCTGTACGGCCTCCCATTGCTGCTGTCTCCATCGCCACACTCTGCTGCCATGTGCCACTTTCAGGTCTCTTCACACTGCTGGTGTGTTAAATTTTTTGACATAGGGTGCAGGCAGATTACGGGCCTCACATAGCTGCTGCCAGGCCCCTAATCTGCCATGGGCCCCTATATACCGCCTCCTCATGCTGCTGCCAAGTCTAGAGTCTGTCATGGGTCCCTGTACGGCCTCCCATTGCTGCTGTCTCCATCGCCACACTCTGCTGCCATGTGCCACTTTCAGGTCTCTTCACACTGCTGGTGTGTTAAATTTTTTGACATAGGGTGCAGGCAGATTACGGGCCTCACATAGCTGCTGCCAGGCCCCTAATCTGCCATGGGCCCCTATATACCGCCTCCTCATGCTGCTGCCAAGTCTAGAGTCTGTCATGGGTCCCTGTACGGCCTCCCATTGCTGCTGTCTCCATCGCCACACTCTGCTGCCATGTGCCACTTTCAGGTCTCTTCACACTGCTGGTGTGTTTAATTTTTTGACATAGGGTGCAGGCAGATTACGGGCCTCACATAGCTGCTGCCAGGCCCCTAATCTGCCATGGGCCCCTATATACCGCCTCCTCATGCTGCTGCCAAGTCCAGAGTCTGTCATGGGTCCCTGTACGGCCTCCCATTGCTGCTGTCTCCATCGCCACACTCTGCTGCCATGTGCCACTTTCAGGTCTCTTCACACTGCTGGTGTGTTAAATTTTTTGACATAGGGTGCAGGCAGATTACGGGCCTCACATAGCTGCTGCCAGGCCCCTAATCTGCCATGGGCCCCTATATACCGCCTCCTCATGCTGCTGCCAAGTCCAGAGTCTGTCATGGGTCCCTGTATGGCCTCCCATTGCTGCTGTCTCCATCGCCACACTCTGCTGCCATGTGCCACTTTCAGGTCTCTTCACACTGCTGGTGTGTTAAATTTTTTGACATAGGGTGCAGGCAGATTACGGGCCTCACATAGCTGCTGCCAGGCCCCTAATCTGCCATGGGCCCCTATATACCGCCTCCTCATGCTGCTGCCAAGTCTAGAGTCTGTCATGGGTCCCTGTACGGCCTCCCATTGCTGCTGTCTCCATCGCCACACTCTGCTGCCATGTGCCACTTTCAGGTCTCTTCACACTGCTGGTGTGTTAAATTTTTTGACATAGGGTGCAGGCAGATTACGGGCCTCACATAGCTGCTGCCAGGCCCCTAATCTGCCATGGGCCCCTATATACCGCCTCCTCATGCTGCTGCCAAGTCCAGAGTCTGTCATGGGTCCCTGTATGGCCTCCCATTGCTGCTGTCTCCATCGCCACACTCTGCTGCCATGTGCCACTTTCAGGTCTCTTCACACTGCTGGTGTGTTTAATTTTTTGACATAGGGTGCAGGCAGATTACGGGCCTCACATAGCTGCTGCCAGGCCCCTAATCTGCCATGGGCCCCTATATACCGCCTCCTCATGCTGCTGCCAAGTCTAGAGTCTGTCATGGGTCCCTGTACGGCCTCCCATTGCTGCTGTCTCCATCGCCACACTCTGCTGCCATGTGCCACTTTCAGGTCTCTTCACACTGCTGGTGTGTTAAATTTTTTGACATAGGGTGCAGGCAGATTACGGGCCTCACATAGCTGCTCCCAGGCCCCTAATCTGCCATGGGCCCCTATATACCGCCTCCTCATGCTGCTGCCAAGTCCAGAGTCTGTCATGGGTCCCTGTATGGCCTCCCATTGCTGCTGTCTCCATCGCCACACTCTGCTGCCATGTGCCACTTTCAGGTCTCTTCACACTGCTGGTGTGTTAAATTTTTTGACATAGGGTGCAGGCAGATTACGGGCCTCACATAGCTGCTGCCAGGCCCCTAATCTGCCATGGGCCCCTATATACCGCCTCCTCATGCTGCTGCCAAGTCTAGAGTCTGTCATGGGTCCCTGTACGGCCTCCCATTGCTGCTGTCTCCATCGCCACACTCTGCTGCCATGTGCCACTTTCAGGTCTCTTCACACTGCTGGTGTGTTAAATTTTTTGACATAGGGTGCAGGCAGATTACGGGCCTCACATAGCTGCTGCCAGGCCCCTAATCTGCCATGGGCCCCTATATACCGCCTCCTCATGCTGCTGCCAAGTCCAGAGTCTGTCATGGGTCCCTGTATGGCCTCCCATTGCTGCTGTCTCCATCGCCACACTCTGCTGCCATGTGCCACTTTCAGGTCTCTTCACACTGCTGGTGTGTTTAATTTTTTGACATAGGGTGCAGGCAGATTACGGGCCTCACATAGCTGCTGCCAGGCCCCTAATCTGCCATGGGCCCCTATATACCGCCTCCTCATGCTGCTGCCAAGTCTAGAGTCTGTCATGGGTCCCTGTACGGCCTCCCATTGCTGCTGTCTCCATCGCCACACTCTGCTGCCATGTGCCACTTTCAGGTCTCTTCACACTGCTGGTGTGTTAAATTTTTTGACATAGGGTGCAGGCAGATTACGGGCCTCACATAGCTGCTCCCAGGCCCCTAATCTGCCATGGGCCCCTATATACCGCCTCCTCATGCTGCTGCCAAGTCCAGAGTCTGTCATGGGTCCCTGTATGGCCTCCCATTGCTGCTGTCTCCATCGCCACACTCTGCTGCCATGTGCCACTTTCAGGTCTCTTCACACTGCTGGTGTGTTAAATTTTTTGACATAGGGTGCAGGCAGATTACGGGCCTCACATAGCTGCTGCCAGGCCCCTAATCTGCCATGGGCCCCTATATACCGCCTCCTCATGCTGCTGCCAAGTCTAGAGTCTCTCATGGGTCCCTGTACGGCCTCCCATTGCTGCTGTCTCCATCGCCACACTCTGCTGCCATGTGCCACTTTCAGGTCTCTTCACACTGCTGGTGTGTTAAATTTTTTGACATAGGGTGCAGGCAGATTACGGGCCTCACATAGCTGCTGCCAGACATGTAATCTGCCATGGGCCCCCGTACCGACTCCTCATGCTGTGACGTTGCAACAAGGTGTAATTCAACCCTACATATGTTAGACCGCCTTTACGAACAGCTAAAGGCCATCACAGATTTCCTGATGTTAAAAGCGGATAAAGGTACTCCCTGTGTAACTTAGATGTCAGCCATTGTCAGCTCATGTGTGACACCTGCGCTTGCTCAGGCCCTTTGAGGAGGCCACGCTATTCGTGAGTCGGCAGGACTATGGGATGAATGAGGTCAAATCGGCCATGGGCCCCCGTACCGCCTGTTCACGCTGATGCTGGTCCCACAGTGTGACCTGGGTCCCTGTACGGCCTCCCATTGCTTCCACTCTGCCATGTGCCACTTTGAAATCTCCTCACACTCCTGCGGTTGTCCATTTTGTCATAGGTTGCTGGCAGATTACAGGCCTTCCATAGGTGCCACCAAGCCCCATATCGGCCATGGGCCCCCGTACCGCCTGGTCACGCTGCTGCTGGGCCCATAGTGTGACCTGGGTCCCTGTACCGCCTCCCATTGCTCCCACTCTGCCATGTGCCACTTTCAGGTCTCCTCACGCTCCTGCTGGTTTCCATTTTGTCATAGGTTGCTGTATGGCCTCCCATTGCTGCTGCCTCCACCGCCACACTGTGGCTCCAAACACTGGTTTTGGCCCCGTGACTGGCCAAAGGAGTGAAGTGTGCAGTGATTCTAAGATCGACGGCACTCATCTGCATGTCATACTGACAGACAGTATTATTTCTCTTCCCCAGCAGACTCCAAGGGCATTTAAATTAAAGGTACAGTGTTCTGCACTAATATTAAGTCTCTCTGAAGCCTAGAAACACCCTTTTTTAAGTTAAATTCACAGCGAATTTATTCGACTCGAATCGAATATTGTCCACGAATTCGCCGAATCAGTCGAATCGAATTTTTCATTTCTTCGCTCATCTCTAGCTATAACTTTCACACAAAGCAATCAATATACACTTACTGGGATTTTTTTTACCAAAAACATGGAGCAGAATACATTTTGGCCTAAATTTATAACTAACTTTGAGTTTACGATATATTTTTTATAGCTGAAAGTAGAAAATATATTTTTTTTCAAAATTTTCGTGTTTTTTTTGTTTATAGCGCAAAAAATAAAAAGCGCACAGGTGATAAAATACCACCAAAAGAAAGCTCTATTTGTGTGAAAAAAAGGATGTAAATTTTGTTTGGGTGCAGCATCGCATGACCGCGCAATTATCATTTCAATTAGTGCAGTGCTGTATAGCAAAAAAAGGCATAAATTACAGTATTTATACCATAGTTTGTAGACGCTATAACTTTCACACAAAGCAATCAATATATACTTATTGGGATTTTTTTACCAAAAACATGGAGCAGAATACATTTTGGCTTAAATTTATGACTAACTTTGAGTTTACGATATATTTTTTATAGCTGAAAGTAGAAAATATAGTTTTTTTTCTAAATTTTCGTGTTTTTTTTGTTTATAGCGCAAAAAATAAAAAGCGCACAGATGATAAAATACCATCAAAAGAAAGCACTATTTGTGTGAAAAAAAGGATGTAAATTTCATTTGGGTAAAGCATTGCATGACCGCGCAATTATCATTTGAATTAGTGCAGCGCCAAACAGCAAAAAAAGGCGTGGTCATTAAGGGGGGTAAATCCTCAGGAGCTCAAGTGGTTAATAACTTAAGAAATACCACTCCATGCGTGCATTTACAAACTTTAGTGCAAAAACGTGAAAAAAAGAAAAAACACAGCAACACTTGTGTCAAACTGGTGATGTGTTCCACTCAGTGTAACCCACTCCAATAGTGTTTCACTTCTAGTACATATAGCATATATACCAAAATCAGATATAAAAACCGCTGTGAGATATCATATAGAGAGATCTGCAAAACCATTCAGCCTCCTTGCCTCCACTCCTGACGTCATGTTACAATCTCATCCCCTCCTAGTGCCGTAAGCCAGTTCCCCGGTCACCCGGCTCCACGCAGGATGTATATGAGACAATGATAGTGTAATTCTGTATCATACCATAGAATAAACTTTAATGAATCTGCTTACATGTATAAAAAAAAGAAACCCCACGTTTTGGGGATTACCAAGCAGCTTCCAGGTGGATACCAGTGCGACTCCCAACTCCAAGATGGCTGCCGTATCACTTCCGGTTCCTGCTCCGTACGTCCGACGTCACTTTACTGACGCGTTTCGTCACATCCGGGACTTAATCTTAAGGGATATCTCTGTTTTTTACTGAATAAATAGTTTGATATAGCAGGCATAGAAATGTTTTTTAGTAAATAATAAAAATGGCCTGATAACTTGAGGTGAAAATGCAAGGCAGGGCCCAGCAGCAAACGTGTTGTAGTGTGTACAAGACTGTCCCTGACCTGTAACCTATCTCTAACCTTAAGACAAATGCTAATACAAACCTCCTTATCATACCATAGAATAAACTTTAATGAATCTGCTTACATGTATAAAAAATAATCAGCGCATTTAAAAGAAACCCCACGTTTTGGGGATTACCAAGCAGCTTCCAGGTGGATACCAGTGCGACTCCTAACTTCAAGATGGCTGCCGTATCACTTCCGGTTCCTGCTCCGTACGTCCGACGTCACTTTACTGACGCGTTTCGTCACATCCGGGACTTAATCTTAAGGGATATCTCTGTTTTTTACTGAATAAATAGTTTGATATAGCAGGCATAGAAATGTTTTTAGTAAATAATAAAAATGGCCTGATAACTTGAGGTGAAAATGCAAGGCAGGGCCCAGCAGCAAACGTGTTGTAGTGTGTACAAGACTGTCCCTGACCTGTAACCTATCTCTAACCTTAAGACAAATGCTAATACAAACCTCCTTATCATACCATAGAATAAACTTTAATGAATCTGCTTACATGTATAAAAAATAATCAGCGCATTTAAAAGAAACCCCACATTTTGGGGATTACCAAGCAGCTTCCAGGTGGATACCAGTGCGACTCCCAACTCCAAGATGGCCACCGTATCATTTCCGGTTCCTGCTCCGTACGTCCGACGTCACTTTACTGACGCGTTTCGTCACATCCGGGACTTAATCTTCAGGGATATCTTTGTTTTTTACTGAACAAACTGTGTGTACCAGGGATTAGGCTATAACTGCAATCTGCGGTTTGTCAGATGAAAATATTACAGACATCCCCTCTGCATATCTACCCAGTCTTTGCACAACTCTGTGTGGTTCATAATTGTGAATTGTGGCAAGGGGAAACAAACGTGTGTTTAGGGATATGAGCATTCTACAGAGCAGACTGCATTCTTACTGCAATAACATGTTACCACAATGCATAGATGTGAAGCCTGCCCTGAAGATTTTCGGGTAAATCTCTTTTACACATTTGCATACCATTAACTTCAAGCTTGTGCAAAAAAACGAAATTAAAAATTTCCGAACATTTACAATTTTGTTTTACTTAATACAGTTTTATATTTTGATTTGGCAGAGATTGTGGAAGCCATATTGTGTTTGTGTGCACTAATAATACATTTTAGTTTATTTTTATGAAAAATATTGTTATGGTACACAAGAACAGGACGTACAAATTCAACAGCAACATCTTTTTTTTTTTTTTTTACAAATCAGGAGTGGTTTATTGAAGACAAGAATATTACAGAGCAAATAAACTCATATACAATAAGAGGTGGTTTTTCCTCTCTCTTATGATATCATTTTTGAAGAAGGAATGGACAATATGTGCTTGTCAGGGGCGGACTGACCATTTGGAAACTCAGGCACTGCCCGAGGGCCCGGGGTCAGTAGGGGGCCCCATGAGTTGCCCCTGGTACCTTTTTCATAGGCTTTTTTGAGTTTGGGCAAGGACACAGGGGCCCCATGATCCCCTTTTGCCCGGGGGCCCCATGAGGTGTCAGTCCGCCCCTGGTGCTTGATGTCTTTCTTTAGGAAAATTTGAACACAAGATGCCCAGTTCTTGTCTGTGAAATCCTAATGATCAAATTAGGTTAAGTCGTTGGGTCCCATTGGCTTTGGTACGTGGGCATGTGTACCCCCCGTTCATTGAGGAAGCAAGTATTACAGCAGAAGATGGAATCTCATAAATAGTTTGATATAGCAGGCATAGAAATGTTTTTAGTAAATAATAAAAATGCAATAATAAATACCTTATTCACTTGGTGGAATTGGCGAGGGGAACAATTGGAGGAATATCCATATCTCTGAGGTGGAAAATAGTTGGAGGTTACAAAGGGGGTCCAGGAGTCCTAATTAATCCTGAAAGACGTTATACTCACCAAATATCTGGTGAGTGCGGTTCATGTTGGTTTTTGCACTGGTGGATGGTGGAAAGATCACTATAGGCACTGAAGATTTTCAATCAAAACAAATTTAAATTTTGTTTTTTTGGGGGCACTGGACTTCTTTTTGTATGTGTCACTTGATTTTTTTCTTTTTGTATGGGTCACATGATTTTTTGTTAAAATTATTTTTTTTGTTTTTTTTGTTTTTGTATGTGTCACTGGACTTTAAATTTTATTATATATTATTATACATTTTTTGTGACACTTATACTAAAGTGTAATGTTTATTATTTTATCAATATTATTTAGTGAATAAGTTATTTATTATTGCTCACTTATATTGATTGGTGTGAGGCAGTTTTTGTTTTTGCGCTGTTTTATATTTGAAAAAAAATATTTTTGTTTTTATACCTGTGCACAGTGGCATTTCACTTAAAGAGTTTGATAGTAAATTGGTCCTGGGCGCTGTGATTTTTCTATTTGCAAATAATAAAAATGGCCTGATAACTTGAGGTGAAAATGCAAGGCCGGGCCCAGCAGCAAACGTGTTGTAGTGTACAAGACTGTCCCTGACCTGTAACCTATGTCTAACCTTAAGACAAATGCTAATACAAACCTTGGCTTTGCCCATGCAGGGAATACCACTCCTGATCAGTGAGAACAATTTCTGGTACTTACTTAACCATTTCCTGTCCGGACACTTTTACCCCCTTCCTGTCCAGGGCAATTTTCAGCTTTCAGCGCTATCACACTTTGAATGACAATTGCGCGGTCATGCAACACTGTACCCATATGAATTTTTTACCATTTTTTTGAGACAGATAAAGCTTTATTTTGGTGGTATTTATTTACCGCTGGGATTTTTGTTTTTTTTTGCTATGTAAAAGAAAAAGTCCAAACATTTTGAAAAAAAGTGTTTTTCTTATAAAATTTTGCAAATAAATAATATTTCATCATAAATCTTGGCCAAAATTTATTCCGTTATCTTTTTAGTAAAAAGAAAAAATAAACCAAATTAGTTTATAACCAAAAATTATAATTTTTAAACCCTTTTTAAATTTTTTTTTGTATTATTATTTATGTGGTTTTTTTTACATACTGTCACCCTAGCAGTACACTGTCACCATGGTGACACTGTACTACTTGTGGGGGGTGATGAAGATTTTTTTACAGTGATTGCTTTTACACCCATATAGGATGTACAAGCAATCATTTCTCTTTCTCTCTGTCTGCATTTTTGCAGCCATTGAGAACTATTGAGTGAGCTGTGATTGGTCACAGCTTGTCACATGGCACAAGGCTGTTGTGTATAGCCTTGTACCATGTGACCTCTGTGATCATTCACAGATTTCACACGTAGTAAGCAATGATGTCACAAGTGACATCTTGCTTACTACTTTGCATGTGATCACTGATTGGCCAATTAGTGATCACATGATCAGGACCTCGTTCAGAGGTCCCGTCCGACGATCGGTGTTTCACTGTGTCCGGAGGACAGAGCTGGCACCGGATCACAGTGCTGCGCGCTCAGAGGGAGCGCGCACAGCTAGAAATGGCGGATGCCGTTTATGAACGGCAACCCGCCCATGGAGTGCCACCGTTCTGCCGTTTATAAACAGCAGGTGGACGGCAAGTGGTTAAATATGAAAGAGCATGTGTCCACCATGTGACAGAATCACCAAGCACCAGGGCTGTCACGTGGGTGTTCGGGAGAGCATGCTCTGCCTTGTGTAAGTTCCAACTAGAATGGCTCAGAACTTTCAATGGGCTTCTTTCTTCAGTATGGGGAGCTCAATCCATTATTTGTCACCCTGACACTTAACCCTGAAAATTGAACACATAGGGGGATATTTACTAAAACTGGGGCACACAGAATCTGGTGCAGCTCTGCATGGTAGCCAATCAGCTTCTAACTTCAGATTGTTCAATTAACCTTTGACAATAAAACCTGGAAGCTGATTAATTACCATACAGAGCTGCACCAGATTCTGTGTGCACCAGTATTAGTAAATTACCCCATGACCCCCGGTTCACATCTGAGTGGGTGGTGCCACTGCGGGACCAGCACAAATACCTGCAGCCGCACCACCCACACAGAGGAATGCGGGACCTACAGGCGAGTACCATTAAGTCTAATGGCACACCGCCTGCACTGGAAATCACAACCGTACTGGGTACCTCGGTTCCCGTGTGGGCTGCGTTTTCCAAAGTAGTGCAGAGACTTCTTCCCTGCGTGTCCCGGGGCACGGGAGTCCATTCAAATGAATGATCTCTCATGCCCACGCAAATCGAGGACCGCACAGATGTGAACCAGGGCTTAGAGTCTTTTTATATAAGGTTGCATATATTTTTCACCCAGAATTCACACATATTGCAAACTGAATCCCATTAGAAAAATATGAGAATCTTAGAAGAAAGCTGTAGGAATCTTGCGTGCATTGATAAACAGACCCATAAATATTTACTCGGATTATCAGTTCAATTTAGGAAAATGTTTATAGGAAACTATTTCAGATAACCTTTAGTAACTTTTGGAAAAGAGGAACAAATGTTTATTAGTTGTACTGTTTTTACTTTGTTATTAACTTGTAATTTCATGAGATTTTTATCTAAAATATAAATAATTATAAACACTGCAAATTAATCACCAGTGCTATGGAAAATCATTTGACATGAGTGTTTGTTGACCATCAAGCACTGACATAGTATGCATAGTATACCAGCGTCGGAACGCAGATAAAATGTAAAATGCAGTGAAGCCACATGTCATGGTTTTTAATGGCTTTAAAATATCTGATCCCTCCTGTATTAACTTGTATTGAAAATGTACTGTCTGCCCTTATGATGTAAAGCATTGCATAAAACTGTTGGCGTTATATAAATCTTTTAGGATAAAGGTTTTACGTGAATAAATTAAAGCTGATCATTGTAAGCACCCCTGACAGCGGTAAATGTTTTTTTCTCACCACTCTAACTGCTACAACTGCAGGAGAGTTTGTTCTATTGAAAACAACAAACTAGTGGGAGCACCAGATGAAAATGAAGGAAAGAAAGAAAAAGAAAACTAATGCAGCCATTACATCTTAGAATTAGTAAGCTGCAATATAATAAATGTTTGCTTTTGGGTTTAAAATTGCTTCAGGCTTGGCCCTTCCCCTCCAACCACCCTAGAATCCCTGCAGGTTTATGAGACTGCCTATAACATTAACCTCCCTGGTGGTATTCCCGAGTGTAGCTCGGGGTAACATGTCAGTACCAAAAGCGGAATACCGCCAGGGAGGTTAAATAAATCTAACCTTCCCAAGGCTAGTGAGGGCTTTGCAGGAGGCTTTAGATGCTAGATTCCCTGACCAGCAGATAAGCAGAGGAGCACTGTTCTGTTAGACAAAGGTGCTGCTCAGCTTGTCTATACTATTAACCTTTTCCTGATTCTCTAACATTTATGTCCAATACATGGGTTTGCAGCAATACTTTTGCTTGTTCATAGGAATTTAGATGCAGTCAAGTGAATGTTAAGTGCAAAATCATGGGGGGTAACTGTATCCCACTGTGCACCAAATATTGTCATCCATGGGCCAGCCACTAAAGAAGAGGCTGCCCAGTACTGATGTTTAAGTGAAGATGGCACCAGGGTTGTGGATTGGCAAGCTTTGGAGGTTGATCAGTATATTTCACTTTACATCCCACAGACACTGTTTGCAATCTACTCACATTAAATTCTAGCCCAGGGGTGGGCAAACTTTTTGACTTGAGGGCCGCAATGGGTTCATATATTGGACCCGGGGGCCGGACTAGCTGCTGGCCGGCCCAGCCACTACCATGCCATCCATAGTAAGTATAGTAATATTCCCCCATAGTAAGCATAGTAATTAATCCCCCATATAGTAATTCATCCCCCATAGTAATTCATCCCCCATAGTAATTCATCCCCCATATAGTAATTCATCCCCCATTGTAATTCATCCCCCATAGTAATTCATCCCCCATATAGTAATTCATCCCCCTTAGTAATTCATCCCCCATATAGTAATTCATCCTCCATAGTAATTCATCCCCATAGTAATTCATCCCCCATAGTAATTCATCCCCCATATAGTAATTCATCCCCCATAGTAATTCATCCCCCATATAGTAATTCATCCCCCATAGTAATTCATCCCCCATAGTAATTCATCCCCCATATAGTAATTCATCCCCCATAGTAATTCATCCCCCATATAGTAATTCATCCCCCATAGTAATTCATCCCCCATATAGTAATTCATCCCCCCTATAGTAATTAATCCCCCATATAGTAATTCATCCCCCATATAGTAATTCATCCCCCCTATAGTAATTAATCCCCCATATAGTAATTCATCCCCCATAGTAATTCATCCCCCATATAGTAATTCATCCCCCATAGTAATTCATCCCCCATAGTAATTCATCCCCCATATAGTAATTCATCCCCCATAGTAATTCATCCCCCATAGTAATTCATCCCCCATATAGTAATTCATCCCCCATAGTAATTCATCCCCCATATAGTAATTCATCCCCCATAGTAATTCATCCCCCATAGTAATTCATCCCCCATATAGTAATTCATCCCCCATAGTAATTCATCCCCCATAGTAATTCATCCCCCATATAGTAATTCATCCCCCATAGTAATTCATCCCCCATATAGTAATTCATCCCCCCTATAGTAATTAATCCCCCATATAGTAATTCATCCCCCATATAGTAATTCATCCCCCATATAGTAATTCATCCCCCATAGTAATTCATCCCCCATAGTAATTCATCCCCCCTATAGTAATTCATCCCCCCTATAGTAATTCATTCCCCATATTGTGTCAATTCACTTACCTTTGCTCCGCGCGTTCCTCTCGCCGTGTTCCCACGCCGTTCCGGTCTTCAGGGCGGACTGTGAGAGGAGAGGAGTTCGTCACGCTCATTGGCTACATCCTGACAGCCAATGTTTGCCACGCTCCGTGGGCCGGATTAAAAGGTCCACCGGGCCGTATACGGCCCGCAGGCCGTAGTTTGCCCATTGCTGTTCTAGCCACATTGTAGAGCATGCTGACCTGAATTACACCTCTGTATGTGAGGCTACTGTTGTGTGAAGCTGTCCATATGGGTTACAATCTGATTGTACAACTTCCTATACATTTACCATAACTCTGCTTTGTGAGAACCAACCTACACAATCCATTCAATTTGCATCCAGGAGGACAAACCCTTAAACTCTGCACAAATATTGGCATCTGAACATACAATAAACCTTAGATCTACAAACAACTATGTAGTGTGAGGGCCAGTCTGTCTGGAAACAAATTAAATGAATAGTTTAGGAAGGGCCTTAAATTCTCTAGTTTTTATAAAGCTAAAGGAGATTGTACAAACATTATACAGTCAGATAGTAAGCGTTGCACTAAATAGTTGACGGAACTTAAGTAGATTGTATAACCATATGAAGAAGAGAGCAAAAAAGTGAGCGCTTTAAATGGACAAGCAGCTGAAACACACAGGACAACCAAAAGAAATCCTCACATGAAAATAATAAAGTGCAGCGCTATAAATATAGATGTGACATAAAAATATAAATATATAAAAGTCCCAATAAAGGTGACCTCGGGTAACAATGCACACTGACCAGAAGTGCACATAAATAGTGCAATGTAGCAAGGATGGAGTTCAGATAGTCGTCATCAGTATGGGAAAGGGCAGATGTGTTCCCTTGATCAGTGAAGATCCACACGGTGAAGACAAAAAATGAGGCAGAATATATCCACTAGCCAGCAGAAAAGGAATTACAGCTCCACCAGAGAAAACCACCACTCCTCCACTGCACATCAACGGTTCTTTCTCTGAAGATGTGCTTGGCACGTAACGCGTAAGGAGGAGCCTGCGTACGCCTTGACGTCACGCCGTCGGAGCATTGTGGAGCTCCAGCGGCCACTACATCTGACAGGACGGTTAGTCCTGTTCGTTTTATATATGCTAGCTTTCATGTGTGCTAGCTGTGTGCTACTTTGCTTTTTCACTGGATGCATCCTGTTTTATCCTAATTAAATCAGTTTCAAACTATACTTCACTATGGGCATTTTTTCTTGATCCCTTGGTGGGGAGCATTTTCTCCTAGATACCGTTGATGTGCAGTGGAGGAGTGGTGGTTTTCTCTGGTGGAGCTGTAATTCCTTTTCTGCTGGCTAGTGGATATATTCTGCCCCATTTTTTGTCTTCACCGTGTGGATCTTCACTGATCAAGGGAACACATCTGCCCTTTTCCCATACTGATGACGACTATCTGAACTCCATCCTTGCTACATTGCACTATTTATGTGCACTTCTGGTCAGTGTGCATTGTTACCCGAGGTCACCTTTATTGGGACTTTTATATATTTATATTTTTATGTCACATCTATATTTATAGCGCTGCACTTTTTTATTATTTAGATTGTATAACCACACTGCAGTCAGTTTACTGTACAGAATACAATGATATTATTAAAGTAGAACAATAGGCAAAACTTTTTTTTATTTTGGATAGAGTAAGGGATGGTTATAACCCCTGTCAGTTTTTTTTTTACCATCTGTGTTCCATTGGAGAGATTTACCTCCACTTCCTGCCCTGTAGCCAAACAGGAAGTGAGAGAAAATCCCTGCAAACTAAGGGAATTTCTTGGGGATCCCCAGGTCACCAAAACTAGTGTCCCCTCTATTACTTTTCTGGGGACAACCCAAAATTTTGAGCTTTCTTTTACTTTCACTTTAAATGATAATGGTAAACAGGACAAATAGAGAAGGTGAATCTCCCTAACGGGGACACAGACAGCAATAAACCCTACTAGGTGTTTTAATCTATCTCCACTGTGTCCAAAACTAAAAAAAAGTTTTGTCTTTAGTTATGCTTTTAACCGCATGCCGCCCAGCCACTGTACATATACGGCGGCAGGGCGGCACTCGCAGGCAAAACCACGTTTTAAGACGCGTGTTTTGTAAACAAATAGGGGGCGCGCGCGAGGTGCGCCGCCGCCCTATTTGTCCCACGGATCACCGCCGCAGATGTCAGTCGCCGGGTCACAGCCGCTCATTAGCGGCTATGTCCCGGCGATCGGCGGCAAACAGTGACAGAGAGCACAGCTGCAGTAGATGTGCTGTCTGTCACTTCCCTGTCAGCTCGAGGATGAGCTGATCGAGAAAGAAGAGTTTCTCTTTCTCGTTCAGCCTTGTCCCACCCAGTACACACCCCGCCCCCTAGTAAAACACTCCCCTCACTCCTATATCCCTTCCCTGCAAAATAAAGTTAACCCCTTCCTCCCCATTTCCATTAGTACAGTGTCAGTTGTTTTTTTTTTGCACTGATCACTGTATTAGTGTTTTTGGGGATGTCAGTGACCCCAAGCCAGTACCCCCCAATGTCAGAATGTCCGCCGCAGTCCCGCAGTCCTGCCATAAGTCACTGGTCGCTGCCATAAGTTCCTGATCGCTGCCATATTTCGCTGATCGCCACCATTGTTAGTATAAAAAAAAACCTAAAAATCCCAGTATTTTTCCCGCCATTTGTAAACGCTATAACTTTCACGTAAACCAATTAATTTACACGTATTGGGTTTTTTTTTTTAGCAAAGACATGTCGCAGAATGCATTTTGGCAGAAATTTATGACTAAATTAGATTTTTGCATTTTTTTTTTACTGAACGTGTTTTATAGCAAAAAGTCCAAAATATTGTTTTTTTTTCCTCAAAATTGTCAGCCTTTTTTTTATAGCGCAAAAAATAAAAACCGCACAGGCGATCAAATACCACCAAAAGAAAGCTCAATTTGTGGGGAAAAAAAGGATGTAAATTTCATTTATGAACCGTATTGCATGACCGCGCAATTGTCCGTTAAACTGTATAGCAGAAAAATGGCGTAAGTTGCAGTATTTATACCATAGTTTGTAAACGCTATAACTTCCACACAAAGCAATCAATATACACTCATTGGGATTTTTTTTACCAAAAACATGGAGCAGAATACATTTTGGCCTAAATTTATAACCAACTTTGAATTTACTATATTTACTATATACTGAAAGTAAAAAATATTGTTTTTCTTCAAAATTTTTGCCTTTTTATGTTTATAGCGTGAAAAATAAAAAGCACACAGGTGATCAAATACCACCGAAAAAAAGCTCTATTTGTGTGAAAATTTCGTTTGGGTGCAGCATTGCATGACCGCGCAATTATCAGTTGAATTAGTGCAGCGCCGAGTAGCAAAAAGAGGCGTGGTCATTAAGGGGGGTAAATCCTCAGGAGGTCGAGGGGTTAAGATGCATGTCAAGTCATATAAATATTATTATTCTTATTAATAATCAATCTATGCCTATTCTTTCAGAAAGAAAACAAAGGCCCGTGCTCCTCCTCCACCTCAGTCCACTCCAAAACCTCACATGGAGCACACGTCATCTATTGAGTCAGATGGCACAGGAAACCAAAGCATGGAAGAATCAAAAGAAAATGTCTTGCATCGGAAGGTGGATATCACAGTATGTTTACCTGATGGCCAGGAAAAAACAGTCTATGTAGATGGAAGGTAGGTTATTATACTTTGCTAGACTAATTAATGCTTCTGATTATGATTGGTAGGATTGGTTGTGACACTTTTTTGTTGCCTAATCTGTGTATTAGTTTATTTACTTTCTTTAGTTACTGTTTGCATCCAAACCAAAGCAATTGAAAGCTTGGTGTACACTGACAGCTCCTAAACTTGAGTTTAGGAGCTTTTGTTGTTTTTTTGGCAAAGCTCCTAAACTCAACTCCATAAAAGCCTATGTGTCTATGTCAGCAATGGGCAAACTACGGCCCGCGGGTCGTATACGGCCCGCGGGCCGTATACGGCCCCGGCGGACCTTTTAATCCGGCCCGCGGAGCGTGATACTGTCAGGATGGCTGTCAGGATGTGTGTAGGCGGGGCAGCGTGACGAACGTGAGGGGAGCTAGGCTCCTCTCACAGTCCGCCCTGAAGACCAGTGTCCCCCTCGACGTATCTGCGCATGTGCTGGAGATCGCCGATCGGCTGCTAATGCCTGAAACTGGCACATGCGCAGATACGTCGAGGGGGACAGATCCTCATAGGAGACAGATTTTCATGCTACACCGGAACGGCACGGGAACACGGCGAGAGGAACGTGCGGAGCAAAGGTAAGTGAATTGACACAGGGGGGACTTGGGGACTTAATATGGGGGATGAATTAATATGGGGAATGAATTACTATATGGGGGATGAATTACTATATGGGGGATGAATTACTATAGGGGGGATGAATTACTATAGGGGGGATGAATTACTATATGGGGGATGAATTACTATGGGGGATTAATTACTATGGGGGATGAATTACTATGGGGGATGAATTACTATATGGGGGATGAATTACTATGGGGGATGAATTACTATAGGGGGGATGAATTACTATATGGGGGATGAATTACTATGGGGGATTAATTACTATGGGGGATGAATTACTATGGGGGATGAATTACTATGGGGGATGAATTACTATATGGGGGATGAATTACTATATGGGGGATGAATTACTATGGGGGATGAATTACTATATGGGGGATGAATTACTATGGGGGATGAATTACTATGGGGGATGAATTACTATATGGGGGATGAATTACTATGGGGGATGAATTACTATATGGGGGATGAATTACTATGGGGGATGAATTACTATATGGGGGATGAATTACTATAAGGGGGATGAATTACTATGGGGGATGAATTACTATATGGGGGATGAATTACTATGGGGGATGAATTACTATAGGGGGGATGAATTACTATATGGGGGATGAATTACTATATGGGGGATGAATTACTATATGGGGGATTAATTACTATGCTTACTATGGGGGAATATTACTATACTTACTATGGATGGCATGGTAGTGGCTGGGCCGGCCAGCAGCTAGTCCGGCCCCCGGGTCCAATATATGAACCCATTGCGGCCCTCAAGTCAAAAAGTTTGCCCACCCCTGGTCTATGTCTTTTAGCAGAGTTTAGGAGCTGCCGCGTTTGGGTTAAACTTCCCTTTCCTGAACGCAGAAGAATCATGTTCAGGATAGGAATGTTTTGACCTCTGGCCGTGGGAAAACGTGGCAAAAAAAATGTGTCTACACACGATTTTACTGCGTTTTGCTTTTTCAGTAGTCTAGTGTACATGTAACCTAAAGGGTAAGGAAACGTTTTCATAAAGTTTCTTTACCTGGTTTCTAGGGATCTGAATGATTACATACACTTGAACTTGGCTGCAGTGGTCCACTCTGTCAAGGCTAAGCTGAAAGCACGGGAAAATCTTCCCTTGTCCCTCCTGGGTTGCATTAATCTCATTACAATGGAAATTCTTCTCAAATTTAATTACTTATTTTGTAATTCCTCTCTGTGGATTCCCAAGTCTTTTTTCACCCGCCTAAACATTATTTTCCTCCTTTCTTTGGGTTCCTCGACCTACCAGGTACAAATTATCCGCTCTATTTCGCCCTACTTCCCAAGGAGGTTTGGCCCTTCCAGATTGTCACAAATATTTTCTTGCCTTCCAACTGGTCTCTGCCTCATGGTGGCTGACACCGGATATGTCTAATTCTGATACAAGATTGGAGGCTGCAGTAGTGTGCTCTGTGGAGGCCATCCAATTTTTATTGTTTGAGGCCCTAGAGCTCTTTATGATCTGACCCCTTCCATGCTTACCACCCCTAGGGCCTGGAAAGTTGGCTTTGTCTGTGAGAGCTATCCTAACTGTGCCATCTTCCTGAATACCCCTTTGTGGAATAACCTCTCTTTGCCAAACGTCTACCAGCTTCCTGATCCCATAGCATGGACCAAACATAGCATCAAAACCATAGGGGATGTGTTCTCAAATTTGTCTCTACACCCCTTAGATTATTTTATGTCTCATCATAATGTCCCCCCTTCCTATACTTTTAGGTACTGGCAATTGTCCCATGCTTTCAGAAGCCTATTCCCTACTGCTACGCTCCAGCTGCAGCACTCTGAAGTGGAAGGAATATTACATCATGATTGTGCAGAAATACCTTCTTCAGTCCTATATATTCACCTTCTTCGAGTGTCCTCCCCTGTCGCTGCTCCATCAACGTTGGGCCTACGATGTTCCTGGGTTGGACTTGGAGGATTGGGATGATATATGGGAATTTCCCTTTAAAATATTGGTGTCTTTAAGAGACCGTCTCATATAGTTTAAAATTGTCTATCGGGCCTAACTTACGTCTTACAGACTGCAACAAATTAATCTCTCATCTTCTCCAGAGTACTGGCGTTGTGGCTGCGCACTCAGGGACATTATATATAATTTCTGGACCTGCCCAGCAATTGCCACTTTCTGGATGCAGTCTGTCATTAACTTCATGGTGGATGCTCCTTTGACCCCATCCCCCAGAGTCTGTTTATTGGGTTTGGTGGAGGACCTGGTTCCTTGGGTGGCAGACAGGATGCTTGGAAAAAGCAGGTTCCCCCCTCTTCCACTTTTTGGAAACAGCAAGTTAATGCAATTTTACCTATGTACAAAGATACTTATCTGCATAGAGGGTGCCCTAAAAAGTATGTCAGAGGCTGTGTGAAATGGTTAGCAGAACCCTCAACAGCTACTAACACCTGACCTCTCTGCACTTTCTCCAGGAGCCTCATTTATGGAAGTTGGGGGGGGGGGGTACTGGAGATGACATGTCTATTTGTCCTAAATTGCTGGTCACAAACAGCAGCTGTTGCTTTATGTTTCTTTTTTTTGTTTCATGGTATGTTGATATACTTGCGGGCCAGAACCCTTACTGTAAACTTGATTTCCATGCATGGGTTAGTGCCTGGGGATGTACATGTTTATGATCAGTGTATTTCTCTCAGAAAAAGAATTTAAAAACAAAAAGTTTCCTTACCTTTTGCCCCCCACCCCTGTAAGTAACTCTAGGCAGTATGCTCCCAGGGATGAATGCCTGGAACTCAGAATGCTTGCTGTTGCTAAAGTCCAGGGTGCGTGAGGTCTAAAAGTAAATTCCTTAAATTGCTTCTATTAATAAATTAAGACCTCCTATTCTGCCTGGCTTGTCCAGGACCAACTCAGTGTTTTTTACCTTTTAGTGCTCTGCATCCCAGATTTCTACAGCTAAACTACAGGCAAACACTTAAATATGAAATACATATATGAGAATAGTCTTACTCAATGAAGAGATTGTATTTCTGTCCATCCAGTCTTGATATTTTTACAAGGGACCTGATCTTTCTATGCTGCAGTTTCACTTTCACTTATAGATCTCCTGTTATTTGAATGGATATTAACCTCCCTGGTATATATACTTGAACCTTACTTTACCGCCATGGATGTAAGGGTTATATTGAAACAGAACTGCTTGCAGGAGGCCAGCTCAGTAACCTTTATAGTCAGTGTTCCCTTAACCTCCCTGGCGGTATTCCCGAGTGTAGCTCGGGGTAAAGTTTCAGTACCACAAGCGGTAACCCCGAGCTACACTCGGGCTTACCATGCAGCGCTGCTCCGGGATCTGTTCTCCTCTTACCTTTTCCTGCACTCCCGCGATATCCCTCCTGCAGTGTCCCCTGTAATGTCCTCCGGCGGAAGCCAGCATCTGTCTTCTGGGTTCCGTCCCCTGTGAGTGTTGGGATGTACGGGGGACGGAACGGCGGGAAATTTGAAAATGACAAAAAGTGACATTCACTAAATACACTAAAATCACATAGTATAACATTCCTGTATCAAACCATTTCACATACATTTTGTCCCGAGTGCTTTGTCCTGCGCCCTGCCTGCATTTTTACTGTTCTTTCTGCCTGGAAACTGAGAAACGTCCATGGCGTCCAAAAAGTGTCCCTTTAGGTCAAAAGCGGTTTTAGACCGGCTAGAGATCAGCGATAGTAAATCAGAACCACTTGCAGAATTGAGTGATAATGATTTGTGGGGGAAATTCCTCATCAGACACTGAAAACGATTCTGTGACTTTGCTCAGTGATGTGCGAACTTGGCGCTATATTTCAAATTTCAGTGTTTTTGGTTTGATTATATTATTGAATCAAATTTATTATTATATTATTATTTTTTATGATTATTTATTAAATTATAATTTATGATTTCATGTTTCAAATTTTATCATACCCGGGATGTTTACTAGACTCTTCTTCGGACAGATTTCAGTGAGTTATTCCTAAAAATTACAGGCCTACAATAAAAAAAAAATACATATTTCCATGCAAAAATATGTACCACTCTGAGCACAGAAATATGGACATAATCAGACCGCTAGGGAGGTTAAAACAAGAAACAGCATGAAGAAGAGTTCATCTTTAGGCCACTCTGCTCTCTCCTCCTGCACAAAAATACAACATGTAATATTTCTATTCAGCACACAGTAACACAGCATGTTGGTGTGAGTTGAACCACAGGACACAAGACAATGGTGTCCGTTTATGAACCAGCGGTAAATGATCGCTGCTCAGTTCTCCGGCATTCTCGGAGAACACAGTTCTCCCATGAATGCCGTTTATGAAGCATATGTAGATCAGTTCTCCAAATGAGAACGGTCTACAAACGCTGGAGAACGGTCTACAAATGCTGGAAAACGGCTGATTTTACTATAATCTCGCGAGATTACAGTAAAAGATCAGTTTACTAAGCAGAGGTAAATTATCTCTGCTTAGTTTGCGGTCCCTCCGATTCTCCAGCTCTGGGCTGGAGAATCTGGAGGGAGAACACAGATCTCCAGTGAAGGGCTGAACATGTTCTCCGCTGATCTCCTGGGTGTCATAAACTGTGAATGACCAGAGAATAGCTGTGATCCTCTGAATCTCAGCTATTCTCTGTGTCATAAACGGACACCAAAATGCCTTGTTCTTGCATCTCTAGGAGAACTCTTCCCAATGCAGCTCAACTCTGCTGGTTTGATTGAGCCCTAAGAATTGGCTAGGATCTTTGGCATACAAGGGCATACACATCCCAAAGATGCCATACATCTTTGGCATGTGTTAACAGTGAACATGCAAACAGCATAGAACAGGGGTGTCCAAACTTTTTTCAAAGAGGGCCAGATTGGATGAAGTGAACATGGTGGAGGGCCGAACATTTTTCCGAACATTCTTTGAACCATTACAATTAAATGCAAATAAATTATTTTATGCCAAGTTAATTGCAAACGACATACTTTTCATTTCATAACATTAAGATCAACTGACAGCTGAGTTTTCACAATGTATTGAAAATAAATTAAAAAAAAACTTACCTGCACTAATGTGAAGGGTGAAAAAGGTAGCTGGAGCTGAAGTCTCTGCTCGGCAGCCGGGAGGGGAAGAGAAACACACTTCACGCTGGAAGCCCGGCCCTGACGTCACCGCCCTCTGTCGCTCCCAGCGCGGCGCAGTCACGCATGCGCACTGCTCTCAAGCAGAAGACTGTCTGCCACAGAAGGGAGGGCCGTGCGACAGCCGCATTTACACAGACTAGGGAGAATGCGCCGCAGTCAGGCATGCGCACTGCCCTCTGCTCTCAAGCAGAAGACTGTCTGCCATAGAAGGGAGGGCCGTGGGAGGGCCACATTACACAGAGCAGGGAGGGCTGTTGGAGGGCCGTATGAAACCGACCCCCAGGCCGTAAATGGCCCGCGGGCCAGACTTTGGACATGCCTGGCATAGAACAATGTGAGCAATTGGATGACCTTATGGCTTTGCTCCCCCTCGGTCCAGTCAGCAGGGTAGGAGTGTGTTCTTCACCATGTTGGGTTGTGGCTGCTGAAGTGAAGGTCGTGCATCTGCCTTGGCTGTCTGGCAGGAGTACTTTGAACACATCACTGGCACAGAATTACGAATTCTTGACAAATGATATAATTGCCTCTATATATACTTTAACTGCTTATTTAGCCACTTGCACAGATTGTGACTTTAACTTTTCTAAGTGAAAGTTCTTTATAAGACTCCCCATGCAGCTCCAAACTCACATACTCATGGATTTGTTAGAATGTGTGATATTCAAAAAGCCGAAGCATTGACAGGCATTCCAGCAACCTCTGAGCTGGTTTTAAAATGAGAGAAAACTGCTCATCCTTGCTTGGGCCCTGATTCCGTAGACGTATATTCCTCTACATAATGAAAATGTAACAACATTTTAGTACACTCTAAAAAATTGCAAGGTTGCTAAAGATGTAATCGGTACTTTGGGAGGGGCTTTAAAGACACAGCAGCGTATCTAGGAGGACCCGATAATTTCTAGTTGTGTGCTTGTAAAGGACATCATTTATATTACAATACTTTCTTCTACTAAATTTGTCTCCTAAACACATGGCAGTCTTTGCTACAGTGCTTTAAAAATGTATTTCATTGGTTTCTTATGCAATCTATATCATGGGTGCTACTCTTCATACAGCACCACACCTTGATTCCTAATATAATATGTTGTAGTGATTAATAGCTACTTAGAATATTCAGGAACCAGTCTGGATCCTAACGTGTCATTTAACTGGTAAATATTCATATTGGGAAGCCTGTCTGTTGTGCACTGAAATACAGTATGTTCATTTCTATTTATATTCTTTAAATAATTCATACACTGAAAAAAATGCATACTTATAATAACACCACAAATTATTATTATAATTAGTAAATATTCTCACTTTGGTGAAGAGCTTAATAAAATGCATCCAGGGGCGGACTGACCATTTGGAAACTCGGGCACTGCCCGAGGGCCCGGGGTCAGTAGGGGGCCCCATGACATGCCCCTGGTACCTTTATCATAGGCTTTTTTTAGTTTGGGCAAGGACACAGGGGCCCCATTATCCCCTATTGCCCGGGGGCCCCATGAGTTGTCAGTCCGCCCCTGTATGCATCATAATATATATTGAATTGTAGGTGTCCTCATCCCTAATACACCCCTAGTTTCTCCACTGTAGTTGGCATGTGCAGCTGGAGGGAGATGTCAAGAGTTGGTTGGCTGGCTACGCTGCATCCAGGTGACCCAGGATGCCATCTTGGGTCACGCAGAGTTTTCTTTAGTCCCTTCCCTCCAGGATCTGAAACACATTTGCAAAGTGGCTAGAATAGGGAGAACATACCCTTCTGTCTGGGACAGCATTATCAGCTGGGAGAGATTCCTGGGGAGTAGGGAAAGTTCAGGGCCTATATCCGCAACCTCTTTGGGTTGGACCAGTCAGGTTATATTCAGCCTTCCTTGTCAGTTGCTTTCTTAATTTCAGGCCTACTCTCATTGGCTGTAAGTTCCTGATCAGGTGGCTTCCCTGCCTGGCTGTTGTACTGTTGCCAGTTCTTTAATACATCAGTTACTGCATACTGGGCCTCTGTGTGTTTTCTGCCACTGCACCATGCTGCCAAACACAACCTGAAATAATGTGGAAAAATAGGACACTATTACTGGCACACCCACAAACAAAGAAAAGCGATTTCTCATAAAGCCTTATAAAACCACATTTTTATTTATCAGTCAAGATCATCCCTTTACAATAAAAGCAGGTTAGATATATGTAAATTTCCTTTATAACAGCTATGCAACATTTTATCCAACACAACAAACACTTTACTCCGGCGCTAGGGAAGGACTCAGTAGACCCAATAGGAATGTTCTGGAATTTTCTGGAATATGCACTGCTTGCTGCCCTCAACAGACCGGGGTGGTCCGAATACAGTGGATACAAATGGAGAAACAGAAAAAGGGCGCACCGACCTAGTGCATTATCGTTTAAAATAATTGATTAAAGAAACAAAAATAGGTATCATACTCACAATGGACATAATAACACAGGCATGTCAAACTGAACAAGGTGTATGATCCAAACAACATCTGAGTCCATACGATGGAACCCTGGATGACCAACTGGCTAACGCGTTTCGAGGACACTGGTTGGTTGGCTCTGAGGAAGAGGTTGTGTCCTCGAAACGCGTTAGCCAGTTGGTCATCCAGGGTTCCATCGTATGGACTCAGATGTTGTTTGGATCATACATCTTGTTCAGTTTGACATGCCTGTGTTATTATGTCCATTGTGAGTATGATACCTATTTTTGTTTCTTTAATAAATTATTTTAAACGATTATGCAACCTTTTATGACACATATTTTTTCCAGAGGCAGGTCTACATTTTCCATGGTTTATAGCTTCTTCTTCAAGACCCAGTACATCACATTTAAAGTTACATTATTAATATTCCAAACTTTTTGCCAGCACAGTTTGAAAAAAAGTATCTAAAAAGTATATTAATAAATATCACCAATCACAAATAATTTATAATTCATTGCACATGATTTCTGAGTTACTAACAAAGTACCTACAGTAAATAAGTAAATATTATGGTTGTTATGGTTGTTATGATATATGGGCTTATTTACTAAAAAGAAGTTGACAATATTCACACAACAAATTGTGTAAATATTCACTTCAGTTATCCAGTCATGTATAGGTAAAGAATTTAAAGAAGGATTTAACGATTGGATTTGCAGTGATTATTCATACAATATTTTGTGTGAACATCCTCAAATCATTTAGTAAATTAGCCTTGAAGAAAAAAAAAAAGTAACAGAAATGGATAAAGGACCGTGTAAAGTGTTCACAACCTAGGAAGTCCAAAAAGACAAGCACAGAAGATAAAGACATGTTGATAGCAAAAAAAGATGCTTTGTTGGCAAAAAACAAACAAAACAAACATCAGAAATAAAATATGAATTTGTTTAACCAAGAGTGATTCAGTTTTTATCTAAAACCTTGCTCTTTCTATTATTTTTTTTGTAATGTTAATGGTTTCCACACACGTTGGTCATATCTATGAAAATGTGGAACTAAACCAGAAACCATCATAAACTGAAAATTCTATTTAATTCGTTTTTAATATTTAAAGCAAACTCACTCATCCTTCCATGTCTCAATGCTTTATTTTGCTGAGAAATCACTTTGAAAAACACCTCCTAGCATTTCTAAACAGCTCATCCACTCCCTCATCATATCACGACTCGACTACTGCAACTCCCTCCTCACTGGCCTGCCTCGCCACTGGCTATCCCCGCTTCTGTCCATCCTGAATACGGCTGTCAGACTCATTCACCTTTCCAACCGCTCCGTTTCCGCCACCCCCCTCTGCCAATCCCTCCACTGGCTTCCGATTGCGCAACGGATCAAATTCAAAATCCTAACACTGACGTACAAAGCCGTCCACCATACTGCCCCGAACTACATCACTGACCTAATATCCAAGTACCACCCAACACACACACTCCGCTCCTCACAAGACCTCCTTCTCTCTAGTTCCCTGGTCTCCTCCTCCCATGCCCACCTCCAGGACTTCTCCAGGGTGTCACCCATCCTCTGGAACTCCCTGCCCCAACCCATCAGATTATCACCTACTCTCCTCTCCTTTAGGTGCACCCTGAAAAACCATCTCCTCAGGGAAGCCTACCCCACCCCCTGCTAACCTGCCGACCTCCTCCACTCTTCCTACCACTCCATCCCCCACATCTTTCTCCTCCTGTACCACTATCCCCTCCCTCCTAGATTGTAAGCTCGAAAGAGCAGGGCCCTCAATCCCCTCATGTTTTGCATTGTATTGGTATTGTTCTGTCACATGTTCTGTCCCCCTCTGTAATGTACAGCGCTGAGCGAACTATTGGCGCTTTATTAATACTGTATAATAATAATAATTTCTAGCAGTGGTCATCTTGAGTGAGGACAGATGGCTCTTGTAGCATTTACTTCCTAGAATCTATCTGACCTTAGCTCAGGCATGCAGGAAGGAGGGTGTCCTTAGCTGAGAAAGCCCTCTGCAAGATGAAAGAAAAAAAATGCCCACAAAGCCTCTTAGGATATCTGACATAATTTTGGGCTATGCCAGAAACCAGGAAGCAACTGAATAAATGTGAAAATAAAGATTCCTATCTATTTCCAAAGGCTAGTAGCATAAGGAAATTAAAATAGGTAATATTAATTGAGAGAGTTTCTGAGATCTAATTAAACAAAACAAAGTAATCAGATTGCTTTAAAAATGTTTACTTGTTTTCAGTGAAGTTGTAGAAGTTTTTTTTTTTCAAGCAATCTTTTACATCATGCAGAAACAAAGATATACTGAATATTTGTTGAACACTCTCTTTATGTTTCCAGCTGTATTTACAATCATAATTTAGATTACATTGAAAAAAACTCACAGCAAACACATGCATGGCAAACTGAAAGGCAATACAGTATAAACATAATAAAAAAGTGATCAAATCATAAATTCAAAAGCTGCAACAGTTTTCAGTTTTATGGGACAAATAATGTGTATAACATATACAGTATGTTAGTTTGTCAGATTATATTCTGTAAATATAGCACATAGTATCTTTATTTTCAAGTCTGAGTTTTAAGTATCATCTTGTGAATAATGGAAGTGGCACTGAGAGGCTGATTACAGAGTGCTGCTAAGAATAGCTGGCAGACGTATCAAGATTTTAATCGCAGTGTGAGTTGTATTGCCCTGTGCTGCGAGAAGCAGAATAGCTGTGTTAGGCATTATAGGTAGAACATAAATTGCTGCAAGAAAAGAAGTGAAGATGCTTCTGACATTCATGGCTGTGTAGTTCAAACTATTTTTAAACTAGTACAGTAGACCAGGGGCGGACTGACAACTCATGGGGCCCCCGGGCAATAGGGGATCATGGGGCCCCTGTGTCCTTGCCCAAACTAAAAAAAGCTTATGAAAAAGGTACCAGGGGCATCTCATGGGGCCCCCTACTGACCCCGGGCCCTCAGACAGTGCCCGAGTTTCCAAATGGTCAGTCCGCCCCTGCAGTAGACTCATTTTATGGGATTGAATAGGTTTATGGCTTTTGATTTATACATTTGTTCAGACACCTATTTATCAAGGGTAGTAATTGTAATTTAGCTAAGGCAGGGTTATGGTTGGTAGTGTATATATTTATAGAGGGTCCACACAGGAGCATTATTATCAGAATGGTGCTACTCCTAGATTGTAAGCTCGAAAGAACAGGGCCCTCGATCCCCTCATGTTTTGCATTGTATTGGTATTGTTCTGTCACATGTTCTGTCCCCCTTTGTAATGTACAGCGCTGAGCGAACTATTGGCGCTTTATAAATACTGTATAATAATAATAAATAATACTCATGAGAATTTAGCCAGTTACCCCCTTCCTGTCCGGACACTTTTACCCCTTTCCTGTCCAGGGCAATTTCCAGCTTTCAGCGCTATCACACTTTGAATGACAATTGCGCGGTCATGCAACACTGTACCCATATGAATTTACCATTTTTTTGAGACAGATAAAGCTTTATTTTGGTTGTATTTATTCACCGCTGGGATTTTTATTTTTTTTGCTATGTAAATGAAAAAGTCCAAAAATTTTGAAAAAAAGTGTTTTTCTTATAAAATTTTGCAAATAAATAATATTTCATCATAAATCTTGGCCAAAATGTATTCCGTTATCTTTTTAGTAAAAAAAAATAATAAGCCAAATTAGTTTATAACCAAAAATTATCATTTTTAAACATTTTTTTTACATTTTTATTTTATTTTTTTGTATTATTATATATGTTTTTTTGTTTTTTTTACATACTGTCACCCTGACAGTACAGTGTCACCATGGTGACACTGTACTACTTGTGGGGGGGGGGGGGGTGATGAACATTTTTTTTTTTTTTTACACTGATTGCTTTTACACCTATATAGGATGTAAAAACAATCATTTCTCTTTCTCTCTGTCTGCATTCTTGCAGCCATTGAGAACTACTGAGTGAGCTGTGATTGGTCACAGCTTGTCACATGGTACAAGGCTGTTGTGAATAGCCTTGTACCATGTGACCTCTGTGATCATTTACAGATTTCACACGTAGCAAGCAATGATGTCACAAGTGACATCTTGCTTACTACTTTGCATGTGATCACTGAGTGGCCAATCAGTGATCACATGATCAGGACCTCGTACAGAGGTCCCGTCCGATGATCGGTATTTCACTGTGTCCGGAGGACACAACGGGCACTGGATCACTGGGAGCGCGTACAGCTAGAAATGGCGGGTGCCGTTTATGAACGGCAACCCGCCCCTGGAGTGCCACCGTCTTGCCGTTTATAAACAGTAGACATACTGCAAGTGGTTAACTGTACTGTAGATTTTAGGTACACCTGTCATGAGAGAGCTATCTGGGCTGCAATTCCTGACTTTGCCTTCTGGAATATGAAGTCCCTGGTTGTCATACTGGTGCATTGGCTTCAGTTTATTCTTAGAATAGGTTCACACTGTAGCTGTCACAAATAAAAAAAAAAAACTTGACCATGCGGTGCTCCCCCCTGGCTTTGTTACTTCACAGTATACTGTGAATGGGAAAACTACAAATTCCAACAGCCTTTTCAGCTGTTGGCTTGTAGTTCTCAATGAACTACTATGGCGCTGTTGAGCTCTGTAGTAATTCATTCATTCTCCCTGTCAGAGTGTATCTCCTTGCCCGTACGAGGTATGGGCACACAGATATTATTATTATTATTATTATTACTACGAGTTTATATAGCGCCAAAGGGTTTGCTCAGCGCTGTAGGTCTGCTGGAGCCTTGCACGGCGCCAGCAACCTGCCGATCGCTGGTGCAATGCTTTCCAGGAAAAACAAAAAATAGTAAATGCATTTTCTTTTACCAGCAAAAAAAATTAGCATTCAATATTTTTTGCTAAAAGGTGAACTTGTCCTTTAACCTCCCTGGCGGTCTGATTATTTCAGATTTTTGGTGCTGAAAGCGGTACCATTATTCTGCATGGAAATAGGTTTTTTTTTTATTGTAGGCTGTAATTTTTAGGAATAACTCCCTGAAATCTGTCCGAACAAGAGTCTAGTAAACATCCCGGGTATGTTAAAACTTGAAACACAAAATCATAAATTATAATTTAATAAATAATCATAAAAATAATAATATAATAATAATACATTTAATTTAATAATATAATCAAACCAAAAACACTGAAATGTGAAATATAGCGCCAAGTTCGCACATCGCTGAGCAAAGTCGCAAAATCGTTTTCATTGTTTGATGATGAATTTCCCCCACGAATCATTATCACTCAATTCTGCAAGTGGTTCTGATTTACTATCGCTGTTCTCTAGCCGGTCTAAAACCGCTTTTGACCTAAAGGGACGCTTTTTGGACGCCATGGACATTTTCATCAGTTTCATCAGTTTCCAGGCAATAAGAACAGTAAAAATGCAGGCAGATCACAGGACAAAGCACTCGGGACAAAATGTATGTGAAATGGTTTGATACAGGAATGTTTTACTATGTGATTTTAGTGATTTTAGTGAATGTCACTTTTTGTCATTTTTGAATTTCCCGCCGTTCCGTCCCCCGTACGTCCCGACGCTCACAGGGGACGGAACCCAGATGATAGATGCCGGCATCCGCTGGATTACATTGTCGGGGACACTGCAGGAGGGACATCGCGGGAGCGCAGGACAAGGTAAGTGATCGAGGGATCGTGGAACAGCGCCGCATGGTATTCCCGAGTGTAGCTCGGGGTTACCGCTTGTGGTACTGAAACCTTACCCCGAGCTACACTCGGGAATACCGCCAGGGAGGTTAAAATAATGAAAGCAACCTACCAACCACAGCTTATGTATTTACATTGTTGCCATGACTTTTTTTAAACTTTTTTTATTGAGAATAAAAGTTGTTGAAATTTCTAGCATATTTCCTTGTGTTGGCTATTGGTAACAGACTCTTGGGCCTGGCTTGGCAGTTAAAAGATCATTTGATGCTTAACCTCTCTGGCGGTATTCCCGAGTGTAGCTCGGGGTAAAGTCTCTGTACCAAAAGCGGTAACCCCCCGAGCTACACTCGGGCTTACCATGCGGCGTTGCATAGGGAGTCCCTGCAGAGCTTACCTTGTCCTTCGCTCCCGCGATGTGTCCCCTGCAGCGTCCCCGGCCATCTCCTCCGGCCGATGCCGGCATCCGGCTTCTGTGTTCCGGTCCCTGTGACGTCGGGACGTATGGGCGCCGCCGGTGGTGGGAAATTTGAAAAATTTTTTAAAAATTTCATTTTTTTTAAAACTAATTTTACATAGTAAAACATTGCTGTTTCAACCCATTTCACATATATTTTGTCCCGAGTGCTTTGTCCGGCACCCTGCCTGCATTTTGACTGTTCTTTCTGCCTGGAAACTGAGAAAAGTCCATGGTGTCCAAAAAGTGTCCCTTTAGGTCAAAATCAGTTTTAGACCAGCTAGAGAACAGCGATAGTAAATCAGAACCACTTGCAGAATTGAGTGATAATGATTTGTGGGGAAATTCATCATCAGACACTGAAAACAATTTTGCGACTTTGCTCAGCGATGTGCAAACTTGGCGCTATATTTCAAATTTCAGTGTTTTTGGTTTGATTATATTATTGACTTAAATGTATTATTATATTATTTTTTATGATTATTTATTAAATTATAATTTATGATTTTGTGTTTCAAATTTTATCCTACCCGGGATGTTTAATAGACTCTTGTTCGGATAGATTTCAGTGAGTTATTCCTAAATATTACAGCCTACAATAAAAAAACTACATATTTCCATGCAAAATAATGGTACCGCTTTCAGCACCAAAAATCTGAAATAATCATACCGCTAGGGAGGTTAACTAATAACAAAGAAACTCTAAAAAAGACACCATCCTGTAAAGCAGCGGTTCTCAACCTGGGGGTCGCGACCCCTTTGGGGGTCGAACGACCATTTCCCAGGGGTCGCCTAAGACCATCGGAAAACACATATTTCCGATGGTCTTAGGAACCGAGACACCGCTCCTCTGACTCAGTCGATGTGTGGGCGGGATGACACGCTGCCCTGTCACCTGGCCACACCTCCGGGATCCCTCAACAACTCCGCCTCCTCGCCGCTGATTGGCCACCGGAACTGTAGCTCAGGAGAGGCACACAGGCGGCCAATCACCGGCGAGGAGGTGGAGCTTGGAGAGGAGGAGCCGAGCGGCAGCGCGCGTAGATCTAAGAAGATCGAGGGAACTGCCGGAGTAAGTGAAGAGGAGAGCGGCCAGAGAAGGAAGACAGCTGACAGGTAAGTGAGAGAGCGAGCCCAGGCTAGAGCAGGGGTCAGCAAGGTAAGTATCCTTGGTGTCAGTGGGAGGAATAGTGCCCCATCATTTGTGTGACTAATACCAACAATGGGGCACTATTTCTCCAACTGACACCAATAATGGGGCACTATTTCCTCCCCCCCCCGCACTGACACCAATGATGGGGCACTGTTCCTCCCCCCCACTGACACCAACGATGGGGCACTATTCCTCCCCCCCACTGACACCAACGATGGGGCACTATTCCTCCCCCCCACTGACACCAACGATGGGGCACTATTCCTCCCCCCACTGACACCAAGAATGGGGCACTATTCCTCCCCCCACCGACACCAACGATGGGGCACTATTCCCCCCCCTGACCCCAAAGATGGGGCACTATTTCCCCCTCCACCACACTGACATCAATGATGGGGCACTATTCCCCCCACTGACACCAACGATGGGGCACTATTCCCCCCACTGACACCAACGATGGGGCACTATTCCCCCCACTGACACCAACGATGGGGCACTATTCCCCCCACTGACACCAACGATGGGGCACTATTCCCCCCACTGACACCAACTATGGGGCACTATTCCCCCCACTGACACCAACGATGGGGCACTATTCCTCCCACTGACACCAACGATGGGGCACTATTCATCCCACTGACATCAGTGATGGGGCACTACTCCTTCCACTGACACCAATGACATGGCACTAGTCCTCCCACTGCAAAATTACAGTTATGAAGTAGCAACGAAAATAATTTTATGGTTGGGGGTCACCACAACATGAGGAACTGTATTAATGGGTCGCGGCATTAGAAAGGTTGAGAATCACTGCTGTAAAGAGTCTCACTTGCTCCTATCATATACTTCCATTTCACTTATGGGTCACTGCAGGATGTAAAAGTACTTTTGTCACGCAAATTATCTGGTGATAGTGGACCTGGTCAGTACTCAACTGTATGATCTGATTTTTGCCAGAAAAACTGACCTGCTTCTAAGGACTGTGTAGAGTTTGAAGAACTAATAATAGTGATGTTAATGCACTTACTGACAACAGCACCTTTGTTTTTTTTTAGCAAAGCCGTGATGGACTTTCTGGTAGACCTGTGCAGCCAATACCACTTGAATCCCGCTCAACACGCTCTAGAAGCTCGTTCTGGAGCATCACAGCAACCTTTTCTTTTAAGGCCAAACACTCTTATTGGAACTTTGGATTTACAAACAATTTTTCTGAAGGAGAAAGTGACAGAAGTGAAAGTCAGAAAACCGGCTCCAAAGATTCCTGAGGTGAGAGGTTCAGATGTTTTATGTTAAAGCAAGTAAATACCTCAACTCCAGTTAGTGATACTAAACAAATGTATTTTTTGCTCCATAAGACGCACCTAGGTTTTAGAGGAGGATAACAAGGGAAAAAATATTCTGAACCAATGGACTGCAGACATAGTACAGGAAATGACCAGAGATTGTTGATGTACTACAGGAAAAGAATAGAGACTGCAGACATAGTACAGGAGATGACCAGAGACTGCAGACACAGTACAGGAGATGACCAGAGACTGCAGACATAGTACAGGAGATGACCAGAGACTGCAGACATAGTACAGGGGATGACCAGAGACTGCAGACATAGTACAGGAGATGACCAGAGACTGCAGACATAGTACAGGGGATGACCAGAGACTGCAGACATAGTACAGGAGATGACCAGAGACTGCAGACATAGTACAGGAGATGACCAGAGACTGCAGACATAGTACAGGAAATGACCAGAGATTGTTGATGTACTACAGGAAAAGAATAGAGACTGCAGACATAGTACAGGAGATGACCAGAGACTGCAGACATAGTACAGGAGATGACCAGAGACTGCAGACACAGTACAGGAGATGACCAGAGACTGCAGACATAGTACAGGAGATGACCAGAGACTGCAGACATAGTACAGGGGATGACCAGAGACTGCAGACATAGTACAGGAGATGACCAGAGACTGCAGACATAGTACAGGAGATGACCAGAGACTGCAGACACAGTACAGGAGATGACCAGAGACTGCAGACACAGTACAGGAGATGACCAGAGACTGCAGACACAGTACAGGAGATGACCAGAGACTGCAGACACAGTACAGGAGATGACCAGAGACTGCGGACACAGTACAGGAGATGACCAGAGACTGCGGACACAGTACAGGGGATGACCAGAGACTGCGGACAGTACAGGGGATGACCAGAGACTGCGGACATAGTACAGGAGATGGCCAGAGAGCAGCTACAGTTTTTTCAGTCAGCTGGAACGCCACTTTAAGGGGCAGCTGCTTTGGGCCCTGCACTGCTGACTTGGACTCTTTCTCTCTTCTGCCACAGAAGAGCTGAGCGGCCAGTCCGGTATTCTAACATAGCGGCGGGGGGGGGGGGGGGGGGGAGGCCGGGTCAATATTCGCTCCGTAAGACGCACAGATATTTCCCCCCATTTTGTTTCTGTCTGATAAAACTAATTTGGCATCTGTTGATGTCTGTTTCTGCAGACTCACTTTTACTGCTCATGTTCCATTGGAGAACTGCCATATTACACACGTTGATACACGTTACCAAACACTGTTCACTTTGCAGACTTTCCGAAATTCAGAGAGGCAGGCTAACCAGACTTCCCCAGTTATAAATGAAAGCCCAAATAACAGAGAGGATAATCTAAATGACTTACATTATGTGCAGAGAAGCTTGTGTTCCAGGGGCCAGCATAGTAAGAAGTGATGCTTTTCCATGTGCTTCCTTGAATGTCTGGCAGACAACTTAATTGAACAAGCTTCTAACCCAGGGGTGGGCAAACTTTTTGACTTGAGGGCCGCAATGGGTTCATATATTGGACCCAGGGGCCGGACCAAGAGTAGATGAATGATGTGTATGTGTCATCCATAGTAAGTATACAGTTGCAAGAAAAAGTATGTGAACCCCTTGGGATTACTTGGAGTTTTGCATGAATTGGGCATAAAATGTGCTCTGAATGTCATCTAAGTCACAACAATAGAAGAACACAGTCTGCTGAACATAATACTACACAAACATTAGATGTTGCCATGGTTTAATTGCACATAACATGTAAACATTCACAGTGCAGGGAGGAAAAAGTATGTGAGGCCCTAGCTTAATGACTTCTCCCAGAGCTAATTGGAGCCAGGAGTGAGCCAACCTTGACTCCAATCAGTGTGATGATATTGGATGTGTTGCTGACAGCTGTCCTGCCCTTAAAAAACACACACCTGTTTTGGGTTTACTGGTTTCAAGAAGCACTGTGTGATGTGAACCATGCCTCTCAGAAAAGAGCTCTCAGAAGACCTACCATCAAGAATTGTTGACTTGCATGAAGCTGGAAAGGGTTTCAAAAGTATCTCCAAAAGCCTTGATGTTCATGTGTCCACGGTAAGACAGACTGTCTACAAATGGAGAAAGTTTAGCACTGTTGCTACTCTCCCTAGGCATGGTCGTCCTGTAAAAATGACTGCAAGAGCACAGCGCAGAATGCTGCATGAGGTAAAGAAGAATCCCAGAGTGTCAGCTAAAGACCTACAGAAATCTCTGGCACATGCTAACATTTTTGTTGACACATCTACAATAAGGAAAACATTAAACAAGAATGGAGTACATGGGAGGACACCACGGAGGAAGCCATTGCTGTCCAAAAAGAAGATTGCAGCACGTTTGAAGTTTGCAAAAGAGCACCTGGATGTTCCACAGCACTACTGGCAAAATATACTGTGGACAGATGAAACCAAGATTGAGTTGTTTGGGAAGAACACACAACACTATGTGTGGGGAAAAAAAGGCACAGCACACCAACATCAAAACCTCATCCGACTGTGAAACATGGCGGAGGGAGCATTATGGTTTGGGGCTGCTTTGCTCCCTCAGGGCCTGGATGGATTGTTGTCATTGATGGGAAAATGAATTCCAGAGTTTATCAAGACATTTTGCAGGAAAACGTACGACCATCTGTCCGCCAACTGAAGCTCCGCAGAGGATGGGTGATGCAACAGGACAATGACCCAAAGCATACAAGTAATTCAACAAAACAATGGCTGCAAGAGTACAGAATACGCCTTCTGGAGTGGCCCAGTCAGGGTCCTGACCTCAACCCGATTGAAATGCTGTGGCATGACCTTAAGAGAGCGATTCACACCAGACATCCCAAGAATATTGCTACACTGAAACAGTTTTGTGAAGAGGAGTGGTCCAAAATGACTCCAGATCGTTGGGGAGGTCTGATCTGCAATTACAGGAAATGTTTGGTTGAGGTTATTGCTGCCAAAGGAGGGTCAACCAGTTATTAAGTCCAAAGGTTCACTTACTTTTTCCTCCCTGCACTGTGAATGTTTACATGTTATGTGCAATTAAACCATGGCAACATCTAATGTTTGTGTAGTATTATGTTCAGCAGACTGTGTTCTTCTATTGTTGTGACTTAGATGACGTTCAGAGCACATTTTATGCCCAATTCATGCAAAACTCCACGTAATCCCAAGGGGTTCACATACTTTTTCTTGCAACTGTAGTAATATTCCCCCATAGTAAGCATAGTAATTAATCCCCCATATAGTAATTCATCCCCCATAGTAATTCATCCCCCATATAGTAATTCATCCCCCATAGTAATTCATCCCCCATATAGTAATTCATCCCCCATATAGTAATTCATCCCCCATAGTAATTCATCCCCCATATAGTAATTCATCCCCCATAGTAATTCATCCCCCATATAGTAATTCATCCCCCATATAGTAATTCATCCCCTATAGTAATTCATCCCCCATATAGTAATTCATCCCCCATATAGTAATTCATCCCCCATAGTAATTCATTCCCCATATAGTAATTCATCCCCCATATAGTAATTCATCCCCCATATAGTAATTCATCCCCCATAGTAATTCATCCCCCATATAGTAATTCATCCCCCATATAGTAATTCATCCCCCATATAGTAATTCATCCCCCATAGTAATTCATCCCCCATATAGTAATTCATCCCCCATAGTAATTCATCCCCCATATAGTAATTCATCCCCTATAGTAATTCATCCCCCATATAGTAATTCATCCCCCCTATAGTAATTCATCCCCCCTATAGTAAGTCACCCCCCATATTAAGTCCCCAAGTCCCCCCTGTGTCAATTCACTTACCTTTGCTCCGCGCGTTCCTCTCGCTGTGTTCCCGCGCCGTTCCGCTCTTCTGGGTGGACTGTGAGAGGAGCCTAGCTCCCCTCACGTTCCTCACGCTGCCCCGCCTACACACATTCTGACAGCCGATGTTTGCCACGCTCCGCGGGCCGGATTAAAAGGTCCGCCGGGCCGTTGCCCATTGCTGTTCTAACCACTGCTCACTTAGAACTAAAATTTTGAAATAACCATTTGCCCAGATTGATCTCGCACAATAAATCTAACCTCCAATAAAGGATGATTGGCCTATAGCCCCCAACACGGATTGGCTGTTAACACTTTTATTGCAACCATCAAAAATTATCATTTTAATTCTTACAAACTGATTCACGTAGGAACACTGTTGGTGCTCCATTGGGCAGCAGAGAGCTGCAGCAGTCTTTTGATCTGTTTGGGAAACCCAGCAGAAGTCTAATGCTCCATCATTCTAATTCCAAATTGTGCATTTGCATTGCCTAGCAAACAACACAGATACATCAGAATCACCCACATGCTTCTCTGTGCAGGCTCTACAATAACATACAGCCAGAGTTTGTTTTAGGGTGTAGCGCTGTGTGCTTGTAGAACTGCTGTATTTGATCTTCCCAAATCCCTAAATAGGTGTTTAAAATGATGAGTAGTAAATATACCCTGTGCATTCCTCTCTAGGAGATGATAGGCTTATTTTAATGGATCCCAGATTAAAGGAAAGTTTAATGTTTTCTGACTTTTGACTCATATAAAGGAAATTATATTAACAATGCTTAAGTACACATACATATTCTTTCTTTTTTTGTGAGTGTGTAAGTGGTCAAGCCCATTAACTGACAATGGCATCTATAATAATTTTAGTGTTGTAATGCAAAGTTAATAATAAACACAAGCCAGTGAAATTAGCAGGCAGCTATACCTATACTATGGGTAGTACAATGCAGTCTGCACTGAATGTAGGTCTAGATCAGTGGTACTCAACCTTCCTAATGCCGCGACCCTTTAATACAGTTCCTCATGTTGTGGTGACCCCCAACCATGAAATTATTTACCCAGTAATTATAATTCATGAGTGTCGTTTTACCTCCAATACTGCTGCTTTCAACACAGTAGCTGCTTTCAACACAGTAGCTGCTTTTAACAGAGTAGCTGCTTTCAACACAGCAGCTACTTTCTACACAGTAGCTGCTCTTTACACATCGGAAATATGTGTTTTTGCCGATGGTCTTAGGCGACCCCTGTGAAAGGGTTTTTCGACCCCCAAAGGGGTCGCGACCCACAGGTTGAGAACCACTGGTCTAGATTAAACTCATCATACAGTTTAAGAGTATACTTCCTTAGTAGTACAGGATCACATACATTAGAGTCTGAATTCTACTGGTTCTAGGAGCAATAAACAGTTTATTAATATGTCACGCAATATATATATATATATATATATATATATATATATATACTCAGGGGCGGACTGACCATTTGGAAACTCGGGTACTGCCTGAGGGCCCGGGGCCAGTAGGGGGCCCCATGAAATGCCCCTGGTACCTTTTTCATAGGCTTTTTTGAGTTTGGGCAAGGACACAGGGGCCCCATGATCCCCTATTGCCCGGGGGCCCCATTAGTTGTCAGTCCGCCCCTGTATATACTGTATATACGCTATATTGTCAAAATCATTGGATTCAGGTGTTCCAATCACCTCCATGGCCACAGGTGTATGAAATCAAGCAACTAGGCATGCAGACTACTTGTACAAACATTTGTGAAAGAATGGGTCACTCTCAGGAACTAAGTGAATTCAAGCGTGGTACTGTGATAGGTTACCACCTGTGCAATAAGTCCATCCATAAAATTTCCTTAGTGCTAAATATTCCACGGTCAAATGTTAGTGCTATTATATCAAAGTGGAAGCAACTGGGAATGACAGCAACTCAGCCATGAAGTGGTAGGCCCCATAAAATGACAGAGAGGGGTCAGTGCATGTTCTCAGAAATTGCCACCTGTCTGCAGAGTCAATAGCTAAAGACCTTCAAACTTCATGTGGCCTTCAGGTTAGCACAACAACAGTTCATAGAGATCTTCAGGGAATGGATTTCCATGGCCGAGCAGCTGCATCTAAGCCTTACATTACCAAGTGCAATGCAAAGTGGTCGGATCCAGTGGTGTAAAGCACGCCACCACTGGACTCTAAAGCAGTGGAGACGTGTTCCCTGGAATGACAAAATCATGCTTCTCTATCTGGCAATCCGATGGACATGTCTGGGTTTGGCGGTTGCCAGGAAAACGGTACTTACTTGACTACATTGTGCCAAGTGTAAAGTTTGGTGGAGGGGGGATTATTATGTGGGGTTGTTTTTCAGGGGTTGGAATTTGCCCCTTAGTTCCAGTGAAAAGAACTATTAAGGCGTCAGCATACCAAGACATTTTGAACAATTTCATGCTCTCAACTTTGTGGGAACAGTTTGGGGATGGCCCCTTCCTGTTGTAACATGACTGCGCACCAGTGTGCAAAGCATGGTCCATAAAGACATGGATGAGCGAGTTTGGGGTGGAGGAAGTTGACTGGCCTGCACAGAGGCTTGACCTCAACCCAATAGAACACCTTTGGGATGAATTTGGGATGAATTAGAGCAGAGACTGCGAGCCAGGCCTTCTTGTCCAACATCAGTGCCTGACCTCACAAATTTGCTTCTGGAAGAATGGTCACACATTCCCATAGACACCCTCCTAAACCTTGTGGACAGCCTTCCCAGAAGAGTAAATTGTAGCAATAATGAGCGCTCTCAGATAGCAGCTGATACACTCGGGTAACCACATAAAACCTTCAGTATAAAATAAGTAATAATAAAGTGCAGCGCTAAATAAATCAGTGAAAGTAAAGTCCCAATATAATTCAATACACAATCGGTGTTGTGAATAGTGCCAGTCAGTGTATCCTTTTTACGTAGTGCTCCATGCAAATGTTAAAATTATGCCCTTACCAGAAGTGCATAGATTATGCGCATTGATAAATCAGAGTAGTAAGGTATGCGTCTGGGACATCCGTCTCCAATTGGGCAGCTCCGCAGTAAGTGGATGATGTCTGCTCCAGATGTCTCCTTAGGGATGAGCAGGGTCAGCCACCTGATTACAGGAATTCCCCCTCTTTGGATATTGAAGAACTTCCCAGGTTCTGCATACTTAAAGCCTCCGTATAGGAGTCATAAGAAAAGTGCTCATAGCGTAATATTGCCAGGAAATTGAATTTATTACTGCAGCAAGTTTCACAATAAAAAGTAATAAAAAGGTACACTGACCAGTAATATGAGTAGCTGCCGGACCAGTTTATGGCTCCGGTGGTTAAAAATCACAGCGTATTGACTCCTTAGGCCTTTCGTGCAACTGCACATCTTCAGAGGAATGTCAACACTGATTCCCTCTTCCCAGAAGAGCTGAAGTTGTTATAGCTGCAAAGGGTTGGCCAACTCAGTATTGAACCCTACGGACTAAGACTGGGATGCCATTAAAGTTCATGTGCGTGTAAAGGCAGACGTATATATATATTTACACTAAGTATTGGGACGTCTGCCTTTACACCACTGCATTCGACTCTTTGCATTGCACTTGGTGATGTAAGGCTTGGATGCAGTGGCCATGGAAACCCATTCAATGAAGCTCTCTATGCACTGTTGATGTGCTAATGTGAAGGCCACATGCAGTTTGGAGGTCTTTAGCTATTGACTCTGCAGACAGTTGGCGACTTCTGCGTACTGTGCGCTTCAGCATGCACTGACCCCGCTCTGTCATTTTACGTGACCTACCACTTTGTGGCTGAGTTTTTTTTTTTGTTTTTTTTTTTAAATTGAAATATTTATTGATTTTCCAGTGGCTGAGTTATTGCTGTTCCCAGTTGCTTACACTTTGTTATAATACCACTAATAGTTGACCGTGGAATATTTAGTAGCAGGGAAATAGGTTGCAACCTATCACAGTATCACGCTTGAATTCACTGAGCTCCTGTGAGCGACCCATTCTTTCACAAATGTTTGTAGAAGCAGTCAGCATGCCTAGGTGCTTGAGTTTATACACCTGTGGCCATGGAGGTGATTGGAACACCTAAATCCAATGATCTTGAGGGGTATCCCATGTCTTTTGGCAATATAGTGTACATACATATTTATCTTAATTTTTTGATATTTACAAGACTTAGAGAGCAATTGGGCAGTATGTGAGATGTCTTCCAGAAAATTCCATTAAACAAAGTTGCACAGTTTTTCTGTTTTTGTGAGATTTTGCTTCATTCCCAACAGTCTATATTGGGGTCTATGTATATTGTTACATTCTATAAGTGTAACAAAATATACATAGTTACACTTATATTTAAAACATGTACGTACTTTGACACCCCCTGATCTCTATCAGTGGGGTATCAAAGCATGTGCATGTTTTAAATATAAGTGTAACTATGTATATTTATTTGCAAGAGTTCTTCTGGCAGTTGGATTGTTGGAAAGAAGCACATCAGTTTATAACTCTCTTGAAAACTGTACAGAACAAACTAATTTCCCAGCTTTCAGCCCTGGTAGCCAACAAAGCTAATCTAATTAAAACATAGAGCTCTCATTGACATACTATAAATTTTCAAATGTATGTAAAAACCATACTCACTACATAGTGTTGCAAATGTGCTTCTACAAACATTTGTTTAGGGTAAGGGAATATGTTAGCACACGATCATGTTTTAGACCAGTGTTTATCATCCTTTTTTGCAGTCCGGGCATCCTTTAAAAGCATGCAAAATCTTGAGGCACCCCAGTTTAAAGTGTAAAATACATAAAAGTTACTTATGAAAAGGAATCTGAGTTTGAAATAAAGCATACAAACTCCTTGATGAAAATATCTTCACTTAAGATGCCCCCCTTTCACATCAGAGGTCCTCCCATCACATCAGAGGTCACCCATTACATCTGGATCATGCTTTCACATCAGAGGCCGCCCCCCCCATCAAATCAGAGTCCCCCCTTCACATCAGAGTTACTCCCTCACATCAGAGGCCACATCACATTAAAGTTCCTCTATACATGAAAGCCCGTCATTCATCAGAGGTGATCAGAGGCTGCCTGCATATAAGTCCTCCCATCACATCAAAATCCACCCATCACAGAACCCCTCAATCACACAATCCCCCTATCACAGAGCCCTCTAGTCAGACAGCCCCCCCCCATCAGGAAGCCCCCCCAATTACACACTCCCCCCATCATAGAGCCTCCTATCACACAGTCCCCTTTTCATATCAGAGCCCTACCCTTTGGCATCAGCAGCATGGCAGAGGGCAGGAGGTGGGGGAGGTCTGGCAGCATGGCAGAGGGCATGAGGTGGGGTAGGTCTGCAGAAGTGAGACTTTCTTCTCCTGAAATCTGGGGACGGCCCTACATGCTGAGTGACCTGGTTCAGAGTCATGTGTTGCCATGGTGTAAGCAAGCTGACCACCATTATCATAGCAATGAATGAAGGCACGTGTCCTGGCCCTATAGTGTCACTGGTTGTTAGGGGTCTGGCTTCGAGCCTGCCTGCACAATGATAATTCATGCTGATCAGGAGCAAACTGGGTCTCCTGCTTTCGGCACCCTGGGGGAACCGTTATAGCACCTTGGTCAAGGAAAACACTGTTTTCCAAGACAAGCACTTGCTTGTGTTTCAGCATGTCTCTGCTTTTTTTGTTTTGGATACTGCAAGCAATTTCAGCAGATGTTGAAGTCTGTGAGCACATCCTGACATCTTTAAGAGAAGTCTTTAGGAATGATTCTTTCACTTCTTAATGCCTGTATAGAATTTGGGAAGCATTTACGAAGCATTTTCTCTGGTCTTAAAGGCAATGGTCAACTTAGTAAGGTTTTAAAAAAATCAAGTTATGCTGCCAAAACTTAATACATTTATGGAGAATTTGGTAAGTTCTAAAACACAAAAACTCTGTGAGCTAGCCCAAAGGGACCATCAAACATTTATTTATTTATTTCAGGTACTTATATAGCGCCATCAATTTACGCAGCACTTTACATACATATATTGTGCATTCACATCAGTCCCTAACTCTCAAGGGGCGTACAATCTAAGGTCCTTAACTCACATTCATACATACACATACTTTCTAATTTTCATGTTCAGCTGCTACATTATTTAAGGAAATATAGCCTTTATCAACTGGAAAACATCTGGGGCCTTACTCATTTGAAATTCGTAGAGCTGAATATTAGGATTATTGTTACTGCATTACTAGGATTCCTTCTTATTCATGGTGCAAAAATTGTTTCTGTTTTTAACCATTATAACTGTTCTAACTGTCCCATAAAAAGACTTTTAAGTTTCAATCACATGACCTTCAAGCCTTTCTCATCTCTCTAAGCCATGTCTGGTTGAAAAATTGGGATGGTGCATATTCCCAGGGTCATGCTACATGCTACATGCTACATTACTATGCAAGATTGCTGTAAGTAACACCCACCAACACTTTTGTTCCAACATGACAACACCCATACTGTCAAGAACAGCTACACCACTGACAGCAGCTAAGGTGATACGGAGTGCCATGTAGCCTTCAAAAAATTTTAAAAATATCCATAGAGCAGCGATCAGAAGGGGAGGAGAAGAGTGATGCATTTTCAAGCAAGACATGATGCACTGCATGTGTACTTAGTGGCAATATGAGAATAGAATCCATCTTTAATACATTAATAGCCACATGTGGAGGAGTAAGAGGGTCACATGAGGCCCCCCAAAAAACACTAGCTAGACAAGCATGAGCTAAGTGTTAAGTGTGTTGATTTGGGAAAATTAAGAGTTCCGTATCTCTTCTAGGGTTAAAATTAAGAGTTCCGTATATCTTCTATGGTTAAAATTAAGAGTTCCGTATCTCTTCTAGGGTTAAAATTAAGAGTTCCATATCTCTTCTAGGGTTAAAATTAAGAGTTCCGTATCTCTTCTAGGGTTAAAATTAAGAGTTCCGTATATCTTCTAGGGTTAAAATTAAGAGTTCCATATCTCTTCTAGGGTTAAAATTAAGAGTTCCGTATCTCTTCTAGGGTTAAAATTAAGAGTTCCGTATCTCTTCTAGGGTTAAAATTAAGAGTTCCGTATCTCTTCTAGGGTTAAAATTAAGAGTTCCGTATCTCTTCTAGGGTTAAAATTAAGAGTTCCGTATCTCTTCTAGGGTTAAAATTAAGAGTTCCGATCTCTTCTAGGGTTAAAATTAAGAGTTCCGTATCTCTTCTAGGGTTAAAATTAAGAGTTCTGTATCTCTTCTAGGGTTAAAATTAAGAGTTCCGTATCTCTTCTAGGGTTAAATGGTAAGTGTTCAGGTAGTGGAAGTTTAAGTGTTAGGGTTGTGACTTATTGTAGAGGATACTTTTTTTGCTGTTTTGGGAGTTGTAGATGCTTTGTTTAAGCCCCATGCCAAAAAAATATGACACAAAGATCTTAGATTTTATTGTATTTGTTGCCAGTAGCCTAGCCAGTATGCAATGCAATACATGTTACCTTTTCTAAGTAGTACATTTCATATTTGCTTTTTTCTCCACATTTTCTTGTGTGTGATTTTAGATACAAATTAACTGGAAAAGCTTTCAGCGTCAAATAGTCGGACGTTTTTACTAAACCTTATAACCTCAGTTGTCTAAAAGATCATAGATGAACATCTACTGAAATGTACATATTCTTCATAGAACCTGCTATTTATTTGGAAGTCAAGATTCATTTTCTCCATCTTATGTATTGCAATTTGTTTGACAACCCATAGATAATGCTGAAGAAACTGCTAGATGCCCTCATGAGGTTCATGCAGAAGAATGGGACCTTTGGGGATGCAGGCTTTGGTGGTTTTCAGAACTCATATTTTCTAATTGAATATAGAAATCATCTTTAAAGAGAGTTTGTGGCCTGACATTTCAACAAAAATATTTACATAAGAATATATGTGATGTTAATTTTGTATGTACCTTTTTACGAGTAAAAGCCTCCTTTGTGTAGATATCCAAAAGCCTAGAGACTGCTGTTGAAAACCACTGTCAGCAGCTCCAGTTGACTCAGAGCTGCCACTCAAGTGACACTCTATTGTGTTCCACTTCACATCTTTCCCATTAGCTATGTAAAAGTTTGTTAAAAGTGAGGGGAGGAGGTAAGCCAGCAAGGACAACAACTATACAATCCCAAAAGAGTAGAAGGCTATTACATGACAGAAGGGTGGGGACTATACTAGAGTATTGACTCGGCAATGTTTTTTAGCAAGCACAATGTAATAGAATTTAAAAAATAATTTTAAAGGAAAGAAAAACACTGCAAGTAAGCATTTAAAATAAGTTGTTTCTCTGTGCTTTTACCTGCAATTTTTTAAGTTGGTGACATAGACTCTTTGAGTTTACATGACCAATCCATGTACACAGGGGCGGACTGACCATTTGGAAACTCGGACACTGCCTGAGGGCCTGGGGTCAGTAGGGGGCCCCATGAGATGCCCCTGGTACCTTTTTCATAGGCTTTTTTGAGTTTGGGCAAGGACACAGGGGCCCCATGATCCCCTATTGCCCGGGGGCCCCATGAGTTGTCAGTCCGCTCCTGGGGCGGACTGACCATTTTGAAACTCAGGCACTGCCCGAGGGCCCAGGGTCAGTAGGGGGCCCCATGAGATGCCCCTGGTACCTTTTTCATAGGCTTTTTTGAGTTTGGGCAAGGACACAGGGGCCCCATGATCCCCTATTGCCCGGGGGCCCCATGAGTTGTCAGTCCGCTCCTGGGGCGGACTGACCATTTTGAAACTCAGGCACTGCCCGAGGGCCCAGGGTCAGTAGGGGGCCCCATGAGGTGCCCCTGGTACTTTTTTCATAGGCTTTTTTGAGTTTGGGCAAGGACACAGGGGCCCCATGATCCCCTATTGCCCGGGGGCCCCATGAGTTGTCAGTCCGCTCCTGGGGCGGACTGACCATTTTGAAACTCGGGCACTGCCCGAGGGCCCGGGGTCAGTAGGGGGCCCCATGAGATGCCCCTGGTACTTTTTTCATAGGCTTTTTTGAGTTTGGGCAAGGACACAGGGGCCCCATGATCCCCTATTGCCTGGGGGCCCCATGAGTTGTCAGTCCGCTCCTGGGGCGGACTGACCATTTTGAAACTCAGGCACTGCCCGAGGGCCCAGGGTCAGTAGGGGGCCCCATGAGATGCCCCTGGTACCTTTTTCATAGGCTTTTTTGAGTTTGGGCAAGGACACAGGGGCCCCATGATCCCCTATTGCCCGGGGGCCCCATGAGTTGTCAGTCCGCTCCTGGGGCGGACTGACCATTTTGAAACTCAGGCACTGCCCGAGGGCCCAGGGTCAGTAGGGGGCCCCATGAGATGCCCCTGGTACCTTTTTCATAGGCTTTTTTGAGTTTGGGCAAGGACACAGGGGCCCCATGATCCCCTATTGCCCGGGGGCCCCATGAGTTGTCAGTCCGCTCCTGGGGCGGACTGACCATTTTGAAACTCAGGCACTGCCCGAGGGCCCAGGGTCAGTAGGGGGCCCCATGAGGTGCCCCTGGTACTTTTTTCATAGGCTTTTTTGAGTTTGGGCAAGGACACAGGGGCCCCATGATCCCCAATTGCCCGGGGGCCCCATGAGTTGTCAGTCCGCTCCTGGGGCGGACTGACCATTTTGAAACTCAGGCACTGCCCGAGGGCCCGGGGTCAGTAGGGGGCCCCATGAGATGCCCCTGGTACTTTTTTCATAGGCTTTTTTGAGTTTGGGCAAGAACACAGGGGCCCCATGATCCCCTATTGCCCGGGGGCCCCATGAGTTGTCAGTCCGCTCCTGGGGCGGACTGACCATTTTGAAACTCGGGCACTGCCCGAGGGCCTGGGGTCAGTAGGGGGCCCCATGAGATGCCCCTGGTACTTTTTTCATAGGTTTTTTTGAGTTTGGGCAAGGACACAGGGGCCCCATGATCCCCTATTGCCCGGGGGCCCCATGAGTTGTCAGTCCGCCCCTGCATGTACAGTATATGCTTGAAATATCTTACTGATCGTAGTGGTCAGGGCCTAGGTTCAAGGCAAGAAACTACTGTACATTTCAAAATTAGGTTTATTTATAAAGGATTTTCATACTTTTGAGCAGCAAATTAAGGTACAAGGGTGAAGGTATTATCCTTTACATTTTTATCCAGGCTTGTCATAAGAATTGTATTCTGAGCTCGGTGAGTACTGATGTTTATTTCAGTAGGCTTTGTATTGTGTGAATCAACAACGTCATACATTTTTTGTACTGCAGCTTGTATAATACAAAAAACTCTATTTGTACTCCTGAACTAGTTACATTCTTTAGCTTGTATGACTTCGTCATCGCTGATGCATGAAGGCTTGCATGCTTCCCCACTACTCAGGTGAATCCTCTAAACCTTTTGTCAACTTGCCAGGCATAGCAATGTAAAATAAATCCAGGTGTGATTGTGCTTTTCATTTGTGTATTGAGCACCTTTCAGCTTTGTACACTCAGCCAGCCAGCTCTTTTTTCAATTGACCTGATCCACCCCCTTCTCGGGCTAGATGATAATGAGTCACTGGATCTGTATGAAAGGTATCAGGTGAACATAGGAAGACCATTTTGCTTTCCATCACACTGTACAGTGGCTGAATGTAGGCAGAGTGGACAGATTCCAATGGTTTGGCCTTTGTGTTTTATATTCCCCAGAAAACTGTCCGGCTGATTGTTAACTATCTTGGCACCCAGAAAGCTGTTGTGAGAGTCAATCCAGCTGTGCCGTTGTGGAACATTCTTCCAGCTGTGTGTGAAAAGTGCGAATTTAATTATGAAAATGTCACCTTGTTGAGAGAAGCAATCAGCAGAGAGGAACTAGACATGTCCCAATCCTTGAATGACTTGGGTGTTAAAGAACTGTATGCCTGGAACAACAAGCAAGGTAAGTGCCCAGTGACTCACAGGTCCATTTAAAAACTAACCCCTTGTGTATTTCCTGTATATTGCTGATATTATCTGTAAATTCTGAATTGATCGCATTGGTTGGCTTCCCTTATCAGAGACATCAAAGTCAATGCCAAGTTTTTGAAATCTTTGAAACGTCTACAGGTTTACATCCTTGGGATGAATAATTTCTAAAACATGTACAGTATAAGAAAATAAAAGGCAGATTAAATACATCATGAAGGCAGATTTGTTTCTTGTGAAACAGAGAGGTAATTATGACCAAGATGTGCTGTGAATTTGTTACTTTTTTTTTTAATATTCATAGATTGATAATGTATAGAGTGAAACAGTGTGAGTGTACACTTTCCTCCAGATACAAACACATACAGTACCTCATCCAAGCTATTTGGCTATAACTAAAGTACCTGAATTCACACGATGAAGTTCTAGCAGTTCCTCTATGTCAGGACCTTTGCTAGTAGTACTGTGTTTTCATGAATGGACTCGACATACTACAGAAGCAGTAACATGTGAAATACCTAATTTTTGTTATGTGAAATCAGACTGAATAACTGTTATTGCTGTTACCTGGAAATACTATAAACAGTTGACTATAGATTGATCATTTGAATGTTGGAGATGTGGTTTTAAATAGAGCCAGCCAAGAACAGGCTTTGTAAGAATCTGAACCTCCACTCTTATATTATTATAATTGTGCCGTCTTACCTCCCAAGGAAAGCTGTATTGTATGTGCTGCTATTCACTTGTTTCCTGCATCTGTCATAGAAGAAATGCCAGACCAGTGTGAAGCTGCAAGGCTGAACATAAAGACCACTGGTCTCCTTCAGAGCTGCCCGAGATGCTAGAGAAGAGAAAAGGAGTCAATAATTAAGTAATAACAAATAGTTATTCGTGAGATGTAAGGCTTCATTACTACAGGTGAAACTCCAAAAATTAGAATATCGTGCAAAAGTTCATTTATTTCAGTAATGCAACTTAAAAGGTGAAACTAATATATGAGATAGACTCATTACATGCAAAGCAAGATAGTTCAAGCCGTGATTTGTCATAATTGTGATGATTTTGGCTTACAGCTCATGAAAACCCCAAATCCACAATCTCAGAAAATTAGAATATTCCATGCAATCAATAAAACAAGGATTGTACATAGAACAATATCGGACTTCTGAAAAGTATAAGCATGCATATGTACTCAGTACTTGGTTTGGGCCCCTTTTGCAGCAATTACTGCCTAAATGCGGCGTGGCATAGAAGCTATCAGCCTGCGGCACTGCTGAGGTGTTATGGAAGACCAGAATGCTTCAATAGCGGCCTTCAGCTCTTCTGCATTGTTCAGTCTCATGTCTCTCATCTTTCTCTTGGCAATGCCCCATAGATTCTCTATGGGGTTCAGGTCAGGCGAGTTTGCTGGCCAATCAAGCACAGTAATCCCACGGTCATTGAACCAGGTTTTGGTGCTTTTGGCAGTGTGGACAGGTGCCAAGTCGTGCTGGAAATTTAAGTCAGCATCCCCATAAAGCTCGTCTGCAGAAGGAAGCATGAAGTGCTCCAAAATCTCCTGGTAGATGGCTGCGTTGACCCTGGACTTAATGAAGCACAGTGGACCAAAACCAGCAGATGACATGGCTCTCCAAATCAACACAGACTGTGGAAACTTCACACTGGACTTCAAGCATCTTGCAGTGTGTGCCTCTCCATTCTTCCTCCATACTCGGGGTCCTTGGTTTCCAAATGAGATGCAAAAGTTGCTCTCATCAGAAAGGAGGACTTTGGACCACTGAGCAATAGACCAGGTCTGTTTTTCTTTAGCACAGGTAAGACGCTTCTGACGTTGTTTGTTGTTCAGGAGCGGCTTGACAAGAGGAATATGACATTTGAAGCCCATGTCCAGGATCCGTCTGTGTGTGGTGGCTCTTGATGCACTGACTCCAGCCTCAGTCCACTCCTTGTGAAAGTCCCCAACACTTTTGAATGGCCTTTTCCTGACAATCCTCTCCAGGCTGCGGTCATCTCTGCTGCTTGTGCACCTTTTTCTTCCACATTTTTCCCTTCCACATAACTTTCTATTAATGTGCTTTGATACAGCACTTTGGGAACATCCAACTTCTTTTTCAATTATCTTTTGAGGCTTTCCCTCCTTATGGAGGATGTCAATGATGGTTTTCTGCACAACTGTCAGGTCAGCAGTCTTTCCCATGATTGTGATTCCTACTGAACCAGACTGTGAGACCATTTAAAGGCTCAGGAACCCTTTGCAGGTGTTATGGCTTAATTAGCTGATTAGAGTGGGACACTTTGAGCCGAGAATATTGCACCTTTTCACAATATTCTCATTTTCTGAGATTGTGGATTTGGGGTTTTCATGAGCTGTAAGCCATAATCATCACAATTATGACAAATCACGGCTTGAACTATCTTGCTTTGCATGTAATGAGTCTATCTCAAATAATGGTTTCACCTTTTAAGCTGCATTACTGAAATAAATGAACTTTTGCACAATATTCTAATTTTTCGAGTTTCACCTGTATAACAATTCAAATGTGGAGATTCAGAACGTATTAAAGCCATTCTGTTTTATGTCTTTCCTCTTTAGTATTCTAGGATGTTGCCTTGTTGGTGTTACAAAGGCCAGCAAATGGAAGATTTTGGGGTTTATTTACTAAAGCTGGAGAGTGCAAAATCAGACTCACTTCTGCATAGAAACCAATCAGCTTCCAGGTTTCATTGCCAAAGCTTCATTGAACAAGCTGAGGTTAGAAGCTGATTGGTTTCTATGCTGAAGGGAGTCTGATTTTGGACTCTCCAGCTTTAGTAAATAAACCCCTTTGTGTCTGGTAGGCTTTGATGCTGGACTACCAGTTTAGAGACTGCCTTTGTGCTGTACTTTTGTTCCAGTGATATTAAACTCTAGTTTAAAATAAAATCTATTCAAGTACAGTGGATATAGAAAGTCTACACACCCCTGTTAAAATGTCAGGTTTCTGTGATGTAAAAAAAATCAGACAAAGATAAGTAATTTCAGAACTTTTTCCACCTTTAATGTAACCTATAAACTGTACAAATCAGTTGAACAACAAACTGAAATCTTTTAGGTGGACGGAAGTAAAAATAAAGAACTAAAATAATATGGTTGCATAAGTGTACACACCCACAAAGTAATACTAATAGGAATAGGACTCCTAGTAATAGGAGTCTATCAGCATGACACATCTTGACTTGCCAATATTTGCCCACTCTTCCTTGCAAAAACACTCCAAATCTGTCAGATTGCGAAGACATCTCCTGTGCACAGCCCTCTTCAGATCACCCCACAGATTTTCTATCAGATTCAGGTCTGGACTTTGGCTGGGCCATTCCAAAAACTTTAATCTTCTTTTGGTGAGGACATTCCTTTGTTGATTTGGATGTATGCTTTGGGTCGTTGTCATGCTGAAAGATGAAGTTCCTTTTCATGTTCAGCTTTCTAGCAGAAGCCTGAAGGTTTTGTGCCAATCTTGACTGGTATTTGGAACTGTTTATAATACCCTCTACCTTGACTAAGGCCCCAGTTTCAGCTGAAGAAAAACAGCCCCAAAGCATGATGCTGCCACCACCGTGCTTCACTGTGGGTATGGTGTTCTCTTGGTGATGTGCAGTGTTGTTTTTGTGCCAAACATATCTTTTGGAATTATGGCCAAAAAGTTCAAACTTGGTTTCATCAGACCATAACACATTTTTCCACATACTTTTGGGAGACTTCAGATGTGTTTTTGCAAAATGTAGCCAGGCTTGGATGTTTTTCTTCGTAAGAACAGGCTTCCATCTTGCCACTTTACCCCATAGCCCAGACATATGAAGAATATGGGAGATTGTTGTCACATGGACCACACAGCCGGTACTTGCCATATATTCCTACAGCTCCTTTAATGTTGCTGTAGGCCTCTTGGCCGCCTCCCAGACCAGTTTTCTTCTTGTCTTTTCATGAATTTTGGAGGGACGTCCAGTTCTTGCTAATGTCACTCTTGCGCCATATTTTCTCTACTGACTTTCTTCACTGTGTTCCAGGGTATAGCTAATGGCTTGTAAATTTTTTTGTACGCTTCTCCTGACTGATACCTTTTAACAATGAGATCCCTCTGATGTATTGGAAGCTCTCTGGGGACCATTGCTTGTGCTGTAGGATGTGACTAAGAAAATGTCAGGAAAGAGCTACTAAAACAGCTGAACTTTATATGGGGTTAATGAGAGGCACTTTAAATGATGGCAGGTGTGTACTGACTCCTATATAACACGATTTTGAATGTGATTGCTTAATTCTGAACACAGCTACATCCCCAGCTATAGTAGGAGGGTGTGCACACTTATGCAACCACATTATTTTAGTTTTTTATTCTTACCCCCCCCCCCCACACACACACACACACACACAATTTCAGTTGTTTTTTTAATTGAGTTGTACAGTTTATAGGTCACATTAACCACTTGCTCTCCAGAGAATTTACCCCCCCCCCCTCTTCCTGACCAGGCCATTTTTTGCGTCACAACACTGCGTTACTTTAACTGACATCTGCACCCAAAATGAAATTTATGTCCTTTTATTTCCCACAAATTGAGCTTTCTTTTGGTGGTATTTGATCGTCTATGCGTTTTGTATTTTTTGTGATAACGTGGGGTAATCAAAGGGTTAACTGTGTGCTGTGTGCTGTTTTACTAAGGGCTGTATGTTAGTGCTTCACTGTAAGCACACTGCTTTGCATGGCTTTGCTGTGCACAGCAGTGTGCACAAGTTGACCGGGAGGAGAACTGTTTTGTTTACTAACATTTTTCGCCCCCCCCCCCCCCCCCCCCCCGACGGAGATGCTCGGAAATCATCGGGTGTCGACGAGTAATCACCAGCCGGGACCCGGTGATTGACAGCCACAGCTGCTAATGGCGGCGCAGGTAGGTTGCGAGCGCGCCTCACACGTGCCCCACTACCCGGGAATGCAAAATCACATATATACATGATTTTGCGCACCCATGCCACCAGGTAGCAGTGTATCTGCTATAGGGCGGACGGGAAGCTGTTAAAGGTGGAAAAAGTTCTGAAATTATTTCGCTTCATCTCATTCTTTTACATCACAGAAACCTGATATTTTAACAGGAATGTGTAGACTTCATATATCCACTGTATGTATTCCAAAGTACCTTCTGTTTCTCTCAGCCTCCTCTATGTTTCTGAATATATATATATATATATATATACATATTTATTTTATTTTTTTGTGTGGCTGTGATATGACTTCATGATAAAGGATAGTTTGTTTTCAAAGGTTCCACCCCATTGTATGTAGTATTGTAGTCACACTCTCTTGCTCACCCTTAAGATGGACTAGGACTATTGACTGTGGACTATGGGAATTGTAGTATGCATAGAGCAGTGCATGTGAAAGCAACTTGTTTCAAACAAAAGGAAGTGAGGGGAAAATGAGAGGTGCAGTAGTTTGTGGAGGACGTTACAAGGAGATAGAAAAAAAAACAGCAAGAAACAACATAGGTTACAGGGTTTTTAAGCAGTGGAAGTGTATTTTTGGAGAATAAGGATATCATTGCGTGTCAGTTTAAAGGTCTAAGTTCATCCTTTTAAAACATTTTCCACCTGTATTTGGGGTATAACCAGGGGTGGACTGACAATTCATGGGGCCCCTGGGCAATAGGGGATCATGGGGCCCCTGTGTCCTTGCCCAAACTCAAAAAAGCCTATGAAAAAGGTACCAGGGGCATCTCAAGGGGCCCCCTACTGACCCTGGGCCCTCGGGCAGTGCCCGAGTTTCCAAATGGTCAGTCCGCCCCTGGGTATAACATATAACATGTTCCAGCGCCTGCCTCCCTTTCCCCCTAACCGCTTCTCCATTGACCCTGGGCGGGATTTGCTCTCCTTAACAGCCATTGTCACATTTTAAAATTGTCATGACTGTGTCATTCATTTGAATGAAGAAATTACAAGTCCCGCCTGCCATTGTGGCAGATGGCTTGTAGTTCTCAGTGGACTGTGAGGGCACCTCATAGTCCTTTGACACTTCTTAAAGTTCAGAAACTGACAGCCTACACAGTGCTATCGGCAGTGTTTGCAGCGAGTCTGACACAGGGGCGGATTGACAGCTCATGGGGCCCCCAGGCAATAGGGGATCATGGGGCCCCTGTGTCCTTGCCCAAACTCAAAAAAGTCTGTGAAAAAAGTACCAGGGGCATCTCATGGTGTCCCCTACTGACCCCAGGCCCTCGGGCAGTGCCCGAGTTTCCAAATGGTCAGTCCGCCCCTGGTCTGACATTGCACCCGCAATCCAATTTTGATCATAGGTGCAATGCTCTGCAGTATTTTTTTTTAAAATAATATATGCACATTTTTTTCCTGCAAAAATATTTTTTCCACCAAGGTTAACTTATCCAGTCCAGTTACAGCTCTTTGAAATGTAATATCTGTCACAATCAATTACATGACATTTGCTTTACTCGCCTCCAAAAATGCTATGGAAATGTAAGCATGGTATAGACACGTAAAATCAAATTTTTTTTAATATACTGGGAGTTGGAGAGCTGTTAATATGGGGACCAAAGTAACTTAATTCCATACTAGGAGAAGATGGTGAGAATGGCAGTGCTGGATTTATAAGGGGGCAAAAAGGACAATTACTCCAGACCCACTGACAATAAAGGGTCTCCTCCATACAAAAATATAATTAACCACTTGCCCTCCAGAGGATTTACCCCCTTCCTGACCTTGCCATTTTTTGCAATACGGCGCTGTGTTATTCTAACTGACAACTGCGCGGTCATGCGACACTGCACTTAAATGAAATGTATGGCCTTTTTTTCCCACAAATAGAGCTTTCTTTTGGTGGTAGTTGATCGCCTCTGCAGTTTTTATTTTTTGCGCTTTAAAAAAAAAAGACCGCTAATTTTGAGGAAAAAAAAATATTTTTGACTTTTTGCAATTAAATATGTCTAGTAAAAAAAAATTTAAAATCTACTTTCGTCATAAATTTAGGCCAAAATGTACTTTGCTACATGTCTCTGCAAAAAACAATCTCGATACGTGTAAATTAATTGGTTTATGTGAAAGTTATAGCATCTACAAATGGCGGTATAGATACTGGAATGTTTTTTTTTTTTTATACTAGTAATGGCGGCGATCAGCGACGTTTAGCGGGACTGCGGCAGGCGTTCTGACACTGGGGGGAATTGACTTGATGTAACTGACATCCCCAGTGACACCAATACAGTGATCAGTGCTAATAAAAAGCACTGGCACTGTACTAATGAAGTACTAATGAATTACTGTGTGCTGTGTGCTGTTTCACTTTGTGCTGTGTGTGTGCTTTACACTATAAGCACACTGCTTTGTATGGCTCTGCTATGCAGAGTCATACAAAGCAGTATGCAGAAGCTTACAGGGGAGAGATCTGTATTGTTTACATACAGGTCTCCCACAGTCGCTATACTTGGTGGATGCCGGCCGAGACCTGGTGATTGACAGCCGAGGCCGCCAATGGCGGCGCAGGTAGGGAGCATGTGCACACCCCACCTGGAAATGCAAAATCATGCATATATACATAATTTTGCGCACCCCTGCCGCCCTGTAGCAGTATTTCTGCTATAGGGCAGCGGAAAAACAGTTAAACATTTTGTTTGTTTTTTTTATCAATTTATCTTGGGAAGCAAAACTTTCTTTGCTATAATCTGTGAAAGTTTTTACTCTGGTATTGTAACAGTTTAAAATGAATTTTGGCAGCTTAAGTGAACCACATGTAAGATTTGATTTACTAAAACTGGAGAAAGCTGGTGCAGCGGTACATGGTAGCCAATCAACTTCTAACTTTGACTTGTTCAAGTAAGCTTTGGAAATAAAACCTGAAAGCTGATTGGTTTCTATGCAGAGCTGCACCAGATTTTACACCATGCAGTCTTAACCACATGCCGCCCAGCCACTGTATAAATACGGCGGCAGGGCGGCACGGCTGGGCAAAAGCACATTTTAAAACGTGTGTTTTGTAAACAAGTAGGGGGCGCCGCCCTACCTGTCCCGCCGATCACAGCCATGGATGTCAGTTGCCAGGTCACAGACGGTCATTACCGGCTATGTCCCGGCGATCGGCGGCAATCGCTGACAGAGAGCACAGCTGCAGTAGCTGTGCTTTCTGTCAGTTCCCTGACAGCTCCAGGACACGCTGATCAGGACAGAAGAGTTTCTCTCTCCCGATCAGCGGTGTTCCCTGCAGTACACCCCCCCGCCCCCTAGTAAAACACTCCCCTCACACAGTTAACCCTTTCCCTGAAAAATAAAGTTAACCCCTTCCTCCCCAGTGCCATTAGTACAGTGTCAGTGTTTTTTTTTTGCATTGATCACTGTATTGATGTCACTGGGGATGTCAGTGACCCCAAGTCAGTACCCCCCAGTGTCAGAATGTCCGCCGCAGTCCCGCAGTCCAGCCATAAGTTGCTGATCGCCGCCATAAGTCGCTGATCGACACCATTATTAGTATAAAAAAATCTACAAATCCCAGTATCTTTCCCACCATTTGTAAACGTTATAACTTTCACGTAAATCAATTAATTTACACGTATTGGGGTTTTTTTTTAGCAAAGACATGTTGCAGAATGCATTTTGGCAGAAATTTATGACTAAATTAGATTTTTTTATTTTTTTTACTGCACATGTTTTATAGCAAAAAGTCCAAAATATTGTTTTTTTTCCTCAAAATTGTCAGCCTTTTTTTTATAGCAAAAAAAATAAAAACCGCACAGGCGATCAAATACCACCGGAAGAAAGCTCTATTTGTGGGAAAAAAAGGATGTAAATTTCATTTATGTACCATATTGCATGACCTCAAAAAAATGGTGTAAATTGCAGTATCTATACCATAGTTTGTAGACGTTATAACTTTCACACAAAGCAATCAATATACACTTATTGGGATTTTTTTTACCAAAAACATGTAACAGAATACATTTTGGCCTAAATTTATAACCAACTTTGAGTTTACTATATATTTTTTATAGCTGAAAGTAAAAAATATTTTCTTCAAAATTTTTTGCCTTTTTTTGTTTATAGCGTGAAAAATAAAAAGCGCACAGGTGATCAAATACCACTGAAGGAAAGTTCTATTTGTGTGAAAAAAAGGACGTAAATTTTGTTTGGGTGCAGCATTGCATGACCGCGCAATTATCAGTTGAATTAGTGCAGCGCCGAGTAGCAAAAAGAGGCCTGGTCATTAAGGGGGGTAAATCCTCAGGAGGGCAAGTGGTTAATAAATTAACCCCATATAGTGCTTAACCCCCTTGAGGAAGGTAGTCTACAATTGTGTGTGTGTACTGACAACTTCATAATGATGTTGTGTCACACATTTGTAAAATGATTGTCATTGAGAAAGTACACCAACACCATAGTTACTGATTAGTTAGCTTAGACAAACTTAAAAAGTTTGAACGGACATAACTTTGTTGTGTAAATTGTTGAGTCAGCCATTGTTATCTATGGAAACTAAAGAATACCTAGCAGCATGTACTGTAATCACATGTAGGTATTTACTACAGATAGGTTTCAACTTTTTATATATTTATAACTTGTCAGTCCCAGTGACATGCAATGAATAGGCTTTGATGTGTAAATGTTGTAATTTGTCCTGTATTTTAATTGCTGTGTATGGAGGACACACTGAAGTGCTACAGACCACCTAAATTCTAAATCCTTTATGAAATCAAAATTTCATGTCATTGCTTTTTAACATTTGTTATCTACAAGCTGGCTGCAAATATGGCAGAGTTGTATTAAAAAAGCCTCTGACCTTTACTCTACTGGGCAATTACAGTAGTTTTAATAGGTCACTTATTTTTCCAATAATGACTTAACTAGAGCATCTGCATATTTACATAAAAAAGGTCCACAATCTCCTATATTGGTGTACCAACAGTTACAAATTATGATATCACTTATTTATATACATGAAAACATATTGTTAGACACAAGAACAATGTGAAATTAAACCTTTAAAATGGATAATTAATAAACTACACAGTATAACCAAAAATTCCCGAACAATTTTACATAAAAATAAAAGCAAAACATTTAACCATTTCAATACCGGGCAATTTTACCCCCTTCCTGCCCAGGCCAGTTTTCATGTTTCAGCGCTCTCACACTTTGAATGACAATTGCGCGGTCATACAACATTGTACCCAAACTAAAATTTTATCATTTTCTTCACACAACTAGAGCTTTCTTTTGGTGGTATTTAATCACCGCTGGGGTTTTTATTTTTTGCTAAATTAACAAAAAAAGACCAAAAATTTTGAAACAAAAACCACGTTTTTCTTTGTTTCTGTTATAAAAGTTTACAAATAAATAATTGTTCTTTATAAATTTAGGCCGAGATGTATTCTACTACATGTCTTTGGTGAAAATAACCCAAATTAGGATGTATTATTTAGTTTGTAGGAAAGTTATAGAGTTCACAAACTATGGTATAGATCTGAAAATTTATCAATCCTGAAGTACTGACAGCCAATCTAATTTCTTGAGGTCCAAGAATGTCAGAACAGTACAGATATCCCCCAAATGTCAGGACGGTACAGATATCCCCCAAATGTCAGGACAGTACAGATATCCCCAAATGTCAGGACAGTACAGATATCCCCCAAATGTCAGGACGGTACAGATATCCCCCAAATGTCAGAATAGTACAGATATCCCCCAAATGACCCCTTTTTGCAGAGTAGACAGTCCGACGTACTTCATAAGAGGCATGGCGAGTTTTTTGAAGTTGTATTTTTTTTGTCATCATTTTTCGGAAAATGAAAAAATAAAAAAAATTATTTTCACAATTTTTTTTTTACATATTGTCACCAGTGCAGTACAGCGTCATCATATAACTGGCATGGCGGTGATCAGGGACACTGACTGGTAACAGTATGGAAAAAAAAAAAAAATATATATTTTTTTTATTTGTTTTTATTTTTTTATTTTTTATTACATTTTTTTTAATTTATTTATTTATTTATTTATTTTTTCATATTTTAGTATGACCAAAGTAGTACAATGTTACCATATTAACATTGTTCTACTTTGGGGAAGTGATCAGTATTTTTTTTTTTTACACAATTTGCTTATAGCAAAGAATTACTTTGCTATAAGCAAGCATTTACCTTAATGACCTCGATTCATTCAGGGTTTTTTTTTTTTTTTTTTGTGCTTAGCTGTGATTTGGCCACAGCTAATCACATGACATGTGCATGTGACCTGCTGTGACCATTCACAGCTAGACACTAGTAGACAATGGATGGCATGAATGAAGCCATCCATTGTATACAACTGTCATGTGACCTGCTGTGACTGGTCACAGCAGGTCACATGGTACCGGCAACGGGGGGGCCGGTACTCAGATCTGTCATCGGCCGTGTCCGAGGTATACGGCTGGTGACAGATCGGCTCTGCAACCGCCGCGAACTGCGCATGTGCGGGGGGACGCCAAATGGCGTACACCCCGGAAAGCTACAGCATTTTTGCGGCCACCAAACGGCTATAGGCCGGGCGGCTAATGGTTAAAAAGTGAATAAACATAAAAAGTCCACTCCCACTGTCCAATTATGGTCCAAAAAGAACAATACTTAAAATATGAATGTAGTGTTGTGATGTGACCTTTGCATGCAGAGCTCCCATGTCACCAAATGACCAGAAGTGCCACCTCCTTACCGAATTACCAGGATCTCTAAGCAAAAGATCAAAAGCACTTAAAAACCTATATGTAAGATCACTCCTATATGTAAGATCACTCCTATATGTAAGATCACTCCTATATGTAAGATCACTCCAAGGGCCCACTGCCACTTTCCAAACACATCCAATCAATCCAAAATTGTTGAGAATTGGGAGAGAACAATAGGAGACCATTGAGTAGTATCGCTAAAACCTCCCCATTTATTACGTGAACATTATACTCACAAACACAGCAGGGTACATAACGCATCCAATGCCTCACCTTTATACAATGGTGGGCGCAATTACATCACAGGCCGCTGACCCCCACCCTGCATAGCATCTGCAGAAAGGCCACAGGACGTGGGTACCTAAGGATGCCTAGTGTGAAATTGTTTCAAGACATGTCATATAATATTGTATTTTGAAGTGTTCCCATATATCTGCATAAAATAGCATAGCTTGTCATGGATTCTAAGGCACTATCATTATGCGCTTTTTAAAAGGAATAACTGTAGTAGCGCGTAAGAAATAATTAGACAAATACCTGCACATATTTTTGTGTTGTTGCTGTTTATATTCCACAAGGTGTTCTGAATGTTTTATACGTATATTACTATTTCTATGTTGTCCTTGGCCGGCATGATATCATTAACAGGGGACCATTTGAAAACTCGAGCACTGCCCGAGGGCCCGGGGTCAGTAGGGGGCCCCATGAGATGCCCCTGGTACCTTTTTCATAGGCTTTTTTGAGTTTGGGCAAGGACACAGGGGCCCCATGATCCCCTATTGCCCGGGGGGCCCCATGAGTTGTCAGTCCGCCCCTGATCATTAACCAACAGTAGCTGTTGTACCTAGTTTTGTTCTGTTCATTGTTTTTATATATGTTTTTATATATACCAAACTCACTGCTATTTAAAGGCCATCTAGGATAGGAAACCTTTGTAGCATGCCCATAACAACATCTGAAATAAAAGTGTCATTTATTTTGCATCCTGGATTTCACCCTTGTATTTACATCTTTAGTCATTGTTAGAATGCGATGTTCTTTCTATATTGCTCTTGGAAAAAGACTGACACGTTGTAGCCACAGACATGTGCTGGCAGGCGCACTATCTTTTTATTTGCAAATATACTGACTTGCCAGGCATGCAGCCAGCGTAGGCAAACAGCTGTCAATGAAATGTGCTCTGGACTTTGTGTAAGAGGTGTGTCAGGGAAAGTCAGCCAACATTCACACTGGGTGTCTCCCATAGGAGCGGCATTTCTGCAAATTCCTTCATTAATATATTCTGACTTAATTGTTGGTATGGCTGAAAACTGAAAACACAATACATATTCAGGTTAAACACACAATATACATTTCATTTTAAGGCATATACAATCATGGTTATATATTTTTGTGGGAATATGTGTGTGTGAAATGTACATTAGTAGTTAAAATGTTATACAGTTGCAAGAAAAAGTATGTGAACCCCTTGGGATTACGTGGAGTTTTGCAGGTACTGGGCATAAAATGTGTAATTTAATTGCACATAACATGTAAACATTCACAGTGCAGGGAGGAAAAATTATGTGAGGCCCTAGCTTAATGACTTCTCCCAGAGCTAATTGGAGCCAGGAGTGAGCCAACCTTGACTCCAATCAGTGTGATGATATTGGATGTGTTGCTGACAGCTGTCCTGCCCTTAAAAAACACACACCTGTTTTGGGTTTACTGGTTTCAAGAAGCACTGTCTGATGTGAACCATGCCTCGCAGAAAAGAGCTCTCAGAAGACCTACGATCAAGAATTGTTGACTTGCATGAAGCTGGAAAGGGTTACAAAAGTATCTCCAAAAGCCTTGATGTTCATGTGTCCACGGTAAGACAGACTGTCTACAAATGGAGAAAGTTTAGCACTGTTGCTACTCTCCCTAGGCGTGGTCGTCCTGTAAAAATGACTGCAAGAGCACAGCTCTTGTATTGTTGTACATGACATTTGTGTTTAGAAGTCTAAGTACCTATTTAAAGGTGTAACTCTCTATACCAACTGCAAATGCACTCTCCGTGCTGCCAGCTTTTACCTTCTCTATCTGAAACTACAGTTGGTAGGCACTCTTCTGCAGTGGTTGCTGGCGTAAATTGAGAAAGCAGCTCAGGGTAAAAAAATCCGTGCAATTCTCAGGACACACAAACAACACTTACCTAGGAGCCAGTCCCATACCTGAAACTAGATTTAGAGCTTCACAAAGTCAAAGTGTGCAAATCAGAAGAGGCTCATGTGGTCATATAGCTGCACATCCTTCCAGCACAAATCTTGCAAGCTGGGTACATTTTATAAGAAAATCAGAAGAAAAATTCCATATGAGGAATGATTGATCGATTATCTGATCATTAGTAAAGTGCTTTTGACAGCTGATTCCGACTCGCCACACAAAAAAAAGTGCAAGCTAGAAATTTTTATCGTACGTGGACACAACGTCCAATTTTTGCTCAATGTGTACAGTAATCGTACAGAAATAATTAAATAGAGAAATAAGCAAATGATCAGAAGCAAAGAACGACCCTGAAGAAGGTGGCAGTGAACATAGAAAGAACGTTTGCCTTTGTTGTTTGAGAATTTTCATACAAGTTAATACCATTGTCGGTTACATCATCATGATACGCACCTTCATGGAAAATTGGACAATCTTTTGTCTGATCTCATAGTCTGTACCCCATATTAGTATATCTGAGAAAGGCACAGTCAATACATTCAACTACAAAACACAAACAAAAGTGCACTGAATTGCAGACAGCATAATTTAATAAAGTGTATAAAAGTAACGCACATATTCACAATGAAAGCAGGATTTTCATACATTTTCTCCATTTCTCATGGTTCCTAAGGTGCCCGAGATAGATATGGTCCTCTGCCTTTTGTAGTAGGCCTGGGGGGGAGTCAATACCATGTGGGAAAGAAACACTGATGCAGGGTAGAAGACAGTTTTAGTTTTTGGGACACCTTGGGAATCATGAGATACAGATAGGTGTGATATGTCCGTCCTCATTGTGAGTATGTAAGTTCATTGTTTTTAGACAATGTATGTAGTAATTTATGTTGTGCAGAATCTGGTGCTATTTGTTTTGTGCTTTCACCCATTACTTGACCCACAGTTTGTTCCTTCAACCCAACTTCTAGCCTTCTTCTACCACTGCCCTTTAGAAAACAGGAGTGCCCTATTACAGATATTCTTTTTTTTATTATATTTTATTAATTTTAATATTACAAAATTCAACATTATAAAATCCATACACAAACAAAGAAAATAAAACAATTTTCACCACATAATTAAACCTAATCCTCTCCCTCCCCCCCTTCTGTAATTGACCCTCTTATTCTTCTCTAGCTATCCTTCTCTTCTTGTTCCTTTATTACTTCCTCTGTCTTTCTTCTCATTGCTATTACAGAGATTCTATTACATGGTCACAGGTTACAGAGATACTACACAGTTACAGATATACTGCGCAGTCTACTAGTCAGGGAGAGAAAGACAAAAGATTGCCCAGTAACAGAAAAGACTGTCAAGAGCCCAGTTGCAGTTTGATTACAAAACCAGAACAGGGGGACGTTACGTACCCTCAAAGGCTTATTATAAAATCAAAATCAATCTCTCGTTCTCTGTCCTCTGCATATATACACTGTATTGCCAAAAGTATTGGGACACCCCTCCAAATCATTGGATTCAGGTGTTCCAATCACCTCCATGGCCACAAGTGTATAAAATCAAGCAGCTAGGCATGTAGACTGCTTCTGCAAACATTTGTGAAAGAATGGGTCGCTCTCTGGAGCTCAGTGACTCCAAGCGTGGTCCCGTGATAATGTTGCCACCTGGGCAATAAGTCCATCCGTGACATTTCCTAGCTACTAAATATTTCACGCTCAACTGTTAGTGGGATTATAACAAAGTGAAGCAACTGAGAACAACAGAAATTCAGCCACGAATTGGTAGGCCACGTAAAATGACACAGCGGGGTCAGCACATGCTGAAGCGCACAGTGCGCAGAAGTCGCCAACTGTCTGCTAAACTGTGAATAGCTAAAGATCTCCAAACTTCGTGTGACCTTCAGATTAACACAGCAACAGTGCATAGAGAGCTTCATGGAATGGGTTTCCATGGCCAAGCAGCTGCATCCAAGCCTTACTTCACCAAATGCAATGCAAAGCGTCAGATGCAGCGGTGTAAAGCACGCCGCCACTGGACTCTAGAGCAGTGGAGAAGTGTTCTCCGGAGTGACGAATCATGCTTCTTTGTCGGGCGATCTGATGGACGTGTTGAGTTTGGCGGTTGCCAGGAGAACGGTACTTGCCTGACTGCATTGTGTCAAGTGTAAAGTTTGGTGTGGAGGGGGGGGTTATGATGAGGGTTTTTTTTCAGGGGTTGTACTTGATCCCTAAATCTAGTGGAGGGAAGGGAGGGCGTCAGCATACCAAGACACTTTGGACAATTTCATGCTCCCAACTTTGTAGGAATAGTTTGGGGATGGCTCCTTCCTGTTCCAACATGACTGCACACCAGTGCACAAAGGAAGGTCCATAAAGACCCTTTGGGTCTGGTATGGATTTTTAAGGGAACCCCATGCCAAAACAAAAAAAAATGGGTTGGTTCCCCCTCCCAGATCTATACCAGACCCTTATCCGAGCATGCAGCCTGGCAGGTCAGGAAAGGGGGGGGACACTCCGCCCATTGACCTTCATTGAAACTCCACTCTAGCCACCTCAAATTTGAAGGGCAATTGCTAAACTGCGACTGTGCCTTCATTTTTAATATTTCAGAGACATACTATACAAAATGTAGGTCTGGTCTTGTGATTCTCACAATATAAAGCTCTTCGGTGTAGGATTTATCATTTTTAAACTACAACCGTTTGAAGATGGCAACCGCCAGTGAAGTGAGCAAGTTGGAGCAGTTTGTTTTTAACTGCTCTTCTCTGCCCTTGCTGTAGAGTGAGTTGCCATAGGAACCCAAGTGTGTGAGTAGGCAGCAGAGTGACAAAAGCTAGTTACTCAAGCCACTCCACCCAGTTACTCCGCCCACTCCAGTTGTAGACTACTGGTGGACTCAAGAACACTTCACAAAATTTCCCCAGAAATTGTAGCTTTTCTAGTTGAAGATTGGTGTATTAAAGGAAGCATATGACTGGTTGCTAAGGTTAACAGACATGACTCACCGAACCTTCTATATGTGAAGTCATTTGGAAATGCAGATTATTTGTCTGAGTATGTTTGCCATGTGTAATATATGATGCAGTCATTCTTATGCAGGCCATAGATGGGTCGAAAATCGGCCGATTTTTCGGCCGAAAATAAAATCGGCCAATTTTCGGATCGTTAGTGGATTAATAGGTCGGCCGTTTTTCGGGATTTTGGCAGATTTTTTTTTTATCGGTAAAGTTGGAAAAAGATTGGCCGATTTTAATGGCAATGATGGGCAAATTGGCCGATCTTTTTACCGATAAAAAATCTGCGCATGAGCAGTGACCTGCAAGAGGAAGACAAAAAGAAGAAGAAGAGGATGAAAAAGAGGAAGAAGAAGAAGAAGAAGAGGAAGAAGGAGAAGAGGAAGAAGAAGAAGAGGATAAAGAAGAAGAAGAAGAGGATGAAGAAGAGGAAGATGAAGAAGAAGAAGAGGATGAAGAAGAAGAAGAGGAAGAAGAAGAAGAAGAGGATGAAGAAGATGAAAAAGAAGAAGAGGATGAAGAAGAAGAGAAGAGGAAGAAGAAGAAGATGATGAAGAAGAAGAGGATGAAGAAGACGAGGAAGCAGAAGATGATGAAGAAGAAAAGGATGAAGAAGAGGAAGAAGAGGATGAAGAAGAAGAAGAGGAAGAAGAGGATGAAGAAGAAGAGGATGAAGAAGAAGATGAAGAAGAGGAAGAAGAAGAGGAAGAAGAAGATGAAGAAGAAGAAGATGATGAAGAAGAAGAGGAAGGAGAAGAAGAGGATGAAGAAGAAGAGGATGAAGAAGAAGAAGATGAAGAAGAAGAAGAAGAGGATGAAGAAGAAGAAGAGGAAGAAGAAGATGAAGAAGAAGGGGATGAAGAAGAAGAGGATGAAGAAGAAGAAGAGGAAAAAGAAGAGGAAGAAGAAGAAGAGGAAGAAGAAGATGATGAAGAAGAAGAGGATTATGAAGAAGAAGAAGAATTCCAGTCCGGCAAAAAGTGTCCCTGCAGAGAGCTCCGCTATTTCTTTGACAGTTCTTTGACATTTATAACGGCTGCAACATTGTATCTATTTGTTTCCGAATAAAAACACCTGTATCCTAAATGGATATAAATAAATACAATGTTGCAGCCGCTATAAATGTCAAAGCACTGTCAAAGAAATAGCGGAGCTCTCTGCAGGGACACTTTTTGCCGGCTGTAGACGGGATGAAAATCGGCCGTTTTTTTCTTTTACCGTTCCTGGTAACGTCGGCCGATTGAACGACCAATTTTTCGTTTTTTTAAAGAAAAATCGGACGGTTTTCTCCCCATCTATGGCCTGCATTAGTCTCCAGTTGGACCAAAAAATCTTTTCCATGGGTTGTTACAGTGCTGAGCTGTGATGCCTAAACTTGACAGTAAGCATGCTCAGACTGCAGGGAGATGCTGCTTCTTCTATACTAAATCCAGCCTTTTTATTAGGTGCCTAAGTCAATATAATGTGGCGTATATCTGCAAACAGATTTCCAGACAAGCAGGGTTAAGCTTTATAAATGATTCACACTTACTGGTATTTTTCCTTTTGTAGCCATGTGGTTATATTAATAATTAGATTTTTTTTTTTAATACATTTTGTTATTAAGATTTTAAGAGCGGTAAGGTTATTACATAATCCAAATGACACAACACATGCAGAGGAAGTCACTTGTAGTGACTTATAATCTCCTACAAAAATGCAAAGCACAATATAGTACATATACTAACCCATTCCATAAATGTTGAAGATATCAGAGCACCTCCCCAGTTCTGAGTTCACCTGAAATCATTTGTTGTTTACTTTTATATATATAATACTGATAAGCCTATGACTTGACATTCATTTACACACACTGCCTTAAAAATAGGTTGACACACAATATTAACAATCCATCATGTGTAAAAGAATGGCTTTGTGGGTGTACTGTTCTTTCATGCATTCCTTTGTCAAAACGGATCTATTATGTATGACAGATGTTTATTTACTGTGCACATGGCATACCAGCTGTGCTTGCCATGGTTGTTTGCTAGGTCTTTTTGACTGCCAGAAAATCTAAAATAGCAGTTTGCATGAGCTGCCGTAATAAATTTTATATTTCATATAAAAAATGATTTCTGTTCTTCAGTGTAGTGTCATTGACGTGTTATATCTACCCTGTTTCCCCGAAAATAAGACAGTGTCTTATATTCATTTTTGCTCCCAAAGATGCGCTAGGTCTTATTTTCAGGGGATGTCTTATTTTGATCCTCCTGTGTCATTTTGATTGTCCCCTCTGATCCTCCTGTGTCATTTTGATTGTCCCCTCTGATCCTCCTGTGTCATTTTGATTGTCCCCTCTGATCCTCCTGTGTCATTTTGATTGTCCCCTCTGATCCTCCTGTGTCATTTTGATTGTCCCCTCTGATCCTCCTGTGTCATTTTGATTGTCCCCTCTGATCCTCCTGTGTCATTTTGATTGTCCCCTCTGATCCTCCTATGTCATTTTGATTGTCCCCTCTGATCCTCCTGTGTCATTTTGATTGTCCCCTCTGATCCTCCTGTGTCATTTTGATTGCCCCCTCTGATCCTCCTGTGTCATTTTAAGTGATCCCCCTCCCCCCACTCCTGTGCCACTGAACACCTTCACCAGACATCCCCCCCACCCCTTTATCAGACATTTTCCCCCCTGGGGCCTGCCTGGGGACTGTCACTGGGCTGGAGCAGGGTCTGCCACTGACTGAGAACCTTCAGTTATTATGAGAGCGGCCGCGAGCATCAGGCAGTGTCACCAGAGACAGAACAGCACTCACCACCTTCGCCGCATCCCGTCCGCTCTGATTCTCCTGTTCTTCTACACGCATCTGCGAAAGTCTCCTCCTCTCTCCCGCCCTGCACTCACCGCTCGCTCCGACCTCCGCTCCGCCTCCACACAGCAGTGACGTCAGGACTCCGCGTAACGTCACTGGTTGCTAGACGCCAGTCGGGGCGGCCCTAGCAACCAGTTTACGGTAAATTCATTTTCATTCCGAGACAGAGCCTAGGGGGGCCTTATTTTTGGGGGAATGCCTTATATTTCACCCAGAAGGAAACCTGTAAGCAGGTCTTATTTTCGGAGGATGTTTTATTTTCGGGGAAACATGGTAGCTTTGCAGCTACGGTGGTGTGTACAGTATGTGTATCTTCTCAAACCAGTTGGTATTAGAGCCATCTTCTTAACTTTGCTCATTTCAGCAAAAGAGATGGCCCAATAACCATGTTGAGGAAAAGGTAGGCATGGTTGGAAAGGGTTACTTTATTTAATTTATGGCTTAGGTTAAATTTGGATTAACGTCATGGTTCAAGAGTTAAAGCTGGGTTTTTGTTTTTTTGGGGTTTATTGAGTAAGGAAGTATTTAAAGGGTTAGTTCACCTTTACAAAATAACAGTCTATGCAGATAAGGGGTCTTTAGATTAAAACAAGCTGTGCAGCTTTGACCAAAGTTGAATAACGCCCTTGCTATAGGTGTAGACCATTTACGTATCTCATGAAGCCTGACTGGAAAACTCCCAGGGTATTGCTACAAGAGGCTCAGCCGTTACTGTTCGCCTTTATTATCACAGGAGTGAGCACTCAAATGCTGAACTCGGACCAGGGGCGGACTGACAACTCATGGGGTCCCCGGGCAATAGGGGATCATGGGGCCCCTGTGTCCTTGCCCAAACTCAAAAAAGCCTATGATAAAGGTACAAGGGGCATCTCATGGGGCCCCCAACTGACTCCGGGCCCTCGGGCAGTGCCCGGGTTTCCAAATGGTCAGTCCGCCCCTGACTCAGACCTACTGCATCAGGAGAGAGAAAGTTCATGTGAAGGGGTCTATATCTGTCTCCTGATGCAGTAACTTTGAGTTCAGTTTGATAGATCGCTCCTGCGATGGTGGAGGTGAACAGTAACAGCTATCTTAGCAATGTGCTTGGCAATGTCCTGGAGGTTTACCAGTCAGGCTTAATAAGGTAATTATATGGCCTATACCTATAGCAAGAGCAGTGTTTTTTAAATTTTGGATAGCGTAGGGCTGGGATGTCAAACTGATGGCTCTCCAGCTGTTGCCAAACTACAAGTCCCGTCAAGCCTCTGCCTTGGGAGTCATGCTTGTAACTGTCAATCTTGCAATGCCTCATGGGGAGGTCAGGGATAAAGTTGCTGAGAAGTTTAAAGCAGGGTTAAGTTATAAAAAAATATCCCAAGCTCTGAACATCTCATGGAGCACTGTTCAATCCATCATCCGAAAATGGAAAGAGTATGGCACAACATCAAACCTACCAAGACATAGCCGTCCACCTAAACTGACAGGCCAGGCAAGGAGAACATTAATCAGAGAAGCAGCCAAGAGACCCATGGTAACTCTGGAGGAGCTGGAGATCCACAGCTCAGGTGGGAGATTCTGTACACAGGACAACTATTAGTCGTACACTCTACAAATCTGTCTTTTATGGAAGAGTGGCAAGAAGAAAGCCATTGTTGAAAGAAAGCCATAAGAAGTCCCATTTGCAGTTTGCGATAAGCCATGTGGGGGACACAGCAAACATGTGGAAGGTGTTCTGGTCAGATGAGACCAAAATTGAACTTTTTGGTCTAAAAGCACAACGCTATATGTGTCGGAAAACTTACACTGCACATTGCCCTGAACACACCATCCGCACCGTGAAACATGGTGGTGGCAGAATCATGTTGTGAGGATGCTTTTCTTCAGAAGGGACAGGTAAGCTGGTCAGAGTTGATGGGAAGATGGATAGAGCCAAATACAGAGCAATATTAGAAGAAAACCTGTCAGAGTCTGCAAAATACTTGAGACTGGAGTGGAGGTTCACCTTCCAGCAGGACAACGACCCTAAATATACAGCCAGAGCTACAATGGTATGGTTTACCATATTCATTTTTTAGAATGGCCCAGTCAAAGTTCAGACCTAAATCCATTTGAAAATCTGTGGCAAGACTTGAAAATTGCTATTCACAGACACTCTCCATCCAATATGACAGAGCTTGAGCCATTTTTTGCAAAGCAGAATGGGCAAAAATTTCACTCTCTAGATGTGCAAAGCTGGTAGAGACATACCCAAAAAGACTTGCAGCTGTAATTGCAGGGAAAGGTGGTTCTACAAAGTATTGACAAATACAAATTCACACTTTTCAAAAAAATTTTTAAAACCATTTATCATTTTCCTTCCACTTCACAATTATGTGTCACTTTGTGTTGGTCTATCCCAGGGGTCTGCAACCTTTAAGACATAAAGAGCCACTTGGACCCGTTTCCGAGAGGGAAAAAAAGACTGGGAGCCGCAAAACCATTGCAACATTTAAAACAAATCCGACACTGCATATATTGCGAAAAGCGCTCTGGTCATGAAGGGGGTTTAAGGGCCCAGTAAGCAAAGGGTTAACCAGGGCCACAGTGTATCTTCATAATCACAATCATAGCCTTAGGTCAGTGGTGGGCAACCTTTTTTTTCAACTGAGCCAAATCTCGCCAAAACCACGATTGAAATTTATTTTGAGAGAAACATTTTTAACTGAAAATACATCCCCCATATAGTAATTCATCCCCCATAGTAATTCATCCCCCATATAGTAATTCATCCCCCCATAGTAATTTATCCCCCATATAGTAATTCATCCCCTATAGTAATTCATCCCCCATATAGTAATTCATCCCCTATAGTAATTCATCCCCCCTATAGTAATTCATCCCCCCTATAGTAATTCATCCCCCATAGTAATTCATCCCCCATATAGTAATTCATCCCCATATAGTAATTCATCCCCCATATAGTAATTCATCCCCCATAGTAATTCATCCCCCATAGTAATTCATCCCCCATATAGTAATTCATCCCCCATAGTAATTCATCCCCCATATAGTAATTAATTCATCCCCCATAGTAATTCATCCCCCATATAGTAATTCATCCCCCATATAGTAATTCATCCCCCATATAGTAATACATCCCCCATAGTAATTCATCCCCCATATAGTAATTCATCCCCCATATAGTAATTCATCCCCCCTATAGTAATTCATCCCCCCTATAGTATTTCATCCCCCCTATAGTAATTCATCCCCCATATAGTAATTCATCCCCCATATAGTAATTCATCCCCCATATAGTAATACATCCCCCATATAGTAATTCATCCCCCATAGTAATTCATCCCCCATATAGTAATTCATCCCCCATAGTAATTCATCCCCCATATAGTAATTCATCCCCCATAGTAATTCATCCCCCATATAGTAATTCATCCCCCATAGTAATTCATCCCCCATATAGTAATTCATCCCCCATAGTAATTCATCCCCCCTATAGTAATTCATCCCCCCTGTGTCAATTCACTTACCTTTGCTCCGCGCGTTCCTCTAGCTGTGTTCCCACGCCGTTCTGGTCTTCAGGGCGGACTGTGAGAGGAGAGGAGTTCGTCACGCTGCCCCGCCTACATCCTGACAGCCAATGTTTGGAGGAGGGAGGGGAGCGGGCGCCCGGCACATAGAAGAGCTGCATTAAAAGAGCCGCGGCTTGCCGACCCTATTGCCTGTCACCTGGTGGGCAGTGTGCTCCGGAGCCGCAGGAAAGGTGAAAAAGAGCTGCATGCGGCTCCGGAGCCGCGGGTTGCCGACACCCGGTCTATCCCAATAAAATACATTTATGTTTTTGGTTGTAACATGACAAAATATGGAAAATTTCAAGGGGTATGAATACTTTTTCAAGGCACTGTATTTAAAGATATTAATAAATCAATAAGATAAGATAAATAATAAGAATATACTCTAACTGATCCTTTTAACCATTTCCCGTCCGGCCCATGTATATAAATGGCCGGACGGGAGCAGTGTAGGAGCGGGTTGCCATTCAGAAACGATGCCGTCCATTTTAGCCTGTGCACGCTCCCTGGGAGATTGCGGCACCGCGATCTGGTGCCCGCTGTGTCCAGACCAATCGCTGTACGGGACCTCTGATTGGCCAATCAGTGATCACATGAATAGTAGTAAGCAAGATGTCACTTCTGACATCATTGCTTACTACGTGTGAAATCTGTGAATGATCACAGAGGTCACATGGTACAGGGCTATTCACAACAGCCTTGTACCATGTGACAAGCTGTGACCAATCACAGCTCTCACAGTATTTCTCAATGGCTGCAAGAATGCAGTCAGAGAGAAGAGAAATGATTGCTTTCACAGCCTTTATGGGTGTAAAAGCAATCAGTGTAAAAACAAAAAAATCTTTGCCACCCCCACAAGTAGTACAGTGTCACCATGGTGACACTGTAATGTTAGGGTGACAGTATGTTAAAAAAACAAACAAAAAAAAACAACAATAATAGAAAAAAATAAAATAAAAATGTAAACTTTTTTTTTAAAATTATAATTTTTGGTTATAAACTAATTTGGGTTATTTTGTTTACAAAAAAGATAGCTTAATACATTTTGGCCAATATTTATGAAGATTCAAAATTTTTGATATTTATTTTTTTCAAAATTTTTGGACATTTTCATTTATATAGCAAAAAAAATAACAATCCCAGTGGTGAATAAATACCACCAAAATAAAGCTTTATCTGTCTCAAAAAAATGCTAAAACATTCCTATGAGTACAGTGTTGCATGACCGCGCAATTGTCATTCAAAGTGTGATAGCGCTGACAGCTGAAAATTGCCCTGGACAGGAAGGGGGTGAAAGTGTCTGGACTTGAAGTGGTTAAATGAAACCCATCCTGGTTCTCTGCGCATGCTCTGCTCATGCTATTTCTGTCCTCCCTTTCTTGGTTAAAGGAAAACTCCACTTATATTTAAAAAATGGGTAGAACTTATATAACTACACTCAAACCTTTTTGTAATTAAATAGTTACCTTTCTCTTTCAATCTACAGCCAGCAATGATTTTCTTCTTTTCTTCTTCGGTGTATCAAAAATAACTGTGTACAGAACACCAAAAAAAGTAATTGATTTTCTCAACTTTTTCTACTCTTATTTCAACACAAGAGCATGATAATATAGCAGGCAGACAGTCCCATTTATCAATGTATCCCCAACAGTCCTCCCCCCCCACATCCGGCCCCCCCTTCTCCTGTCATTGATGGAATTACTTGGCAAATTTTGACTTGCATAAAAGCGGCGTTCGCATTGCTTACTATGGCAGCTATTTGAATTGTTTTACTGCCCTCTACTGTCCAAACAGTGTAATAGCTATGTAACACCAATTGTATTATTAAGTGTTGTTGCATGGCGACCACTTCCTGTTATCTCACATATATATTCTTATTATTATAGCCAAATTTACCACCCTAACTCCTCCCACAGTTTTTACACTACATAGACAGTAATATACCGAAACGTGCGGATTATTGCCGATTGGTGTGCTATTACTTTGTGGAACGTTTCGCCGAATAGTGCAAGAAATATCAGCGTTTTTGTGGTGAAATTGGTCCCTTAGGAATGAATGGCGGAAAGTTCAAAACCTGAGTGTGAGCTGACAAAAGCTAGAGTGTGAGCTGAAAAATCAGGACATGATTTCTAAACTGCCATCACTCCCTCATTTTCAAGCCCTAGACTACTGGTGGAGGCAAGAACACTTCACACAATTTCCCCAGAAATTGTAGATTTGCTTGTTTATGTTTCTTATATGACCAATAAAGCTGACCTTCTATGAAAATGGAAGGTCCACTAAAAGACACCCACCTCAAAGTCAAAGTCAAATCACGTGCAAAATTGATTTTAAAATAAAGGTTTTTGTTTAAAAAAAGAAAACCCTCGGCTCCAGCTTCCAATGCTGGTGACGGTCACTGTGCCTCACTGCTGCCTTCTGAGATAGTTGGATGCTCAAAATCCCACAAAGAAAATATTTACTGGAAAAGAACGAGGACATCAAACTGCTCAAAATCTTCTCATTGTTTGTGATCTACTGTTCCCATTGCTGAACCATGGTAAATGTGCTGGCCAGGCAAACCTAATCTCACCCACTGTAGGCTCTATTTCACATACAGGCAGGGTCATTGCACAGCATAGAAGCATCAAAAAGTTGAAGACCCGTTCTGCATGATACCTTGTTGAATCCATAGGGAGCAGGGGCGGACTGACCATTTGGAAACTCGGGCACTGCCCGAGGGCTGGGGTCAGTAGGGGGCCCCATGAGATGCCCCTGGTACCTTTTTCATAGGCTTTTTTGAGTTTGGGCAAGGACACAGGGGCCCCATGATCCCCTATTGCCCGGGGGCCCCATGAGTTGTCAGTCTGCCCCTGATAGGGAGATGTGACATGAACATTAGGGTCAAGCAGGTAAATATTTCCTTAGCAGTGCACAGATTGATTGCATTAGTAGCCTGACATTTTTAATTAATTTACGGTATTTTCCGTCGTATAAGGCGACTGGGTGTATAAGACGACCCCCTAATTTTCCAGATAAAACATATTTTTTGGGCTATACTCGCCGTATAAGACTACCCCCTTCCGAGGCAACACCATTTAAAAACATCAGATTATACAGTATACAGTATATATACAGCCCGCTGGATGTGCGGTAATACGGTAGCTTCGGCTACATACAGTATACAGTATATATACAGCCCGCTGGATGTGCGGTAATACGGTAGCTTCGGCTACATACAGTATACAGTATATATACAGCCCGCTGGATGTGCGGTAATACGGCAGCTTCGGCCACATACAGTATATATACAGCCCGCTGGATGTGCGGTAATACGGCGGCTTCGGCTACATACAGTATACAGTATATATACAGCCCGCTGGATGTGCAGTAATATACATACAGTATACCGCGCTGAGCCAAGCTGGCTGAAAACAAATGTCCCTATGAGAGATTAATCTGTCAGCCCGCTGGATGTGCGGTACATACAGTATACTGAGCCAAGCGGCTTCAAAACGTACCGGTACATCCCTACTGTAATCAGACCGCTGGATGCATGTATGTACGGTAGCTGCGGCTACATACAGTATACACTGGGCCAATCACGGTGAGCGATGTATTGTACTAATGACTACAAAGCCTGCTCGGATTGGCTGAGGTTGTGACATCATCAGCCCACCTCTCTGACTCAGCCAATCCGAGCAGGCTTTGTATTCATTAGTAGACTACTACGGGCAATAGGGGATCATGGGGCCCCTGAGTTCTCGCCCACACTCAAACCACACCCAAAAAAAGCCTATGAATGGTACCAGGGACATCTCATGGGGCCCCCTACTGATCCCGGGCCCTCGGGCAGTGCCCGAGTTCCCAAATGGTCAGTCCGTCCCTGACTGTATGTACAGTATTACCACACATCCAGCCAGCTTGACCCAAACAAACTCAAGGTTCACATTTTATACCCCGCGTATAAGACGACCCCCAATTTTTGGGGTATATTTTTAAGTATAAAAAGTAGTCTTATACGCCAGAAAATACTGTAGTTATTTCAGGTACTTATATAGCGCCGTCAATTTACGCAGCGCTTAACATATATATTGTACATTCAAATCAGTCCCTAACCCTCAAGGGGTGTACAATCTAAGCTCCCCAACTCACATACTAGGGACAATTTAGACAGGATTCAGTTCACCTACCAGCATGTCTTTGGAGTGTGGGAGGAAACCGGAGTACCCAGAGGAAACCCACACAGGCACAGAGAGAACATGCAAATGGCAGGAAGTGCCGTAACTGGGATTTGAACCAACAACCCTAGTACTACCAGGTGGAAGGGATAACCGTTTAGCCTCTGTGCTGAAAGCAGATTGGTGCTCACCTGCACATTGTTAAAATGTACTGATTACCAAATATTGAATAAAAAATGAATTCACATATCTCTGTTTCATTTTTTATTGGACAGGTGCTCTAGGTAAGAAATAGTAATACAGAGCTTGATTTACTCAGCCTGGAAGAAGGAAAATGTTAAGATCTTACTGAAGTTGGTGTTTTGTTAGTGGTGAAGCTTGGAAAAGGAAAGCCAAAACGGATTTCCTGTAAAGACAACATCTCAATTTTTTGTTTCTGAAATGAGATATCCACTCCTTTGATTACTTTTAGTGGTGGGGCCTGGGAGAGGTCATTCAGCGAGAGTGAGGAATGGGAGCAGATCATGTCAGCTGGATTCTTTTCTTTTGGCAGGTTGGTGACCGTTTACTGTGGCTGATGTGGGCAGCATCACTAGACAACGTGATTGAAAGTATGTCGTAGGCCTGAATGACTTGTCAAAAAGCATGGTGTCATTTACTATAAAAATGTTTTTGTGAATGAGTAGGGGTACTGTGTACCCCTTACTCATTCACAAGGGGGGCATTATCTGGGTGCCCCTTGTTCTTAGAAGGAGCTTCCAGATTCTGAAAGGTCTGATATGGAATTTGGGGGGGGGGGGGGGGGCACAACATCATTATATTGTTTTGTTTTTTTTGTGTGGGTTCCAGCTTGACAGCCATGCCAGCCCTCATCAAGGATAAGGGATTGTTATGTATTTTGAGGGCAGACCCTCTTGCTTTTTGTTTGTATTGGGTATAGATGTATCAACATCTATACCAGTCTTTACCTAGGATGGATCTTGTAAAGATGAAGGGAATCCCCCTATCACTTTGTATACAAGAAGGACGCAGCCTTAGTAGTCTTTTACCAGCAATTTAAACTGCATTTTTTCTTTTCTAAATTACATAGTTTGTATACATTGTACAGATGCATCACTTCACAGGCAGGTTAAGGGCATAACCGAAGCATGCTTTTTAAAGGAATTTTGTATTTTTATTGATTCATTTTAAGCATTATTAAAATCTCTACTCCCCGTCAAATTATTATTATTATTATACAGTATTTATAAAGTGCCAATAGTTCGCTCAGCGCTGTACATTACAAAGGGGGACAGAACATGTGACAGAACAATACCAATACAATGCAAAACATGAGGGGATTGAGGGCCCTGCTCTTTGGAGCTTACAATCTAGGAGGGAGGGGATGGTGGTACAGGAGGAGATAGCTGTGGGGGATGGAGTGGTAGGAAGAGTGGAGGAGGTCGGCAGGTTAGCAGGGGGTGGGGTAGGCTTACCAAAAGGGGATTTGTGAAAAGAGATTCACAGAAAAGCCATTAAAATCACACCCATGGTACAATTTTTGGAAAAATCTCCTTCACGGAGTGTAACCTATATGGTAACAATATATGCATTTATATATAGCATGTGATATTACATACCTATGGTATAATTTTTTGAATATACCTCCTATAGGGAGTGTAACCTATGTGCAAGTGCTGCAAATGCTTTAGACTATGGTGGTCATAGCCTTTGCAGCACATAAACCTAGACCGGTCTTGGTGTGATTTTAATGGTTTTAGGTCTGTGTGTATTGTCTCATACTGGGGTGATGGTAAATCAGGGCGATTGCCCGTGTGTCAATCATTAATGTGTAATAAAGCATAATTTTTGGAAATTTTTCTGAGTATCGCATTCTGTTCATAATGTAGCCGCTTTTCTGTGAATCTCTTTTCACAAATCCCCTTTTGGTCTGCATGTTTTTTGGCTACTGGATGGAAGCCATATATTGGGTGATACAGTAATTTATATTTGAACCTCTAAAATTTATCTTTTACTAGGTGGGGTAGGCTTCCCTGAAGAGATGGGTTTTCAGGGTGCGCCTAAAGGAGAGGAGAGTAGTAGGTAATCTGATGGGTTGGGGCAGGGAGTTCCAGAGGATGGGTGACACCCTGGAGAAGTCCTGGAGGCGGGCATGGGAGGAGGAGACCAGGGAACTGGAGAGAAGGATGTCTTGTGAGGAGCGGAGTGTGCGTGTTGGGTGGTTCTTGGATATTCGGTCAGTGATGTAGTTCGGGGCAGTATGATGGACAGCTTTGTACGTCAGTGTTAGGATTTTGAATTTGATCCGTTGTGCAATCGGAAGCCAGTGGAGGGATTGGCAGAGGGGGGTGGCGGAGATGGAGCGGTTGGAAAGGTGAATGAGTCTGGCAGCCGTATTCAGGATGGACTGAAGCGGGGATAGCCAGTGGCGAGGCAGGCCAGTGAGGAGGGAGTTGCAGTAGTCGAGTCGTGATAAGATGAGGGAGTGGATGAGCTGTTTAGTGGTTTCTGGGGTTAGGAACGTGCGGATTTTGGCGATGTTGCGGAGGTGGAGTCTGCACGAGTTTGTTAAAGATTGGACTTGGGGCTGGAGGGATAGGTTGGAGTCCAGAATGACACCAAGCACTCTGGCCTGCAGACTTTTTTTTAAGACTCTGGGGCACAGACAGGCATCTGTAGGATATAATATAAAATTACTATTATTAATAAAGAAACAAGCTTTTGGGATAATGTAGATCCCTTTGTTGGGTTTATACATCTAAGTTACTCCAAAAGCTTGTACCTTTAATAATTTCTAAGTTAGTAAGTAGAGATGAGCGAATCGAACATGGCGAAGTGGAATTCGTTTCGAAGATTAGGAAAAATTCGATTCGCGCCGAATCCGAAAATTAGCAAACTTCGGATGCACGAATCGAATTTTCCCAAAAATGGCGGCGACATGTGTGGCGACGGAGCGGGGATCTCTGGGAAGGCGTGCAGACAAGGCGCGCTGACCCATAATGCATTCATTCATGACATGTGATCGCATTAGCCAATCAGCAGCCAGCCAGCCAGCACTGTGTAATGGTGGAGCTATAAATCGCGGCCATCTTAGAATTCTCCATTAGCCTCCGGTCATTCAAGAGAGACAGACCTGTCTGTATTAGGGACAGAGTTAGGGCCACAGAGACTTTAGGGCCACAGAATCGTTACTCAGGGACACAGAATCGTTACTCAGGGACACAGAATTGTTACTCAGGGACAGACACAGAATCGTTACTCAGGGACACAGAATCGTTACTCAGGGACACAGAATCGTTACTCAGGGACACAGAATTGTTACTCAGGGACACCGAATCGTTACTCAGGGACACAGAATCGTTACTCAGGGACACAGAATCGTTACTCAGGGACACAGAATTGTTACTCAGGGACACAGAATCGTTACTGAGGGACACAGAATCGTTACTCAGGGACACAGAATTGTTACTCAGGGACACAGAATTGTTACTCAGGGACACAGAATTGTTACTGAGGGACACAGAATCGTTACTGAGGGACATAGAATTGTTACTCAGGGACACAGAATTGTTACTGAGGGACACAGAATTGTTACTGAGGGACACAGAATCGTTACTGAGGGACACAGAATTGTTACTCAGGGACACAGAATTGTTACTCAGGGACACAGAATTGTTACTGAGGGACACAGAATTGTTACTGAGGGACACAGAATTGTTACTCAGGGACACAGAATCGTTACTCAGGGACACAGAATTGTTACTCAGGGACACAGAATCGTTACTGAGGGACACAGAATCGTTACTGAGGGACACAGAATTGTTACTCAGGGACACAGAATTGTTACTCAGGGACACAGAATCGTTACTGAGGGACACAGAATCGTTACTCAGGGACACAGAATTGTTACTCAGGGACACAGAATTGTTACTCAGGGACACAGAATTGTTACTGAGGGACACAGAATCGTTACTCAGGGACACAGAATTGTTACTCAGGGACACAGAATCGTTACTCAGGGACACAGAATTGTTACTCAGGGACACAGAATCGTTACTTTTTGCTTCACAACCACTATTGTACGTTCAAAGAGTTAAATCCTGTTTTATGTTTGGGGTGCTTATTGAATTAAAGAGTATGTCAGACAACACGCAGAGGAGTGGCAGAGGAGGCAATGTTTCAGGAGCGAGCAGACGTGGCAGCAGAGGAAGGGGTCGAGGCAGCACTAGTCGCAGCCAGAGGCCAGTGCTCCCGGTGTCATCCAGCGGTCGTGTCTCCACCGACAACCCTGCCGTCATCGATTGGTTGACTCGGTCGTCTTCCTCTTCCCAGGTCACCTCTGACACCTACAGCCAACGGTCGGTGGGTACGTCAGACACAACCGTTAGTTGGCATGGCCCGGGAGCAAGCCCACTGAAATCACGTGTCCTCTACCTGCCCCTGTCCTTTGGTGTTCCCTCACCAAGCAAAGTATCGCATGCTGTGGGCTCAGCCCCACTGTACAGTGAGGAAGAGCTAACAGAGGGCGGTCAGGAACGGGGGGGAGACATCCGCCTCTTCAGCAGCCAGGCGAAGAAGTACTGGCGAGGAGAGTGGCTCGGTAGCCGGTCTAGAGACAGGTCTGTCTCCTGACCCACACGCAGCCGAGGGGGCTAGTAGTGAGGCGGAGACCCTAATTGATGATGATGAGGCTGATCGCACTTGGCAGCCTCGTCGTCATCAGGCTATTGCTTCCGCATCATCAGGAGAAGAGGGTGCCAGCTTGGCAGTGAGCAAAACAGTCGGTGGGTTGCCCAGGAGGCAGCAGGGTCGCAGCAGTGTCAGTGGAGGCAAACGGCCACGGAGTAGAGCACCAGCTCCACTGCAGCCTACCACCACGGCCAGTAGTGGTGCCGGTGTGCACGGAGGAAGTAGCAGTCAGCCAGTGAGGAGTAGCGGGGGCAAAGTTTCCTACTCGGCGGTCTGGCAATTTTTCGTCAAACCGCCCGAGGAAGTAAACGTAGCCGTATGTCGACTATGTGGCCAGAAAGTCAAGCGTGGCCAGGGGGCCCATGTTGGGACTACAGCGTTGCGTCAGCATATGCAGCGTCGCCATTCGGTGGCCTGGGAAAACCGTGATAAAGATACGGCGGTTCTGCCTGCCCCAGCCCCCGCTCCATCACCCGCTCCGTTACTTGCTCCGTCACCCGACGTCAATCGCCCTCTATCAGCCAGTCAAGGCTCCAACACCTCTGCTGAGGGGAGTTGTCGCTCGTTGGCATCTTCCGCTCGTTCAGATGCTCCTTCTCCTGCTACTCCTCTTCACGGATTCCGTCAGCAGTCTTTCTTGGAATCCGTTTCCAAGAGACAACAGTTTGCGAGCACGCACCCGACGGTGCAGAAGCTGAACGTCCTCCTGTCCAAGTTGCTGGTGCTGCAGTCCCTCCCTTTCCAAGTGGTGGACTCAGCACCTTTCCGAGAAATGATGGCTTGTGCCGCGCCGCGGTGGAGAGTGCCAAGCCGGCATTTCTTCGCCAAAAAGGCAGTGCCAGCCCTGCATTCACATGTAGAAGAGATGGTGGGCCAGTCTTTGAGCATGTCGGTCTCTGCCAAAGTGCACAGCAGCGCCGACGTGTGGAGCTGTAACTACGGTCAGGGACAGTACATGTCATTTACGGCCCACTGGGTGAACGTGGTGCCGGCACAGCCGCACCAGCAACTTGGACAGGTCACGCCGCTTTTGCCTCCATGTTTGCACGTCCTTGGTCCAGCAAAGATGTCCGCCTCTACCACCTCTTCTTCCGCCGTGTCCTCAGCCGCCACCCCCGTGCCAAGTCCCATTACCCGACCGGCATATCACATGTGCAGGGCGCAACGGTGTCACGCTGTGCTGCACCTGGTATGCCTTGGCGAACGTAGTCACACAGGGGAGGAACTTCTGAGTGTAATGAACAGAGAAATCGACAGATGGCTGTCTCCGCGCAAACTGAAAATCGGAACCATGTTGACCGACAACGGAAAGAACATGGTGTCTGCTCTGCGTCAAGGAAGGTTGTGCCATGCGCCATGCATGGCTCACGTGTTCAATCTGGTTGTCAAGCGGTTCCTAAAATCCACCATCCCACTGCAAGACATCCTTAAAATGTCACGTAAACTTTGCATGCATTTCAGCCATTCCTACACCGCAAAGCACACCCTCCTTGAGCTGCAGCGGCAGAACGGAATTCCACAGCATCGCCTGATCTGCGACGTTGCAACAAGGTGGAATTCAACCCTACATATGTTAAACCGCCTTTACGAACAGCGAAAGGCCATCACCGATTTCCTGATGTTACAAGCGGATAAAGGTACTCCCCTGTGTAACTTAGATGTCAGCCATTGGCAGCTCATGCGTGACACCTGCCGATGCTCAGGCCCTTTGAGGAGGCCACGCTATTCATGAGTCGGCAGGACTATGGGATGAACGACGTCATTCCTCTGTTGCACGTCCTGGAACAAATGCTGTTAACTAGAGATGAGCGAATCGAACATGACGAAGTGGAATTCGTTCCGAAGATTTGGAAAAATTCGATTCGCGATGAATCCGAAGATTAGCAAACTTCGGATGCACGAATCTAATTTTCCCAAAAATGGCGGCGACATGTATGGCGACAGGAGAAAATGGACAGAGAAGATGGGGCGGGGATCTCTGGGAAGGCGCACAGACAAGGCGCGCTGACCCATAATGCATTCATGAGTCATGAATCATGACATGTGATCGCATTAGCCAATCAGCAGCCAGCCAGCACTGTGTAATGGTGGAGCTATAAATCGCGGCCATCTTAGAATTCTCCATTAGCCTCTGGTCATTCAAGAGAGACAGACCTGTCTGTATTAAGGGACAGAGTTAGGGCCACAGAGACTTTAGGGCCACAGAATCGTTACTCAGGGACACAGAATCGTTACTCAGGGACACAGAATCGTTACTCAGGGACACAGAATCGTTACTCAGGGACACAGAATCGTTACTCAGGGACACAGCTATCAAAGAATCGAAAATTTAAAGTGACATACACCCTTTTTTTTTTTGGTGGCTGTCGTGCACAGTTGGTGCTGCAGTTTGCCGATTGTGCAAAATAAACTGACTTTCTGCTTCACAACCACTATTGTACGCTCAAAGAGTTAAATCCATTTACACGCCGGCTGGCGGTAATATTTTTTGGGTGATTAGTGCATTCCAGTGACAGAAACGTACAGTTTCCAGCCAACGGCAAGCTGCAATTGACCGATTGTGTACAATAAACTGACTTTCTGCTTCACAACCACCATTGTACGTTCAAAGAGTTAGATCCATTTACACGCCGGGTGGCGGTAATATTTTTTGGGTGATTAGTGCATTCCAGTGACATAAACGTACAGTTTCCAGCCAACGGCAAGCTGCAATTGACCGATTGTGCTAAATAAACTGACTTTCTGCTTCACAACCACTATTGTACGTTCAAAGAGGTAAATCCATTTACACGCCGGCTGGCGGTAATATTTTTTGGGTGATTAGTGCATTCCAGTGACAGAAAAGTACAGTTTCCAGCCAACGGCAAGCTGCAATTGACCGATTGTGTACAATAAACTGACTTTCTGCTTCACAACCACCATTGTACGTTCAAAGAGTTAGATCCATTTACACGCCGGGTGGCGGTAATATTTTTTGGGTGATTAGTGCATTCCAGTGACAGAAACGTACAGTTTCCAGCCAACGGCAAGCTGCAATTGACCGATTGTGTACAATAAACTGACTTTCTGCTTCACAACCACCATTGTACGTTCAAAGAGTTAGATCCATTTACACGCCGGGTGGCGGTAATATTTTTTGGGTGATTAGTGCATTCCAGTGACATAAACGTACAGTTTCCAGCCAACGGCAAGCTGCAATTGACCGATTGTGCTAAATAAACTGACTTTCTGCTTCACAACCACTATTGTACGTTCAAAGAGGTAAATCCATTTACACGCCGGCTGGCGGTAATATTTTTTGGGTGATTAGTGCATTCCAGTGACAGAAACGTACAGTTTCCAGCCAACGGCAAGCTGCAATTGACCGATTGTGTACAATAAACTGACTTTCTGCTTCACAACCACCATTGTACGTTCAAAGAGTTAGATCCATTTACACGCCGGGTGGCGGTAATATTTTTTGGGTGATTAGTGCATTCCAGTGACATAAACGTACAGTTTCCAGCCAACGGCAAGCTGCAATTGACCGATTGTGCTAAATAAACTGACTTTCTGCTTCACAACCACTATTGTACGTTCAAAGAGTTAAATCCATTTACACGCCTGCTGGCGGTAATATTTTTTGGGTGATTAGTGCATTCCAGTGACAGAAACGTACAGTTTCCAGCCAACGGCAAGCTGCAATTGACCGATTGTGTACAATAAACTGACTTTCTGCTTCACAACCACCATTGTACGTTCAAAGAGTTAGATCCATTTACACGCCGGGTGGCGGTAATATTTTTTGGGTGATTAGTGCATTCCAGTGACATAAACGTACAGTTTCCAGCCAACGGCAAGCTGCAATTGACCGATTGTGCTAAATAAACTGACTTTCTGCTTCACAACCACTATTGTACGTTCAAAGAGTTAAATCCATTTACACGCCGGCTGGCGGTAATATTTTTTGGGTGATTAGTGCATTCCAGTGACAGAAAAGTACAGTTTCCAGCCAACGACAAGCTGCAATTGACCGATTGTGTACAATAAACTGACTTTCTGCTTCACAACCACTATTGTACGTTCAAAGAGTTAGATCCATTTACACGCCGTGTGGCGGTAATATTTTTTGGGTGATTAGTGCATTCCAGTGACAGAAACGTACAGTTTCCAGCCAACGGCAAGCTGCAATTGACCGATTGTGTACAATAAACTGACTTTCTGCTTCACAACCACCATTGTACGTTCAAAGAGTTAGATCCATTTACACGCCGGGTGGCGGTAATATTTTTTGGGTGATTAGTGCATTCCAGTGACATAAACGTACAGTTTCCAGCCAACGGCAAGCTGCAATTGACCGATTGTGCTAAATAAACTGACACAGAATTGTTACTGAGGGACACAGAATCGTTACTGAGGGACACAGAATTGTTACTCAGGGACACAGAATTGTTACTCAGGGACACAGAATTGTTACTGAGGGACACAGAATCGTTACTGAGGGACACAGAATTGTTACTCAGGGACACAGAATTGTTACTCAGGGACACAGAATTGTTACTCAGGGACACAGAATCGTTACTGAGGGACACAGAATCGTTACTGAGGGACACAGAATCGTTACTGAGGGACACAGAATCGTTACTCAGGGACACAGAATTGTTACTCAGGGACACAGAATCGTTACTGAGGGACACAGAATCGTTACTCAGGGACACAGAATTGTTACTCAGGGACACAGAATTGTTACTGAGGGACACAGAATCGTTACTCAGGGACACAGAATTGTTACTCAGGGACACAGAATCGTTACTCAGGGACACAGAATTGTTACTCAGGGACACAGAATCGTTACTTTTTGCTTCACAACCACTATTGTATGTTCAAAGAGTTAAATCCGGTTTTATTTTTGGGGTGCTTATTGAATTAAAGAGTATGTCAGACAACACGCAGAGGAGTGGCAGAGGAGGCAATGTTTCAGGAGCGAGCAGACGTGGCAGCAGAGGAAGGGGTCGAGGCAGCACTATTCACAGCCAGAGGCCATTGCTCCCGGTGTCATCCAGCGGTCGTGTCTCCACCGACAACCCTGCCGTCATCGATTGATTGACTCGGTCGTCTTCCTCTTCCCAGGTCACCTCTGACACCTACAGCCAACGGTCGGTGGGTACGTCAGACACAACCGTTAGTTGGCATGGCCCGGGAGCAAGCCCACTGAAATCACGTGTCCTCGACCTGCCCCTGTCCTTTGGTGTTCCCTCACCAAGCGAAGTATCGCATGCTGTGGGCTCAGCCCCACTGTACAGTGAGGAAGAGCTAACAGAGGGCGGTCAGGAACGGGGGGAGACATCCGCCTCTTCAGCAGCCAGGCGAAGAAGTACTGGCGAGGAGAGTGGCTCGGTAGCCGGTCTAGAGACAGGTCTGTCTCCTGACCCACACGCAGCCGAGGGGGCTAGTAGTGAGGCGGAGACCCTAATTGATGATGATGAGGCTGATCGCACTTGGCAGCCTCGTCGTCATCAGGCTATTGCTTCCGCATCATCAGGAGAAGAGGGTGCCAGCTTGGCAGTGAGCAAAACAGTCGGTGGGTTGCCCAGGAGGCAGCAGGGTCGCAGCAGTGTCAGTGGAGCCAAACGGCCACGGAGTAGAGCACCAGCTCCACTGCAGCCTACCACCACGGCCAGTAGTGGTGCCGGTGTGCACAGAGGAAGTAGCAGTCAGCCAGTGAGGAGTAGCGGGGGCAAAGTTTCCTACTCGGCGGTGTGGCAATTTTTCGTCACGCCGCCCGAGGAAGTAAACGTAGCCTTATGTCGACTATGTGGCCAGAAAGTCAAGCGTGGCCAGGGGGCCAATGTTGGGACTACAGCGTTGCGTCAGCATATGCAGCGTCGCCATTCGGTGACCTGGGAAAACCGTGATAAAGATATGGCGGTTCTGCCTGCCCCAGCCCCGCTCCATCACCCGCTCCGTTACTTGCTCCGTCACCCGACGTCAATCGCCCTCTATCAGCCAGTCAAGGCTCCAACACCTCTGCTGAGGGGAGTTGTCGCTCGTTGGCATCTTCCGCTCGTTCAGATGCTCCTTCTCCTGCTACTCCTCTTCACGGATTCCGTCAGCAGTCTTTCTTGGAATCCGTTTCCAAGAGACAACAGTTTGCGAGCACGCACCCGACGGTGCAGAAGCTGAACGTCCTCCTGTCCAAGTTGCTGGTGCTGCAGTCCCTCCCTTTCCAAGTGGTGGACTCAGCACCTTTCCGAGAAATGATGGCTTGTGCCGCGCCGCGGTGGAGAGTGCCAAGCCGGCATTTCTTCGCCAAAAAGGCAGTGCCAGCCCTGCATTCACATGTAGAAGAGATGGTGGGCCAGTCTTTGAGCATGTCGGTCTCTGCCAAAGTGCACGGCAGCGCCGACGTGTGGAGCTGTAACTACGGTCAGGGACAGTACATGTCATTTACGGCCCACTGGGTGAACGTGGTGCCAGCACAGCCGCACCAGCAACTTGGACAGGTCACGCCGCTTTTGCCTCCACGTTTGCACGTCCTTGGTCCAGCAAAGATGTCCGCCTCTACCACCTCTTCTTCCGCCGTGTCCTCAGCCGCCACCCCCGTGCCAAGTCCCATTACCCGAACGGCATATCACATGTGCAGGGCGCAACGGTGTCACTCTGTGCTGCACCTGGTATGCCTTGGCGAACGTAGTCACACAGGGGAGGAACTTCTGAGTGTAATGAACAGAGAAATCGACAGATGGCTGTCTCCGCGCAAACTGAAAATCGGAACCATGTTGACTGACAACGGAAAGAACATGGTGTCTGCTCTGCGTCAAGGAAGGTTGTGCCATGCGCCATGCATGGCTCACGTGTTCAATCTGGTTGTCAAGCGGTTCCTAAAATCCACCATCCCACTGCAAGACATCCTTAAAATGTCACGTAAACTTTGCATGCATTTCAGCCATTCCTACACCGCAAAGCACACCCTCCTTGAGCTGCAGCGGCAGAACGGAATTCCACAGCATCGCCTGATCTGCGACGTTGCAACAAGGTGGAATTCAACCCTACATATGTTAAACCGCCTTTACGAACAGCGAAAGGCCATCACCGATTTCCTGATGTTACAAGCGGATAAAGGTACTCCCCTGTGTAACTTAGATGTCAGCCATTGGCAGCTCATGCGTGACACCTGCCGATGCTCAGGCCCTTTGAGGAGGCCACGCTATTCGTGAGTCGGCAGGACTATGGGATGAACGACGTCATTCCTCTGTTGCACGTCCTGGAACAAATGCTGTTAACTAGAGATGAGCGAATCGAACATGACGAAGTGGAATTCGTTCCGAAGATTTGGAAAAATTCGATTCGCGACGAATCCGAAGATTAGCAAACTTCGGATGCACGAATCTAATTTTCCCAAAAATGGCGGCGACATGTATGGCGACAGGAGAAAATGGACAGAGAAGATGGGGCGGGGATCTCTGGGAAGGCGCACAGACAAGGCGCGCTGACCCATAATGCATTCATGAGTCATGAATCATGACATGTGATCGCATTAGCCAATCAGCAGCCAGCCAGCACTGTGTAATGGTGGAGCTATAAATCGCGGCCATCTTAGAATTCTCCATTAGCCTCTGGTCATTCAAGAGAGACAGACCTGTCTGTATTAAGGGACAGAGTTAGGGCCACAGAGACTTTAGGGCCACAGAATCGTTACTCAGGGACACAGAATCGTTACTCAGGGACACAGAATCGTTACTCAGGGACACAGAATCGTTACTCAGGGACACAGAATCGTTACTCAGGGACACAGCTATCAAAGAATCGAAAATTTAAAGTGACATACACCCTTTTTTTTTTTGGTGGCTGTCGTGCACAGTTGGTGCTGCAGTTTGCCGATTGTGCAAAATAAACTGACTTTCTGCTTCACAACCACTATTGTACGCTCAAAGAGTTAAATCCATTTACACGCCGGCTGGCGTGTTTTTTGGGTGATTAGTGCATTCCAGTGACAGAAACGTACAGTTTCCAGCCAACGGCAAGCTGCAATTGACCGATTGTGTACAATAAACTGACTTTCTGCTTCACAACCACCATTGTAGAACGGAATTCCACAGCATCGCCTGATCTGCGACGTTGCAACAAGGTGGAATTCAACCCTACATATGTTAGACCGCCTTTATGAACAGCGAAAGGCCATCACCGATTTCCTGATGTTACAAGCGGATAAAGGTACTCCCCTGTGTAACTTAGATGTCAGCCATTGGCAGCTCATGCGTGACACCTGCCGCTTGCTCAGGCCCTTTGAGGAGGCCACGCTATTCGTGAGTCGGCAGGTCTATGGGATGAACGACGTCATTCCTCTGTTGCACGTCCTGGAACAAATGCTGTTAACAATGGCTGGTCAGGGTGCGGTAGACGTGGCGCACAGATCTCAACGCCACATGACCCCTGTGGGGGCAGGACAGGAAGAAGAGGAGGAGGTAGAGGAGGACATTGGTGCTCAGGAATTATTGAGTGAAATGGGTGGTTTTTCCACTCAGCGGACAGGAGTGGAGGAGCAGGAGCATCTGGTAGAGGAGGAGGAGGAGACAGAGGACCCAGACGCACCGTGGCAGTATGCTGTGGAGATGGAGGCAGGGAGTCCCTCGCATTCCTTGGCACAAATGGCCCATAGCATGCTCGGTTGCTTGCGTAGCGACAGCCGAATAATAACCATCAGACAGAGGGATGACTTTTGGCTGTCCACCTTGTTGGACCCTCGCTACCGTTCAAAAATGGTGGCCTTTTTCACACCTGCTGAGAGGGAGACCAAAATAAAGTACTATAAAAACCACCTATGTAGTCAGTTGGTCTCTGCCTTTCTGCGCCAACGTCCATCCTCAGACACTGTGGGCCCTGTGCGCTCGCGTTCCGCTGCCATGGCAGCAAGGGAGGGATGGGGTGGTAGGAGCAGTGGCAGCTCCACCAGCAGCGGCTGCCTCAGTCTGCAGTCGATGATGAGTAGCTTTCTTCACCAGCGCAGTGAGGAAACTACTAACCAGCCGCAGCAGCAGCAGCATCAGGTGGACCTGGAGCAGGACCTCAAACAACAGGCTCGGGCCTACTTGGACAGCACCCTGCCAACCGAGGTAGACAATCCCCTCGACGATTATCAAGAGTCCAATGGCAGAGTGGCGGAGCAGAAGCAGCTTCAATTGAAGGCCATACATAGGCCTAGGTTTAAAAGTCCCTCACAGTTAATTCCAATAACGAACTCTACTCCTCCGTGCAATCTACTTACGAGACCCTGGGCAGGTCTGGGTCCAATTTGTGGTAGAGACTGGTTTTGTTCAGCCATGCTTGAGCGAGTAATAACAGGTCTGTGCTGCCCTTTGGTGTCTGGCTTAATGCGCACAACACTGAACGTCCCAGCGTTTGTCAACGATTTGCCGTTAAGTGATGCAAACCCGCTGAACCACGTTCATGAGGAGCCGGTACAGGGGGCCATGAATCAGTATGGACCTGGCAGCAGCGTGAGCAGACGACAGAGGCACATGGCGCAGGGTGGCGGTGTAGGCAGCATTATTCTGAAGCCATACACAGGCCTAGGTTAAAAAGCGGAAGCCGTCAGCAGTCGTCTCCCCACGCTGCTGCTGGGGGGACTTTTCAACATAGGCCTCTGTATGGCCTTCAATTTTAGCTGCTTACGCTCCGCCACTCTGCCATGGGCCCCTGTACCGCCTCCTCATGCTGCTGCCAGGTCCAGAGTGTGTCATGGGTCCCTGTACGGCCTCCCTTTGCTGCTGTCTCCATCGCCACACTCTGCCATGTGCCACTTTCAGGTCTCCTCACACTGCTGGTGGGTTCCATTTTGTCATAGGGTGCTGTATGGCCTCCCATTGCTGCTGCCTCCACCGCCACCCTGCGCCATGTGCCTGTCGTCTGCTCACGCTGCTGACGGCTTCCGCTTTTTAACCGAGGCCTGTGTTTGGCTTCCGAATACTGCTGCATCCACCGCCACCCTGCGCCATGTGCCTCTGTCGTATGCTCACGCTGCTGACGGCTTCCGCTTTTTAACCTAGTCCTGTGTATGTTCTCCGAATACTGCTGCCTCCACCGCCACCCTGCGCCATGTGCCACTTTCAGGTCTCCTTACACTGTTGGTGGGTTCCATTTTGTGATAGGGTGCTGTATGGCCTTCCATTGCTGCTGCCTCCACCGCCACCCTGCGCCATGTGCCTCTGTCGTCTGCTCACGCTGCTGACGGCTTCCGCTTTTTAACCGAGGCCTGTGTTTGGCTTCTGAATACTGCTGCATCCACCACCCGCCCACTGCTGCTGCCAGGCCCGTAATCTATCATGGGCCCCTGTACCGCCTCCTCATGCTGCTGCCAGGTCCAGAGTGTGTCATGGGTCCCTGTACGGCCTCCCATTGCTGCTGTCTCCATCGCCACACTCTGCCATGTGCCACTTTCAGGTCTCCTCACACTGCTGGTGGGTTCCATTTTGTCATAGGGTGCTGTATGGCCTCCCATTGCTGCTGCCTCCACCGCCACACTGTGGCTCCACACTCTGGTTTTGGCCCCGTGACTGCCCAAATGAGTGAAGTGTGCGGTGATTCTAAGATCGACGGCACTCATTTGCATGTCATACTGACTGACAGTATTATTTCTCTTCCCCAGCAGACTCCAAGGGCATTTAAATTAAAGGTACAGTGTTCTGCACTAATATAAAGGCTCTCTGAAGCCTAGAAACACCCTTTTTATAAGTTAAATTCGCAGCGAATATATTCGCCTCGAATCGAATTTATTCCGCGAATTCGGCGAATCAGCCGAATCAAATTTTTTAATAATTCGCTCATCTCTATTAGTAAGTAAAGGGCATCACTTAAACGCCAAACTTTCTACATTAATCGATGTCTAACATGGTACAATACCAATAGAGTGGCATATGGTGAATGGAGTTTGTGGACCAATGGGACTGCAGTCCTTTTTTTTTTTGTTTTTTGCAAGTCCCATATTTAGTATGAGGCCAAGAAACCCTTTACATTCTTGAACTGTGGTGGATTTCCTCTCAAATGGATGGATGTAAACAGGGATTTTTGGTGAATTGAAAGAGCAAGAGGCAGAGAGAGGCAAAACTATAAAATTGTCATTTTACTGATTATCTGACAAAGTAAAGATTGTCTATCACAATCCATTACATATTGCTAACCATAAAGATTGCATCGGTCCACAACTGAATTCAGATTTTTTTTATTTCAGTTGTGGGCCGATGCAATCCTTATGCTTAGCAATATATCACCCAAAAATCCCTGTGAAATCTTCTGTGAAAAATACATTTTAAAAAATGAATGTGTTTAAAATGTTGGGTTTCTGCTCAAATGCCTGCCTGTGATGTAAATAGGGGGATTATAGGTGCTGCTGAATTTGAAGGTAACCATGCAGGATTTAAAGGCACCTCTGGCACACTAGTATGGGCCCTAATTCTTGGTGGCCGACACGACACCCCTCTACCTGTACTTGTACTTTCATTCAGGTGTACTGCACTGCTGGTACTCGCCAACTCATGGGGTGTATTGTGCTGCTGGTTGTTGCCTGCTGCTCTTCAGAACACCTCATTCATTTTGTTAAGACTCTTTCCCCCTCTGGGTTGGTTACTGAACCACTGCTGTCCACAGGTTCATATTCAGAATCTGAGGCTGATCAGTGGTGATCAGGATGCTAGTACATTGTTTCTACTAGTATGCTGGTATGGCAGTGATTAGGACAGTGGTATGATGGTGAGCAGGTAACTGGTCTACCAGTGATAATGATACTGGTATGGTGGCAATCAGGATGCTGGCAAATTATTTCTACCAGGATGCTGGTGTGGCAGTAATCAGGACAGTGGTATGGTGGTGATCAGGACACTGACGACATGGCTGTGATCCGGACACTGATATGGCTGTGATCAGGATACTGGTATGTGATTAGGACACTAGTATGGTGGTGACCAGGAAGCTGGTTTGGCAGTTGTTAAAACAGTGGTATGTATGTGATCAAGACACTGATATGGTTCTGATCAGGATACTGGTATGGCTGGGATCAGGACGCTGCAATGGTGGTGATCAGGGTGCTGGTATGGCAGTTATCAGAACAGTGATATGGCCGTGATCAGGATACTGGCATGGTGGTGATCAGGGCGCTGGTATGGTGGTGATCACAATGCTGATAAGGTGGTGATCGGGATGCTGGCATGGTGGTGATCAGGATGCTGTTATGTTGGTGATCAGGATGCTGGGATGGTGGTGATCAGAATGCTGATAAGGTGGTGATCAGGATGCTGGTATGATGGTGATCAGGACAATGGTGTGGAGGTGATAAGGACACTGGTGCTGGTCTGTCATCATTGCAATCAGGGACACTGTTCCTGATGTTTTCTGCTGTTCTATCTATATAGACAGCAACTGAGTTTGGTGAGTGTGCATTTTTACTCAAGGTGGAGGTTCAGCACAATTCAAGTCACCATATGTTGAAGCTATATCAGCATAGAAAAGGAGATTTTGGACTGTTTTTTATTTTATTTGTTTATATCTTTTTAACTTTACACACTTTTTATGGGTGTTGCTGATTACAATTGTGGCTATTTCTAGTGCTGCAAAATTTTAATTACTTATATATACATTGGCCAAATGTGAGGTGATTAAAAAAAATATGTATTGATAACACACATAGTTACATAGTTAGTCTGGCTGAAAAAAGACAAAGGTCCATCCAGTTCAACCATTAAAAAAAAGTTATAATCCTATACCCACAGTTGATCCAGAGGAAGGCAAAAACCCCCCAGCAAAGCATGATCCAATTTGCTCCTGCAGGGAAAACAATTCCTACCTGATCCCCCGAGAGGCAATCAGATATTCCCTGGATCAACTTTACCTATAAATATTAGTATCCAGTTATAATCTGTGTATCTAAGAAACAATCCAGACCTTTTTTAAAGCAATCCACTGAGCTGGCCAGAACCAACTCTTGAGGGAGTCTATTCCACATTTTCACAGCTCTCACTGTGAAGAAACCTTTCTGTGTTTGGAGATTAAATTTATTTTCCTCCAGACATAAAGAGCGCCCCCTTGTCCTCTGTGATGACCTCAGGGTGAATAACTCTACACTGAGTTCACTATATGAACCACTGATGTATTTATACATGGTGATCATATCCCCCCCTTATGTATTTATACATGGAGATCATATCCCCCCTTATGTATTATACATGGTGATCATATCCCCCCTTATGTATTATACATGGTGATCATATCCCCCCCTTATGTATTATACATGGTGATCATATCCCCCCTTATGTATTATACATGGTGATCATATCCCCCCTTATGTATTATACATGGCGATCATATCCCCCTTATGTATTATACATGGAGATCATATCCCCCCCTTATGTATTATACATGGTGATCATATCCCCCCTTATGTATTATACATGGAGATCATATCCCCCCTTATGTATTATACATGGAGATCATATCCCCCCTTATGTATTATACATGGAGATCATATCCCCCCTTATGTATTATACATGGAGATCATATCCCCCCTTATGTATTATACATGGAGATCATATCCCCCCTTATGTATTATACATGGAGATCATATCCCCCCTTATGTATTATACATGTTGATCATATCCCCCCTTATGTATTATACATGGAGATCATATCCCCCCTTATGTATTATACATGGAGCTCATATCCCCCCTTATGTATTATACATGGAGATCATATCCCCCTTATGTATTATACATGGTGATCATATCCCCCCTTATGTATTATACATGGGGATCATATCTCCTCTTATGTATTATACATGGAGATCATATCCCCCCTTATGTATTATACATGGTGATCATATCCCCCCTTATGTATTATACATGGAGATCATATCCCCCCCTTATGTATTATACATGGAGATCATATCCCCCCTTATGTATTATACATGGAGATCAAGAGAGAATAAATTCAGTTCCTCTAATCTTTCCTCATAGCTGAGCTCCTCCATGCCTCTTATCAGTTTGGTTGCCCTTCTCTGTACTTCCTCCAGTTCCTTAATGTTCTTTTTGTGAATTGGTGCCCAAAACTGAACTGCATATTCCAGATGAGGTCTTACTAATGATTTGTACTAATGATATCTCTCTCTGGAGTCTATACCTCTTTTAATACAAGAGATGATTTTGCTCGCTTTAGAAACCGCAGCTTGGCATTGCATGCCATTATTAAGCTTGTGATCTACCAGAGCCCCCAGATCCTTCTCCACCATTGATTCCCCCAGTTGTACTCCCCCTAGTATGTATGATGCATGCATATTCTTAGCCCCCAAGTGCATAACCTTACATTTATCAACATTAAATCTCATTTGCCACATAGTTGCCCAATTAAACAGAGCACTGAGGTCGGCTTGTAAGTTGAAGACATCCTGTAAGGACATTATTCCACTGCACAGCTTGGTGTCATCTGCAAAGACTGAAATGGGATTTTTAATCCCAGACACTATATTGTTTATAAATATGTTAAAAAGTAAGGGTCCCAATACTGAACCTTGGGGTACACCACTGACGACCCCAGACCATTCAGAATATGAATCATTAACCACTGCTCTCTGAATACGATCTTTTAGCCAGTTTTCTATCCATTTACATACAGATTTTCCAAGCCTGTAGACTTTACCTTACACATTAGCTGTGTGTGGGGAACTGTGTCAAATGCTTTTGAAAAATCCAAGTACACAAAAAAATACTTCCTATTGCTCTCCAAAATAAATCTCCAAGTTCCTTTTATTGTTTCTGCTATTCGAATTCCTCTTAAGTCAAAGTCCCACTGTATGTAGGCATCCTTCTCACTTGCTCCTGAGGTGGACTAGGGACTATGGGATTTGTAGTGTGCATTGAGCAGTGCTCATGGTCACAATTAACATTCGCTGTTCATTCCAAACACATGGAAGTGAGGGAGAAAGGAGAGGTTTGGGAATGTATGAAAGAGCCTACAAGGAAGCAGAAAAAAACACAGCAAAAAATAATTTTCATGAAAATAGATTGCAGGGCCATTAAGTAGTGGATGTGTGTTGATTATTTTTGAAGAAAAAGGATATTGTTTAGTGTAACTTTAAATACTCCATTCTCCCCTTCCTTTGTGTTGTACTACAAGTTTTTTTAATATATTTTCTGCTTAAGTGTCAACACTTGGGGATGTTTTACTGAGGAATGATTTCTACACACACCTGCACTCATTTCAAAAACTCTGGGGAACTCTAAATTGTTCTAAACACTAGTGGACATTTGAAATAATGACCTTTATTTTGAGCTAAGGTAATAGATTGAATCCAAGCATTTTTGCTGATAACATGCAACTTTTCAGGGTTCTCTGTGCAAGTGTGTGTTTTAATAAAGGAGATATTTTTATACTGGCCTGCACTCACTTCATATGACCAACAAAAATTAAGGGGAACCCTATTTTCTTTGTATTTCCTTAACCATTTGCCGCCCGCCCTATGGCCGAATGGCGGCCGGCAAATGTCAACAGCGTTCCGGGTGGACGCCATATGGCGTCCTCGGGCACATGCGCAGATTGTGCTCCTGCAGAGCCACGCAGCGGCACGATCTGTCACCAGCCGTGTACCTCTGACACGGCCGATGACAGATCTGAGTATCGGCCCCCGTTGCCGGTACCATGTGACCTGCTGTGACCAATCACAGCAGGTCACATGACAGTTGTATACAATGGATGGCTTCATTCATGCCATCCATTGTATATTAGTGTCTAGCTGTGAATGGTCACAGCAATCACATGCACATGTCATGTGATTAGCTGTGGCCAAATCACAGCTAAGCACAAAAAAAAACAAAAAAACAAAACCCTGAATGAATCGATGTCATTCAGGTAAATGCTTGCTTATTCTTTGCTATAAGCAGATTGTGTACAAAACAAAAAATTACTGATCACTTCCCCAAAGTAGTACAATGTTACTATGGTAACATTGTACTACTTTGGTCATAGTGAAATATGAAAAAAAATCTTAAAAAAAATAAAAAAAAATATATATATTTTTTCATACTGTCACCAGTCAGTGTCTCTGATCACCGCCATGCCAGTTATATGATGACGCCGTACTTCACTGGTGACAATTTTTTAAAAAAACATAGTGAAACTAATTTTTTTAATTTTTTCATTTTCCAAAAAATTATGACAAAAAAAAATACAACTTCAAAAAACTCGCCATGCCTCTTATGAAGTACGTCGGGCTGTCTACTTTGCAAAAAGGGGTCATTTGGGGATATCTGTACTGTTCTGACATTTGGGGGATATCTGTACTGTCCTGACATTTGGGGGATATCTGTACTGTTCTGACATTTGGGGGATATCTGTACTGTTCTGACATTTGGGGGATATCTGTACTATTCTGACATTCTTGGACCTCAAGAAATTAGATTGGCTGTCAGTACTTCAGGATTGATCAATATTCAGATCTATACCATAGTTTGTGAACTCTATAACTTTCCTACAAACTAACAAATACATCCTAATTTGGGTTATTTTCACCAAAGACATGTAGCAGAATACATCTCGGCCTAAATTTATGAAGAAAAATTATTTATTTGCAAACTTTTATAACAGAAACAAAGAAAAACGTGTGTTTTTTTCAAAATTTGTGGTCTTTTTTTAATTTAGCAAAAAATAAAAACCCCAGCAGTGATTAAATACCATCAAAAGAAAGCTCTAGTTGTATGAAGAAAATGATAAAATTTTAGTTTGGGTACAATGTTGTATGACCGCGCAATTGTCATTCAAAGTGTGAGAGCGCTGAAAACTGGCCTGGGCAGGAAGGGGTAAAATTGCCCGGTATTGATTTGGTTAAACACTATTGGAAAGTTGTTGTTATCAACACAGGTGAGTATATAAAAATGCTTCTTTAGTTAATCAGTTCCTTAAAACATAAAATCATAGATGACTCTACTGTCTTTCCACAGACAATCAGTTACAAAATCCTTTTTTTTCCCAGTGTTATGTAAATATTAACTGAGATATACCTGTTTAATTTGTATTAATAATTCCATATATTGCACTGGTAACTATCTTGAAGCATTCAGGGGTGGTGGAAGTTCTATGCCTGAAGGAGAACATTGGTTAGAAACTGTCATGTTACTGCTTGACAACCTTGTAGTTCTGCTGTGCACCAATATAACGTACTAATCTTCTTACCAAAGTCCATCCTGTAAAGCACAGACACATTTTTCTTTCCAACCACATCTTGTTCTGGCTGCATTTTGTTACTAGTCTCCCTTAAACAAGAGTTTAAGTTGTACATTAAGGTAAGCAATCCAAAAGAAGGCAAGTGGTTACTAGTCTGCTTAAGTGTGCAATAAAACAAAAATACATTTTTACATTAAATAGATATTTTATGACAAGCATTTCGACAATACTATTTTAAATATATATAGTTGAATAACATGATAAGTTTGACATTCTTTTTCATTTACCTTTTCAATATTCGTTTCAGAAAAGATACGTAAACTTTCCTCAAGTAGTGACACCGCAGAAAGAGAGAAAAGGGGAATTTTGGGATTTTTTCGCAGCCACAAAAAAGGAAACAAGGTAAAATATGTACATTTGTATTAATATAGCATGTTTCAGTTGTATTTTGATGTTATTCATCATATGATAAGACACACAGAGAATATTTTATGTGCTTATTCATAAAGAGATTGTTAAAAATAAAAAATGTTTCTCTCTGTTGTTTGCATTAGGCAGCCTGTGTTGTTTTACATGAAGTTATATTTCAGATCAGATCACTAATTATTGTGACCAATATATCTGTTGCAAATATAAAATTCATAGCAACACAGTCAATCCTGATTGCTGATAAACCTGTAAGCCTTTTTTATGCCTTGAAGCATATGATCACATGTCAAATGTCATTGTCATGTTTTTTATTTCTTTTGATACATTTAATTCTTAAGTATTTTTTGTTATCACTATATATACTGTAAGAGTGAGGTTCCCTGTCATGGTGTATGTCACCCAGGATTCTCAGCTAGGCAGGTTGAGGGGCTCCAGGATGCTTGTCTAATTTGGAGGAAACTGTTTTTCCAGTTTCCTGAGTGGTTGGTAAAATCCGGTTTGGGACCATAAGCCTGGAGACCATAAGCCTGGAGACCATAAGCCTGGAGACCATAAGCCTGGAGATCATAAGCCTGGAGATCATAAGCCTGGAGACCATAAGCCCGGAGACCATAAGCCCGGAGACCATAAGCCCGGAGACCATAAGCCCGGAGACCATAAGCCTGGAGATCATAAGCCTGGAGACCATAAGCCTGGAGATTTTGCAGTGATCTGGCTGGGAAGAAATCAGCAGTCATGGGACCAGGTTTTGGGAATAACCAGCACACTGATTATGCAGGTGTGTGCTGAGCTTTTTGTAGAGTCCGGACCAGGGTTCTGGGGTCCATCCTCCTGAGGAGTACATATGGGTGCAAGGGAGCAGCCACAAGCGTTTGTGTCTGCATGGTGTAGGTGACAGCGGAGCAGCATGGAGCTGAAAGACAGAGTGCTAACAGAGGTACAGAGCTATGTGAACAAAGGGACACCGAGTTGCATGGTCACAACTCAAGTCTGAGCAGCAGTGCTGCTAAAGAGAACCATGAGGCTAAACCGTATGTTATTTTGTATTGATGGTGGAAACCCCTCAATGGGTAATGGTTCATTTTGTTGGACATTTCCTTTTTTTTTTTTTTTAAATAAAAGTGGACCAACAAGCCCTTAAACTGCATAACTGGTGTGGACTCACTAGCAAGTGCTACGCTAAGCTAAACAACCCCCAAACGTTACTATTCGTACAGTATATTGTTAGTAAACAAATGCTCACCATTAGACACATAAAGCTCAGTTCACAAAGCTTTAACCTCCTTAGCGATTTTCCCGAGTGTAGCTCGGGGTAAAATTTCAGTACCAAGAGCGGTAACCCCGAGCTACACTCGGGCTTACCATGCGGTGTTCTCCGGGAGTCCCTGCAGCGCTTACCTTGTCCTTCGCTCCAGCAATGTGTCCCCTGCAGCGTCCCTGGCCATCTCCTCCGGCCGATGCCGGCATCCGGCTTCCGTGTTCTGGTCCCTATGAAATGTTGACTAATATAAAGTATTTATCCAGGTTGTGAAGTTACTTTGAAATCAGCCAAAAAGCAATTGTCTATTTATGTGAGAAATATCACCAGCACTATCCATACTGAGTACGGTTTGGCTTAGTAACATACAGTTTGTGCTTAACCTCCCTAGCGGTATTCCCGAGCAGGGGCGGACTGACAACTCATGGGGCCCCCGGGCAATAGGGGATCATGGGGCCCCTGTGTCCTTGCTCAAACTCAAAAAAGCCTATGAAAAAGGTACCAGGGGCATCTCATGGGGCCCCCTACTGACCCCGGGCCCTCGAGTTTCCAAATGGTCAGTCCACCCCTGTTCCCGAGTGTAGCTCGGGGTAAAGTTTCAGTACCAAAAGCGGTAACCACGAGCTACACTCGGGCTTACCATGCGGCGCTGCATAGGGAGTCCCTGCAGAGCTTACCTTGTCCCCTGCAGCGTCCCCGGCCATCTCCTCCGGCCGATGCCGGCATCCGGCTTCCGTGTTCTGGTCCCTGGGACGTCGGGACGTACGGGCGCTGGAACCGGCGGGAAATTTGATATTTTTAAAAAATGTCATTTTTGCTGTCATTGCTGTTTCAATGCATTTCACATATATTTTGTCCCTACTGCTTTGTCCTGCGCCCTGCCTGCATTTTGACTGTTCTTTCTGCCTGGAAACGTAGAAAAGTCCATGGTGTCCAAAAAGCGTTCCTTTACGTCAAAAGCGGTTTTAGAACAGCGCTAGTAAATCAGAACCACTTGCAGAATTGAGTGATAATGATTTGTGGGGAAATTCATCATCAGACACTGAAAACAATTTGGGGCCTTTGCTCAGTGATGTGCAAATTTGCCTCTGTATTTCAAATTTCAGTGTTTTTGGTTTGATTATATTATTGAATTAAATTTATTATTATATTATTATTTTTTATGATTATTTATTAAATTATAATTTATGATTTCGTGTTTCAAGTTTTATCCTACCCGGGATGTTTACTAGACTCTTGTTCGGACAGATTTCAGTGAGTTATTCCTAAAAATTACAGCCTACAATAAAAAAATACATATTTCCATGCAAAAAAATGTATCGCTTTCAGCACAAAAAATTGGAAAGAATCATACCGCCAGGGAGGTTAAGGCAGAGATAAAGATCTTTATTTAGCCAAGTGACTGTCATGACCAAATCTCATTGGACATGAGCTGAAAATAATTGTCACTTTTTTGAAAGATAAATATTTTTGTTCTGGTATGTTAGCTTTGTGAATTGAGCTTAAATTATTATAGGACAAGAGGCAAATGTGGATAATTCTGAAATGCAAATGGTTTCTGTTATTCCAAGATTGTCAGAGAAATAGATGCTAGATGTTATAACACAGCCTTTTCCATAGGAAATTGTTCTTCTGTAAGGTACAGATGTTTAGCTACAAATACTGTGGCTGGTGACTTTTAGTAGTACTTACCTGTCCAGGCGTCTAGCGGTGTCCTCACCCCGAGGCGATTCTTCAATCGGCTGTTGGGTGCTGGTGCCGCCATCTTGACTAAGGGAAACCAGCAGTGAGATCTTGAGGCTTCACCACTGGTTTTCTAGTGTGCATGTGCGAAGCGTGCTGTGCTTCGTGAATGGGCTGCAGTCCTCTGGGATCTTGGAAGTATCATGGAGGGCTGCGGGGGGTGCCGATCTTCCAGCTCAGTTTGCCGGGGCAAACTCAGCCAGCAGTGGGAGCGGGTATCTGTCAAAACCAGGTACCTGCTCCCCGCTCCCCCCCCAAAATATGCCTGACGTGGCAGTGGAGGGGGAGAGCAGGCAGAAAAGCACAGCTTCCACTTTTGCTTGAAACTCCGCTTTAAAGTATTACTAAATCCACAACAGTAAACATAGTCTGTATATGCAGTAAAGCATGCGTGTTTTACTCACTGTGGAACCTAAGGGGTTAATCCTCTGCATTGTGTGAGAAGGCTGTTTGATCCTGTATTCTCTGATCCTTCCATTCTTCTACTCTACCCAATCCATCTGCTGATAGCACAGAGCTCTAGGAGTCACTCTGCACATGCTCAGTTTACATCCATCAGACTGTCGCCTACCCTCCTCACCTTCAGGGTCACCCTGAAAACCCACCTCTTCAGGGAAACCTACCCCACCCTCGCCTAACAGCCGACCTCCTCCACTTATCCTACCACTCCATCCCCCACAGCCACTTCCTCCTGTACCCCTTTCCCCTCCCTCCTAGATTGTAAGCTCGAAAGAGCAGGGCCCTCGAACCCCTCTTGTATTGTATTGTTACTGTATTGTCTCATGTTCTGTCCCCTTGCTATTGTACAGCGCTGAGCAAACCCTTTGGCGCTATATAAATACTGTATAATAATAATAATATTAATAGTGTGTATTGCTAGAGAGGTTTTTTTCCTTTGGGAGGGTGCATGTGATCAGTACAGGGCCAATCAGCACTGTTGAGATGGGTCAGGGGTCATGCAGCCTCATAGGACAGTCAGAGCAGAATGAAAAATCCCTCTACAGGATTAACCAGTGCTCGGCCGGACACTGATAAGACTGTTATATACTGCTGATGAGAAAAGGTATTTAGCAGTTTATATTTATTAAAATAATTGCATTTCCAATGTTCTGTGTACTGTGGGAGACCAGATATAGTGAATGTAGGGTCCGGGGAGACCAGATATAGTGAATGTAGGGTCCGGGGAGACCAGATATAGTGAATGTAGGGTCCTGGGTTTTAGTAACACTTTAAAGGTCATTCAATATCTGCAAGCTTCTATCTCAAACAAAGAGATCTGATCCACCACTATTGCTATTGATTTTTTTATGTGCCTTTTTGTGGTTTATTGAAGTTTTAAAATATATGTATTTTGAAAGTAACCATATGAAACATGCACATGTATGACCAAAATTTCTAAAGCCAATATAAAGGAATAGTAGTGGTAAAAAAAAAAGCACATGTGGGTTTGATCAATTATTCTATGCTTACATACTTTTGCTTATAGTTGTCCCTATCAGGGGCGGACTGACAACTCATGGGGCCCCCGGGCAATAGGGGATCATGCGGCCCCTGTGTCCTTGCGCAAACTCAAAAAAGCCTATTAAAAAAGGTACCAGGGGCATCTCATGGGGCCCCCTACTGACCCCGGGCCCTCGGGCAGTGCCCGAGTTTCCAAATGGTCAGTCCGCCCCTGGTCCCTATATACATATTGTTCTGGACATGAAAGGGTAAAACACTTCTGAACTTGTTAACATTTATAAAAAAACAATTTGGATTAGCTATCTAGATATTCAGAATGTGACATTTTGGCCTGAACAAAATAGCTGGTTAATTAGAAAATGTAGATAAGGCAAATGATATTTATGGAGTGTTGCTACTTTGTTTCTCCCAGTCTTTTCCTGCATACCTTTGCACATACACAAATGTCAACACATACAAAGATTTTCTACAGTAAATATGTCTGAAACCCCAGTCCCAACTGTGTTCTTAGTGAACTGGTGCTTAAATTGGTTAGCAGTCATATCAGATGCATTTACATGACTTACATAAACCTTAGCAACAAAAACTAATATAATCATCTAAATATATAAAAATATACATTTTTTTTGTATATTTTTTATATGACAAACAACATTTGTTCATTGTTTTTTTTTTTATGTATTAATACAAACTTCATTGTGGACTTACAAACTTAGTGAATGTGATGAAAATTCACTTTGTAAAGAAAATCCAATGGCGTGTAAGGAGGAAAATAAACAAAAAAAAAACAAAACAGGTTTTTGCTTGCTCATGATTGGATTTTTGAAGTAAGCATATTGAACAGCCTATACTCCTTTAGTGAAAACCCCCCACTGTATACTGTGTATATTAGATATACTGATTTTTCATCTCTCTCAAAAAAGACTATATGCATATAAGGCTGGACAGTTTGGTTGATAGCTAACATAAAAACAATGGAAACTGTAGGGTCTCATTCACACAAGTGTACTATTGGCTTATGTCAATGTGAGGTCTGTGTTTTGTGCATCCCCATGCAGACAGTTCTATTAATTTCAACTGAGATGCAGAGGCTGCATGGACACAGCTGCTGCTCCCAATTTGACAGCCATGCCATGGGCCACGCACCCGCACTTGTAAAGCTATCAGATTGGGAGCAGTGCACCCACTGTGTCCCAATTGACATGAATTGAACAACTGTGCAGGCAAACATGACTATTTCACCTGCAGTCCTGGACAGGCAACTGAGAAAGTTTTACCACTATAGATGAGACAGATTTTCACTCAAAACACACGTCAGGTACTTGGGGCAGGCCCAGGGGCGGACTGACAACTCACGGGGCCCCTGGGCAATAGAGGATCATGGGGCCCCTGTGTCCTTGCTCAAACTCAAAAAAGCCTATGAAAAAGGTACCAGAGGCATCTCATGGGGCCCCCTACTGACCCCAGGGGATCATGGGGCCCCTGTGTCCTTGCCCAAACTCAAAAAAGCCTATGAAAAAGGTACCAGGGGCATCTCATGGGGCCCCCTACTGACCCCAGGGGATCATGGGGCCCCTGTGTCCTTGCCCAAACTCACAAAAGCCTATGAAAAAGGTACCAGGGGCATCTCATGAGGCCCCCTACTAACCCCAGGGGATCATGGGGCCCCTGTGTCCTTGCCCAAACTCAAAAAAGCCTATGAAAAAGGTACAAGGGGCATCTCATGGGGCCCCCTACTGACCCCGGGCCCTCGGGCAGTGCCCGAGTTTTCAAATGGTCAGTCCACCCCTGGGCAGGCCCCAGTGCTACCTTAGGGGAGGAGAGATAAACATGTAGGAATCAAACTGCAATGTTATAGTCAATGTGTCTCATAATATGTGACAGATTTAATAAAACGTACAGTATTTGCTTCCTTTATTAGTGATACATTAGATATCCTATGAGTATATGTGTGTGTAGGCACATAGTTGGTATGGTTGAATAAAGATACTGGTCCATCCATTTCAACGTGTGTGACTACCATTTTCAATATATTTGTGTACAGGGATATTGAAACGCACCAAAACACACCAAAACATTTTTTGAGTTTATCTACACTCCCTGCTGACACCACCACTGTGGAAGGAGGTTCCACCTCCTTACTGCTCTAACAGTAAAGAACCCCTTACACAGTATAACATTGAACTAATTCTTGTCCATCATTGTGTGTCTCAATTGTAAAGATCATAAACGTAGTGCAGCGCTAAATAAGTATTAGGCAAGAGACTAACCAATCATAGATATAACATGCAATAAACAGTATAATGTCCAGAATTAATCAATTTGCTGGTGGTAGCTGTTCCCACTGGTACTGGAAGCGCTTCCGGTGAGTGGGCAATCTTTCTATATCTGTAAATGCAAAAAGGAGGTAAGCGAGCGCTAAAATAATTCTAAAAGAATGAGCAGCTGTACACCAAAAAAGGTACCCATAAACCTTCCAAGACACATACGCAAAGAGAGGGTGCAGCGCTAATAGATTCAACAATATCAAAGTATCAATATAAACGCATATATAAGGTGACAAGGTGCAAATGTATAGGCCACTATAGGGTGGTCAAAAGTGCTAAAGGGTGTAGACTCAGTTATACAGTCCAGAAAGAAGAGGTGCTCTTGATATTCCCAGTGATCTCGGGATGTCCAGTGATGCAGACCACGGATCTGGTGATAAGTAATAAGAATGCGCACTCACCAGATACGCATTTTTAAATGCGCATAAATAGTAGTAAGCCTCTGGTCATCCAGATGTCATCACAGAATGGGTCTGATCAGATCAAGTCAATCCTCATTCCCTGGCGATGTTTTTACTCAAAGGGGGTCTCCACTCAATGGATACAGCCTGCTCACATGGGGTCCCCTGACAAGGATGTAGCTGGTTCTGCGAATGTGATTGGCTCCCACAGGAGCTCAGAGAAACAGAGGAGCCCACATAGTGCAGTATCTTTTAAGATTAGTATTTATTCCATATAGGTGGTGTACAGACAGTGAGGAACAATGCCAAAGCTACTGACCGTGTAAAACAAAACAAGATGGCCGCCGGGGCCCCTCGTGGCGCCGGTGGTGTAGAGTCACACCTGTTTCGAGCGACTGCTCGTAGTCATAGGGGTTCAGCTCGTAGTCTATTTCGTAGTCTATTTGACCGCACCTCACCAGATTTCCAGGTTTAAGCACACGGGGAGTTCTAATATTGGTCCATCATTTACCAGTGGGAACAACTACCACCAGCAAATTGATTAATTCTGGACATTATACTGTTTATTGCATGTTATGTCTATGATTGGTTGCTCTCTTGCCTAATACTTATTTAGCGCTGCACTGCGTTTATGATCTTTATAATTGAGAAAGTTTGTGGTTACTTTTTTTAGCTGCTTTAGTGAGCGCTCGCTTTACACTCTTGGTTCTCATCATTGTGTGTCTGCTTGTCTTCTTTAGAGACCTTAGGTCAAATAGTTTCCTCCCAATGCTAGGGTCACCATCCAGGGATTTGTATATTGCAATCATATCCCTTCCTGTCTCTTCTCAGGGAGAATGAGGTGTTATGAACCAGCGGTAATAGATCGCTGCTCAGTTCTCCGGCATTCTCAGAGAACACAGTTCTCCTGTGAATGCAGTTTATGAAGCAGTTCTCCGAATGAAGGGAGAACGGTATCCAAACGCTAGAGAACGGTCTACAAACTCTGGAAAAAAGCTCATTTTACTATAATCTCGCGAGATTACAGTAAAAGATCAGTTTACTAAGCAGAGGTAAATTATCTCTGCTTAGTTTTCGGTCCCTCCGATTCTCCAGCTCTGGGCTGGAGAATCTGGAGGGAGAACACAGATCTCCAGAGAAGGGCTGAACATATTCTGCTGGGTGTTATAAACTGTGAATGACCAGAGAATAGCTGAGATCTGTTGAATCGCAGCTATTCTCTGTGTCATAAACGGACACCTAAGTTTGATGTTTTTAGTTGTTCCTCATAACTGATGTCCTCTAGCCCCCTTATCAGATTTGGTGCCCTTCTCTTACTCTCTTCAGTACAAGGACACCCTTCCTGAAGATTGGTGACCAGACTGGACAGCATGCTCTAAATGTGGCTGAACCAGAGTTCTGTAAAATGGTAGTATTTAAGTGTTTATGGGGTACTGTCTTAAGTGCCTTAGCTAAATCTAGATACACTACGTCCACAGGCCTTTCTCTATGCAAATTAAAACTTACTTCCTCTCAGAATGTTAGAAGGTTGATCTGACAAGAAAGGTCTTTTATAAATCTATGCCGCTTACTGCTCATGATACTCTTTTTCATTAGCAAATTCTTGGATATGGTCCCTTACTATTCATTCCAATAGGTTGTATACTATGGATGTTATGCTGAGTGGTCTGTAATTCCCACGTATATATCTTGGCCTTTTTTTTTAATATTGATACCGCGTTTTTCACCAATCATCTGGTACTATTTCAGTCAATAAGGTTTCCATAAAACTTAGGGCTCATGCACACTGCAGCTCAAAAAAGCTGCTTCTACAGGCAGCTCCTCTCTATGTTAGCCTATGTGTCTATGCACACTATAGGTGTTTTCAGGAGTTTAGTGGCAGGGGATTTAAGGAGGCAGAAAAAACCCTCCAAAGTCACTTTCTGAAAAGTAGTTTTTGAGCGCAAACACCGGAACACACATAAGCTCAGCTTTTAGGAGCATTCTCCAATTTCACATGTACACTGATCATAGTGAAAAATGATCAGAGATGAATGTGTTTGAAACAAAATGCTTATATAAGCAAATGCCCATAAACCTTTTATGCTGCTATTTCTGCCAGAGGTTCTGGCATTTTTTCAGCCTCCTAGTGTGCATGGGCCTTCAGGAACAATGTTCTGGCTATAGCATGGTTAAGTTGTTTGAGGACTCGGGTGTAAGCCATCTGGTCCTGATGTTTTTCTAACCTTTTTTGAACACTGGTCTCTGTCAGCCTTAAGGGTACATTCAATATACTGTTATTAGCATTACTGTCTTGTTTATTATACCCCTCTTTTTCCTCCATAAAAAACTGAGGGGAAGAATGTATTTATACTTCAATAATTTTTATTGAGAACTGGTTTACAGTGGTATGCATAGGAACAATAACATTTCCGCCCACATGGCCAAATGGTGAGAATAAACAAAGTCATAGAACATATAAGGATATATATAAAAACCAGCATTCTCACCAGGTAGCAAACGTTCCAACAGACGATGGACAAGGGCATTGCCAGAGAAATTAACCACCAATATAAAACCCCAATTCAAAAGAAAAAAAGTTAAGAATAGGGAGATCGAAAGAAAAGATCTAGGATAAGACAAGGAGGAGAGAAGAAAGAAAAAGACAAAAAAAAAAAAAGGGGGGGGGGAGGGAGAAAATGAGAGAGTCAGCTGCGGCGTTGTTAAGCAATGGAGATATATCTGATCCATGGTTCCCACGTTCTCTCAAATCTAGATTCATCATTATTGACAATGCTAGTTAACTTATCATTTACCATTATCCAATTAAGTTTTTGTTTCACCCCGTCTAGTGGAATTAATGATTGTCTCCAACTTCTAGCTATGGTAATACATGCTGCCAGTAAGAGGTAATGAATTAGTTTAGTCGATTTTTTGGGAACGGTAGCAGGTAGCAGATGAAATAAGGCCACTTCCGGGGTTCTACGAATATTAATTCCCGTAACCGAGTAGATAAAATTAAACATTCCGATCCAAAATCTATTCACTACCAGACATTTCCACCAAATATGGAACATAGTTCCCTCTTGTCTGCAGTGCCGGAAGCAATTAGGTGATACTGAAGGACATATTTTAGCGAGGCGCGTAGGAACCAAGTACCAACGAAGTAGCGTTTTGTAATTGGATTCAATAAGAGCAGTATTAATCGATATCTTTGATAGAGAATGGGCTGCAGTCTGCCAAGTTTCCAGATCTAAGGAGCTATTCAAGTCCCTTTCCCATTGAGTCATATAGGATAATTTAGTGAGAGGATCGACAAGGGAAGCATAGACAATGGACAAACGACCCCTCATCAACCCAGTTGACCCACAGGAGACTTCTAAAGGAGTGAGTGTACCAGGTTCCGCGATTAATTTAAGTTTGCTAGAGATAAATGAGATAATTTGATAATAGCGAAACAATTCTCCGGGAGGCATCTGGTACTGCATCAGAAAATACTGGAGAGAACGAGGACAAAGTCCATCCAGGAAGTCTCCAATACGCAGCAAACCCTTATTCAACCACCATTGAAATACTGATGGTGACACACCAGGAATAAACTCAGGATTATAAAAAACTGGAGCTAATGGAGTATGTGGGGAGAAGAAAGGTTTGCGAGCCCGCCATCTGTCCCAAACCATCAACGAATAGGACAGCGTAGGACACAAAATAGGAGGACGTAAGCGACTGGGGAGCCACATAAGAGCACCAATAGCATAAGGATGGCAGGATAAGGCCTCAATGCCCACCCACTGGGGGACATAACCCCCGGCTGTAGTACAAGTTAACTGTGCTATCTGAGCCGCATGAAAATAATCTAGGAGATTAGGAAGTCCCAAACCACCATGTTTCTTTAGGGAAAAGAGAGTAGACCTGTTGACCCTCGTAGGAGGAATGTATTTAATAGAGTTATCTTCACTCTGTCGCTTCACAAACTTCCCTTGTTCTTCTTTTATGGGCCCAATATATTCCTCTTTTTTACTATTAATATATTTGAAAAACATGTTGTGCTCATTCCTTCCTCTAGAACATAGAGTAACTGTTTTTAAGTAAATACAAGTTAAAAATATAAATTTACCTTTTTGTTTGTGGCAGAATGAGACAATAGGACGTGCGGATAGTGATGATTACGAAGAGATTTTCCAGTCTGCATCTACCAGTGGGCAACGGTGTGAAGTGAGTGAATATTTTTTTTTATTTTATGCATCAAAAACTTTATAAATACTTATAATATCTTTGGGTTTCTGTTAATCATTGTGTTCATCCAGGTTTGGATAACTTTCATGCAGCTTTGGATGTATCCATAACCTTTAGGTGTATCTAAAACCAAAACGTTTTTCTTCCCCATCCATTGAGGGTCAAAAGAGGTCTTACACCTTCAGGTTATACTTCCATCCAACTTAGGATAGGACCCTGGTAAAAAAAACTGTATGCCAACCCATAGTAACCCCTTTACTATCAGCATACTTAATGTTTTTGGCTAGTGTCTTAGGAGTATGGGCATCTTCTTCAGCTCCACAGTTAAGACTAAACTATTTTTTTGTTAGCACATTTTCTTCATTAAAAAAAATCTGCTCCACCTGGCTGCTAAAGCCTGTAACAGTAGTATGTATTAGGTCCTTCGAAAAGCTGTACGAAAGGGCAAGGAAGCCATGTTGTTGAGAATTCAGCCATGACAGTTTATAACAAAAGTTGGTGAATAGCAGCAGTGGTCCTCTTTTCTTCATCCCTCAGGAAGCATCTTGTACAATACACAAACTGTTAACTGATGCCAGGACCTTCTTATCGGTCCATTGATCAGACACACAGACATCTCAATTAACCAATACATAAATCCTAAAACTGTCAGATTCGCAAGATTGAACAACCTGGAAAACAAACAGAGATCTTCCAGATCGCCCCCCTCCCATTGTAAATCCTTTAGCTGAAGTCACTAGTAGTGCACATTTCTGTCTCTTCCTGTCAAGGTCCTACCTTTCCTCAGGGTTTGGGCTGCTCCATGTGCTGGCATCCATCTTGGGTGTCTGCTAAGCATTGTGGGACCCTTTATGCTCTCAGTCCTCTGCAGCTCCTCCCAGGAGGGTGCGGCTTATCACATATAAGTCTGTCGGTTGCAGCCGTTCATTGTATTCATGTCCTGTATGTTACATTGCAGCAAGCTCTTGTTCAGCTCTCGTTGCTCTCCTGGTAACCGACTTGGCTTTGACAAAGACCTCCCGTTGCTGAACCCGGCTCGTGACCTGAGTATTCTTGCCTACCGTCTTGTACTGTCTGTTCCGCTGTTATCGACCTGGCCTGTCCGACCACGCTATACGTCTTCCCATCTGGTCCCTACCCACTATACACCATTGGCGGCAGCCGTTACTACAGCTGGGGTTACTCAGGGGGTCGCGACCTGGTCTCAGGCTGCGTCAAGTCCATCCCCACCATCAGGGGCCCTGGTGAAAGGCAGCTTGGGGCTTAGACTCCGCGCCCTGAGGGACTCCGGTCTGTGGGTCACCAGAGGCTGTCGGCAGTCGGTGCGTGACCTTACCATAAGGCCTGCCTGACCATTCCACCGCTCCAGCCCTGACACTTCCTGTTAGAATTCATAATCCCAGTGTATTTCATAAATCATGAAGTAATAACAACACAGCCAGAATAAGGACATATTTACCTCCCTCAGTTAATTTTTAGCGTTTTAATTCCAAACACCCCTAATATTAGATGATATGGGGAACCAAAGGAACCGTATCCCTCATAGGTAAAATAGACATCCAAAACCTGACACATTTATGCAGGCCGTAGACGGGTAGTTTATCGGCCGAAAAATCGGCCGATAATCACGCTGTTAATGGGGCCAGCCCGTCGGCCGTTTTTTGCGGATCTCCTCATTTATTTTAATCGGTCATGCTAGAAAATCTGTGAAAAATGGACGTTTTTCGTGGACATGGGTGGCAGCATCGGCAACGGGGCCGACCGAGGCTATAACCTGGAAGTTGAAAGAACATCCTTTCACCATTACTGGCCATGACCAGGTGCTCCTTGCAAGATTTCTGACAGAGGAGTGGAAAGAATTATCAGTGGAGTTGTCCAAGAGCCAAGGACCATTTGTGGAGAGCTTCAGAAAGACTTGAAATTAGCAGGTAGAATTGTTTCAAAGAAAACAATAAGTAGCGCACTCAACCGCCATGGCCTGTATGCACTCTCATCACACAAGACTCCATTGCTGAAGAAAAAGCATGCTGAAGCTCATTTAAAGTTTGCTGCACAACATTTAGACAAGCCTGTGAAATACTGGGAGAATATAGTCTAGTCAGATGAGACCAAAATTGAACTTTTTGGATGCCATAATACACACCATGTTTGGAGGTCAAATGGCACTGCACATCACCCCAAAAACACTATACCAACAGTGAAGTTTGGAAGTGGAAGCACCGTGGTGTGGGGCTGTTTTTCAGCATACGGTACTGGCAAACATCATATCATTGAATGAAGGATGAATAGAAAAATGTACCAGGACATTCTTGATAAAAAAAATCTGCTTCCATCTATCAGGATGATGAAGATAAAATGAGTGTGGACATTTCAGCAAGACAACGATCCCAAACACAAAGCCAAGGAAACGCTCAATTGGTTTCAAAGAAAGAAAATAAAGCTGTTAGAATGGCCCAGCCAATCACCTGACTTGAATCCAATAGAAAATCTATTGAAAGAACTAAAGATCAGAGTTCACAGAAGAGGCCCACGGAACCTTCAAGATTTGAAGACTGTTTGTGTGGAAGAATGGGCCAAAATCACACCCGAGCAATGCATGCGACTAGTTTCTCCATACAGGAGGCATCTTGAAGCTGTCATTACCAACAAAGGATTTTGTACAAAGTATTAAATAAATTTCAGTTAGCGTGTTCAATACTTTTTCCTTGTCTCATTCCATTTTATTACACATAACTTAATTTCCAACTGACTTGTTTTGGTTTCCTTGTATGTATGGATTGCATGGGTTGTTGCTGACATGTGAAAATGTAATGTCAATAACATCTCTAGAAATATATTTACTGAGAAAAATGGTGACGTGTTCAATACTTATTTTACCTGCTATCTATGTATGTGTGTGTTATATTGCCAAACGTATTAGGATGCCTGCAACATGTTCTGCATCCTCTGATGAAGTCACGTGGGCGTAATGTAATGCATAAGGGGCGTGGCCCTGAGCAGACTTGAATAATGAGTTCAGCTGATAGGAAGCTCAGCCTGCATCTGATGATTTTAAAAGCTTATGGCGTTTTTATTCATTTGCTACGTGTGAGTGTACTACTACTTCTTAATAAATACTTATGCTAGTACATACTGCACCATGGGAGTGTCCTTCATTCCCTTTTAAGGATAGAAATGTGCGACCTCCATTACCTTTAACCACCTTCCGCCCGCCATATAGTACAATGACGGGCGGAAGGTGGTTCTCTCGTTCTGATAGGACGTCATATGACGTCTTTCCATTCTCACCGCGCATGCGCGGCTCAGGGAGCGTGCAGCGTGGCGATCGCCGGTGCGCTGTGTCCCTCGGACACAGCGGATCACGGAAAGAGTCAAAGATGTCGGCTCGGTCATGTGATCAGCTGTGTCCAATCACAGCTGATCACATGTAAACAGGGAAATGCCGGTTATTGGCATTTCTCTCCTCTCGAGCTGTCACGCTGACAGAGGTGAGGAGAGCCGGTAATCGGCTTTCCGCAGAGAGGACATGTGCCCTGATGATCAGTGTGGCCCCAGAAGTGCCACATGTCAGTGTCCATCAGTGCCAGCAGTCAGTGCTCATCAGTGCCACGTGCCAGTGCCCATCAGTGCCACATCAATGGCACATATCAGTGCATACCAGTGCACATCAATGCCACATATCAGTGCCCATCTGAGCTGCCTTTCAATGTCACCCATCAGTGCCAGTCAGTGCCACCTATCAGTGATGCCAATCAGGGCCACCTATCAGTGCCAGTCAGTGTCGCCTATCAGTGCGCATCAGTGTCGCCTATCAGTGCCAGTCAGTGCCGCCTTACAGTGCTGCCTATCAGTGCCATGTATCAGTGCCATGTATCAGTGCTGCCTTTCAGTGCCCATCAGTGATGCCTGTCAATGCCCATCAGTGCAACCTACCAGTGCCTCCTCATCAGTGCCCATCAGTGCCACCTATCAGTGTCCATCAGTGTCGCCTATCAGTGCCAGTCAGTGCCGCCTTACAGTGCTGCCTATCAGTGCCATGTATCAGTGCTGCCTTTCAGTGCCCATCAGTGATGCCTGTCAATGCCCATCAGTGCAACCTACCAGTGCCTCCTCATCAGTGCCCATCAGTGCCACCTATCAGTGTCCATCAGTGCAGCCTATCAGTGCCCATCACTGCGACCTCATTAGCACACATCAGTGAAGGAGAAAAATCACTTATTTACAAAATTGTATAACAAAAACTAAGGAAAATTTTTTTTCCAAAATTTTCAGTGGTTTTTGGTTTGTTTAAGAAAAAATAAAAATCCCAGAGGTGATTAAATACCACCAAAAGAAAGCTCTATCTGTCTCAAAAATAAAAATGTCATATGGGTACAGTGTTGCATGACCGCGCAATTGTCATTCAAAGTGTGACAGCGCTGAAAGCTGGAAATTGGTCTGGGCAGGAAGGGGGTATAAGTGCCCTGTAGGCTAGTGGTTAAAGAGACCGATCCCTAGCTCTGGTTTGGCATTCTATTGAAAGTTCAAAGGTGTCTAATTACTATCACATGGTTGTGGATTGAAAAAGTGAAGACTCCTTCTGTCTACTTGTTATTACTAAGTTCATTTTCATGTGAGCGTCCTGTGTGCACTGAGGTGGCACTACTTGTATAATGCACACTGTTTCACTTGATGGTGTTTTGGATATCAGTACAAGAAGAAAAACACATGAATTGTTGGAGAACTTGTGATTTCACATATATGGACTTATTTATGGATGTTTTATTCAGTTTTGTCCTCATTGTCTTTTTATTTATAGTTACCTTATAGCAGCGCAACATCACTTGTTTATTTTTTATTGATCTTTATTGTGGGAACACAATTTGATGTTAGCAGCAGCCATCATTGTCACATTCATTAAACTTTGTCCTATTATTTAGGCAGCGCAAGGGTTTTCAATTTATTTCATATCTAGCACCAGATCTCCTCCGTGACGCTAAACTGATGACCTATAAGGAGCTTTGAAAGTGTCGACCTATAGAAAATATAGGGTACTGAAGTTCGTTGCCATTTCACAAGTACGCACAAATTTACCAAATCAAAATAGAAAAAAGCGCCACACTATATCCCAATAGAATTATATGATAGTAGCAAAACCCAACCAAAAATGATTATTATTGGCAAAATAAACAATTTATAATAAAGGCATGCGCTAAATAAAATATATATCCATATTATTAATGTCCATAATCACTCTGTGCAACATAATCAAGTGTCCATAATTAATTTGTGCAAATCAAAAAAACAACAAAAAAAATGTTTTAATATAATTCACTCCTCCGTGAATTCATATATCAACACAATTAAATATCCATAATTAATTTGTGAAAATTTCAAAATTAAAATTTTTTTTTATAATAAAAATATATATGTCTCCTCTGTGAATTCATAAATTTGTGAATAATCCACCACCAGATAAATTAGATGGACTCACCAGAGCTATATGCTGCTCAGATTATAGAACAGCAATAGCGCTTTTGCTCTGGGAGCGATGTGTAAACGGTATCCAGGTGATAATTGTAGTAACTTTTCAATCACATCCAGGTAAATACTAATGGTAATCCGATTTCATTGAAATAATCAATACTCTACAGCCATAGATCTCAAGATGCATCTCTCCATTAACTCCATATCTCCATATATGAATCTCACGCGGATCACCTCCGACACACACTGCCAAAAGAGCGTCCTGACGTCAGCATCAAATAGGCCACGCCCAACGTGTTTCATCACCACGACGTCATCAAGGGGCGGTACAGCTTATACAAATTTTTTTAATTTTGAAATTTTCACAAATGAATTATGGATATTTAATTATGTTTATATATGAATTCACGGAGGAGTGATATATATTTAAAAAACAAAATTTAGTTTTTTTGATTTGCACAAATTAATTCTGTACAAATTTAATGTTTGACAAGTTGCATTTCTATTTACTCAGTGCAACCTCATCTTTTATAATTTACAAAAAAATAGGGTAATTTATAAATTTTTTTGTGCCTTAAAATTTACTTTCTTGTATTTTTTTACGGAAATTTTGCGGTAATATCATGCAATATAAAAAATTTAAACTACCACTATTTTTTTCTCTAGGGTCTCTGCTTTCTGAAAATATAATAATGTTTGGGGGTTTTATGTAATCTTCAGGTCTAAAGTGATTTTTTAAACTTGTGCAAAAAATACAAAAACGGCTCTGGCAGCAAAAGGGATAAAGGATAAGCCCTGACCCACCCTTTCCTGAGGAGCAGCCAATCGGTGCTCATTACACTGCAAGTTTTCTCCCCTCCCTGCTAGTCCCTGAGTGCTGTGCTGGGGAGAGGCAGGGAGGGGAGAAGGACATAAACAGCGCAATGTTTAAATATTAAATGTTTAAGTCACCACAAAGCCCCTTTTGTTTTTAAAAGCCCCATACATTCCTAATATCACCTCCAATTTAAAAATCAAATTTTAATTTGGTTAAAATGTTTTTTTGTTTTTTTTTGTTTTTTTATCTAGACTAGTAGATTGTCATAAGGGACTAGTAGATTGGGGTACTGATTTAGTCCCTGGACAAGTAGTTTTTTAAAAATATTTCCACACCCCTGCCTCCCGCAGGCCACTGGTGTGAATATCTCTGACCAAACAATCAGAAACAGACTTCATGAGGGTGGCCTGAGGGCCCGACGTCCTAAAGTGTGCCCTGTGCTCACTGCCCGGCACCATAGAGCTGGATTGGCATTTGCCATTGATCACCAGAATTGGCAGGTCTGCCACTGGCCCCTGTGCTTTTCACAGATGAGAGCAGGTTCACCCTGAGCACACGTGACAGACATGAAAGGGTCTGGAGAAGCCGTGGAGAACATTATGCTGCCTGTGACATCGTACTGCATGACTGTTTTGGTGGTGGGTCAGTGATAGTCTGTGGCGGCATTTCCATGGAGGGACGCACAGACTTCTACAGTCTAGACCAGGGGTCCTCAAATTACAGCCCACGGGCCACATGCAGCCCGCCAAGGACATTTATCCGGCCCGCCGGGCAGGGGCGTATCTGCCGCGAGGCAAGAGACTAGGTTTTGGCAGGTCGGGAGAGCTTGGATCAGCAATTCTAGAACAGGGGAAGGTGGGCTCGGCTTATGAACCCGCACCACTCACCTGGCCTCTCTGCAGCCAGCCGGCCATCTATTCTGATCAGTGCATGCAACCGTCACGGCCGGAACCTAGAGCTGACTATGGAGAGGGGGAGCAAGAGAGGAAAACCATCGCTGCATGTCAGGTATCATGGCCACGGACCCTAGATAAGTGCAATAGATGATCGATCTCCTCCCTCTCTCTTTCCTCCCTTCCCCTCTCTCTCCCCCCTCTCCCCCCTCTCTCTCTCTCCCCCATCCTCTCTCTCTCCCCCCCTCTCTCTCCCTGCCCTCTCTCCCATCCTCCTCTCTCTCTCCCCCCTCCCCTCTCCCCCTCCTCTCTTTCTTCCCCCCTCCCCTCTCCCCCTCCTCTCTTTCTTCCCCCCTCCTCTCTCTCCACCTCCCCCCCCTCTCTCTCCCCCCCTCTCTCTCTCTCCCCCCTCCTCTCCCCCCCTCCTCTCTCTCTCTTTACATTGTACACAGATCTAACCCAACAAGGTGTCCTGCATTTACCGTATATTTTGCTCCATAAGACACACTTGGGGGGGAAATGTCTATGCGTCTTATGGAGCGGCCGTACCAGTATTCCCGCCGCCGTTGTATGTCCGCAGTCTCTGGTCATCTCATGTATTATGTCTGCAGTTTCTGGTCATCTCCTGTACTGTGTCCGCATTTGTTCATAGTTTTTTTTTTTTTAAACTATAGTCCAGCCCTCCAACGGTCTGAGGGACAGTGAACTGGCCCCCTGTTTAAAAAGTTTGAGGACCCCTGGGCTAGACAATGGCACCCTGACTGCCATTAGGCATTGGGATGAAATCCTTGGACCCTTTGTCAGATGGTGCGCTGGTGCAATGGGTCCTGGGTTCCTCATCTCATGTGGCGAGAGTATGCTGCCAGTTCCTGGAGGATGAAGGAATTGATACCATTGAATGGCCCCCACACTCGCCTGACCTAAATGCAATAGAACATCTCTGGGATATCATGTTTCGGTCCATCCGACGCCGCCAGGTTGCACCTCAGACTGTCCGGGAGCTCAGTGATGCCCTGGTCCAGATCTGGGAGGAAATACCCCAGGACACCATCCGTCGTCTCATTAGGAGCATACCCCGACGTTTTCAGGCATGCATACAAGCATGTGGGGGCCATACAAACTACTGAGTACCATTTTGAGTTGCTGCAATGAAATTTCAGGAAAATGGACTAGCTTGCTGCATCGTTTTTTCACTTTGATTTTCAGGGTGTCTTTGAATTCAGTCCTCTGTAGGTCGATAATTTTTATTTCCATCAAACGATGGGGCATCCTTACATTCCTCACACATTACCCCGTCCATATCAGCATAGATACCCAGCATGATATTTTTCCCCATTGAGATCTGATGTTCTTTGGGATTGAGATCTCAAAGATCTCAAAGTGTTCCCTTTAATCTTTATATATATATAAATATATCCTATGTATATAACCAAATCAGTACATACTGTAAATAAAGATGAGAAACAACACCGAGCTCTGTACAGAGGGAGCAATCTGTAAGCTTCTTGTGGATTGTTTAGTTAAAGTAGCACAATTTACACACATTACACATGGTTAGGCACACTTTTAACCCCTTGACCACTCTAGATGTTAACCCCTTTCCAAACCAGTGTCATTGGTACAGTGACAGTGTAGAGTATTATCACTGATCACTGTATTAATGTCACTGGTGATGTCAGTGGCAGTTAGTGTCAGGTTGCCTGCCGCACTTCCGTAGTCCCATTATAAGTCGCTGATCCCCACCATTAGTGGTATTAAAAAAAAGTATAAATTCCATAGTTTGTAGGCGTTATAACTTTCATGCAAACAAAGACATGTTGCAAATACATTTTGGCCAAAATATTTATTTTATTACGTTTTATATAGCAAAAAATAAAAAAAAACCCAGTGGTGATTAAATACCACCAAAAGAAAGCTCTATTTATGTGGAAAAAAATTATACAATTTTATTTGGGTACAGCATTGCATGACCGCGCAATTACCAGTTAAATTAGCGCAGTGTGGTATAGCAAAAAATGGCCTGGTCATTAAGGGAGTAAAATCTTCCGCAGCTGAAGTGGTTATTATATTTATTTATTTCAGGTACTTATATAGTGCTGTCAATTTATGCAGCGCTTTACATATATATTGTACATTCACATCAGTCCCTAACCCTCAAGGAGCTTACAATCTAAGGTCCCTAACTTACATTCATACATACACATACTAGAGCCAATTTAGACAGGATCAGGGGTGGACTGACCATTTGGAAACTTGGGCACTGCCTGGGGTCAGTAGGGGGCCCCATGAGATGCCCCTGGTACCTTTTTTCACAGGCTTTTTTGAGTTTGGGCAAGGACACAGGGGCCCCATGATCCCCTATTGCCCGGGGGCCCCATGAGTTGTCAGTCTGCCCCTGGACAGGATCCAATTAACCTACCAGCAAGTCTTTGGAGAGTGGGAGGAAACCAGAGTACCCGGAGGAAACCCACACAGGCACCGGGAGAACATGCAAACTCGAGGCAGGTGGTGCCGTGGTCAGGATTTGAACCAGCGACCCGAGTACTGCCAGGCGGAAGTGCTAACCATTTAGCCACTGTGCTGCCCTATTTATATAGTGCCACCAGTTAGCACAGCACTTTACAAAATGGAGGGAGACAGTACAGTTACAATACCATTGAATTCAAAAGGAAGCAGAGAGCCCTGCTTGTTAGAGCTTACAATTCAAAACTTACAATCGAACTTTGTTAATTCAGGCAAAAAGTTTCTTGCATTTGGTGATACTCTTGGGTCCATGTAAAAATAAACTACAACAGTTCTTTGTCAGTTTTGCCTTTTAGTAAAACTTTTTTATTTTACCTTTAGGAAGGAAAGGGTTAACAAGTGTATAAGCTAAAATGATATATAATGATTCTATGTATTTGTGTGATTGTGATATTTTACACATAAACATTTACTATGGGGTGCATCAATTATACTCCAAAGCATGATGGGATTTCTAGTAAGAAAGCCCAACATTGCTTGTGTACTGTCTGCCAAAGTGTGTTAATTGACTAATGGAGATGTTACTGTCTTTAGTATTAATATTTTTAGCACAACAGCTGCTTAGACTTCATGGCTGCCCTGTTCTTGCTTAGAGATTAATACAGTAAAGTGGGGATCTTTATGGGAACAGACACTTTCTTTATTATGAGGAATCACGACACATGAATTTTAGTGTGTCGGAATTCAATAATATGCAACAATGTAACGGGGGCCTCAATTAAGAGCCTTTAGTTCTGCTTTAATCTTACTTATAATTTAATTTTTAACCATCTCCCACCTGACCTATATTAAAAGACAAAAAATAGGACTATCCAGTTCAACTTGCCAGCCTACCCCAGTCTAATAATGGCCATTGTCGGCAAGGAACATGGATAAGTATAACTTATCAAAAGAGGGGGATAAGAAAGCCAGTTCAAACTGCCAGCCAGTTAGCCAACTATCAAAAACCAAATTAACCTGTCTAAGAACATGTGTTTTAAAAACAGGGGTTTAGTTAGCACACATTTGCAAATACATACGTGAGCCACAGAGCCACATCACGGCACCCTGAGCATCTGTGGTCCTAACTCTAGAAATCTTGAGAGTCCTCACATTCACTTAAATGGATAGAAACAAGGGCAGGTGAACCTGAGGGAGCCCACCTGACACCCAGCATGTAGCACAACGGCAGCCAGGGTGTCCAATGCACCCACTGAACCTCCAAAATTAACATACAAAGAAAAAACTGGTCACCTACCCAGGTCTATAACTGGCTTTTTAAACAGTGAACATGAAAGGCGTCACAAAGTAAAAAATAGGACTATCCAGATCAACTTGCCAGCCTACCCCAGTCTAATAATGGCCATTGTCAGCAAGGAACATGGATAAGTATAACTTATCAAAAGAGGGGGATAAGAAAGTCAGTTCAAACTGCCAGCCAGTTAGCCAACTATCAAAAACCAAATGAACCTGTCTAAGAACATGCGTTTTAAAACAGGGGTTTAGTTAGCACACATTTGCTATATTAAAAGACGGCTGGTTGGGTGGATGTCATATGATGACCTTCCAGACGCATTCCTTGTGCGCTCGCTAGGGGTGTGCAGCAACGCAATCCACCAAACACAGCAAGCGACAGATCGTTGTACTGGCCCGGCCCCAGTATGTGATCGCCATGATCAATCAGTGATCACATGTCTATTGTACACAATGCTTTTCATTCATAGCCTTTCATTATGTAGTATTGTGATCTCTGTAAGTGGTCCGTGATCACATGGTACAGACAGGGTGAGGGGGTGCACTGGACATTGTGCTATATGCTGGGTGTCCAGTGCGCTCCTGTACCTTTAGGGAGGAGTTGGCTCCCTTGATCTATCCATTAAATACATGTGCCTCTTACTGACCCTTACTTTTTAATATATTCCCATTTCAGTCTTTGCAGATGACACCAAGCTGTGCAGTGGAATAACGTCCTTACAGGATGTCTCCAACTTACAAGCCGACCTCAATGCACTGTTTAATTGGGGGACTATGTGGCAGATGCGATTTAATGTTGATAAATGTAAGGTTATGCACTTGGGGGCTAAGAATATGCATACATCATACATACTAGGGGGGTACAACTGGGGGAATCAATGGTGGAGAAGGATCTGGGAGTTCTGGTAGATCACAGCTTAATAATGGCATGCAATGTCAAATCCTCTCTTGTATTATAAGAGGTATAGACTCCAGAGAGAGATATCATATTACCCCGGTACAAATCACTAGTAAGACCTCATCTGGAATATGCAGTTCAGTTTTGGTGACCAATTCACAAAAAGAACATTGGGGAACTGGAGAAAGTACAGAGAAGGGCAACCAAACTGATACGAGGCATGGAGGAGCTCAGCTATGAGGAAAGATTAGAGGAACTGAATTTATTCTCTCTTGAGAAGAGGAGATTAAGGGGGGATATGATCAACATGTATAATACATAAGGGGGGATATGATCACCATGTATAATACATAAGGGAGGATATGATCTCCATGTATAATACATAAGGGGGGATATGATCTCCATGTATAATACATAAGGGGGGATATGATCTCCATGGATAATACATAAGGGGGGATATGATCTCCATGTATAATACATAAGGGGTGATATGATCTCCATGTATAATACATAAGGGGGGATATGATCTCCATGTATAATACATAAGGGGGGATATGATCTCCATGTATAATACATAAGGGTGATATGATCTCCATGTATAATACATAAGGGGGATATGATCTCCATGTATAATACATAAGGGGGGATATGATCTCCATGTATAATACATAAGGGGGGATATGATCTCCATGTATAATACATAAGGGGGGATATGATCACCATGTATAATACATAAGGGGGGATATGATCACCATGTATAATACATAAGGGGGGATATGATCTCCATGTATAATACATAAGGGGGATATGATCTCCATGTATAATACATAAGGGGGGGTATGATCTCCATGTATAATACATAAGGGGGGATATGATCTCCATGTATAATACATAAGGGGGATATGATCTCCATGTATAATACATAAGGGGGATATGATCACCATGTATAATACATAAGGGGGGGATATGATCTCCATGTATAATACATAAGGGGGGGTATGATCTCCATGTATAATACATAAGGGGGATATGATCTCCATGTATAATACATAAGGGGGATATGATCAACATGTATAAATACATCAGTAGTTCATATAGTGAACTTGGTGTAGAGCTATTCCCCCTGAGGTCATCACAGAGGACAAGGGGGCACGCTTTACGTCTTGAGGAAAGAAATGTAAACTCCAAACACTGAAAGGTTTCTTCACAGTGAGAGCTGAGAAAATGTGGAATAGACTCCCTCAATATTTGGTTCTGGCGAGCTCAGTGGATTACTTTAAAAAAAGCCTGGATTGTTTCTTAGATACACAGAATATAACTGGATACTAATATTTATAGGTAAAGTTGATCCAGGGAATATCCGATTTCCTCTTGGGGGATCAGGAAGGAATTTTTTCCCCCTGTAAGAGCAAATTGGATCATGCTTCGCTGTTTTTTTTTTTTTTTTGCCTTCCTCTGGTCAACTGTAGGCATAGGATTATAGCTTTTTTTTTTTCTTAATGGTTGAACTGGATGGACTTTTGTCTATTTCAGCCAGACTAACAATGTAACTATTTAAGTCAATCTTTGGTGGATTTGCCTCTACTATGGGGGCTCTCAAAATTTGTAGAGTTAGGACTACAGAATATCAGGGTGCCGTGATGAAGCTCTGTAGCTTACACATGTATTTGCAAATGTGTGTTAACTAAACCCCTCTTTTTAACACATACTGTTAGACAGGTTAATTTGGTTTGTTTGCCGGCTGGTTGGCAAGTTGAGCCGGAATTTTTCTCTTTTGTTGTTTAACATGCATTGCCCTTTCATGTTCTCCTTGCTGTGAAGGCCAGTTATAGACCGGGGCAGTGGCCATTTTTTGTACTGTTGAATTGTTGGTGAGGGGGGGGGTACACAGCACCGTGGTAATTCATTGAAAACTACAAGCCTACAGCCACTAAGGCTGTCAAGACTTGCAGTTTATTCATTCACAGAACTTTGAGAATGAATGACACAGTCGTTCGGGCTGAGCTCCGCAGGGCCACTCTGTTTTAAATTCTGACAGTACAGGGAACTTCTCCCCATACTTCTGTCACAGGGTTGGGGGGGGGTGCAGTGGGCGGTGGCTGCAGCATTGGGAACATGTTACATGTTCCACCCTAAAAACAGGTGGAACATGTAACATGTTCCAAAAGGTGAACTTATCCTTTAATTATTTGCAAAAATGCCTGCTAGCATAGCTGTTCAGTGATTGTAATGTGCAACCAGTTTGTCTAAGCTTGTACATTGGAGACCTTTTTCATGGATTGTATAATACTTCTAAGCTGTGTCATCTTCAAACCAGAACATTAACTCCAAACCAGGGGCGGACTGACCATTTGGAAACTCGGGCACTGCCCGAGGGCTCGGGTCAGTAGGGGGCCCCATGAGATGCCCCTGGTACCTTTTTCATAGGCTTTTTTTAGTTTGGGCAAGGACACAGGGACCCCATGATCCCCTATTGCCCGAGGGCCCCATGAGTTGTCAGTCCGCCCCTGCTCCAAACTATAAACATTTTAAGCAAGTGCAAGAGAAATGGCCCCATAGCTAAACCTTGGGTTGCACTTCTTCCAATCTTAGGGCTCATGTACACGGGGCATTTGAAAAACTTTTCTGAATGCTGGAAACTGACTGCTAGAAAACGTAGGTTAAAAACATCAGTTTAGCCGCGTTTACCTACCGCGTTTATGTGCGTTGGCATTTAGCAGCATTTTTAAAAGATAACCTCAGGAGACCCTCCCAAATGCCCAGAATGCACTAAAAAAAATAGTAAATAATTAACTATTTCAGACATTTTGTGAGAAATAGAGAGAGTAGAAGCGGAGAGAGCACTACTTTCTAATGGGTGTTGCAACTGTAGCAAAAGTGGCTCGTGAAACATGCTTGGCACTGTGGGAGGAGCTACATAATGCTGTAATGCCTCAGGATGCATTCTGGAGCGCACACAACACGCCTTCTGCTTTTTTGCTGTGTTTTGATGTGTTCCAGTACAGTTCTGTGCAGAAGCAATGCAGCCCGTTCTACCATTTTTTTCCTGCATGTGAAACCTGGAACTGGCTGTACTGGTGTACCGGGTCCATTTGAATACACAGAAAATGATGTGCATGCATTTTTGATGAAGAAAAAAAGGCACTGGACAGCATCTGAATATGGACCAGCCCAAAATCGCGTCTAAACGCAGACGCACATAAACGCGGTTACAAGTGTTTGGAGGTTGAAATGCCAGTAAACTCTACCCCTGAACGCGATTTTTGTGCTTTAAAAAAATGCCTGTAACCTCAACTGCCTGTAAACTACTGTAAACGACTATGTGTACATGGACACATAAGAAAACATAAAGGAGAGTTCAGGGGCTGCTGAAAAACCCGCACAACTTCTCCTAAACTTCAGTTTAGCAGCTGCAGTGTACATGAGCCCTAATACTATTTATGTGTTGCTCCCTTACCACCAGCAAGTAAAGTCCTTCATATTATAGAAATATAACTTATAGGTCTTAATTTGCTTGATTACTTTTAAATGCTGGGCTGCTATTCAAACTAGAAACGCTCCAATTTCTGGGGAAATTGTGTGAAGTGTTCTTACCTCCACCAGTAGTCTACAACTGGAGTGGGCGGAGTAACTGGGTGGAGTGGCTCGAGTAACTGTTGTGTGGTTGGAGTGGGCGGAGTAACTTTATGGAGTGGGCAGAGTAACTGTGTGGAGTGTTTGGAGTGAGTAAAGATAGTAAACATTACACTAACCAATTGATTGATCAAATTTAAAAAGTGCCCATGGCAAGCTTGATAGCTCGCACTCTAGCTTTGTCACTCTGCTGCCTGCTCACACACTTGGGTTCCTATGGCAACTCATTCTACAGCAAGGGCAGAGAAGAGCGGTTAAAAACAAACTGCTCCAACTTGCTCACTTCACTGGCGGTTGCCATCTTCAAACGGTTGTAGTTTAAAAATTATAAATGCTACACTGAAGAGCTTTATATTGTGAGAATTACAAGACCCAGACCTACATTTTGATGCATAGTATGTCTCTGAAATATTAAAAATGAAGGCACAGTCGCAGTTTAGAAATTGCCCTTCAAATTTGAGTTGGCTAGAGTGGAGTTTCAATGAATGTCAATGGGCGGCGTGAGTTGCAAACAAGTGGTCACATTGTGAAAACTATCAGGACTATGGCTTAGCCGTGGACATTTGTAGTGGCAGCAGGGATAGCTGAACGTTTTGATTCAAGATTTGTGTAGGTGGGCTTGAAAATGAGGGAGTGATGGCAGTTTAGAAATCATGTCCTGATTTTTCAGCTCACACTCTAGCTTTTGTCAGCTCACACTCTAGTTTTGAACATTCCGCCATTCATTCCTATGGGACCAATTTCACCACAAAAACGGTGATATTTCGTGAACCATTCGAGGAAACGTTCCACAAAGTAATAGCACACCAATCGGGAACAATCCGCACGTTTCGGTATATTACTGTCTATGTAGTGTAAAAACTGTGGGAGGAGTTAGGGGGGTAAATTTGGCTATAATAATAATATATATGTGAGATAACAGGAAGTGGTCGCCATGCAACAACACTTAATTATATGTATTGCAGGTTAGAAAATTCCTGTGTATTTGTATATTTCTGAAAAAAAAAACCCAATCTATATGGCTTTTCTGTATTATCATGACAAAATTATAGCATGTTTAATACTCATTGCATGTGTATCAGCAATCCTGCTGGTTTAGATATGTGTTTATGGTTTGTCTATTTTATGGTTATGTATTAGTAGTGCGAATGACGTCAATAATTTGAGCACCCAGACAAAGTTGTTGCTCGTGTTAGTGAAGATTATTCCTGTATATGGAGATATTTCCACATAAGGTAGGGAAGGGCTTGGTATTTAGTTTGTTTCATAAAACTGCATAGACCTAGCAAAATATTAGTCACAGGTAAAAGAAGAGGCTATTTTTCTGAGACAGGGCTGGGATTCTTCTGGCTCACAAATCTTTATCAATGAAAGAAGTGCACAGGCAGCCAAGTGGTTCTCTAACTTATCACAATGGATGCAAAGCATTCTATGATTGGACAAAGTGGAGAGCCAGGAGATGATGTCACGATTTCTACCTCAACCAATCAGAAAACGTTTTACATTCATTGAGAAGTGTTCTCTAAATGGTGCCCATGTGGAACAAGCAACCACCGGAGTTCAGTAAGCAGCAGGGCGGCAGTGGCATGGCACGGGACCTGGAAGCCAATGGCAATCACAGTAGTAGTGGTGACAGCTACACTGATTTCCAGCTTCCACTGGGATAGGACAGGTATGGCACATATACAGTTGTGTTCAAAATAATAGCAGTGTGTTATAAAAAGTGAATAGAGCTGAAAATCCTTCTAATAGTTTTTATTTCCATCCACACAAATGCATTGGGAACACGACACATTCTATTCCAAATCAAAACATGAAGAAAAATACATCAAATTTGTGTTGTTCCTCTAAAAAAATGGAAGAAAAGTGAATATTAGACGGTTCAAAAAAATCGCAGTGTTTGTATTCTTCTTTACAAACTCAAACATTCACTATATAAACTGAGAAATGTTTGAAGATTTTGCTTTCCTTTGAATGACTTCATGAATATTTGGTTGTAGTCGCACTGTTTCTGAGAACTGCTGTACATCTGTGTTGCATGGAGTCACCCAACTTCTGGCCCCTGTGATCAGGTATTCCAGCCCAGGATGATTGGACGACATTCCACAGTTCTTCTCTATTTCTTGGTTTTGCCTCAGAAACTGCATTTTTGATGTCACCCCACAAGTTTTCTATTGGATTAAGATCCGGGGATTGGGCTGGCCACTCCATAACGTCCATCTTGTTGGTCTGGAACCAAGATGTTGCACGTTTACTGGTGTGTTTGGGGTCGTTGTCTTGTTGGAACACCCATTTCAAGGGCATTTCCTCTTCAGCATAAGGCAGCATGACCTCTTCAAGTATTCTGATGTATTCAAACTGATCCATGATCCCTGGTATGTGATAAATAGGCCCAACACCGTAGTGTGAGAAACATCCCCATATCATGATGCTTGCACCACCATGCTTCACTGTCTTCACAGTGTACTGTGGCTTGAATTCAGTGTTTGGGGGTCATCTGACAAACTGTCTCCGCCCACTAGATCCGAAAAGGACAATCTTACTTTCATCAGTCCACAAAATGTTGCGCCATTTCTCTTTAGGCCAGTCAATGTGCTCTTTGGCAAATTGTAACCTCTTCAGCACGTGTATTTTTTCCAACAGTGGTACTTTGCGGGGACTTCTTGCAGATAGCTTGGCTTCACATAGGCGTCTTCTAATTGTAACAGTCCTCGCAGGGAACTTTACACCTTCTTTCATCTTCCTGGAGCTGATTGTTGGCTGAGTCCGCGCCATTTTGGCTATTCTTCTATCCATTCGAATGGTAGTTTTTCGCTTTCTTCCACATCTTTCAGGTTTTGGTTGCCATTTTAAAGCATTTGTGATCATTTTAGCTGAGAAGCCGATCATTTTCTGCACTTCTTTATATGTTTTCCCCTCTCCAATCAACTTTTTAATCAAGGTACGCTGTCCTTCTGAACAATGTCTGGAAAGACCCATTTTCCTCAGAATTTCAGAGAGAAATGCACTGTAACCAGCATGTACAACATTTGCTGCCTTCCTTCCTTAAATAAGGGCAATAATTGCCACCTGTTTTTCAAAGAATGAATGACCTCACCAATAGAACTCCACACTGCGATTATTTTGAATATGCCCCTTTCAATTAGCGATTCAATTACATAGAATCAGCAGCATGCATGTCATGACTGTTGGGTCTGTTGGATTTCTATTACTCTACTACACCTGCTAGGAAATTATTTGCCATGTAGGAATATCATTTCTACCAAAAACAGTGATTGATCCGGTTAGTGATGTCTGACTGCTATTATTTTGAACACAACTGTATAATTACACTGAACAAAGCTGGACCCTAACTGTGCAAAAATAGTTATACCTGGAATTCAGCTTTAATGTAAAAACAATTTGATGCTATATACCAGGGGTGCTCAACCATTTGAAGAGTGAGGACCACTTAAATGATTTAGTAACCAATCACGGGCCACAATGAAATAAAATGGTTCAGAATTTCAATTTTTTTGTTTTGAATAGTTTAATGAACATTTTCCTCCAGCAGCACCTGATTTCCGGTGGGAGGGAGAGAACGAGAGGTTGGCTTTCAGCAGTTACAGGAGGAAAATGGGATTGGATCGGTTCCTGTATATGCCTCCCCCCACTGCTCCTCTTGTGCAATTGTAAAACAGAATGTGACAAGGAGGCCACATGGGCCCTCTGGAGTATGGGGCGAGGTTACCATTGCAACCCCTGATGCTACACCAGTGGTTGGGTGTGTGGAAAAAACATCCGCCTCCCAAACCGCAAATGTAAACCCCTATCAGGCTGCTTTCACAATGATGCATTGCATTTTACCTGTGGGTGCACCTGCGGGTTAGCTGCAATTTCCCATTGACTTTTATTATATCTTGTGGACGTGGTGCACTTTCTGAAAGCGCACCAAAACACCTGCATTCAGTTTGAGGTTTAGGGCCACATCAGAGGGCTCCAAAGGCCACATTTGGCCAGTGGGCAACAGATTGAGCACCACTGCTATACACTAATTCAACATTTTTATTGTGAAAATAGACTCCTGATGTCACCTGTCCTTTTCAGCTTCTTACTGTGTACTCATCACCATATTTCAGGGAGCATGAACAATGCAAACTACAGTTCTTAGCATACATTCCGGACATTACAGATTAAATCACAGAACGGGATGTTCACCTTTCTGTCTCTTAGCAGAATGTCCACATCTTCAGCACCTCTATAATAGAAGGAAAACGATTTACCTGAAAGGCGGAGGAGGGCGAGTCCAAATGTAACTCCCCTACATCCAGACGCAGCTGAATGTTCTCTTTTAGTTCCTTTGCAAAGTGTTCTGCCTTCTCTGACAGCAGTAATGACAGGAGGGGTATGTATCCTTAAGGAAGTGTTTTGCCTTTAAACTTTATATATGATGTGCTGGTCAACTAGGAGGGCATTGTATGATCAATCGGTATGCTACATCACTTGTGTATTAAATGCTTTATTTAAATTCATGATTTTAGTTGTTGATAGTAGATTTTCTTTATTCTAAAATGTATTTTGCAGCTGCAAACTCTGCTTTCTACCTAACAATGGTAGAGGGTGGACTGTTTTTAAATACTCTCTCTGTTCATGGAGTAATCCTGTGGCTTATTACAAACAAATTAACTTGCGAGCCACCGAGGTATATTTTGAAGGTATAAGTACTAGATCGCTGTTTAGTAAGCCCACTCTCATGTGATGTGCGTTTATCAAAAATTGGTTTAAATATTAACCGCGCTCTAATATCCACAAAAAAGTGTAAATCAAAAAGTGCTATGTGCTTATAAATAAATTAAAATATGAAAATAAATAATATATCGTGACTGATTGTATGAAATTATAACTTGTGAAAAATAAATTAATATAACGTAACTAACTATATAAAATTATAACTAGTGAAAAATAAATTCATGTCATATTATCACATCACTAAATGTGCAATCGTTATAACCATGTGCAAATCGTATGTTACATGCAAGAAAAGGAATAAAAGATATGGTGCCTTATCCCAGGGGTAAAACAGCTTTTATTGTGCTTCCATATTGCACTCACATTTAAAAAAAATGCATATGCGCTTTGTATAAATACAATATCCCGCAGCTTGCAGCTAGATCAAAACGAACGGTGTGTGTCCACAGTACTCGCTGTATCGTTGTTAGAATGCGCGATGACGTCACTGCCCCTCCCCAACGCGTTGCGCTACAGGGATTTCGTAGCTTTGTCCGGGGGATGATGTGTGTGACATGTAACATACGAGGAATACAAAGGCAGAGGACTAAGGAATGGATCAAAGGAGGGAGTATCCCTCACAGTCCTGCAGTCACACAGGTTCCCAACATTACTGCAAAGACCATATCTTCACATTGAAGGAGAGTATATCCATCTAAGCTGGACATTCACTTTGCACATTGGGATATTATTGTTGTTTTTTCACAGACTATTATTTATATCTTTTTAAAATATTTCTTTCCTTTTTTCATGTAATTATTTATTTTTCAATCTCACTCATTAAATTATATGATGATTTTTTTTGAGGTTCACTGATGGAAGATTTGCACATTGTTATAACGATTGCACATTTAGTGATGTGATAATATGACATGAATTTATTTTTCACTAGTTATAATTTTATATAATTAGTTACGTTATATTAATATGAATTTATTTTTCACAAGTCATAATTTCATATAATCAGTCACAACATATTATTTATTTTCATATTTTAATTTATTTATAAGCACATAGCACTTTTTGATTTACACTTTTTTGTGGATATTAGAGCGCGGTTATTATTTAAACCAATCCTGTGGCTTAGTTTCCCTTCATCTCCCGCGAACCTAAAGTTTTTGCAACTGACGGATCATCATGGGCCTCTAGAGAGCTGAACAGGGTGGGCTGATATGCCCAGCCAAAGTACTTAGGAGAGCGCTCACCTCTCACTGCTTTGTCATCGTGGGCATGTTGCGGGAACTTGTGGCTGTGCTTTGTTTTGTCATAGGAAACTTAGTGCCTTAGGTGTGCCTTTCAGTAGTAAAAACATGTGTTTGCTGTTCTTATCTGCTGTAACCTGCAATCTATTGCAAGCAAGAAAAAAATCTATTAATGCTGCTGCTATTGTTTAACCACTTCAATACCGGGCACTTTTACCCCCCTTCCTGCCCAGGCCAATTTACAGCTTTCAGCACCGTAGCACTTTAAATGACTATTGCGTGGTCATGCAACACAGTATCCAAACTAAATTTTTATCATTTTATTTACATAAATAGAGCTTTCTTTTGGTGGTATTTTATCATCACTGGGTTTTTTATTTTTTACTAAATAAACGAAAAAATACCGTAAATTTTGAAAAAAAAATGTTTTTCTTCCCTTCTGTTATAAAATTTTGCAAATAAATAATTGTTCATAAATTTAGGCCGAAATATATTCTGCTACATTTATTTGGTGAAAAATTACCCAAATCAGTGTATATTATTTAGTCTGTAGGAAAGTTATATAGTCCACAAACTGTAGTATATATCTGAAAATCAAACAATCTTGATGTACTGATGGTCGATCTCAATTCTTGAGGCCCAGCTTTTTGGAAAATGAAGAAGTTAAAAAAAAAATATTCACAATTTTTTTTTTTTTTACATACTATCACCAGTGCAGTACAACGTCATCATACAACTGGCGTGATGGTGATCAGAGACACTTACTGGTGACAGTACAAAAAAAAATGTTTTTTCAATTTTTTTTTATTTTTTATTACTTTTTCTTTATTTTTTCTTTATTTTTTTTATAATACACTGTGACCTGAGTAATAAAATGTTACCAAAGTGATCAGCATTTTTAAGTTTTTTTTACACATTATGATTGCTTATAGCAATGAATTTCATATGCGCTTATTATTTTTGTCTGCAGGAGCCTGGAAAGCATTGCACCAGTGATCAGTAGATTGCTGATGCCATGCAGGTCTCCTGCAGACCCATCAGAATATCTGCTTGCTGTACGGGGTGCACGGGGTGTACGAGCAGCAGATATTCTGACAGGAAGCTTCAATGAACTACCACGGCGCTTCACAGCACTGTGGTACTTCATTGAAAACTACAAGCTAACAGCCACTAAGGCTGCCAGGGCCTGTAGGCACTCATTCACAGAACTCTGTGAATGAGTGATGCGGCCTTGTGGGCGGAGCCCCGCATGGCCACGCTGTTTTCAAATCTGACAGAAGGCACAGGGAAACTTCTCCCTGTACTATCTGCCAGAGGTAGGGGGGCGGCGGGCACGGCTGCAACTATTGGAACATGTTACATGTTCCAAAAGTGAACTTATCCTTTAATTTACAAAATGTACAGGAATAAAGCTTCCCATGTGATAACAGAACTTTCACTGCACACAGCTTTTATTTACTGTGACCGTGTATCTCTAATCTCTACTGACAGGCCTGAGATGAGATCACTGCACATTCCGCCTCAGCTTTGTTTACTGCCAGGCTGGCCGTGTATCTCCAGTGTCTGCTGACAGGCCTGAGATGAGATCACTGCACATTCCGCCTCAGCTTTGTTTACTGTCAGGCTGCCTGTGTATCTCCAGTGTCTGCTGACAGGCCTGAGATGAGATCACTGCACATTCCGCCTCAGCTTTGTTTACTGTCAGGCTGCCTGTGTATCTCCAGTGTCTGCTGACAGGCCTGAGATGAGATCACTGCACATTCCGCCTCAGCTTTGTTTACTGTCAGGCTGCCTGTGTATCTCCAGTGTCTGCTGACAGGCCTGAGATGAGATCACTGCACATTCCGGCTCAGCTTTGTTTACTGTCAGGCTGTGTATCTCCAGTTTCTGTTGACAAGCCTGAGATGAGATCACTGCACATTCCGGCTCAGCTTTGTTTACTGTCAGGCTGCCTGTGTATCTCCAGTGTCTGCTGACAGGCCTGAGATGAGATCACTGCACATTCCGGCTCAGCTTTGTTTACTGTCAGGCTGTGTATCTCCAGTTTCTGTTGACAAGCCTGAGATGAGATCACTGCACATTCCGGCTCAGCTTTGTTTACTGTCAGGCTGCCTGTGTATCTCCAGTCTCTGCTGACAGGCCTGAGATGAGATCACTGCACATTCCGGCTCAGCTTTGTTTACTGTCAGGCTGACATTGTATCTCTAATCTCTACTGACAGGCCTGAGATGAGATCACTGCACATTTCGGCTCAGCTTTGTTTACTGTCAGGCTGGCTGTGTATTTCTAATCTCTACTGACAGGCCTGAGATGAGATCACTGCACATTCCGGCTCAGCTTTGTTTACTGTCAGGCTGACATTGTATCTCCAGTGTCTGCTGACAGGCCTGAGATGAGATCCCTGCACATTCCGGCTCAGCTTTGTTTACTGTCAGGCTGACCGTGTATCTCCAGTCTCTGTTGACAGGCCTGAGATGAGATCACTGCACATTCCGCCTCAGCTTTGTTTACTGTCAGGCTGGACGTGTATCTCCAGTGTCTGTTGACAGGCCTGAGATGAGATCACTGCACATTCCGCCTCAGCTTTGTTTACTGTCAGGCTGACCATGTATCTCCAGTGTCTGTTGACAGGCCTGAGATGAGATCACTGCACATTCCGGCTCAGCTTTGTTTACTGTCAGGCTGACTGTGTATCTCCAGTGTCTGCTGACAGGCCTGAGATGAGATCCCTGCACATTCTGGCTCAGCTTTGTTTACTGTCAGGCTGACTGTCAGTGTGCAGTGATCATGCTGCATAGTCATTCAGATACACAGTCTGCTCAGCAGTAAATCAAGCGATTGCCTTTTTTTTACATCTGCCAGCCCATAGAGCAGAGTAGGCTATGTCTGTATCCGCTGTGCATAAACTGAGTGGATACCGACCTGTTATCTGTCCCACTCTGCTCAGTGGGGGATCAGCTCACAGATCCCCCCTGCTGACCTAAGCAGAGTCAGCCCCATAAGTCTTCTGCTTGGTCCCCATCTCCTTTGCTCTGTCCCCATCTATTCCTCACCTGTTCATCTCTTTAGGGTCCCCATGATGTACAGGCAGAGGGTTGTATGATAAGCAGCACAGACAGTCAGACATAAAAAGGCACGTAATCCTTGTCCTACCTTTCACAGAGGATGGTCATCCATGACATTCCAGGTCCTGTGTCTGCTGGCCCACTCGGCTCTTCCCCGAGCTCCCCTTCATCTCAGTTGCCTCGAGTTCAGCAGAGATGGTCTCTGTGCTGGATGGGAGATGGGACTCCATTGTGGCAGGTGACTGTTTATAGCAGGGGCTGGAGGGAGAAAAGGGGGTGTCTGGAAACGAACGGCCATCATCTGCCCTGCATGTGACTGTGAGCGAGGAGGAGGAATAGGGCCAGGAGAGCAGATGGAAGTTAGTGTGAAGGCAGCTCTGAAGTTCAGTGCCCACGGCTGTGCTGCCTGTCACTGTGCATGGTCGGGCAGAGTGTCTGGGGGTGGAGGCGGGAGGGCTGCTGGCTTTGAGGGGGTGCCCCTGGAATCTGGGGGGCTTAGCCCACCCCAGCATCCCCTAGATCCAGCCATGTGTAATAGTGACAGAACTCTAGGAGCATTAAGTGGGTTTTTTCCTGTCTTAAACTACTATAACTACTAAACACAGATTATGTTGGCTATTCTTGTGCAGCACTGACATTTTAACATTTTGCATTTATGGGAGTTTATTTTTTGCAGTGCTGGCAGTTATTATTGTGGTAGTGTTCTTGCTGTGGGTTATTGCTGGGGGTTATCATTGCTGGCCCTGACACTTGCTGGGAGTTATTATTGCTGGCCCTGACACTTGCTGGGAGTTATTATTGCTGGCCCTGACACTTGCTGGGAGTTATCATTGCTGGCCTTGACACTTGCTGGGAGTTATTATTGCTGGCCCTGACACTTGCTGGGGTTATTGCTGGAGGTTATCATTGCTGGCTTTGACACTTGCTGGGGGTTATTGCTGGAGGTTATCATTGCTGGCCCTGACACTTGCTGGGAGTTATTATTGCTGGCCCTGACACTTGCTGGGGGTTATTGCTGGAGGTTATCATTGCTGGCCCTGACACTTGCTGGGAGTTATTATTGCTGGCCCTGACACTTGCTGTGGGTTATTGCTGGAGGTTATCATTGCTGGCCCTGACACTTGCTGGGAGTTATTATTGCTGGCCCTGACACTTGCTGTGGGTTATTGCTGGGAGTTATTATTGCTGGCCCTGACACTTGCTGTGGGTTATTGCTGGAGGTTATCATTGCTGGCCCTGACACTTGCTGGGAGTTATTATTGCTGGCCCTGACACTTGCTGGGAGTTATTATTGCTGGCCCTGACACTTGCTGGGTGTTATCGCTGGAGGTTATCATTGCTGGCCCTGACACTTGCTGGGAGTTATTATTGCTGGCCCTGACACTTGCTGGTGTTATTGCTGGAGGTTATCATTGCTGGCCTTGACACTTGCTGGGGGTTATTGCTGGAGTTTATCATTGCTAGCCCTGACACTAGCTGGGAGTAATTATTGCTGGCCCTGACACTTGCTGGGGGTTATTGCTGGAGGTTATCATTGCTGGCTTTGACACTTGCTGGGGGTTATAGCTGGAGGTTATCATTGCTGGCCCTGACACTTGCTGGGAGTTATTATTGCTGGCCCTGACACTTGCTGGGGGTTATTGCTGGAGGTTATCATTGCTGGCCCTGACACTTGCTGGGAGTTATTATTGCTGGCCCTGACACTTGCTGTGGGTTATTGCTGGAGGTTATCATTGCTGGCCCTGACACTTGCTTGGAGTTATTGTTGCTGGCCCTTACACTTGCTGAGGGTCAACATTGCTGGCATCAATGTGGCTTGTTTTACCTCCACAATCTCTTCACTGTACCACTGGCCCCTCCACCCCAGTACCAGCACAGCACTCCCAAAAAAAGTATTGAGCTGCCCCTGCTGGCCAGTCATCTTGTCCCTAGAATTGTTTGTCCATTTGAAACAGTACCCTGGCTTGTGGCTCCAGCTTGTAAGGAAACTGAGGTACATAGAATTTGTTTTCCCTCTTTTTTTTAACATTATACTACGATTATGAACCATGGACAGGATTTGGGTAAAAATAGGAGTCTGTAATGGGACAAAACGAATACTCTGTAACATGCATCATGTTAGGAACAAATTTTTACATTGCTGGGGAAAATTGTAGCAGGTTTTATTATTGTTTTGATTTTTTTGCCTTTCTCTGAATCAACTGTGGATATAAGTTTGTGTATATATACGATTGTATAAAAAAATTGCCTTCTATTGGTTGAACTGGATGGACTTTTGAATTTTTTCAACCAGAATATGTAACTATATGACAGCGGCACTTCCAGGTCATGTCCTGGGAGCTTCTGAGCTGTTTGGAGTAGCAATGCAAAGTCACAGAGATATTTCTATACAGTGATTAAGCACTGAAAAATCTAGGATTTCAAGCTGTTTTTATGTTAGTATCACCCACGGCTGGTCATCATTACCAAGTGGTTATCTTTTTCCACAATTTTTAGACTATGCACTTGTCATCTGTTTCCTAAATATATTTTTCCACAAGAGGGCACTCTTCCTTTACAGAATGCTGTATAAATGTACCCGTATGTTATGAACAGAGTTCTGATATTTAGTCTAAGTCACAGAAATTTAAAGTTTAGAAGAGATACCACAATACGCAACTGTACTGTAACTCTGATATAATGCACGAGGGTATATAAATCTGTGCATTCTTATTTCTTCATTTACGCACATAGTGAAATTTAATTCTACTTTGCCAGAAGGATTTCAATAGGACTCTTGGGGGTATACCTATAAAGAATTAATTGGGATATTAGTCACTCCATGTGTTAAAATGCAGTGAATTATTTACATGGTTTGAATGTTTGGTGATAATCACATTATAAAGTAGTGTCAAATGTATACGATTATTCAAAGGAGGGGGAGGTGCAGCGCCATACAAACTAACAGACAGTAATGAAATCAAAAATCAGATTCATATAATAGATAGTGACTGTGTGCTACTAAAATAGAGCCACTGGATGGTGACTATAAAGTGAAAGAAGTGCAAAATAAATAGAAGAGTCCAATGAGGGGGTGCTCTTTAAGATCCGAGATGATCCTCAGACGTCCAATGATTGGAACAGCAAGGTGATAAGTAATGTAAAGATTGCGCACTCACCAGATACGGAATCTTTATGCTCATTTGTATATAGTATCACTGGACCTCTGGTGTCATCAGACTGGTCTGGTCAGATCTGGTCAGCATGGCTTTTCACTGCCTGGCACTCGGATAGATGCGGCTGCTCTGTAGATCTGGCCAGATGTAAACAAAGATGGCCACCGGGGCCCCTCGTGGCGCCGGCGGCGTGGCGTCTAACCTACTGTAGCTTTCACTGACGCGTTTCGAGCAAAAGCTCGTACTCATAGGGGTGCAGCTTCAATGTATACGATTATTCCACTGGGCTGTAGTTTAGTCAGTGGCACAGGTAACTGAATTGTTTTTCAATGTATCAAAATTTATATTTTAAACTGCCTATACACTAGTAGGTTTAAGAAAGCATATTCATATGAAAATTCTTAGTATGTTCAGTGACTGGACAAGTGTCGTTTCTAAAGATTTTGTTTGCTTTTAGCATTTAATTTTGGAATTATTACAATTTTACTGGACAAAAGCCACTGCCACTGTTAGAAATGTGTTTCTTCGACCACAAATTTCCACACTGCTCCTTCAAATTTTTCACTGTGGTCAAAAAACAAATGTTAATTTCACCCAGCTAACAATTAGAAAATTGAACAAACATTGAACAAACATTCTTAACATGAAAAATGTATAATGAAATTCTAATAGTGTGTATCCAGCTTTAGTATGAGTTGTTTTTACATTAGTGCTATCAAAGAAAGGAAAGATTAGAAAAGGAAAAAAGGTCTACGCTGCTCCCAGTGAAAAGGATAAAATTATTAGCAGTAATAAAACTCCTAGATTGTAAGCTCCAAAGAGCAGGGCCCTCGATCCCCTCATGTTTTGCATTGTATTGTTATTGTTCTGTAACATGTTCTGTCCCCCTTTGTAATGTACAGCGCTGAGCGAACTATTGGCGCTTTATAAATACTGTATAATAATAATAATAACTGCAAGAGCAAAGTGAACCAATTACAGATGTGCTCTCAAATTTACATACCGTTGGAGATTTGGTAATTTTTAAAGAAAACATGAGTGAGCAGGAAAAACATTTCTTTTATTTCTTATAGGATTCATACTCAACAAAACAAGGCATGGCAACAAGAAAACAAATGAAGTGACCCCTTTTCAAAAGTCTGCATACCCTTAGTTCTTAGTACTGTGTATTGCCCCCTTTATGCAGGCCATAGACGGGGAGAAAACCGGCTGTTTTTTTTTTAGAAAAATGAAAAATCGGTCGTTCAATCAGCCGACGTTACCACCATTAGTAAAAAAAAGTCGGCTGATTTTCGTCCCGTCTACGGCCGGCAAATATAATAGTCAAGTGTCCCTGCAGAGAGCTCCACTATTATATTTGACATTTAAAAGTATAGCAAAGTTGCAACATTGTATCTATTTGTATCCATTTCGGATACAGATGTTTCTATACAAATGGATACAATGTTGCAACTTTGCTATACTTTTAAATGTCAAATATAATAGCGGACGGAGCTCTCTGCAGGGACACTCCACTATTCTATTTGACATTTAAAAGTACAGATGTTCTTTTTCTTTTGTCTTCATCTTCTTCTGTTTCTTCTTTTTCCTCTTCTTCTTGCAGGTCAAGGCTCATGCGCATTTTTTTAATCGGTAAAAAGATCGGCCGATTTGCCCATCATTGCTGTGAAAATCGGCCGATCGGCAAATTTGGCCGATTTTTTTTCCAACTTCACCGATTAAAAAAATGTGTCAGAATCACGAAAAACTGCCGACAAATTCACCCACCAACGATCTGAAAATCGGCCGATTATTCTTTCATACGAATTTTCAGCCGATTTTCTCCCCGTCTATGGCCTGCATTAGCATCAATGACAATGTACTTTTGTAATAGTTGTCTGAGGTCCCCAAATTCATGTACTTGGGGCAACTGCCCATTCGTTTTGGCAAAATGCCTCCAGGTCAAGCAAAGTTTTTGGTCGTCTTCCATGAACCGCATGTTTGAGATCTCCCCAGAGAGGCTCGATGATATTAAGATCAGGAGACAATGATGGTCATTCTGGAACCCTAACCTTTTTCTGCTGTAACCACTGGAGGGTCAACTTAGCCTTGTGCATAGGGTCATTGTTGTGTTGGAAAGTCCAAAAGCTTCCCATATGCAGATTTCGTGCAGAACAATGCAAATTGTCTTCCAGTATTTCTGGTAACATGCTGCATTCATTTTGCTATCACTTTTCACAAGACTCCTCATGCCTTTAGAGCTCACCCCCCCCCCCCCAAACATCAGTGAGCCACCACCATGCTTCACAGTGGGGATGGCATTCTTGTCACTATACTGTAGACCTTGTTATCCAAAGATAATGCTTATGGTTGTGACCATAAAGCTCTATTTTAGTCTCAGATTACAGTGTGCCAGAAGCTGTGAGGTGTTTCAAGGTGTTGGGCATATTGTAACCAGGCTTTTTTGTGGCATTTGTGCAGTAAAGGCTTCTTTCTGGCAACTTGTCCACCCAGCTAATTTATGTTCAAGTATCATCATATTGTGTTCTGCTAAATAACCACACTGTCTTTTTCTAGAGCAGCCTGCATTTCTCCTGGAGTTACCTGTGGGTTTTTCTTTGTATCCCGAATAATTCTTCTGGCAATTGTATCTGCAATCGTTCTTGGTCTACCTGACCTTGGCTTGCTGTCATGAGATTTTACACTTCTTAATAAGTGATTGAACAGTACTGAGTGGCAAATTGAAGGCTTTGGATATCTATTTATATCCTTTTCCATCTTTATAAAGTTCCATTACCTTGTTACTCAGATCTTTTGACAGTTCTTTTCTGCTCCCCATAGTTCAGTACCTAGCTTGCTCAGTGCTAACAAACCTATTGACTATTTATACACAGACAATAATTACAGTTTAACCACTTGCCGCCCAGCCACCGCATATAAACGGTGGCAGGGCGGCACTCGTAGGCAAAAGCACGTTTTGAAACGGCTGCCTTCAAAACAGGTAGGGGGCGCCCGCCCGCCCTACCTGTCCCGCAGGTGTCAGCAGCGGGTGTCAGCCGCCGGGTCGCGGCCAGTTTTTACCAGCTGTTTTCCCGCGATTGACGGTGATCGCTGACACAGAGCAGGGCTGCATTGTTTACACACAGCCCTGTTCTGTGTCAGTTCTCTGACAGCTTGTGAGAAGCTGCAGAGTTTCTCTCCCTCGATCAGCTCCCCCCTCCCTCCCCCTGTCCAGTACACACCCCCGCCCCCTAGTAAAACACTCCCCTTACACAGCAAATTCTAAAAATGTTAACCCCTTCCTCCCCAGTGACATTAGTACAGTTTCAGTGGTTTTTTTTCACTGATCACTGTATTGGTGTCACTGGGGATGTCAGTGACCCCAAGTCAGTTCCCCTCCCACAGTGTCAAAATGTCCGCCGCATTCCCGCAGTCCCGCCATATGTCGCTGATCGGCGCCATTATTAGTATAAATAAAAATTAAAAATCCCAGTATCTTTCCCGCCATTTGTAAACGCTATAACTTTCACGTAAACCAATTAATTTACACGTATGGGATTTTTTTTAGCAAAGACATGTCGCAGAATGCATTTTGGCAGAAATTTATGACTAAATTTGATTTTTGCATTTTTTTTTCTACTGGACATATTTTATAGCAAAAAGTCCAAAATATTGTTTTTTTTCATCAAAATTGTCAGCCTTTTTTTTATAGCGCAAAAAATAAAAACCGCACAGGCAATCAAATACCACCGTAAGAAAGCTCAATTTGTGGGGAAAAAAGGATGTAAATTTCATTTATGTACCGTATTGCATGACCGCGCAATTGTCCGTTAAACTAGCGCAGCGCTGTATAGCAGAAAAATGGCGTAAATTGCAGTATTTATACCATAGTTTGTAGACGCTATAACTTTCACACAAAGCAATCAATATACACTTATTGGGATTTTGTTTTACCAAAAACATGGAGCAGAATACATTTTGGCCTAAATTTATAACCAACTTTGAGTTTACTATATATTTTTTATAGCTGAAAGTAAAAAATATTGTTTTTCTTCAAAAGTTTTGGTCTTTTTTTGTTTATAGCGTGAAAAATAAAAAGCGCACAGGTGATCAAATTACACAGAAAGAAAGCTCTATTTGTGTGAAAAAAAGGACGTAAATTTCGTTTGGGTGCAGCATTGCATGACCGCGCAATTATCAGTTGAATTAGTGCAGCGCCGAGTAGCAAAAAGAGGCGTGGTCATTAAGGGGGGTAAATCCTCTGGAGGGCGAGTGGTTAATAAGTCACAGATGTTGGATGTTCACTTTTAATTGCAGTTTTAACCTGTGCGTGTCACCTTGTGTGTCTGTACCAAGGCCACACATTCCAGGGTATGTCAATTTTTGATTAAAACCATTTGGGTGATTTCTGTTATTATGATTTAGAAAGGAGCCAAACAACTATGTGATAATTAAAGACAGTTGTTTGGCATGATCAGTCATATTTTCAATACCAATGCCAACATTTCACGATTTCTGCCAGGGTGTGCAAACGTTTGAGCGCAACTGTGTATCATAATATGATTTGTGTAATGTTAAATATTTAAAGAAAAAGGAGCCAAAACAAAACATTACATAGAATGCCATTGCTGAACTGTCATTTGATGGTTTCAATAAACAGTGCATGTCGGAATGATGAGAGATATAGATTGCTGATATGCAAATTTCTATATGCGCTGCCCAGATTTGTAGCAAGTTTGTTTCAGACATATATCATTAAAAGTCAACGATTATATGTTGTAAAAATAATATATACATTTTCATCTCCAACAATGATGCATGACAACCATTAGAGGGCAGTAAAATATAAAAAATATTAAAAGAGAGCAGCTGGGGATGGTGAACAATAATGAACCTTTCTACTTTTTACATTTTTATTCAGCTCTAATGTGTGAAACTGTGTATATACAGGGATGTTTTAATTACAATGTAATAAGGAAGAAGGTTTTTTTATCAACCATTCTGAAAAACACAATTCTTATTTCAATGGGGATTTCTAAGAAAATATCAAGCAGTCTGGTTGAAGCTTCACCCTGTAGTGACTAGAGTCGTGTATTTAAAGACACAGTTTTATCGGTAGCATTACAGTGCCAGCTCACCGATGTAAAATCTGTATTTTTTCCCAGAAAACTTGGATGCTGTTTTGGTTGGGGGTTTTGGAGATAGGGTAGTCCGTTTTTTACATGAAAACACCATTACTAGGTATTGATAGGTAAGTATTGATGAAAGTCTTGTCTTATAAGACAACTAGGACTTCTGTTCTTCAAGTAGAATAGACAGCACATGCTGTCAATCCTTAACCACTTGCCTACCAGGCACTTATACCCCCTTCCAAGGGTGGACTGACCATTTGGAAACTCGGGCACTGCCCGAGGGCCCGGGGTCAGTAGGGGGCCCCATGAGATGCCCCTGGTACCTTTTTTTCATAAGCTTTTTTGAGTTTGGGCAAGGACATAGGGGCCCCATGATCCCCTATTGCCCAGGGGCCCCATGAGTTGTCAGTCCACCCCTGCCCCCTTTCTTACCAGGCCAATTTTCAGCTTTCAGCGCTGTCACACTTTGATTGACAATTGCGCAGTCATGCAAAATTGTACCCATATGAAATTTGTATAATTTTTTTCTCACAAATAGAGCTTTCTTTTGGTGGCATTTAATCGCCGCTGGGCACTTTACTTTTTGCGCTATAAACAAAAAAATTGCATAAAAATTTGAAAAAAAAAATGTTTTTTTTGTTTCTATTATAAAATTTTTCAAACAGGTAATTTTTCTCCTTCGCTAATGTGTGTTGATGAGGCAGCACTGATGGGCACTGATAGGCGGCACTGATGGGCACTGATAGGTGGCACTGATGGGCAGCACTAATGAGGTGGCACGGATAGGCGGCACTGATAGGCAGCACTAATGAGGTGTCACGGTTAGGCAGCACTGATATGCGGCACTGATTGGTGGTACTGATAGACAGCACTGATAGGTGGCACTGACTGGCATCACTGCTGGGCACTGACTGGTGGCACTGCTGGGCACTGACTGGCACAATCGCTGGGCACTGACTGGTGGCACTGGCAGCACTGCTGGGCTGCACTGGTGGGCACAGGTGGATGGCACTGGTGGGCACAGGTGGGTGGCACTACTGGGCACAGGTAGGTGGCACTTCTGGGCACAGGTGGGGGCACAGGTGGGCGCACTGGTGGGCACACTGCTGGGCACAGGTGGGCAGAACTTGTGGGTGGCACTGCTGGGTGCCGATCCCCGCTCTGACAACTGCTGGTTCTCAGCAGTACTTTCCTCACGATCTGACAGCGTGAGGAAAGTGCAGCCGAGAACCGGCAATTGCATTTCCCTGTGATCAGCGTGTCATTGGACACGGCTGATCACGTGATAAAAGGCTACTGTTATTGGCCTTTTACCACATCATGTGATCAGCTGTGTTCATAGGGCGTGGGCGTGCAGGAGAGCGCGTTCTGGGAGGACGTCATATGACGCCCACCCAGAACTGGCCGGCCGCAGTGCAGCCGTCATTCGGCTATCTGCGGTCGGCAAGTAGTTAAGGTAGAAATTTGGGGGGAAAAATCCATAATTCATATTTTTCTCAGAAACTGCACTTATTTCCCTAAGATGCCAGGGGTGTATGGTTCTAGGAAGATTTTAAGCAAGAAGGATCTCTCAGCAATCAGATATGCCAAATGCATTATTGTATTCATGGATAGCTTTAGGAACCCCAACAGGCAGCTCAAACATCACCAGATGCTAATTAAATCGCAAACATTAGATGACAGGGAGACATGGTATATTTAGGAGGATGCAGTTTTGCAATACAGATCTTAAAAGGATTATACTACAGGCAATATGTAGCACTCAGTGTGGCTGATTTACTAAGGGAAAGAAAGCCATTGATTTAGTGAACAGAATGTTTGTGAATAAATAAAGGAATGTTGCAGGTAATTGATTGAATTATTAGAATCTTGATTTTTCTTAGATTATAAACTCTAATGAGCAGGGCCCTCTGTTTTGTACCAAATTTTATTGTAACTATAATGCCTACCTTCATTTTGTAAAGCGTTGCGCAAACTGTTGGCGCTATATCAGGGGCGGACTGAAAACTCATGGGGCCCCCGGGCAGTAGGGGATCATGGGGCTCCTGTGTCCTTGCCCAAACTCAAAAAAAGCCTATGAAAAAGGTACCAGGGGCATCTCATGGGGCCCCCTACTGCCCCCGGGCCCTCGGGCAGTGCCCGAGTTTCCAAATGGTCAGTCCGCCCCTGCGCTATATAAATCCTATAACAGTATTAATAATAATAATATTTTATTATATAAACTCCAGTGTGCATTGCTGCAGCCAGTACAGCATACAGATTTTTTTTTTGCGCAATTCTATTGCAGCCTGTGGGGACAAAATCATGCTGGAATCGCACCAAAGTGGTACAGGGATCCTTTTCCAAAAGTGCACCATGCTGTACTGCATTGATGTGAACGGGTACCATTGAAAACAACATGATTTCCAATGTCCTATCTGTGCAACTTAAGTCTTAACTGAATAGGAGTATGCTACAAATAATTGAAATACAATGTGGAAGTGAATACATGATTTTGTATTCTGACCATACATACACTTAAAAGTAGTATTAACCACATGCCGCTCAGCCACTGTAGAAATACGTTGGCAGGGCGGCACGGCTGGGCAAAACCACATTTTAAAACGTGTGTTTTCAAAACAGATAGGGGGAGCGCGCGTGGCGCACCACTGCCCTACCTGTCCCGCCGATCACGGCCGCTGATGTCAGTCGCCGGGTCACAGCCAGTCGTTACCGGCTGTGTCCCGCCGATTAGCGGCAATCACTGACAGAGAGCAGGGCTGCAGTAGCTCTGCTCTCTGTCAGTTCCCTGACAGCTCCTGACATGCTGATCGGGAGAGAAGAGTTTATCTCTCCAGATCAGAGGTGTTCCCTGTGCAGCACACACCCCCGCCCCCTAGTAAAACACTCCCCTCACACAGTTAACCCTTTCAGTGAATAATAAAGTTAACCCCTTCCTCCCCAGTGCCATTAGTACAGTGTCAGTGGTTTTTTTTTTGCACTGATCACTGTATTGGTGTCACTGGGGATGTCAGTGACCCCAAGTCAGTTCCCCCCCAGTGTCAGAATGTCTGCCGTAGTCCCGCCATAAGTCACTGATCGCCGCCATAAGTCGCTGATCGCCGCCATTATTAGTATAAAAAAAAATTAAAAATTCCAGTATCTTTCCCGCCATTTGCAAACGCTATAACTTTCACGTAAACCAATTAATTTACACGTATTGTTTTTTTTTTTAGCAAAGACATGTCGCAGAATGCATTTTGGCCGAAATTTATGACTAAATTTGATTTTTACACTTTTTTTACTGGACATGTTTTATAGCAAAAAGTCCAAAATATAGTTTTTTTTCCTCAAAATTGTCAACCTTTTTTTTTATAGTGCAAAAAATAAAAAACGCACAGGCGATCAACTACCACCAAAAGAAAGCTAAATTTGTGGGAAAAAAAGGGTGTGAATTTAATTTATGTAACGTATTGCATGACCGCGCAATTGTCCGTTAAACTAGCGCAGCGCTGTATAGCAAAAAAATGGCGTAAATTGCAGTATCTATACCATAGTTTGTAGACGCTATAACTTTCACACAAAGCAATCAATATACACTTATTGGGATTTTTTTTACCAAAAACATGGAGCAGAATACATTTTGGCCTAAATTTATAACCAACTTTGAGTTTACTATTTTTTATAGCTGAAAGTAAAAAATATTGTTTTTCTTCAAAATTTTTGGCCTTTTTTTGTTTATAGCGTGAAAAATAAAAAGCGCACAGGTGATCAAATACCACCGAAAGAAAGCTCTATTTGTGTGAAAAAAAGGACGTAAATTTCGTTTGGGTGCAGCCCTGCATGACCGTGCAATTATCAGTTGAATTAGTGCAGCACCGAGTAGCAAAAAGAGGCGTGGTCATTAAGGGGGTAAATCCTCAGGAGGGCGAGGGGTTAAACCCTAAGTGTTGAGCACAATACAATAAACATTCTTTAAACGATTTGTTAATGTTCTTACCCCAGCACATGCAGTTTGCAACTTTCAATGCTGCTCCAACTCTCTCAGTGCTACCTTTCTTCACTTTTCATTTGTACAGGAAAGCATTAAACAGTGGACAGTGAGTCTCCATTCGGTATGTTAGTTTGGAGAAGGGAGTGGGGAGAAGAGAAACGAGTCACCCTATTATATAAAATATAAAGAAGCTGCATATGCAGTAAGTGATCAGCTGCTGAAAGTGCCTAAAATTGAGATTTAAAACTAAAAAAAGGTTATCATCATTTTTATTTTACAGTTATGTCCCCTATGGATCAAAGTACATGTAGTACTGTGTCCTATGTTTCTAAGTGCTTTCTAACCCTAGTCATACGTACCGACCCCCCCAACTGTGGCCGATCTGACAACAGCTTTAAAGGGGGCAATTAACTGAAGCTTACCTCAGCTGGGAATGATTTCCTAAAACAAGCAGCAGCAGGAGGAATGCAGAGAGAGGGGGGCACGTCAGCCTCTGCATTGCTTTTGCCGCTGCATGTGTCGGGAAAGTGTTCACAGTCAAGACAAGCTGCAGCTATGTAACAACTGCCTCCTTCAAAGCTGTTGTCAGATCAGTCACAGCAGGAGGGGGGTAGGTCGGTATCAGGGGCGGACTGACCATTTGGAAACTCGGGCACTGCCCGAGGGCCCGGGGTCAGTAGGGGGCCCCATGAGATGCCCCTGGTACCATTCTCATAGGCTTTTTTGAGTTTGGGCAAGGACACAGGGGCCCCATGATCCCCTTTTGCCCGGGGGCCCCATGAGTTGTCAGTCTGCCCCTGGTCGGTACTCATAACTAGGGTTAGACAGTACTACATGTACTCTGTTCAGGGGCGGACTGACAACTCATGGGGCCCCTGGGCAATAGGGGATCATGGGGCCCCTGTGTCCTTGCCCAAACTCAAAAAAGCCTATGAAAAAGGTACCAGGGGCATCTCATGGGGCCCCATACGGACCCCGGGCCCTCGGGCAGTGCCCGAGTTTCCAAATGGTCAGTCCGCCCCTGACTCTGCTCCATAGAGGACAGAATTGTAGGCTAAAATTATAATGATAGATCTTTACCTTGTTTCCACCAGCACATATATGCAGCCAGTCAGCAGGTGGGCTTTAACGCCAAGAGGCCACTTATATGCGTCCCAAATATAAGCATTTCTATGCTGAGAGCACACGCCCTGCGCGCTCCCCGCACAGTTCACGGTGGGTACTGGAAAGCTTCCGATGCCTACTTTCCGATCATGACATGCCAATCACAGCGATCACATGATCAGAATGCCTACCTCTTCCACCTGGCATTTAGAACCTGTTAAAGGGCCGGAAGGTGACAACAGGAGGGGGTTAATATCACTTTCTTCAGCTTTTGGCTGTAATGCACTGTATATGGATCAAAAACTCGAATATGTCGAACTTCTATCCATTGGGAGAACAGCAGCCTCTTTTGAAAACCAATTAATAACTCACTGTACACAGCTGATGTAAAAACCTACAAATGATACATTTATGAAACAAAATGCTTTTGTTTTAATGCGTAGCCTTTTTTGACCATCCTTTTGCAGTCAGAATGCTTAGCATTTCTCCACAGATAAGCTATAAACCTACATTGATTCTCTGGGCAGTTTGTTCTCATTGCCTGGATGAGCTCAGGAACTCATGACTAGCATGTAAAGTAGCTGGAAAATCTTCAGTACCGTGATTAAATGTGAAATGTGTGCTGCGGGTAATATAGTAATGAGGTACAGTAAACCTTTACAGCTTTGAAAATGGAGACGTTTGCAGTCAGTTCAGGGATGATGTCATCGTCAGCTGTTCAATAACCCGTCTCGCCTTCATTTACTCTTGTCTCTTGGCATCAGAGATGTAAGATAAATGGAGATGTATGTTTTGCGCTGTGGTTTCATCATTTGTTTTACTGTACATTCGTAAAGATTAGCAGATGGTATTACATTACGCCTCTGCTCATCTTGCCTTCTTATTAAGTGTTCCTGCATGGCGACCAATTCCTGTTATCTCACATATATATTCTTACTATTACAGCCAAATTTACCACCCTAACTCCTCCCACAGTTTTTACACGACATAGACAGTAATATACCGAAACGTGCGGATTGTTCCCGATTGGTGCGCTATTACTTTGTGGAACGTTTCGCTGAATGGTTCAAGAAATATCGGCGTTTTTGTGGTGAAATTGGTCCCATAGGAATGAATGGCGGAATGTTCAAAACTAGAGTGGGAGCTGACAAAAGCTAGAGTGTGAGCTGAAAAATCAGGACGTGATTTCTAAACTGCCATCACTCCCTCATTTTCAAGCCCACCTACACAAATCTTATATCAAAACGTTCAGCTATCCCTGCTGCCACTGAAAATGTCCACGGCTAAGCCATAGTCCTGATAGTTTTCACAATATGACCATTTGTTTGCAACTCATGCCTCCCATTGACATTCATTGAAACTCCACTCTAGCCACCTCAAATTCCAAGGGCAATTTCTGAACTGCGACTGTGCCTTCATTTTTAATATTTCAGAGATGTACTATGCATCAAAATGTAGGTCTGGGTCTTGTGATTCTCGCAATATAAAGCTCTTCGTTGTAGAAAATTATAATTTTTAAACTACAACCGTTTGAAGATGGCAACCGCCAGTGAAGTGAGCAAGTTAGAGCAGTTTGTTTTTAACCGCTCTTCTCTGCCCTTGCTGTAGAGTGAGTTGCCATAGGAACCCAGGTGTGTGAGCAGGCAGCAGAGTGACAAGCCACTCCACCCAGTTACTCCGCCCACTCCATAAAGTTTCTCTGCCCAGTCCAACCTTTTCACAGTTACTCCAGCCACTCCAACCACACAATAGTTACTCCAGCCACTCCAACCACACAATAGTTACTCCAGCCACTCCAACCACACAACAGTTACTCCAGCCACTCCAACCACACAATAGTTACTCCAGCCACTCCAACCACACAACAGTTACTCCAGCCACTCCAACCACACAATAGTTACTCCAGCCACTCCAACCACACAACAGTTACTCCAGCCACTCCAACCACACAACAGTTACTCCAGCCACTCCAACCACACAACAGTTACTCCAACCACTCCACCCAGTTACTCCGCCCACTCCCTAAAGTTACTCTGCCCAGTCCAACCTTTTCACAGTTACTCCAGCCGCACAACAGTTACTCCGCCCACTCCACCCAGTTACTCCGCCCACTCCAGTTGTAGACTACTGGTGGAGGCAAGAACACTTCACACAATTTCCCCAGAAATTGTAGATTTTCTAGTTATATAAGTCATGGTAAAGGTTGCAAGAGAAATGGGTAGCTTCATTGTTAACAAGAAATAGCCAACCGCTGACTTCAAATATCTTGGCAATGTTGTAGTCATAATTCAAGTATTTTAAAAATGCTGACCTGTGGTGACTTTTGCAATATCATACAAATAAACAGCAACACTTCAGAAATGTATGTGCTTTTAGATATCACAAAATTATTTAATTAACTGCAGTTTGTAGTTTTATATGCCTATGTGAGTATTTTGTTGTCAATATGCAAGCCTGTGACCTGGAGCAAGTATGCATGGAGTAAAGCCTGAAAAATCTGAAATGCTCCGAAGGTCAGTGCCTCATTAGATAGCACCTTGTAGAATGAGTTAGATGCTACACACCTCATGGATTTTTAGCTTCACAGGTTCACGTTTACTGGTTATCATTGTTGATATGTTTAATGGTTGTGTAATTTAACCATTTCAATACCGGGCAATTTTACACCTTCCTGCCCAGGCCAGTTTTCAGGTTTCAGCGCTCTCACACTTTGAATGACAATTGCGCGGTCATACAACATTGTACCCAAACTAAAATTTTATCATTTTCTTCACACAACTAGAGCTTTCTTTTGGTGGTATTTAATCACTGCTGGGGTTTTTATTTTTTGCTAAATTAACAAAAAAATACCAGAAATTTTGAAAAAAAACACACCTTTTTCTTTGTTTCTGTTAAAAAAGTTTGCAAATAAATAATTGTTCTTCATAAATTTAGGCCGAGATGTATTCTGCTACATGTCTTTGGTGAAAATAACCCAAATTAGGATGTATTTTTTAGTTTTTAGGAAAGTTATAGAGTTCACAAACTATGGGATATATTTGAATATTGATCAATCCTGAAGTACTGACGGCCAATCTAATTTCTTGAGGTCCAAGAATGTCAGAATAGTACAGATATCCCCCAAATGTCAGGACAGTACAGATATCCCCCAAATGTCAGGACAGTACAGATATCCCCAAATGACCCCTTTTTGCAAAGCAGACATTCCGACGTACTTCATAAGAGGCATGGTGAGTTTTTTGAAGTTGTATTTTTTTTGTCATAATTTTTTGGAAAATGAAAAAATTCAAAAAATTAGTTTCACTATTTTTTTTTTACATATTGTCACCAGTGCAGTACAGCGTCATCATATAACTGGCATGGCGGTGATCAGGGACACTGACTGGTGACAGTATGAAAAAAAAAGATATATATATATTTTTTATTTTTTATTAAATTTTTTTTCTTTTTTTTCAGATTTTTTTTTCATATTTCACTATGACCAAAGTAGTACAATGTTACCATAGTAACATTGTACTACTTTGGGGAAGTGATCAGTATTTTTTTTTTTTACACAATTTGCTTATAGCAAAGAATTACTTTGCTATAAGCAAGCATTTACCTGAATGACATCGATTCATTCAGAGTTTTTTTTTTTTTGTGCTTAGCTGTGATTTGGCCACAGCTAAATCACATGACATGTGCATGTGATTAGCTGTGACCATTCACAGCTAGACACTAGTATACAATGGATGGCATGAATGAAGCCATCCATTGTGTACAACTGTCATGTGACCTGCTGTGATTGGTCACAGCAGGTCACATGGTACCGCCAACGTGGGGCCGATACTCAGATCTGTCATCGGCCGTGTCCGAGGTACACAGCCGGTGACAGATTGCGCCGCTGCGTGGCTCTGCAGGAGCGCAATCTGCGCATGTGCGGGAGGACGCCATATGGCGTCAACCCGGAACGCTGATGACATTTGCCGGCCGCCATTCAGCCATAGGACAGGTGGCAAATAGTTAAGGCGTTATTCACATAGCCGCAGAAAGTTGCACACTAATGATGTGAGATTACATTCAGGCAAAGCACACTGCAGCCCCACCTAGGTCCACCCATCTGTTGAAGGCAAAAATAGTGAATGCCACACACGCAAAGATGAACAATATTTTTCCGGGTCACTGCTGTTCTTAAAAGGTTTATGGTCCCATACACCTGTATAGTAAATTAATTATGTGAAAAAAAGCTGTGTTTACCCTATCAGCATTTTAGTGAAAAATATATATTTAAATTAATTAGTAAAATGAAAAAATAAGTATATCCACCCAAAGCAACAATCATAAATCTCATGAATATAAATTTATGAATACCGTGCAGTAATTAATAAAGTGCATTCAAAAAGTGTTAAAGTGCATAAATAGTCCAAAAAAGTGCAAAAGTCCAATAGTTCCTGTGTGCTTTAGCTACACAAGTGGTGATGCCTTTAAATGAAAGTGCTCTTGTGCATATGAAACTCCTCCATAGCAACCCACCAGTTTGTGCCCCTAGCAGGGTTTGCACTAATCCTTCAGAGTTGATGCCCTGAGTGTACACTAAGGTGGGTCACCAAAGCCTTAAACTACTGCTTTCAAGTACAGTATGCTGTTACCATCTAGGAATTTTCGATCCCCCTCTTGGGAAACTCAAAGGGGAAAGGGAAGCGCTACGGAAGGTCTCGGGAGGTCAGCAAGGTACTGCCAAGCGTAGGGTGGTCCACTAGTCCTTTAGGCAACTGCAAAGAGATCCAGGGCCAGCTTCTGGCTGTGCCTTGGGAATTCTCCAGTTCCATCACCACCCAATGTTTCTCCTCTGCATGGCAGTGCCAGTCCACCAGCCTCGTTAGATGGACAGCCACAGGGAACTCAGGAGAAAGGAACCATGAGAAACATCATAGCATATCACCAATATTTATTAAAATATATTAAAATATATCTACTCACAAATAATGTGTCTTTCCCTACACCTGGAATGAGCTATGAATATAAAAGAAGGACGTGCCGTTGCTACGATCAGCTCCGGAGCCAGCATGCGCTGCAGTCAGCAAAAGTAACATGATACTAGAAGTCCCTGTCGCTAATTTACTAATTTACTTCAATACAGTATATTTTTTTTTTCACTAAAATGCTGATAGGATAAGCGCAGCTCTTTTTCACATAATTTATTCACCCCTCTGTAATGTTTTGTTCCTTTGTTATGGGTGAAACATCAATGGGGCAGTCCAAGGAGGCCAGAACATTATCGGCTGAATAGCTACTGCTTCCATTGTGAGACAGGTGCTGGTCATTTTTTTTTTTAACATCTGTCAGGACCATAGCGGGAAATTTGTCTATGTATCTATGTGTATGGCTACAGACTTTGCCCTTTTTTCTATGTAATATTACACTTCTAAATTTCATCTTGCTGCACTCTTTTTTTTTGTCCACTGTGTAACGTATATATACAGTGTCAGGAAAACTAAGATTTAACACCCAACCACCGCACATATCCGCCCTGAGGTTTTGTGTTGAGTGCGCAATCACTGACCACTCCCAGTACACTGACTGAGGTGTCTTCTTATTTTTTTTAATTCCTTTATTTTTATTTATGTAACCAGAAGTTGCATGGTACAATATATGTAGGAATATAATAACAAATGGCATGTACATAACCAAGTCAGGAATGTCCTGAAGTAAACTGGAAATATTATTGTGACGGGAGTGACTTTTGGGGGTGGGGGGACCTCTGTATCATCTCCCCAAATCATTATGTTTAACCCACCCTGTGCCTGTTTAAGGGTACAGGGTGTACATGTGAATGTCCCAGTATTGTGCATTTGTGTGTTGTCCTTTGTCTAGGCCACATGGTTGTCCATTGTTTGTTTGCCATGTGCTACCCCCCATTGTGCTGTGCCTTCCTGTCCAGCCAACTATTATGGGATGTACTGTTTGTGTATTGGTGTGGGGGTTGGTCAATGTTATTTGCCATGTGCTTCATCCCATTGTTCTATGTCTTGGTGGGATGGGGAGGGGTGATGATGTATTTCCTGTTCCTGGTTGTGTTTCCCCGCCCTCTGTATATATCCTGTGTTTTGTGTTAAAATAAAAGAGTTGGCTTCGTGTATTACGAAGAGCTGGGTGCTGTCTGTTTCCTGAGGGATTTCAAGGGTGTGGTCCGTGGATGGTGTTCGGACAGGGGAAGCTGTGGTATAACGGAAAAACTCAGTGCGGTCTGGGTTCCGGTTCCGTTACAATTATGCATTAAACAGGAAAAAAAAAAGGAAAAAATTATAGGCGGGATTAATAGTAGCTGAAGAAAGCAGTAGGTCGCTGTAAATATCTATAGGTAACCTACTAAGGAGCACCTGAGGACATGGACTATGGGATGCAATTTGGAGAAGCCTATATGAATAAAAGCATCAGGGTCACCAGAGGGATCCCAAAAGCCAAGGAAGAGAAACCCTATGCAGAGGACCAGGTACCTAATAGGTAAGGCACATTGATAAAAAAAATCAACATATTAAAGTAGGAGACAGTGAATGAAACTAGGATGGGGGAGGGGAAAGGCAAAGGGCGGGAAGCAGGGGGAGAAGGGGAGAGGAAAGAAAGAGGGAGGGGAGAGAGTGGGTCAAGAGTGAGGGGAAGAAGATCAAAACCAGGAACCTGTAGGTGGGAAGGGAGGAGAGGGGTTCCCTAAGGATAGGCTTCAGTATAGACAAAGTACTGCCCTGGTCTCCAGGTGTCTCGTAAAGTCTCTCCTCGGTCGTATAGAGTGGCCGTGAGGTCTTCAATGTCTGTCAGCTTGTTGACTTTGGAATACTAAAGGGACCTTGTTGGTGGGTGCACAGATCTCCAACACAAAGGGGTGCAGGCTTTTGCTGAATTCAGCAGTTGCATCGTCAACAAAGCCTTGTGTTTTTTGATGGGATGGTCAGTAAGGTGCAGCAGACACATCACTGGGTCATCTGCCACATTGACACTTGTCAAATGCTTGATAGTACTGACCACTATCTGCCAGAAAGGTTTGATTTTAGGGCAAGCCCAGAAGATATGCAAGATCGAAACCTGGTCAGAACCACATCTCCAGCAGAAGTTTGGGACCTGAGGGAAAATTTGATGTAGGATCGTAGGAACCCTATATCACCTGGTCAACATTTTATAACTGGTTTCCTGAACCTTAAAGGCAATGGAGGATTTCTGTGCAAAGTGGAGAATTTTCTCTTTTTGCATGTTAGTGAAATGGACACCAAGGTCAGCTTCCCATTTAGTGAGGAAGGAGTGAAATTTTCATGCAGACTGATCAGGGCAGAATAAAGAAATGAGAGACAATGAGGGACCTGGGCCCAGTTATGGCAAATACTTTCCAACTCCGTAAGGCTACGATGATCTACTGGAGAACGAGAACATTGGCAAAGTTGAAGGTTGTTACAGAAATCTAACGGCGGTTCATCGGCAGCAACTGAAACAGAGGGGGTAAGATTGCCATCGGGTCCCAGAAAGTCCCAGAGATGGAGACGTCCGTGAACGCCAGATGTTGAAATTGGGGGATTATTCAGTCCCGGCTGAAACTCTGCCATGATCCCCCTCTTGGGAAACCCAAAGGGAAAAGGGAAGAGCTACGGAAGGTCTCGGGAGGTCAGCAAGGTACTGCCAAGTGTAGGGTGGTCCACTAGGTCTTTAGGCAACTGCAAAGAGATCCAGGGCCAGCTTCTGGCTGTGCCCTGGGAATTCTCCAGTTCCATCACCACCCAATGTTTCTCCTCTGCATGGCAGTGCCAGTCCACCAGCCTCGTTAAATGGACCGCCTTGTAGTAGGCTCGGATATCTGGAAGGCCTATTCCATCCCGATGCTTGGGGAGTTGAAGGAGTTGAAGAAGGCAGGATGCGAATGGGGAGACCTGTAGAACTGTAGGGAGTAAAGTCATTTTGAGTGCATTACAGCGCCCAAACCACGTGAGGGTAAGTGAATGAAATCTCAAGGAAATCAGCCCTAGTTTTGTTCACTTTAATGGCAGCCAAAGGACAAGTATAAAGGGAGGAGATCCAAGGTAACAAAGCAGGACCCAAACAAATGTGTTGCAAGGTGGCATGGAAAAACTGCCACCTGACCCTGTCAAAAACCTTCTGTGTCCGTAGACAGTAAGAGAAGGGAATGATGAGAGGTCTTGGCAGCGTGTATCAAGTTGACTCCTGTAGGGGAACAAATCCCGCCTGGCCCCTATGGACAAGATATAGTATGTGGGAGAGTAGCCTATTGGCCAAGATCCTAGCAAATAATTTCAGGTCAGAGTTCAGGAGGGCTATTGGCCGGTAATTCCTACATCTGGAGGGGTCCTTGCCTTCTTTCGGTATTAAAGAGATGTAGGCTCGTAGAGCATCCTGTGGCATGGGTTTTCCCAGAACAATAGAATTTAAGGCAGGGACCAGGTGGGGAGAGAGAACCTCAAAAAAAGTCCTATAGTAGGCTGGGGTGAGACTGTCTGGGCCAGGGGTCTTCTTGGGTTTAGATTGGGCCAATGCCACTCCAAGCTCCTCAACCATGATTGGATCTTCCAGTTCCTCACAAAGCTCAGGGGAGAGAGACGGCATGCCCAAGGCTACTATGCAGGATTGAATCGTCAGCAGCGCTCTCGGCAAGGTAGCAGCTGGGGCAGAGTGGCTGAGATTGTAAAGGTTGTGACAGAACCTGTAGAATTCGGTGGAGGTGGTCAGCTTCTGTCAAGAGGGAGCTTGTATGTGCAAAATGTAGGTTTTGGCTCAGGGGCCTCAAAGAGCCAAAGCCAGCAGGGTACCTGGCTTGTTGGAAAAGTAATACAGAGAGCGATGGGTCCATGCCAGCTTTTGTTTCATCTTATGAGAGAGATCCTGGTAGGTGGTGAGTGTTAGCGTTGCTTTGTGAGAGCTTTTTCAGCCAGGAGTTCATCAACATGACGCGAGCACTCGTTTAAGGCGCGTTCCAATACGGATCAAGATGCCCCAGATCACCGGTTTGTGTGCCTCCCAAACTATCAGGGGGTTGTTGATGGAATCACAGTTGTCTGCAAAATACTCTACCAATGTAATGTGACACAGGTGTCAGGGGATTGGAGGAGGGTCTTATTTAGTTTTCACGAAGGGTGGCCATGCACAGTCCGGTCTAGCTGAATGAGATCACCCCTGAAAACCAGTATCCATTCAGCAAAATCCAAAAGTAACTAATTCCTTTTGATTTAGAAATAGGTGAGAAACTTTGGTACACCCATGGATTGTCGCTCTTGGTCAGTTTGGGAACATGATTGCATTTGAAATGCGTTTTCTGTAAAAAAAAGTGACTTTGGTCTTACTTTTCCGAAGATCAGCCAGGAGCCATGAGCGCTTTTCCAGGATGTTTAGAACCCTTGTGTTTGAGGGTGGTAATCTTCAAGAGGCCCATAGTAAGACGGGGGTACACACGCCAACTATCAACCAGGAGCCTATGGGCCTGCCCTGAGGCCCCAGGCAAGAGAGAGAGAGAGCAACCATTTAAAAAAAAAAAAAAGGAGAACCCCTAGAGAAGGAGAAATTAAGGAATGCAGAAAACAAAAGAGAAGATAAAAAGGAAAGGAAAGAGAAGAGAGAAATAGTGGGGAAGGCCAGACTGAGCTGTCTTTAACAGTTCTCAGTCACTGCTTCTGATCTGGAACCAGTTGGACAGACTCTGGGTCATGTGACCACTGTAAGAGGCAATCCCAGCTGCAAGGGGATAGAGAACCACACTGCCTCCTGGCATTAAGGCACACCTAAAGATCTGTGATGGAGTTAAAATACTTCTCCTTTCTTACTATAAATGACTTAGTCACCGCTATATTTTTAATCTACTGTGTCTAATATCTCTCATACACTAAAGCTATCCATGCACATGTAGATTTCCCTCTTTCAGACCTCTTCCCCCTTCACGCTAGGCAGCCCAGATAGAGGACCCTGCTCTGCTGGCTATTTTATTGAAGTGGTGGCTGCTTAATACCCGAACAATGCCTTGGAAAATGCCAACATTTTCTAAACAGCTACATTGACAAAAGTCGATGAACATGGCTTAGAGGGCCACTTGCAGCTCAAATTGCAGATGTGCAGCAGAAATCAGATGAAATTCAAATTGTGTATGGCAACCTTAAGCTTGTTTGCTTAAAGTGGAAGTTCCGCTTGTTGGCATCCCCCCCCCCCCTTCACTGACACATTTGGCACTTTTTGGGGAGGAGGGGAGAGTGGGTACCTGGTTTTGACAGGTACCCATTACAATCTCTGACTGAGTTCGCCACTGCAACCCCTCCTTCCCCCTGCAGCCTTCTGGGACACATCACAGGTCCCAGAAGACTGCAGGGCCAATCACAAAGCACAGCGCTACTCACTTCACTGCCAGTTTCCCTTAGTTAAGATGCCAGCCCCTGAAGCCAATTAAGGTAATCTGCTCGGGTGCGGACATCGCCAGACACCTGGACGTGTAAATGTCCTTATGTTAAAAGTCAGCAGTTACAGTATTTGTAGCTGCTAACTTTTAATTTTTTTTTTTTTAAAACCAGAACTCCAATTTAAGGTCCATCAATAGATAATTTAAATTTGTACTTGGATTTGCCTGAAATTTTGTTTTCCATACTTCTTTAGGATTTAAATTATAGAGCTGTGTATTATGCTGGCACTTTACAAACAAAAAATAACAATATCAAAAATGTAAGAAGTAGAGGGAATCATGATGACTTTTGTTTAACCACTAGCCTACAGGGCACTTCTACCCCCTTCCTGCCTACAGGACACTTCTACCCCCTTCCTGCCTACAGGACACTTCTACCCCCTTCCTGCCTACAGGGCACTTCTACCCCCTTCCTGCCTACAGGACACTTCTACCCCCTTCCTGCCTACCGGGCACTTATACCCCCTTCCTGCCTACAGGGCACTTATACCCCCTTCCTGCCTACAGGGCACTTATACCCCCTTCCTGCCCAGGCCAACTTCCAGCTTACAGCGCTGTCACACTTTGAATGACAATTGCGCGGTCATGCAACACTGTACCCTGTTTTTATCATTTTCTAGAGACAGATATTTATTTTGGTGGTATTTAACCACCTCTGGGATTTTTATTTTTATTTTTTCTTAAACCAAAAACCACTGATATTTTTTTTTTAAAAAGTTTTAGTTTTTGTTATACAATTTTTTAAATAAGTGATTTTTCTCCTACACTGATGTGCGCTAATGAGGCTGCAGTGATGGGCACTGATAGGCTGCACTGATGGGCACTGATAGGTGGCACTGATGGGCACTGATGAGGAGGCACTGGTAGGTTGCACTGATGGGCATTGACAGGCATCACTGATGGGCACTGAAAGGCAGCACTGATACATGACTCTGATAGGCGGCACTGATAGGCGGCACTGATAGGCGGCACTGACTGGCACTGATAGGCAGCACTGACTGGCACTGATAGGCGGCACTGACTGGCACTGATAGGCAGCACCGATTGGTGGCACTGATTGGCATTGGTAGGTGGCACTGACTGGCACTGATGGGTGACATTGAAAGACAGCTCAGATGGGCACTGATATGTGGCATTGATGTGCACTGGTATGCACTGATATGTGGCATTGATGGACACTGACAGGTGGCGCTTCTGGGGCCACACTGATCATCAGGGCACCCTGATGAACAGTGTACATGTCCCCTCCGCGGAAAGCCGATTACCGGCTCTCCTCTCCTCTCGAGCTGTCAGCGTGACAGCTCGAGAGGAGAGAAATGCCGATAACCGGCATTTCCGTGTTTACATGTGATCAGCTGTGATTGGACACAGCTGATCACATGACCGAGCCAACATCTTCGGCTCTTACCGTGATCCGCTGTGTCCGAGGGACACAGCGCATCAGAGATCGCCGCGCTGCGCGCTCCTTGAGCCGCGCATGCACAGTGAGAATGGTAGGACGTCATATGACGTCCTATCAGAACCAGAGAACCACCTTGCGCCCGTCATTGTACTATAGGGCGGGCGCAAGGTGGTTAAATAGATTAAAAAATGTAAAAAAAAATGACATGATTTTTTTCCCGCAAAGCAGTCTTGTTCACCTACCTGTGATATCATTCTAACAGAATTCATTACAGTAAAGCAATCAAGAAAGCAAAAACTCATTACTGTCCTCCATTGTAATGAATGTGATAAGGCAACAGGGGTGTTATCCCAACTCTGTGCTCTGTGTTTTTAGTTATGAAAACCAAAATGTTACAATACAATAGGTACATTGTCATTTGAATGTTATGACATGCATATAACATTTACATTACAAACACAACATATTTTGATTTATTCCTGATAATAAATGTGTCAGAAAATGAATCTTTTTTTTCTAAACAGTGAATTTAGGAATATGTAGAAATACTGCAAACTTGTGAAAAAGTTCAAAATGTCACTGGCAATGTCAACCTTCCAGTAAGTATTAAAGTAAAACTGGTAATTTGCGCATACGCAAGCCCTTAATAAAGGCTAGAATAGCCATTTCAAGCATTGTGTAAATTATTCAATGTTTACATGCTTAGCACTGCAATTTCTCCTGCAATGTCAGTATTTGCACATGCTATTAAAATAATTGCAGTAAGATTAAGAGATTATCATAACCCAGATTAACAAGTAAACTAGTGATGCCAATTAGAAATGAGCCTAAGAAAAGAGCAGTTGAGTAACCTTAATTTTAGGTCAGCCGAGGTCTCATCCTTGTTCTCAGACCTCATATGCTCCCAGGTTTTTGTTTGTTCAGAAGCATCTCTGTCATACTTCCTGCAGTGACTGTTCAGATAAATTTAGTTGCTAACTTCAAATTTCATTTACACATGGGCTCTGGGACATTTTTCTTAGCTTGCACATTGCATACTTTGTTTTAGTGCTGCCAAATTTGGAAATAATTAAAGGAAAATTATATTTACCTTCACTCATATAAATGCAGAGTTTAAAAACCTAAACAGCTGTATACTAAGAAGTAATTTTTGTTGGTTATTGCCATTCATATTAAAGTGGACCTATCATTAAAACTGAGACTTTACATAAAATAAAGTGCAATTAATATAACCACCATATCATAGCAATATATGCAAATGAGAATATGCAAATAAGCATGTAAAACAAAAGTGATATGTCAAAAATAAATCATATCTATATCTATATCTATCTCTATCATGTTCCCAATGCATTTGTGTGTATGGAAATAAAAGCTATTAGAAGGATTTTGAGCTTTATTTACTTTTTTCAACACACTGCTAATATTTTGAACACAACTGTGTATATGTATATATATATATACACAGTTGTGTTCAAAATAATAGCAGTGTGTTGAAAAAAGGAAATAAAGCTCAAAATCCTTCTAATAGCTTTTATTTCCATCCACACAAATGCATTGGGAACACGACACATTCTATTCCAAATCACAACATGAAGAAAAGTACATCAAATTTGTGTTGTTCCTCTAAAAAAATTGAAGAAAAGTGAATATTAGACGGTTCAAAAAAATAGCAGTGTTTGTATTCTTCTTTACAAACTCAAACATTCACTATATAAACTGAGAAATGTTTGAAGATTTTGCTTTCCTTTGAATGACTTCATGAATATTTGGTTGTAGTCGCACTGTTTCTGAGAACTGCTGTACATCTGTGTTGCATGGAGTCACCCAACTTCTGGCCCCTGTGATCAGGTATTCCAGCCCAGGATGATTGGACCACATTCCACAGTTCTTCTCTATTTCTTGGTTTTGCCTCAGAAACTGTATTTTTGATGTCACCCCACAAGTTTTCTATTGGATTAAGATCCGGGGATTGGGCTGGCCACTCCATAACGTCAATCTTGTTGGTCTGGAACCAAGATGTTGCACATTTACTGGTGTGTTTGGGGTCGTTGTCTTGTTGGAACACCCATTTCAAGGGCATTTCCTCTTCAGCATAAGGCAGCATGACCTCTTCAAGTATTCTGATGTATTCAAACTGATCCATGATCCCTGGTATGCGATAAATAGGCCCAACACCGTAGTATGAGAAACATCCCCATATCATGATGCTTGCACCACCATGCTTCACTGTCTTCACAGTGTACTGTGGCTTGAATTCAGTGTTTGGGGGTCGTCTGACAAACTGTCTCCGCCCACTAGACCCAAAAAGAACAATCTTACTTTCATCAGTCCACAAAATGTTGCTCCATTTCTCTTTAGGCCGGTCAATGTGCTCTTTGGCAGATTGTAACCTCTTCAGCACGTCTTTTTTCCAACAGTGGGACTTTGCGGGGGCTTCTTGCAGATAGCTTGGCTTCACATCGGTGTCTTCTAATTGTAACAGTCCTCACAAGGAACTTTACACCTTCTTTCATCTTCCTGGAGCTGATTGTTGGCTGAGTCCACGCCATTTTGGCTATTCTTCTATCCATTCCAATGGTAGTTTTTTCTTTCTTTCTCTTTCTTTCTTTCACGTCTTTCAGGTTTTGGTTGCCATTTCAAAGCATTTGCGGCCATTTTAGCTGAGCAGCCTATCATTTTCTGCACTTCTTTATATGTTTTCCCCTCTCCAATCAACTTTTTAATCAAGGTACACTGTTCTTCTGAACAATGTCTGGAACGACCCATTTTCCTCAGAATTTCAGAGAGAAATGCATTGTAACCAGCCTGTACAATATTTGCTGCCTTCCTTCCTTAAATAAGGGCAATAATTGCCACCTGTTTTTCAAAGAATGAATGACCTCACTAATAGAACTCCACACTGCTATTATTTTGAACACGCCCCTTTCAATGAGTGATTCAATGACACAGAATCAGCAGCATGCATGTCATGACTGTTGGGTCTGTTGGATTTCTATTACTCTACTACACCTGCTAGGAAATTATTTGCTATGTAGAAATATCATTTCCACCAAAAACAGTGATTGATCCGGTTAGTGATGTCTGACTGCTATTATTTTGAACACAACTGTATATATGTGTGTGTGTATTACAATTTTTAAAGGATCATAGATTGTGCAAAGAAACTAAACAAAAACATCCAATATAAGAGTCCCATACACCATCCAATCTTCCTGTGAAAATCCCAATCACCATCACAATCCTTTCGTATTCCTAAACTCACAAGGTACATTCTCTTAAAGGCGATCACCAGAGTGCCATTCACCACACCCTATGGGTGTCTTCTCACTGATGGACCCCATTAAACCAAAGGAGGTCAAATGCGCTTTTATGCATGTAATGATTGCATGTCACACAGTCCTCCCAAAAAGTGGTTAAAGTGAATCATAAAAACCAATAGTGCAGACTACTGGTTCTTTTTTAATAAACAAAATGAAAATACACTCACATATGTAAAAAGAATAATGGACATCTAAAAACAGCGCTGGAGGATACAACATCTATATATGGCATTCTGACTTCGCCCGGTGTGATGACGTCATCTCCTGTCTGATGCGTTGCGCCGTAATCGGCTTTCTCAAAGGCTCAACTGGCATCAAATCTAGCTACTATTTTGAGCAAAGGGTTTGCTCTTTCTTTCCAGGAATATAAAACTGCTGTTGTCCAACTGGGCAGCCTAGATCACATGGGCTCCAATCTTTACAGTGATGATGTATTTTTTTTTTTTTTTTAGCAGTAAGTGAAGCGGATCAAAAAGGCTGCTCATTGTTGCATAGATAATATCATACATAGAAACATATATTTTAAGACCGTTAGAAGTTAGAGGCCATTTTGAGTGAATATGCTGCTGATCTTGCCAACTAGCTGTGAAAAGACTAGTTGCCTGATGTCATGTTGACCCAATGGCTTCAATACTTTCTGATGCACTAACATGCTGCAAACTGACAGGTCAGAAGTTCTGACTTTTTAATCTGCATGCTTATGTACAGTGGATGGCAGCTGGTGAGCTTATTCCAGTAGTCAGGGGCATTAGCTACTAGTCACAGTAATGTCCTTTAAAATGTAAAATAAAAGTTTAAAATGGCCGTGAGGTTTTCCTTATGTAACATGTTCTTAGTAGTAATCAATACATTTTAATCTGAAATGCATTGTAGTTTTGTTATTGAAGATTGATTTGTCAAACCACAACTTTATGCTTTGCACTGAACAGTTAAAGCCACAATGTGACCTTTTATCGAGTGCAAAGGGTTGTAAAGGGAATACCAACAAGCTGTAACTTAACATGGTTAGTCTACATTTGATTCTCAGTCATAGCAAAGTCATATGTGAAATACCCCCATTAGAGGGAAGGCTTGACATTTGGAAAGTATGTTACTGATTGCTGCAGTAACTTTAGTTAGCTTTGTAAACAGTAGCATTGTTCCATTCTGATGTGAACATACTAAAGATCATGGTGTAATCTGACTTGTGAAGTTAAACGTGCGTCAGTTGCTGGCAAATTTAGATCTTTACCATGCAATCAGTTAATGTAAAGCTTTTACTGTTTGATATTTGTACTTTTGACCTTTCCTTCTTTTGTGTAAAAATACAGATCAAATCTATGTTTCTGTATAGCACTTTCATGCTACTAGGCCAGTGTTTCTAGACCAGGGGGCCATGGCACCCTGGGGTGCTGCCTGGGTTCCGTCAGACTGCTTTAAGCACAAGACCTAGTTTACTCTGCATCAGTGCCATGAATTGTGAGTGACGCCTAACCTTTTCTTATATATACACAACCTTTTTGTAAATTATAAAAATAAATTAATAAAATAAAGTAAAATAAAATCAATTTTCAAATTACAAACATATAATGTGCAACAAAAATCCCACAGATCCAAAAATTGTCCAAAAAGAAGTCCAAAATAGTGTCCACAAATATCCCAAATGTATTCACTCTTTTCCTCCACTGAAAGGATTGGCTGCTATTTCATCCAAAACGCACCTCGAAATAAGATATAAAAATATCTAGTGCATTACCTCAATAATAATAAAAATAACAATAATCACCCCGTGCAACCCAACCTTTTCTTGGTGAACTTGATTAGTTCCAGGAACTGTGGCAGAGAGGTCTATTCACTAATAAGGCAGCAGGTGATCAAAACTTTATAAACTGAAATATCACTTTTGGTGCAATGGCCCTTTCATATTATTTACACACATGCAATACCACAGGGCCATTTTTTCAATATGTTACTTATGAGTGGTCACTTGCTTGGACAGATTCTAATATATTACAGGTACAGTGGGGCAAAAAAGTATTTAGTCAGCCACCAATTGTGCAAGTTCTCCCACTTAAAAAGATGAGAGAGGCCTGTAATTGGCATCATAGGTAGACCTCAACTATGTGGTCACTGCTCTAGAAGAGATCTGCATGGTGGATGGGCCAACATACCAGCAACATTGTGTGCCAACCTTGTGAAGACTTACAGGAAACATTTGACCTCTGTCATTGCCAACAAAGGATATATAACAAAGTATTGAGATGAACTTTTGATATTGACCAAATACTTATTTTCCACCATAATTTGCAAATAAATTCTTTCCAAATCAGCCAATGTGATTGTCTGGATTTTTTTTCTCATTTTGTCTCTCATAGTTGAGGTCTACCTATGATGCCAATTACAGGCCTCTCTCATCTTTTTCAGTGGGAGAACTTGCACAATTGGTGGCTGACTAAATACTTTTTTGCCCCACTGTATGGTCTGACTGTGTGCAAAGAATTGTATTACTAAGTTTTGGGAATAAATCCTTCTGGTATACCTGACATATCAGCTTTTTGACAAGCAGTATAAAGGGTTTTAGGACTCATTGAAAAGTAAAAAGTAAATCAAAAGTTCATATCTTAGTTCTGTGAAACTAATGTAAGATTTCAGTTTCTGGGGCTCTCTATTAAATCTAGTTAGAGTATCTAAAGTAATCAGTGTTGCAAATATATGAACATTACACCATAAGTAGACACCACGGTTGATTAAACACGATTGGTTTATATGGAAGTTTTTTTAGAAAAAAAAAATGCATGCTCATTTTATTTATTTATGTCCTTAAATTTTTAGATGTCCACCAATTCAAAGGAGTGAGCAGAGAACCTTTCAAAAGATTCACTTGACAGTCTGACAATAGTTCAGAATCATATTTAACTATTAGGTTTACTTTTCTGCATTTAAATGTTAATACTGCCTGCAGTACCGTGGGGTGGTAGAACACATTTTATGGTGGACCTTTTATACCATTAAGTGCAATCGCTACTTAAAAGTTGAAACGTACGGCTACAGATTCTCATTTCTTGTCCTACCATGGAGTAAAGTAACTGCTACTTTCATTCATGTGAGAATCATCTAAAGAAAACATACTAACTCAGTTGCAGGTAACTGCAAAAAGAAGATACTGCCTGCTGATATTAACATATTCCTGCAGCACTGTGTCCTTAAAAATCCTTTTTTTTTTTATTTAACCATAGCATCAAGCAATAGAAAGTCATCCACTTGCATAACATTAACCTCCCTAGCGGTATTCCCGAGTGTAGCTCGGGGTAAAATGTCAGTACCAAAAGCGGTAACCCCGAGCTACACTCGGGCTTACCATGCAGCGCTGAATAGGGAGTCCCTGCAGCACTTACCTTGTCCTTCGCTCCCGCGATGTGTCCCCTGCAGCGTCCCCGGCCATCTCCTCCGGCAGATGCCGGCATCCGGCTCCTGTGTTCCGGTCCCTGTGACGTCGGGACGTACGGGCGCCGGCGGCAGCGGGAAATTTGAAAATGTAAAAAAAATGTCATTTTTTTTCAAAACGATTTTACATAGTAAAACATTGCTGTTTCAAACCATTTCACATACATTTTGTCCCGAGTGCTTTGTCCTGTCCCCTGTCTGCATTTTGACTGTTCTTTCTGCCTGGAAACTTAGAAAAGTCAATGGCGTCCAAAAAGTGTCCCTTTAGGTCAAAAGCGGGTTTAGACCGGCTAGAGAACAGCGATAGTAAATCAGAACCACTTGCAGAATTGAGTGATAATGATTTGTGGGGGAAATTCGTCATCAGACACTGAAAACGATTTTGCGACTTTGCTCAGCGATGTGTGAACTTGGCGCTGTATTTCAAATTTCAGTGTTTTTGGTTTGATTATATTATTGAATTAAATGTATTATTATTATTATATTATTATTTTTTATGATTATTTATTAAATTATAATTTATGATTTTGTGTTTCAAATTTTATCCTACCCGGGATGTTTAATAGACTCTTGTTCGGACAGATTTCAGTGAGTTATTCCTAAATATTACAGCCTACAATAAAAAAAACTACATATTTCCATGCAGAATAATGGTACCACTTTCAGCACCAAAAATCTGAAATAATCAGACCGCCAGGGAGGTTAAACAACATCATCAGCATGCACACCATTTTAACATCATCATTTAAAATCACTAATCACAACAAGTAGATTAGGTTTGTGCAGTTGTAACCTAACTGGATGTAATTAAAATGTGTACATAATTGTTAAAGGTTCAGTCCATCCAAAAGTTTCACTTTCTAGTAGATGTTCAACCAGTCATCCATTTGTATTTTTCTCTTGGTGACACATTTGCATCTGCATACCTGCTGAGTCTGCACACCCATTGTGGAGAATATGGGAGCTTACTGCACTCCCTGTTGAATTTTTGATTCATTTTATATACAAGGCATGCAACAAAATGACCTGGAACACACACAAAATTATTTCTTCTTTTGTCCTTGGAATATCTAGGACACATATAAATTAGGCATGATCCAACTTGAAGCCACCTTGAGTTCAAGGCGAGCCATCTGGTTTGGCAGCTCAGCGAAGTTTTGAATTTATGGATGAGAATTTGCACCCAAATCATAATGCACTGCATAGCCTTTGCCCTTGGACAGATGAGTTTCAAACAGTCAATTTTCTCAAGGAATAGAAAGCACAGCCCCTTCACTATAAAAGGGTGGGCTCCCAGAAGCCATTTCAGTTGGAACCATGTAGATAATGCTGACAAAGCAGTGTAGGGAAATTGCAGGGAGATAAACACTCACCGGCCACTTTATTAGGTACACCTTGCTTGTGTGGTCTTCTGCTGCTGTAGCCCATTTGCTTCACGGTTTGAAGTGTTGTGCGTTCAGAGATGGTATTCTGCATACCTTGGTTGCAATGAGTGGTTATTTGAGTTACTGTTGCTTTCTATCATCTCAAACCTGCCCATTCTCCTCTGACATCAACAAGGCATTTTCCTCCACACAATTGCCACTCACTGGATATATTCTCTTTTTCAGACCATTTTCAGACCGGGGCTGTCGCTGAGCAACACAGAGTTTCAGCTCCCTCCAAAGATGTTCTATTGGATTTAGGTCTGGAGACTGGCTAGGCCACTCCAGAACCTTGATATGCTTCTTACGGAGCCACTCCTTGGTTATCCTGGCTGTGTGCTTCGGGTCGTTGTCATGTTGCAAGACCCAGCCACGACCCATCTTCAATGCTCTGACTCAGGGAAGGAGGTTGTTGTTCAAAATCTCACAATAAATGGCCCCATTCATCCTCTCCTTAATACAGTGCAGTCGTCCTGTCCCCTTTGCAGAAAAGCACCCCCAAAGCATGATGTTACCACCCCCATGCTTCACAGTAGGGATGGTGTTCTTGGGATGCAACTCATCCTTTTTCCTCCAAACACGACGAGTGAAGTTTAGACCAAAAAGTTCTACTTTGGTCTCATCTGACCACATGACTTTCTCCCATGCCTCCTCTGGATCATCCAGATGGTCATTTGCAAACTTCAGACGGGCCTGGACATGTGATGACTTGAGCAGGGGAACCTTCCGTGCAATGTAGGATTTGAGACCATGACGGCGTAGTGTTCTACCGACAGTGACCTTTGAAACGGTGGTCCCAGCTCTCTTCATGTCCTTGACAAGCTCTTCCCTTGTAGTTCTGGGCTGATTCCTCACCTTTCTTATCATCAGTGATACCCCATGAGGTGAGATCTTGCATGGAGCCCCAGTCCAAGGGAGACTGACAGTCATCTTTAGCCTCTTCCATTTTCTAACAATTGCTCCAACAGTTGACCTATTTTCACCAAGCTGCTTGGCAATCGCCCCGTAGCCCTTTCCAGCCTTGTGGAGGTCCACAATTTTGTCTCTGGTGTCTTTTGACAGCTTTTTAGTCTTGCCCATGGTAGTAGTTGGCATCTGACCGACTGTGGGGTGGACAGGTGTCTTTAAAGAGCTCAGACAGGTGCTACTAAGTTAGATTAATGAGTGGAGTAGAGGTGGACTTTTTAAAGGCACAGTAACAGGTCTTTGAGAGCCAGAATTCTTGCTGTTTCTTAGGTGTTCAAATACTTCTGTTCAGCAGTGCAAGACAAATAAATTCTTTAAAAATCATACAATGTGATTTCCTGAATTTTTTCTTTAATTCTGTCTCTCAGAGTGGGAATGCACCTACAATGTGAATTTCAGACCCCTCCATGATTTCTAAGTGGGAGAACTTGCAAAATCGCAGGGTGTTCAAATACTTCTGTTCCTCACTGTATATAATAATTTTATCGATCTACAGAGATAAAACTTTTGGTGCAGGGAGATCTGATTATGATTGCAGGCAAGGCTGATTTGGTATACCTGAGGCTTACAGCTTTTTCTAACATTCATATTATTTTAGCCGCTTGTTTCATATATTCTTCAGGAAGCTATAAATTACACAGATTAATGCAGCTCTGTATTCATGAATACAGCCTTAATTTTTTAACACAAGCAGTATGAGTACTTGAATCTGACCTGGTATCAGTGTCTTGTAGTCCGTGTACAGCCGAGCTCAAACTAGGAGGTGGAGAAGCAGCAAATGAAACCAATCTGTTGTGCTTAAGTGCTTGGAGCACACTGATGTCGCAGATTGCCCAGCTAGTCTCTCACACTGACCACAGATCCTCCTGTGGCCTTGGCTGCTGCTTTTGGCTGTGGACACTCTGGGAATTATTTACTTATACTGGAGTGCGCAAAATCTGATGCAACTCTGCATAGAAACCATTCAGCTTCCAAGCTTAATTGAACAAGCTGAGTTAGAAGTTGATTGGTTACTATGCACAGCGGCATAGTAAAGTTTCAGTACCAAAAGCAGTAACCCCCCCCCCCCCCCCGAGCTACACTCGGGATTACCATGCGGCGCTGCTCCGGCATCTGTTCACTTACCTTGTCCTTCGCTCCTGCGATGTCCCTCCTGCAGTGTCCCCGGCAATGTAATCCGGCGGATGCCGGCATCTGTCATCTGGGTTCCGTCCCCTGCGACGTCGGGACGTACGGGGGACGGAATGGCGGGAAATTTGAAAATGACAAAAAGTGACATTCACTAAATACACTAAAATCACATAGTATTACATTCCTGTATCAACCCATTTCACATACATTTTGTCCCGAGTGCTTTGTCCGGCGCCCTGCCTGCATTTTTACTGTTCTTTCTGCCTGGAAACTTAGAAAAGTCCATGGCGTCCAAAAAGTGTCCCTTTAGGTCAAAAGCGGTTTTAGACCGGCTAGAGAACAGCGATAGTAAATCAGAACCACTTGCAGAATTGAGTGATAATGATTCGTGGGGGAAATTCATCATCAGACACTGAAAACGATTTTGCGACTTTGCTCAGTGATGTGCGAATTTGCCTCTGTATTTCACATTTCAGTGTTTTTGGTTTGATTAGATTATTGAATTAAATTTATTATTATTATATTGTTAATTTTTATGATTATTTATTAAATTCTAATTAATGATTTCGTGTTTCAAATTTTATCCTACCCGGGATGTTTACTAGACTCTTGTTCGGACAGATTTCAGTGAGTTATTCCTAAAAATTACAGCCCTACAATAAACAAAATACATATTTCCATGCAAAAAAATGTACCGCTTTGAGCACAGAAATATGGACATAATAAGACCGCCAGGGAGGTTAAAGTGGTAGTAAACTTCGGAATTAAAAAAAAAAATCCCTTGCAAGGCAACAGCATAATGTGCTAGTATGCACCGCATACTAGCATATAATGAAATACCTTAGAATGAAGCCCTCCAGCGGTGAGTTGTCCCTGCTGGCAGGGCTTCTATCTTCACCCAGTCTTCCTTCTGGGTTGAATGGATGAGCCGCAGTGACATCAGTCCTGTGCCCATGTACGCAGGAGTCACAGGCCAGGCCATGGCACAGCACTTCATGTGGAAACTACATGGCTATGCCGTTCCTTCACAGCCCATGCACCGGGGATGTAACCAGCTGCTGAAAGAGCAAATATCTCCTAAACAGTGCACATTTAGGAGATAATAATTTTGTCTACAGGTAACCTTTATTATAAACTTACCTATAGGTAAAAATCACAAAGCGGACTTTACTACCACTTTCAGTAAACACACTAAGAACAGAACTTGACCAGTAAAACTGACAGATGAAAAATATTGATGTAGGTACAATAATTAGCTATGCCATTTGTTTCATTTTTGTTGGGGAAGCACAGCAGTTCATTGAAGTTGAAATAAATAAATCACTACCAATACCTAAATATTCAATACTCAATCCCCTTAAAGCATAATCTCCACCTCCACCCTTGGAGATGCAAACAATATTAAAGTAAATATGCCAAATAAATAATCAAATAAATCATCAATCAATAATAAATATACAATCCCCCTACACTAAATCACAAACAATTGTTTGAATTTATTATATTTGTGATTTTGGGTAGGGGGATTGTATATTTATGACTGATTGATGATTTATTTGATTATTTATTTGGCATATTTACTTTAAAAAAAGTTCATTGAAGTTGGCCTAAGTTTAGAATCCAAGTCAATGGCATCAAATATTTTACTATGCTTGACATCGGTTAATATACAGATTTGATTTTTTGACGGCAGCTTCTATAGGTAACACACTGATCATGTTGTCCTTTATATATTTTTCAGGGCTTTTCAACTGCACCAAGTTCACCGTCTGTAAATTCACGTTCTCTTGCTCTGGGGGCATCATTGTCACTTAGCAATATTTCTGGCATTGGTACTAGAGCAGAGGTGAAGAAACGTAGAGCACCTCCACCTCCAAAGCCAGCACCTCAAATTAATGCTGCTGTAAAAACTCCAGAAGACAAGATAACAGATCCGGTAAGCTATTACTTAAAATGTATGTTGTATTTATTTTAAAGTGGTTGTGAAGGCTCAAGGTTTTTTACCTTCATGCATTCTATGCATAAAGGTAAACATCTTCTGTTTACAGCAGTGCCCCCAGCCCCCTCATTACTTACCCGAGCCTCATCGCGATCCAGCGATGTGAACAACAGCCTTGGCTATGTGTGTGAATGGACAAACGGAGCAGCGAGTGCCCCCATAGCAAGCTGTTTGCTGTGGGGGCACCCGACAGGAGGGAGGGGGCAGTAGAGCCTGTGGGGGACCCGAGAAGAGGAGGATCTGGGCTGCTCTGTGCAAAACCACTGCACACAGCAGGTAAGTATAGCATGTTTGTTATTTAAAAAAAAATAAATAAAAATAACCTTTAGAATTGCTTTAAATACATTTCCATACAAAATAGTAATTATATTGAATCACATTTTCCAATGTAATTTTGTGGCAACGAGCCATTTAGCCACAAGCATTTTTGTAGGGTAAAACTAGGGTTGCCAGTATCTATACTGCAACAATGGTGTATTGGTCTGATTATTGCCCTTAAAAAACATTCTTTTCATTTTCTGTTGCTCATTGCATTTGTAATTATCAGAGCCTGGGTCAAGTTGCTGATTTATTATTCTGCCAAATGCACTTAGCTCTGCCTGGAATTTTTAATGTGTGTTTTTCCATGTTCACGTAACTTACTCTTAAGCCCTACGGGTTCATCTGAGACTGATAGAGTTTATTGGCTCCTAACTAAACCTGTTCTATATTCTTTGTGTGCTATTATTTATTTGTATATTGTACAAATTAAAATGCTGTCTCCTATGAGACAAGGCAAATTAATCTGAAAAAAGTGTATCTGTCAGGGATCCGGGTATGACCAGAGATGTGTGAACTGACACAGGGAAACAGCAAGCTTCTGGAACACAGGCGTAGTCAGGCTGGAAAGGTGGAATGGTCAGGCAGGCCGTAAGGTACTGTCAGGCACCGCCCGGCGGGATCTCTAGTGACCCACAGAACAGGATTCCCCAGGGCATGGAGTCTATGCCCCAGTCTGCCTTTTCACCAGAGCCCCTGATGGTGGGGATGGACTTGGCGCAGGACTGAGACCAGGTCGCGGCCCCTGAGTGCACCCAACTGTGGTAGAGGGGTCCACTGAGGGTATGTACCGGGGGAAAACCTGATGTGAAGGGGCTGGCAGGTTCGGACAGTAGTGACTGGATCCGTGCGGGATGGATGGATGACAGTATGGAGTGTAGCGTTGTCAGACAAGCGGGGTCGGTAATGGTGGAGGCAGATCAGTACAAAGCAGCAGGCAAAGAGTAAACAGGTCACAAGCCAAGGTACAGCAACAGGAGGAGTCAGCAGAAGTCAGGATCAGGCAGGGTCGGCAACAAATCGGATAGGCAGAGGAACAGGAACACAGGATACAAGGTACAGGGGCTCATGGGAAACAACACCAAGGCACTGATCACAGGCCTGGTCCTGCTTAAATACACCTCCTGCAATCAGCCTCAGGTGATGGCCTGATTGCAGGAGTGAGATTCTGGCTGCTGAGAGCACCCGCTGGCCAGCCTTGGTACTGCAGCCCACAAGGCAGGTTGGTACTGCAGCCCACAAGGCAGGTGAGTCCCACCACCGTTGGTGAGTCCATTCCTGACAGTATCTGATTGAACTGCAGAATATTTTAAAGTTGTGCAAATTAAGAAGGTTAATGTCTTGCTTCTCACTTTTTACACATTGCAAAATAATTAGGAATAACTTAAACTAGTGGTGTTACACTATTTTTTCCACCTGATTTATTTCTGAAACAGGTCTCTCTGCTTAGTCATTGTGGCAGACACCACTCCCAACAGTTTCCTTCACCATTATAATTCCCTGGTTAAATTCCCCGGAATATCTTGGTTCAATTCAGCTATCAACAGGAATATGCATGTTGAGACTAATAGTAAGGAGGAGGTGCTCTCCATCACGAGGGAAACAATAGAAAACAAAATTTTTGAACCAGTCCATTTGCTTCCTTCCCATAACATCTAATACTGTCTAAAGCTGCCCTCAAACACATTGCCAGCTTTGGTCTGAACAGCTTTGTGTTCATATACACTTCCTTTTCAAATGATAATCTAATGCCCATCATGTTTCCACAGACACTGCCGTCTGAGGCTAATTGGGGGAATAACAATCACACGGGTTAGGAAACCTTCCCCAATTGCTAATGGTTTTCCACTGATAAACTGGTTTTCTAAATTATCTGTCTGTAATACAGTCCCCAACCCTTCTGCATCAGCTAAGAACAAATAGTTGCTTGATGCGTGGTAACATGTTTAGGCATAGTCCAATACACTTATTCCAAAGATGCTCAAAACTCACCCAAGAACCATCCAACGAACGATAGTGCAAACGTTTGTGCCAATAACAGCCAATATAAACACCCGCTCCATAGTAGTTCATAGTAGCATCAGCCAATTCTTATACTGCCACACAGATGAAGACGATTCCTTGATAGGAAGGGTATTCAGGAATAGCACATATATGCAAACCAAGTTTTGTTCCTTACAATTTAGGGGTCCATGCTTGTGATTGTAAGTAAATGCAGCATGCCAGATGGTGCTGTGTACAGACAGATAATATCCTCCCTCAGGGGTGGTGGTGTAAGCTGTCACGGATCCACGGTCGCCGCCACCAACAGGCGACAATCGCACGACCGCGACTAACAGTAATACGTCACGCCCACAGCGTCAGACCCCAGACCTTCTCTCCAAACTCGTGACCGAAGGACCGGCCGATCTAAAACCGCGGTGTGACGCGCGTAACAGGGCCACATTCAGCTGCACCCAGCACAGCGATTGCCCAGCTAATGGACTACGATCGGTGCCTGCAGCCTAAATGCGCTTGTTACTGGGTCGGGTTAATTACGCAACTAACCCTCTACTGCCACCACCACTTTTGTCGGAGACTGGGAAACTCCCGTTATCAAATATACACTATAATGATTGAAATATTGATCTATATAGCACGGCCCGCGGACCTGTTATACAGAGATATAACAAACAGTAGCATCTCTTCAAAGGCAGGAATTTGTGAATTGCAAGTAAGCGCTTAGAAACAGTTTAACACCTTCAGAAAGAAAGATTACTAAAAGGGGTCAAAACAGGTGCAAGACAATATTTACAAAGAGATGTCACAAAAATATATATATATGTATATATAGACACAGCAAAGAGATAATTAGGAAGAAGATTACAGGGTTAAGTTACTTGCCCATATGCCTGGGTTTACAGATCCAAGTTATAGAGCAGGGTGAGTTCTTGATCTCCTTTTGTTACGATGTTGCTGGGAGATCTCTGTGTGTGTGTGCTCTAACTCACTTGTCTGTCTTAAAAGTCCCTCTCAAAAGGGGGGGGCTCTGACTACACGTTTTGGGAGTGGTCAGTGGGAAACTCTGAGTTAACTATAGCTTCATAATACATGACATGAAACATACAGTTGACCTGAGGAATGTGCAATTACTCTGGTCAGTTTGATAATGTGTGGGCTTATGCAGTTTTGGGTCAATGCTTCCCAGCCCTCTGAGAAATGCTGCCTTATCAGACATAGGTGAGAAAGGTGACAGTTCCCCCAGACTGCTGGTGCCAACTCAAGATGTCTTAACCTGGTTGACCCACACCATCTGTCAGGAGATAACATTTGCCTCACAGGACTGGAAAGGGGGGATGTGAGGAGTGAGCGAGGAATACCTCAAATAACCTCAAATAACAGAACGGAACAAGAAAAAAAAGGTTGAAGGAGAACTCCGCTCCGACTCTGATGAGCAGGTTTGCTACATAAGCAGTCTCAGGGCTGGAGCCACATGCAAGTAACACACCAGAAGTCACTCACAAGGCCACTGATAGACATTAGGAAGTGAGCCACTGGTTGGGAAAGCAAGGAGGCTTGGAACACAAACAGGCTGTTGTTGCCACGATAATGCGTTTCGTGCATTCATGCTTTTTCAAGTCCTCCATATAAATTGTGCATATTTTTAGTTGCTATCAATGTACTAGATGTAATCTGACAGGAGAAAACATAAAGATGAAATTATGTTCGGTCCTATGAAATCTCAGGTAGACTTTTGATAGGACAATATTAAGTATTTTCCCAAGACTGTCCACAGTCCAGGCCTGCTCCATCTGGAAGCATCCCAATCATACCTACCTCCCATAGGACATTATATCTAATTGCCCTAACTTTACGTTTACAACTTAGAAGAAAGATATAAATCACTCCCTCCATTTTCATGTGGAGATATTGCTTCTTCTGTAAAGTAGTTTAGACATGTTGGGTCCTATTCACACAGGAAGAAAGGAGGGATTTTGAGATTGATAAATTAATTGGCTGCTCTACAGGTCTGTGGGAGGGTGATCCGTCTTTCAGTTTATCCCTAAACCATCTTATGATGTAATGAACATAATAACAAGGTTTCTATGTAAAAGCAGCTGATGTTATGTTAACCAGTGGCAGACTTTGGGTGTTCCACACACACCCCAAAAAGTGTCATCATTGCACACAGGGCATGTGTAGAATGTCCAGTCCTTCTGCCCTGCTGCCAGGACCCCCCCTGTCCCAGTACACCAATTCAGCTCTGATTAATCACAGCTGCATTGCTGAGTACTTAGAGAAGGTCCAGGTAACTGGAGCTGTATAAAAAAGCAGTCTGAGAATGTTTCTTAACAACATTTCCCAGCCACCAATACAGAAACATACGAGGAAACATTATTACATTTTGTATCTTTCTGTTTATTTATCTACAAATCAAAGGGATCAAATTTGTTCTGAAGATGAAGTCAGCTGAAGCAACCTGACAAGTAAAAAAAAGTTTTTGTTTTTTTTTTATTAAATGCTCCTCTGTTTAACCCCTTATTAACCTTTAGTTTACTCTAATCTGCCTTTATTTATTTATTTATTTATTTCAGGTACTTATATAGCGCCGTCAATTTGCGCAGTGCTTTACATATATATTGTACATTCACATCAGTCCCTAACCCTCAAGGGGCGTACAATCTAAGGTCCCTAACTCACATTCATACATACACATACTGGAGACAATTTTTTAGACAGGAGCCAATAAGCCTACCAGCATGTCTTTGGAGCCTTAATTACCTCCTTATTCTCCTTCTCCAGTTATAATTTTCCTACTTTATTTTTGTTTCTATTTTATTAATAATATTTACATTTTTCTTGTTTTGTTTTTTTTTTTGTTTTAATATTTTTACTCCATATATTTACACGTATTGGAAAAAAGCACAAAATTGAAAAAAGAAACTTTGCAATGCTTTATATTCGAATCATAATTTTAGTGTCTTTTTAAAAGGACAAATTACAGAATAAAATGCACACTTTTTATATGCAGTAAACACTACTTATATATATATTTATATAAGAAAAGGTGCATTTTGTTTAGCTTTGCTACATTTAATTGTATAAGGATTGAAAAAAAAAATATTTTAGCAAAACAATATTCCACTTGACCTCCAGAGGATTTACCCCCCTTAATGACCACGCCTCTTTTTGCTACTCGGCGCTGCACTAATTCAACTGATAATTGCGCGGTCATGCAATGCTGCATCCAAACGAAATTTACGTCTTTTTTTCACACAAATAGAGCTTTCTTTCGGTGGTATTTGATCACCTGTGCGCTTTTTATTTTTCATGCTATAAACAAAAAATGGCCAAAAATTTTGAAGAAAAACAATATTTTTTACTTTCAGCTCTAAAAAATGTATAGTAAACTCAAAGTTGGTTATAAATTTAGACCAAAATGTATTCTGCTCCATGTTTTTGGTAAAAAAAAATCCCAATAAGTGTATATTGATTGCTTTGTGTGGAAGTTATAGCGTCTACAAACTATGGTATAGATACTGCAATTTACGCCATTTTTTTGCTATACAGCACTGCGGTAGTTTAACGGACAATTGCGCAGTCATGCAATATGGTACATAAATGAAATTTACATCCTTTGTTTTCCCACAAATTGAGCTTTCTTTTGGTGGTATTTGATCACCTGTGCGGTTTTTATTTTTTGCGCTATAAAAAAAAAGGCTGACAATTTTGAGGAAAAAAAACAATATTTTGGACTTTTTGCTATAAACATGTCCAGTAAAAAAAAATTTAAAAATCGAATTTAGTCATAAATTTCTACCAAAATGCATTCTGCAACATGTCTTTGCCAAAAAAAAAACCCCAATACGTGTAAATTAATTGGTTTACGTGAAAGTTATAGCGTTTACAAATGGCGGGAAAGATACTGGGATTTTTACTTTTTTATACTAATAATGGCGGCGATCAGCGACTTATGGCGGCGATCAGTGACTTATGGGGGACTGCGGCGGACATTTTGATATTGGGGGGTACTGACTTGGGGTCACTGACATCCCCAGTGACACCAATACAGTGATCAGTGCAAAAAAAAAAACACTGACACTGTACTTATGGCACTTGGGAGGAAGGGGTTCAGTTTATTTTTCAGGGAAAAGGTTAACTGTGTGAGGGGAGTGTTTTTTTCTAGGAGGCGGGGGTGTGTACTGCAGGGAACACCGCTGATCGGGAGAGAGAAACTCTTCTATCCCGATCAGCGTATCCTGGAGCTGTCAGGGAACTGACAGAAAGCACAGCTACTGCAGCTGTGCTCTCTGTCAGCGATTGCCGCCGATTGCTGGGACCTAGCCGGTAACGACTGACAGCCGCGGCTGTGATCGGCGGGACAGGTAGGGCTGCGGCGCACCTCGCCCCCTACCTGTTTACAAAACGCACGTTTTAAAACGTGCATTTGCCCAGCCATGCCGCCCTGCCGCCGTATTTATACAGTGGCTGGGCGGCATGTGGTTAAAAAGCCTCATTTGTACTTAAAATATATATATATATATATATACACATATACACACACACATATATATATATATATATATATATATATATATATATATATATATATGTTTTACCTTGTTATCTTAAGCAATGACAAACTTATCACCGAATAAACAGGTACATATCAGAAATATAAAAATTGTCTGGTCCATAGGTGGTGAACAGGTGTGAGAGGCGAAGTGGTTAATCCACAGGATTGATGCTCTTGTGATAGGGGATGTAGTGAGACTGTTCAGCAGTGTATTGGAGAAGAGCCTCTGCTTCTTTTAATGATTTACAAGTAGAGACAGTTTAGATATCTTATATTGATGTCCAAGGGAGATTCTCTTGGTATGTCTAGCTGGAAGACTGCCCCAGTATAGACTGAGAACAGACTGTCAGAATTATATCTCCACTGCATTTCAGCAGCAAGAGCTGTAGTCCATAGCCTTCCTAGCTAAGTTTTGGACAATTCATCTGGCTTCTACCACACCACTACATAACTAAGTGGCCTGAAAATGATAATAACAAAAAGGATATAAACTCAGTTGACATCAGTTTGGTCTTAATTTAAAGAGTGATGCTGAAAAGACACTTTCTACATTGATGTTCTAACATGTACCGCTCAGTTTACACCACCCCCCTCTGCCAATCCCTTCACTGGCTTCCGATTGCGCAACGGATCAAATTCAAAATCCTAACACTGACATACAAAGTCGTCCACCATACTGCCCCGAACTACATCACTGACCTAATATCCAAGTACCACCCAACACACACACTCCGCTCCTCACAAGACCTCCTTCTCTCTAGTTCCCTGGTCTCCTCCTCCCATGCCCCCCTCCAGGACTTCTCCAGGGTGTCACCCATCCTCTGGAACTCCCTGCCCCAACCCATCAGATTATCACCTACTCTCCTCTCCTTTAGGCGCACCCTGAAAACCCACCTCTGAAGCCTACCCCACCCCCCTGCTAACTTGCCGACCTCCTCCACTCTTCCTACCACTCCATCCCCCACAGCTATCTCCTCCTGTGCCACCATCCCCTCCCTCCTAGATTGTAAGCTCGAAAGAGCAGGGCCCTCGATCCCCTCATGTTTTGCATTGTATTGTATTGTATTGTATTGTTGTTGTTCTGTCCCCCATTGTAATGTACAGCGCTGAGCGAACTATTGGCGCTTTATAAATACTGTATAATAATAATAATGTACACGGTATGCCCTAAAGCAATATTAAACTAAAAAGCAAACCTTTATTATATTGCAGCTTATCTATTTATAGATGTAATGGCTGCATTAGTTTTTTTTTTTTTAGGCTCTCTTTTATTTTCACCTGGTGATCTGGTCAGTATGTCTGTTACTTTTAAAAAGAACAAGCTGTTGCGCAGTTGTATCAGTTACAGGGATGGGATAAACTTTTTACCACTGACAGGGGTGCTTATAGTCATTGGCTTTTATTTATTTATGTAAAACTTTTCTCCCAAAAGGAAAAACACTGTTTGCTGTAACTGCCTATAAAGTATTAACCGGGGTTTGGCTTAAATTTTTTAAATCTGGTATATTTAACACTACCTTCCCCCCAGACTAACAATGCTGCTGTCAGCTGTGACCTCTGTCCTATGGAGGTGTGTTACTGGCCAGACCACAAGGTGAAAATAGAGGGGGGGGGGGGGGGTAGAGAAAACTGATGCAGCCACTACATCTAATGATTGGTAAGCTGCAATACAGTTGCAAGAAAAAGGGGTTCACATACTTTTTCTTGCAAATGTATATTACATTTTTGGTTTTGCATTTCATACCTCTTTAAATGCCTATTAAAACTTCATGTCTGGAAGGGAGCACCATTTTTCTTTTCTTATCTCATCATAAAATGACATCCATTAATTCTAGTGTAACAATGTTAATCTGACCATGAATATAAAACCAATATTTTTCTAAAAATAAAAACATGTATAATCCACAAATGGAGCATGTGCTTCATGGGTAAAGTTCCACTGCTGCATTAGTATATAGCAAAGTGTTATTGTCTCACAGTTTAGGAAACACAAAGTAACACATTTTAGCAGACAAAGCCATACTTTGAATTCCAGAACTTCCAGGTTGAATAACATTTTGTTCCTCAGAGAACTGAGGAATGTAAACGTTTGCATAAATAGTTAAGCTGGTTTATTTTTCTTTTTTTAAATGTATTCATATTTTTATTTAAGTGACTGAAATTTCATCTGATTAAAATATGTTTTATACACGCATTTACATTATTATAACACATAGTAAGTGCTAGAATAAAGTAACAAAATACACCTTTATTAATGAACTATCCATAACCTTGAAGTAGTAGTTAGTATTGTTTTCCATTCGTAAACGCTGATCATTTTAGAACAACGCAAATTAGTTTCAGATTGTTTACTTTTTCTGTAGGCATTGTTAGCAAAGGGTTTTTTGTCAATATTTTGGTGCGTTTATTCTGCCAGCAATTTTTTTGATGGTAAGCTTTAACCATTTCAATACCGGGCAATGTTACCCCCTTCCTGCCCAGGCCATTTTTCACGTTTCAGCGCTCTCACACTTTGAATGACAATTGCGCGGTCATACAACATTGTACCCAAACTAAAATTTTATCATTTTCTTCACACAACTAGAGCTTTCTTTTGGTGGTATTTAATCACCGCTGGGGTTTTTGTTTTTTGCTAAATTAACAAAAAAAGACCAAAAATTTTGAAAAAAAAACACATTTTTCTTTGTTTCTGTTATAAAAGTTTACAAGTAAATAATTGTTCTTCATAAATTTAGGCCGAGATGTATTCTGCTACATGTCTTTGGTGAAAATAACCCAAATTAGGATGTATTATTTAGTTTGTAGGAAAGTTATAGAGTTCACAAACTATGGTATAGATCTGAATATTGATCAATCCTGAAGTACTGACGGCCAATCTAATTTCTTGAGGTCCAAGAATGTCAGAATAGTACAGATATCCCCCAAATGTCAGGACAGTACAGATATCCCCCAAATGACCCCTTTTTGCAGAGTAGACAGTCCGACGTACTTCATAAGAGGCATGGCGAGTTTTTTGAAGTTGTATTTTTTTTGTCATAATTTTTCGGAAAATGAAAAAAATTAAAAAATCTATTTTCACTATTTTTTTTTTACATGCTGTCACCAGTGCAGTACAGCGTCATCATATAACTGGCATGGTTGTGAACAGGGACACTGACTGGTGACAGTATGAAAAAAAAAAATATATATTTTTTTTATTATTATTTTTAATTTTTTATTACATTTTTTTAATTTTTTTTTAAGATTTCTTTTTAAGATTTTACTATGACCAAAGTAGTACAATGTTACCATAGTAACATTGTACTACTTTGGGGAAGTGATCAGTATTTCTTTTTTTTTTTTACACAATTTGCTTATAGCAAAGAATTACTTTGCTATAAGCAAGCATTTACCTGAATGACATCGATTCATTCAGCATTTATTTTTTTTTTTTTTAGTTTGTGCTTAGCTGTGATTTGGTCACAGCTAATCACATGACATGTGCATGTGATTAGCTGTGACCATTCACAGCTAGGCACTAGTATACAATGGATGGCAGGAATGAAGCCATCCATTGTATACAACTGTAATGTGACCTGCTGTGATTGGTCACAGCAGGTCACATGGTACCTGCAACGGGGGCCGGTACTCAGATCTGTCATCGCACCCGGAATACAGCAGCACATTTGAAGCCGCCAAACGGCCATTGCCCGGGCGGCTAATGGTTAAGCATAACTCAAATCTTCAAAACTTCCTTTAAGAGGAATTCCAGGTATGAGTATTGTATGCATAGTTACATTCTTCTAGCTTGGGGCAATGTAACTACGCATATACCATACCTGGCTGATGTCCCTAGAAGCTGGAAATCAATTATAGATTTTATAATCTCTGATTGGATGAGGGGGAAAGGCAGGGCAGTGATGTCAGGGTTGATCCCAAGTTAAAGGTTACATACAGAAGAGGTTGTACTTTGGTGTACAAATCTAGATGGTAGACCAGTGAGAGTTTGCAACCTGAGAAACAAATTCTCTCCTACTTATTCTCTATTTGCTGGTCTTTCATTTGCTGTTCACTCCATTATCTGTACTGGCAGATATGAAAATTGCAAGATCTAATAATTACAGATTGTAATCATTATAAATTAATTTTACTTAGACCTTAGATTAAAAGAGAACACTTTGAAACAATCTGAAACATACTGTATATATTCAATGAAATTCAATTAGAGCTCCATTTGCAGCAAGAATATTTGATTCACTTTTTTAAAAATCAGTAGCTTTTTGATTAGTGTTCTTCCACTCATGCATCATTTGGACATTCAATTATGAATTATATTTCTGATATGTTCCATTGGAAATAATTGAGATGATCCAATAGGTCATTGTATGTAAAGTTATGTTCAAAATAATAGCAGTGTGTTGAAAAAAGTGAATAAAGCTGAAAATCCTTTTAATAGCTTTTATTTCCATCCACACAAATGCATTGGGAACACGACACATTCTATTCCAAATCACAACATGAAGAAAAATAGATCAAATTTGTGTTGTTCCTCTAAAATAATTGAAGAAAAGTGAATATTAGATGGTTCAAAAAAAATCGCAGTGTTTGTATTCTTCTTTACAAACTCCAACATTCACTATATAAACTGAGAAATGTTTGAAGATTTTGCTTTCCTTTGAATGACTTCATGAATATTTGGTTGTAGTCACACTGTTTCTGAGAACTGCTGTACATCTGTGTTTCATGGAGTCACCCAACTTCTGGCCCCTGTGATCAGGTATTCCAGCCCAGGATGATTGGACCACATTCCACAGTTCTTCTCTATTTCTTGGTTTTGCCTCAGAAACGGCATTTTTGATGTCACCCCACAAGTTTTCTATTGGATTAGGATCTGGGGATTGGGCTGGCCACTCCATAACGTCCAATCTTGTTGGTCTGGAACCAAGATGTCGCACGTTTACTGGTGTGTTTGGTGTCGTTGTCTTGTTGGAACACCCATTTCAAGGGCATTTCCTCTTCAGCATAAGGCAGCATGACCTCTTCAAGTATTCTGATGTATTCAAACTGATCCATGATCCCTGGTATGCGATAAATAGGCCCAACACCGTAGTATGAGAAACATCCCCATATCATGATGCTTGCACCACCATGCTTCACTGTCTTCACAGTGTACTGTGGCTTGAATTCAGTGTTTGGGGGGTCGTCTGACAAACTGTCTCTGCCCACTAGACCCAAAAAGAACAATCTTACTTTCATCAGTCCACAAAATGTTGCGCCATTTCTCTTTAGGCCAGTCAATGTGCTCTTTGCCAAATTGTAACCTCTTCAGCACATGTCTTTTTTCCAACAGTGGGACTTTGCGGGGACTTCTTGCAGATAGCTTGGCTTCATATAGGCGTCTTCTAATTGTAACAGTCCTCACAGGGAACTTTACACCTTCTTTCATCTTCCTGGAGCGGATTGTTGGCTGAGTCCGCGCCATTTTGGCTATTCTTCTATCCATTCGAATGGTAGTTTTTCACTTTCTTCCAGGTCTTTCAGGTTTTGGTTGCCATTTTAAAGCATTTGCGATCATTTTAGCTGAGCAGCCGATCATTTTCTTCACTTCTTTATATGTTTTCCCCTCTCCAATCAACTTTTTAATCAAGGTACGCTGTTCTTCTGAACAATGTCTGGAACGACCCATTTTCCTCAGAATTTCAGAGAGAAATGCACTGTAACCAGCATGTACAACATTTGCTGCCTTCCTTCCTTAAATAAGGGCAATAATTGCCACCTGTTTTTCAAAGAATGAATGACCTCACTAATAGAACTCCACACTGCTATTATTTTGAACACGCCCCTTTAAATTAGTGATTCAATTACACAGAATCAGCAGCATGCATGTCATGACTGTTGGGTCTGTTGGATTTCTATTACTCTACTACACCTGCTAGGAAATTATTTCCCATGTAGAAATATAATTTCTACCAAAAACAGTGATTGATCCGGTTAGTGATGTCTGACTGCTATTATTTTGAACACAACTGTATATACAACACTTGTCTAGATATGGCTTTGAGTTTGGATATATCTTGCTGGATGGGTGAAAACATTATTTACCACTCTCTTGGTATGTTCTCTGGTTCTAGTGTCTTAAGCTAAAATTTCCCCACAAATTATTAGTTCTGAAGTAAATAATGTATATCTTTTTAAAAAGCATAAACAGGTGAGCCATTTCTGCTGCACTTATCTAAGAATGGTTTCATAATAAAGTTTGACAAAGCCCAAGAAGAACTCATTGCTGCTCCTACTTTTTTGCCACTCTCATGTCAGCTCACTTGTTCCTTACATCAGGTTTAATGTCAAGAGCTCTTTACTGCATTGGAACACCTTTTCATCCTACCTGAAAAGGTATGTAAAATACACTTGGAATGGACAAATGGAGCTTTTGCTTAATGAATTCACATTTGTAGTCTTGAAAGTTCAAGATATTTGGAATGACCTTGAGCTTAAAGCAAGGAGAGTGAAAAAAGGTAACTCATGTTGATGAATAAACATAATGATAGGCAAAAGCAAAAAATTTGATTTTCACATTACATAGTTTGGTTGAAAAAAGACAAAAGTCCATCCAGTTCAACAACAATAAAAAAAAAAAGTTATAATCCTATACCCACAGTTGATCCAGAGGAAGGCAAAAAAAAACTAGCAAAGCATGATCCAATTTGCTCCTGCAAGGGAAACAAATTCCTTTCTGATCCCCCGAGAGGCAGTCGGATATTCCCTGGATCAACTTGACCTATAAACGTTAGTATCCAGTTATATTCTGTGTATATAAGAAATAATCCAGGCCTTTTATGAAGCAATCCACTGAGCTGACCAGAACCAACTCTTGAGGGAGTCTATTCCACATTTTCACAGCTCTCACTGTGAAGAAACCTTTCCGTGTTTGGAGATTAAATTTCTTTTCCTCCAGACGTAGTACTTTGAATGATTTTCAAAGTAAACCTTTCACAAATCAGAGCAATTCAATGAAAACATGTGTAAAAAGAGTAAGGAGATCAAGAGATATGGGCAGATAAAAATATATGCAACCTTGACTTTCCCTATAAATGATGATCGTGACCCATGCCAAACCATATTATTGGTCATTAAGGCCATTCTTATTATGAAAGGACCAACAGAGAGGCTTAGAAGGTGAAAGGTATAAAAGCCAAGGTCATCTTCTATTGTTAATTGTTCTATGTTTGTTGCCTCTCTACCAGGCCCTGCCATGGAATCACTGGAACTCTGTGCATGAGGACTGAACATATCTGAAATTTTAGCACATTTCTGAGCATCACATTCCAAAGACTCTTTATATCTCTCCCTGATTTTTTCTGCTCCTCCATTTTGTTTTTTTGGAGAGGTTACTGCACATAATTACTGCTCACTAATTGGTTGCTAGAGGTTACTGCACATAATTACTGCTCACTAATTGGTTGCTAGAGGTTACTGCACATAATTACTGCTCACTAATTGGTTACTAGAAGATATTGTACATTATTACCGCTCACTGACTTGTTCTTAGAGGGGGGGTGAGATTAGTGGCAGTGCTGGGTGGGCAAGCATATGAGCTTTCAGTTGCCAGTATTTCTGCATCTACGTATGGACTTTATATGTGGTTTTTCACAGAAAGTAACCTTTGCTTGTCCTTTTTTAAATCTGAGGTGCAGCTTGAATTGTTCAGGATTGTGATTGGCTGTCCGTAAAATAGGACACAATTACATAAAAGCTAGTGGGCAGAGTATGGGGCAGGTAAAGGACATAATGCAGAAAGTGAAACAGAAGGGGAAAGGGAGACAAAATAGTAGGAAAACCATTGATATATACGGAAAGGAGAGCAAGACCAAAACTGGATAAAAGATCTAATTGTTGATAAAAAAGCCATATAAAAAGAGCCAACATGCTTTGGGGGCAACACAACTCCCCCTTCATCAGGGCAGCAAGAATACGCAAAAATCATAGGCATAATGATGAAAAATGATGTAGGTGGAAAGATGAAAATTGGTAGGAAAGAGGAGTATCTATTTCTGTTTGTTAAGCTTTATTATACACTGTTCGCAGGCTGTTAAAGGACATCATTTTTTATGTTGTTTAACAATAGTGAAGCTCAGGGGCGGACTGAGAAATCATGGGGCCCCCGGGCAATAGGGGATCATGGGGCCCCTGTGTCCTTGCCCAAACTAAAAAAAGCCTATGAAAAAGGTACCAGGGGCATCTCAGGGGGCCCCCTACTGACCCCGGGCCCTTGGGCAGTGCCCAAGTTCCCAAATGGTCAGTCCGCCCCTGGTGAAGCTAAACTTCCCAGGATCTGCAAGGAAGATTTTAACTAAAACAAATCAGAGGAGCACATTTATTATTCCGTAAAGTAGCACCTAGTGGTTTAATTACAAAATGAAAACAGCATTTCTTCCTTTTTCCAGCTTGACAGACTTCTGCTTCAGTGCATAGAGTGTAATGCCCTTTGCATTTTGCACTTATCAGGAGTAGGGAGCTATGAGCTATGGATTTTACTTTTCCACAACCACACCAACATTTTATCTTTAACAGATGAGTGAGTTGTCAACATTTCTTTTCTACACAAATATTTTGTGCACCAAATTCTTCCTTCAAGTAGTTTAAGCTTTGGTTTCTTTGCCTAAAATATCTGTTAAAAATGATGTTTTATTGCCATCAATCTGTTAAAGCAGACCGGAAACATCAAATACCCTACCAAAACAGCATTCCCTAACACTAGGCAGCACATGGAGCACATTGATCAAATTGTTGTCCGTGTGCCTAATAAACCTTAGAACCGGGGCCGTCCTTGACCTTGCTCCTACTCGGAGATATGGCATGCCACTCGCAATCCCACAGTTTAATGTGCTTGCATCTTTATTGGCCTTTAGAGTACCTGCATTTAGGTCTGAATCCAGTTCACTTGAGATTCAGTGAATCGATTAGCTAAACTGTATTTTTTGCAATACAGAAGTGCTTATAATTTTTAGTTCTTAACCAATTCAATACCGTGCAATTTTACCCCTTCCTGCCCAGGCCAGTTTTCAGGTTTCAGCGCTCTCATACTTTGAATGACAATTGCGCGGTCATACAACATTGTACCCAAACTAAAATGTTATCATTTTCTTCACACAACTAGAGATTTCTTTTGGTGGTATTTAATCACCGCTGGGGTTTTTATTTTTTGCTAAATTAACAAAAAAAGACCGAAAATTTTGAAAAAAAACACGTTTTTCTTTGTTTCTGTTATAAAAGTTTGCAACTAAATAATTGTTCTTCATAAATTTAGGCCGAGATGTATTCTGCTACATGTCTTTGGTGAAAATAACCCAAATTAGGATGTACTGACAGCCAATCTAATTTCTTGAGGTCCAAGAATGTCAGAACAGTACAGATATCCCCCAAATGTCAGGACAGTACAGATATCCCCCAAATGTCAGAACAGTACAGATATCCCCCAAATGTCAGGACAGTACAGATATCCCCCAAATGTCAGGACAGTACAGATATCCCCCAAATGTCAGGACAGTACAGATATCCCCCAAATGACCCCTTTTTGTGAAGTAGACAGTCCGACGTACTTCATAAGAGGCATGGCGAGTTTTTTGAAGTTGTATTTTTTTTGTCATAATTTTTCGGAAAATGAAAAAATTAAAAAAATTAGTTTCACTATTTTTTTTTTACATATTGTCACCAATTCAGTACAGCGTCATCATATAACTGGCATGGCAGTGATCAGGGACACTGACTGGTGACAGTATGAAAAAAATATATATATATATTTTTTTTTTATTTTGTTTTCTTTTTTTTTAAGATTTGTTTTTCATATTTCACTATGACCAAAGTAGTACAATGTTACCATAGTAACATTGTACTACTTTGGGGAAGTGATCAGTATTTTTTTTTTTTTTTTTACACAATTTGCTTATAGCAAAGAATTACTTTGCTATAAGCAAGCATTTACCTGAATGACATCAATTCATTCAGGGTTTTTTTTTTTTTTGGCCACAGCTAATCACATGACATGTGCATGTGATTAGCTGTGACCATTCACAGCTAGGCACTAGTATACAATGGATGGCATGAATGAAGCCATCCATTGTATACAACTGTCATGTGACCTTCTGTGATTGGTCACAGCAGGTCACATGGTACCGGCAACGGGGGCCGATACTCAGATCTGTCATCGGCCGTGTCCGAGGTACACGGCCGGTGACAGATCGCACCGCTGCGCGGTTCTGCAGGAGCGCGATCTGAGCCTGTGCGGGAGGACGCCATATGGCGTCCACCTGGAACGCTGATGACATCTGCCGGCCACCATTCGGCCATAGGGCGGGTGGCAAATGGTTAAGGGAACTTTTCATTCTTCAAAATGTCTGACTAAACACCTGAAGGAAAATGTCAGTGAAACCTGGGCATTGGTCAGATATCATGAATCCACCCTTTAAATGTTAACAGGGGAGACGTTGCTAAGCACAAGATATAGCAGATACACATCCAGTATAATTAACAGGTTGCATTGTCTTTCTTTATGCCATGTTCACATAGATTGCAGCATCAACTTTTGACTTATGGGAAGCAAAGCAAATTGCTTTTTTTTATCTGTAGGGAAGAACGTCAATTCCTTATTAGCGGGGCTTCCTTTAAAAGATAACGTGTTTGTTTGGGACATTTTACTGCTACTGTTGCTAACAGGAAAATCCTGAACGAGAGCGACAAGTTTATATTTGTAGTGACGCATGAGAAAAGACAGCTTTTCAAGGTCAGGGGGTTCTTAATTATTTTTTCCTTTTTTAAAGCAAACCGCCAAACATTAAAGAAACAGTTGCACTTTGTCTGTTTCGGCTCTGTGTGTGTATAAATATTTGTGAATGAAAGCGTGCTATAAGATACTGTATATTTCTTGTTGCTCATGACATTCAACTTTCAGGCTCCTTGTACACGGGGCGTTAGTAACATTAGCTGTGCAAAGTCTTGTTAAAAATGCAAGTTTTGTATCAATGTTTAGCTGTGTTTTTTAGGATGTTTTTGCTAAAAAAAAGTCCAAAAACGCCAGTTTGCTGTGATTGACCGCTTTTTGCCACATTTTGTTAGCGTTAGAGCGTATTTACAGCTAAAAAACTCATCTAGAAACCCACTATTTTTGGGGTTTTTTCCAGCCAAAAAACGCCTCTGCCAAAAAACACTGATTACAGTCTATGTGTGCATGGCAGGGCCGCTGATGAGGGGGTACCACCTGGCCTCCTGTAGGGGACCCGACCTTATCACTTTAACTACCTGCCGACCGCAGATAGCCGAATAACGGCTGCACTGCGGCCGGCCAGTTCTGGGTGGACGTCATATGACGTCCCCCCAGAACGCGCTCTCCTGCGCGCCCCAGGGGGCGCGCACCCGGCGATCTCCGTGATCGCTGTGTCCTACGGACACAGCTGATCACGAGATGTAGTAAAAGGCCGATCATACCGGCCTTTTACCACGTGATCAGCGGTGTCCAATGACACGCTGATCACAGGGAAATGCAAGTGCCGGTTCTCGGCTGCACTTTCCTCACGCTGTCAGATCGTGAGGAAAGTACTGCCGAGAACCGGCAGTTGTCAGAGCGGGGATCGGCACCGATCATCAGGGCACTGATGATCAGTGCCCTGATGATCGGTGCCCAGCAGTGAGACCCGCAGGTTCCGCCCAGCAGTGCGCCCACTAGCTCCGCCCACCCGTGCCCAGCAGTGCCCCCACCCGTGCCCAGCAGTGCCCCCACCTGTGCCCAGCAGTGCACCCACCTGTGCCCAGCAGTGCACCCACCTGTGCCACTCTGCAGTGCCACCTACCTGTGCCCAGAAGTGCCACCTACCTGTGCCCAGAAGTGCCACCTACATGTGCCCAGCAGTGCCACCCACCTGTGCCCACCCACCTGTGCCCACCAGTGCCACCCACCTGTGCCCACCAGTGCCACCCACCTGTGCCCACCCACCAGTGCAGCCCAGCAGTGCTGCCAGTCAGTGCCACCAGTCAGTGCCCAGGGGTTGTGCCAGTCAGTGCCGCCAGTCAGTGCCCAGCAGTGATGCCAGTCAGTGCCGTCTATCAGTACCCATAATCAGTGTCACCTATCAGTGCCGCCTATCAGTGCTGCATATCAGTGCCGCCTATCCGTGACCCCTAATTAGTGCTGTCTATCAGTGCCGCCTATCCGTGCCACCTCATTAGTACTGCCTATCAGTGCCCTTTAGTGCTGCCTATCAGTGCCCATCAGTGCTGCCTAACAGTGCCCATCAGTGCTGCCTCATCAACGCACATCAGTGAAGGAGAAAAAATACCTGTTTGAAAAATTTTATAAAAGAAACAAATAAACTTTTTTTTTTTTTTCAAATTTTTTGCACTTTTTTTTTTATAGCGCAAAAAGTAAAGCGCCCAGTGGCGATTAAATACCACCAAAAGAAAGCTCTATTTGTGAGAAAAAAATGATCAAAATTTCATATGGGTACAATGTTGCATGACCGCGCAATTGTCAATCAAAGTGCGGCAGCGCTGAAAGCTGAAAATTGGCCTGGTAAGGAAGGGGGTATAAGTGCCTGGTAGGCAAGTGGTTAACAGGGAGATCCAACCAGCAGCAGCTTCCAACCTCATAATGTAGTACACATGTGCATAAATAATGTAAACATCTATTGTTCCCCTGTGGCTCCCAAGTAATAAATCATATTCCCTGGGCTGGGGGGCGGCCCATCAGTTCCTCCAGAGGGGCCCAGGAGACTGTAAGATAGAGGGACTTTTTTTTCTTTTTCGGCACAGACAGATTCACACAGCAGCCAGTGTGGCATTTCCTGATAAATGAGCAGCTCACAATCCCTGCTGATGGCGGAGTGATATAATCATCTTCCTTGCCTGCTGAGAAGAGGGGGGCTCTGGCTGAGAGGAAATCATCAGCACGGCAGGACTGTGGCAGGCTCAGGGCAGACTGAGAGCTAGCTAATAGGAGCAGGAGGAAGTCTTATTTCAGACTGCCCCCCACCTGTCCCCCCTCCTGTCCCGCTGTGCCCCACCTGTCCTGCTGCCCCCTTCCTGTCCCGCTGTGCCCCACCTGTCCCTCCGCCCCTTCCTGTCCCGCTGTGCCCCACCTGTCCCTCCGCCCCTTCCTGTCCCGCTATGCCCCACCTGTCCCTCCGCCCCCTTCCTTTCCCTCTGTGCCCCACCTGTTCTGCTGCTCCCTTCCTGCCCCGCTGTGCCCCACCTGTCCCATCGTTTTCTTCCTGTCCTGCTACCCCCTTCCTGTCCTGGTGTGCCCCACCTGTCCCACTGCCCCTTTCCTGTTCCGTCTCCTGTCCCACTGTGCCTCACTTGTCCCCCCTCCTTTCCTGCTGTGCCCCACTGCCCTCCACCTGTTCCCCCTCCTGTCCCACCACCCCCTTCCTGTCCCACTGTGCCCCACCTGTCCCACCGCCCCCTTTCCTGTCCCACCTCCTGTCCCACTGTGCCCCACCTGTCCCCCCTCCTCTCCCACTGTGCCCCACCTGTCCCACTGCCTCTTTCCTGTCCCCCTTCCTGTCCCACTGTCACCTCTCCTGTCCTGCTGTCCCCTCTCCTGTCCCATTGTCCCCCCTCCTGTTCCATTGTCCCCTCTCCTGTCCCGCTATGCCCTACTTGTTCCTCTGCCCCCTCACCTGTCCCACTGCAGTGTGATGTGGGTGGCAGCATGACAGGAGGGGGGCAGTGTCACTCTAATCACATACACCTAAGGAATGACCAATCCTCCCATATCTCACCTATTCTGCAGCAGCTCCTCCAGATGGTGTTGGTGTAGAGGATCTGGTGCCAGGAGGGGTAATGTTTCCCAGACAGGAAAAGATCTCCAGCTGCAGTAAAGAGCGGGAGTAAGGCTCCTCCACCCTGATCTTGTTCTCTTCTTCCTTTTCCTCCATGGGGCCACCCACTGGCAGCCCCTGGCTTCACCCACCCCACACAGCTGGGCACAACCACCATTCCTGACAACACAGGAGTCTGCCTGACAGTGTCCCCGTGCACTCCCTGCACACACCTGGGATTGGTCCACCACTCCACCCTCCTCTGCATCCTGGCAGATCCACTCTGATAGCAGTACAGCTAACGCGTTTCGAAGGACGTACCTTCTTGAGCTCTGAGGAAGAAGGTACGTCCTTCGAAACGCGTCAGATAACTGAGTGTCTACCCCCATGATGGGATTCGCGCTGGCCTCTTGTTTCTGAAGTCCCTTGGAGGACTTAAATGCCTGTTTTTATTTGTTGTTTGTGAGTACCATTCTTTTACTAATACATTTTGGTTACTGAGGTAATGCGCAAGGTTGGTGCGCTTCTTGTTGTTTTTTTCACTTTGCAGCTTTGATATATGTATGGTTATTCCATATTAATATATAACACTTGAAGACAAAGCTGCATTTTGTTTTGAATCGGGAACAGGGGTTTAGTCGAGGGTGGGGTCAAAGGGGGCCCGTCAGTGTGGCAGTACAGGGCCCCATGATGTCTAACAGCGGCCCTGGTGCATGGACACATAGGATAACATGTTGGAGAGTTTACTGGCTATAGAAAAAACATCAAAAGCCAAAAACAGCCGCTGTAAAAGCATCAAGTGTGCATGAGGACTCAAATGGCATGTAGTACAGGTTTAAAAATTAAATAAGTCATAGCGAACTGAGAAGTTTTACTATAGTTTTATAGGTACAAAATAAGAGCAGATACTGGGAATTACAGCATATCCAGCATATTCAAGTGTCACTGTAGTGTGCTTCCTATACAGTATTATGGATAGCTAGATGGTTGCAATGGGAAATTCCTTTTCCTTTTATGCCAGTTTTCATACATCAGCCCTAAATGTTTGAGACTGCTTTTTTGTAAGGGTTGCAGATTCGTGAGCATTTCTTACAACTTGAGTCACCTAAATAGTTTGGTCAATAATGATTATATATAAACTAGAATACACTTTGGTTTTGGTTTATAGCAGAGTGTGGTATTACAATGGTTTTAACTAAAATTTGGGGATGAGCTGGAAAATCTATATTTATCATCAAATCCTTACAATCCCAACAAGTCTATAGAGGTCAATTTTGCTGCCCTCTCTTTTTAAAAATGCTACCTGCCCATCTTGCTTCATTACTTAGAGTCCCTAACCTGGCACAAGTATATACAGGTGAAACTCAAAAAATTAGAATATTGTGCAAAAGTTCATTTGTTTCAGTAATGCAACTTAAAAGGTGAAACTAACATATGAGATAGACTCATTACATGCAAAGCAAGATAGTTCAAGCCGTGATTTGTCATAATTGTGATGATTATGGCTTACAGCTCATGAAAACCCCAAATCCGCAATCTCAGAAAATTAGAATATTGTGAAAAGGTGCAATATTCTCGGCTCAAAGTGTCCCACTCTAATCAGATCATTAAGCCATAACACCTGCAAAGGGTTCCTGAGCCTTTAAATGGTCTCTCAGTCTGGTTCAGTAGGAATCACAATCATGGGAAAGACTGCTGACCTGACACCATCACTGACACCCTCCATAAGGTGGGAAAGCCTCAAAAGGTAATTGCAAAAGAAGTTGGATGTTCCCAAAGTGCTGTATCAAAGCACATTAATAGAAAGTTATGTGGAAGGGAAAAGTGTGGAAGAAAAAGGTGCACAAGCAGCAAGGATGACCGCAGCCTGGAGAGGATTGTCAGGAAAAGGCCATTCAAAAGTGTTGGAGACTTTCACAAAGAGTGGACTGAGGCTGGAGTCAGTGCATCAAGAGCCACCACACACCGACAGATCCTGGACATGGGCTTCAAATGTCGTATTGCTCTTGTCAAGCCGCTCCTGAACAACAAACGACAGAAGCATCTTACCTGGGCTAAAGAAAAACAGACCTGGTGTGTTGCTCAGTGGTCCAAAGTCCTCTTTTCTGATGAGAGCAACTTTTGCATCTCATTTGGAAACCAAGGACCCAGAGTATGGAGGAAGAATGGAGAGGCACAAGGACCTAGAGTATGGAGGAAGAATGGAGAGGCACAAGGACCCCGAGTATGGAGGAAGAAAGGAGAGGCACACACTGCAAGATGCTTGAAGTCCAGTGTGAAGTTTCCACAGTCTGTGTTGATTTGGGGAGCCATGTCATCTGCTGGTGTTGGTCCACTGTGCTTCATTAAGTCCAGGGTCAATGCAGCCGTCTACCAGGAGATTTTGGAGCACTTCATGCTTCCTTCCTCAGACGAGCTTTATGGGGATGCTGACTTCATTTTCCAGCAGGACTTGGCACCTGCCCACACTGCCAAAAAGCACCAAAACCTGGTTCAATGACCGTGGGATTACTGTGCTTGATTGGCCAGCAAACTCGCCTGACCTGAACCCCATAGAGAATCTATGGGGCATTGCCAAGAGAAAGATGAGAGACATGAGACCGAACAATGTAGAAGAGCTGAAGGCCGCTATTGAAGCATCCTGGTCTTCCATAACACCTCAGCAGTGCCACAGGCTGATAGCTTCCATGTCCCGCCGCATTGAGGCAGTAATTGCTGCAAAAAGGGCCCAAACCAAGTACTGAGGACATATGCATGCTTCTACTTTTCAGAGGTCCGATATTGTTCTATGTACAATCCTTGTTTTATTGATTGCATGGAATATTCTAATTTTCTGAGATTGTGGATTTGGGGTTTTCATGAGCTGTAAACCATAATCATCACAATGATGACAAATCACGGCTTGAACTATCTTGCTTTGCATGTAATGAGTCTCATAAATTAGTTTCACCTTTTAAGTTGCATTACTGAAATAAATGAACTTTTGCACAATATTCTCATTTTTCACGTTTCACCTGAAGATCAGGACTTTACTGTCTGACTTTCCTGTTCTACATACTCAGGTGTGTGAAATCATAGGAATATGACTAGGGGGTTAACTTTCAACTTACCCCAGAATCCCTTTGTGTAAACAGCATACCTCACACTGCACTGTGCACACAATTGTACACTTTCCTAAACTAGAGGCATCACTCTACAGTCCATTATAACCTGCACACTGTATGGTGCACCTCAGTACACCCAGCTTCTCCCAACTACTGTGAACACATTACATATTTCACCTTGTGCATCCCATTACACCCAGCAGACTGCACTTTAGTCCTCATGCACACTGGACATTTTTACAGCTGCTGGTTTTGGCTTTTGGCATTTTTTTTTCCTACAGCCAGTAAACTCCCCAGCATGTTATCCTATGTGTCCATACACATATAGGTTTTAATCAGTGTTTTTTGGCAGGGGTGTTTTTTGGCTGGGGAAAAAAACCCAGAACTAGTGGGTTTCTGGAGGAGTTTTTTAGCTGTAAAAGCGCTCTAACGCTGGTAAATGTGAAAAAACGCAGCAAAGCGCAGCAAACCAGCATTTTGGGGGTTTTTGAGCAAAAATGTTATTTATTATTTTTGTGTAAAAAACAAAAACGCAGCTAAACGCTAATGCAAAAACTTTAAAAAACACAAAAAAAACTCGCATTTTTAATGCAGCTTTACACAGCTTACGCTACCAATGTTATTAAAACACCCAGTGTGCATGGAGGCTCATGGTAGCCAGCAGAACCCATACCCCATTGGCCGTCTCACTCATGTCCTTTTCACCAGATCATCAGACTGTCCTTGGGTCAGATAGTAAGCAGACCTAATTAATCAAACCCTTATAGGTAAATATTAAAAAATGATATTTTTCAGAGGGTACAAATATTTAACCGCCTCCCGCCCGCTATATAAGGAAATAATGGATGGGCAGCGGTGCTCTCATTCTGGGAGCGCAGGGCGTGGCGTTCGGTGGTGTACTGTGTCCTTGGGACACAGCAGATCACCGATCAAAGTAAAGAGCCAATGACATCAGCTCTGTCATGTGATCAGCTGTGTCCAATCACAGCTGATTGCATGTAAAAAAGGAAATGCCAGTTATTGGCAGTCCTCTCCTCACGTTGACAGTGCGTGAGGAGAGGAGAGTCGGTAATCGGCATTCCTCAGAGGGGACATCTACGCTGATCATCAGGGCACTGATGATCAGTGCCTTGATGATCAGTGTAGCCCCATCAGTGCCACCTGTCAGTGCCCATCAATGCCATCTGTCAGTACCCATCAATGCCACATACCAGTACACATCAATGCCACAAAAAATGTGCCTACCAGTGCACATCAATGCAACATATCAGTGCCCATCAGAGCTGCCTTTCAGTGCCAAATATCAGTGCCGCCTATCAGTGCAAGTCAGTGCCCATCAGCGATGCCTGTCAATGCCCATCAGTGCCTCCTCATCAGTGCCGCATATCAATTCAGCCTATCGGTGCCCATCAATGCAGCCTCATTAGTGCCCATCAGTGAAGGAGGAAAAATTACTTATTTACGAAATGTTATGACAGAAACTAAGAAAAAAAATTTTTTTTCAACATCGTCAGTCTTTTTTAATTTGTTTAGCAAAAAAATAAAAAACCCAGTAGTATTTGAATACTACCAAAAGAAAGCTCTGCCTGTTTAAAAAAAATAACAAATATTTTGTTTGGGTACAGTGTTGCATGACCGCTTAATTGTCATTCAAAATGCGGCAGCGCTGAAAGCTGAAAATTGGCCTGGGCAGGAAGGGGGTACAAGTGCCTTGTAGGCAAGTGGTTAAAATACAAATCACTTTAACCTCCTTAGCGGTATTCCCGAGTGTAGCTCGGGGTAAAATTTCAGTACCAAGAGCGGTAACCCCGAGCTACACTCGGGCTTACCATGCGGCGTTGCTCAGGGATTCCCTGCAGCGCTTACCTTGTCCTTCGCTCCCGCGATCCGTCCCCTGCAGCGTCCCCGGCCATCTCCTCCGGCCGATGCCGGCATCCGGCTTCCGTGTTCCGGTCCCTGTGACGTCGGGACGTACCGGCGGCAAATTTGAAATTTTTTAAAAATGTCATTTTTTTTAAAATGATTATTACATAGTAAAACATTGCTGTTTCAATGCATTTCACATACATTTTGTCCCGAGTGCTTTGTCCGGCGCCCTGCCTGCATTTTGACTGTTCTTTCTGCCTGGAAACTTAGAAAATGGCATCCAAAAAGCGTCCCTTTAGGTCAAAAGTGGTTTTAGACCGGCTATAGAACAGCGATAGTAAATCAGAACCACTTGCAGAATTGAGTGATAATGATTCGTGGGGGAAATTCGGCATCAGACACTGAAAACGATTTTGCGACTTTGCTCAGCGATGTGCGAATTTGCCTCTGTATTTCAAATTTCAGTGTTTTTGGTTTGATTATATTATTGAATTAAATGTATTATTATTATATTATTATTTTTTATGATTATTTATTAAATTATAATTTATGATTTCGCATTTCAAATTTTATCATACCCGGGATGTTTACTAGACTCTTGTTCGGACAGATTTCAGTGAGTTATTCCTAAATATTATAGCCTACAATAAAAAACTACATATTTCCATGCAAAAAAATGGCACCGCTTTCAGCACAAAAAATCTGAAATAATCATACTGCCAAGGAGGTTAATATGAGATTTTTTTTAAATTCACAGCTTTTTTGGTGTTTAGTTGTTCTTTGGAAGCAATCTTTGGTGAACTAAGTTTAGGTGAATTGTACGGTGAGAATATGTACGTTATTTCTGATCTCAGGTGAATTTTAAATTTAGAACATGTAGAAATATTTTTGATTATGTATATGTTCATGGTTTTGAATTGTTCTTGAGTTATTTTTGAATTTGCAAAGACTTTAGTATATGTTAATCATCTAGTTATTTCAGTAGGTCAAGTTTTCCTCCATTTTGTCCTGAGCTTGTCTAGAGATGTCGCTACGTTCTTCTTTGCAGCACAGATCATTCCTGGTACGGATATTTAAGCTGCGATGAGATCAGTGGCGTTAGCCACCATGATGTCAGCTCTTTTTATAGCCTCCTAATAGTAAGATAAAGGATTACTGGAAGCATTGCCAACTTTTAAAAGTGAAAATAAATAAATCTTGCCATTATGTATCTTTTAATTGAATTGATTACTGACCTGTAGCAAATCCAAAAGGCTTTGAGAGACATTTATCGTCTTCATAGATTATTATCTAATCAGGCATGTATAAAGCTAAAGCAGAGTAGACAAGCGGTTCATTTGGCTCGTCTCTGGCAGGCACACATTGCTGTAGCAGGAGACTTTGAATTTAACTGAAAGAACATGAAGTGTATTTTTTTTATAAAATGGATATACAGTATTTTCACGGGTTAAGGTTTCTGAGGCTTATTTCTTTTGCGTTAAGGCACTGCGTTATTTTAAATGACAGTTGCGTGGTCATGCAACACTGCACCCAAATGCAATTTTTTTCCCCACAAATTGAGCTTTTTGGTGGTATTTGATCGCCTCTGCATTTTATATTTTTTGCGCTATAAAGAAAAAAAAAAAGACCAACAATTTTGTGAAAGAAAACAAAATTTTTGACTTTTTCCTATTAACCATTTGCCGCCCGCCCTATGGCCAAATGGCTGGTGGCAAATGTCATCAGCGTTCCGAGTGGACGCCATATGCATAGATTGCGCTCCTGCAGAGCGGCGCAGCGGCGCGATCTTTCACCGGCCTTGTACCTCGGACACGGCCAATGACAGATCTGAGTATCAGCCCCGTTGCTGGTACCATGTGACCTGCTGTGACCAATCACAGCAGGTCACATGACAGTTGTATACAATGGATGGCTTCATTCATGCCATCCATTGTATACTAGTGTCTAGCTGTGAATGGTCACAGCTAATCACATGCACATGTCATCTGATTAGCTGTGGCCAAATTACAGCTAAGCACAAAAAAAAAAAAAAAACCCTGAATGAATCGATGTCATTCAGGTAAATGCTTGCTTATAGCAAAGTAATACTTTGCTATAAGCAAATTGTGTAAAAAAAAAAAAAAATACTGATCACTTCCCCAAAGTAGTACAATGTTACTATGGTAACATTGTACTACTTTGTTCATAGTGAAATATGAAAAAAAAAATCTTAAAAAAAGGGAAAATAATTTAATAAAAAATAAAAAATAATAAAAAAATTTTTTTTTTTTCATACTGTCACCAGTCAGTGTCCCTGATCACCACCATGACAGTTATATGATGACGCTGTACTGCACTGGTGACAGTATGTAAAAAAAAAAATAGTGAAACTAATTTTTTTAATTTTTTAATTTTCCGAAAAATTATGACAAAAAAACAACTTCAAAAAACTCGCCATTCCTCTTATAAAGTACGTCGGACTGTCTACTTTGCAAAAAGGGGTCATTTGGGGGATATCTGTACTGTTCTGACATTCTTGGACCTGAAGAAATTAGATTGGCTGTCAGTACTTCAGGATTGATCAATTTTCAGATCTATACCATAGTTTGTGAACTCTATAACTTTCCTACAAACTAAAAAATACATCCTAATTTGGGTTATTTTCACCAAAGACATGTAGCAGAATACATCTCGGCCTAAATTTCTGAAGAACAATTATTTATTTGCAAACTTTTATAACAGAAACAAAGAAAAACTTTTTTTTTCAAAATTTATGGTCTTTTTTTGTTAATTTAGCAAAAAATAAAAACCCCAGCAGTGATTAAATACCACCAAAAGAAAGCTCTAGTTGTGTGAAGAAAATGATAAAATTTTAGTTTGGGTACAATGTTGTATGACCGCGCAATTGTCATTCAAAGTGTGAGAGCGCTGAAACCTGAAAACTGGCCTGGGCAGGAAGGTGTAAAATTGCCCGGTATTGAATTGGTTAAACATGTCCAGTAAAAAAATAAAAACATCTAATTTTGTCATGTATTCTGCTAAATGTATTTGTTAAAAAAAAATCCCAATACGTGTAAATTGATTGATTTACATGAAAGTTATAACGTTTACAAATGGCAGTGTATATACTGGAATTTTTCTTTTTTTTTAATTTTTACTAGTAATGTTGGCAATCAATGACTTATAGCAGGACTGTGGTGGGCATTCTGACACTGGGGGGAACTGAATTGGTGTCACTGACACTCGCATTCAAATGTGCACTACATGTCGGTGCACTACAGTATGATTGCCTTAGACACAGCTACAGCTGACACAGTACAGTTCAGTTTTGATTTTACATATACATAATCAAGATACTCTTTCACAGTATAAGGTCTGTCACCAAGGACGGACTGACCATTTGGAAACTCGGGCACTGCCCGAGGGCCCGGGGTCAGTAGGGGGGCCCATGAGATGCCCCTGGTACCTTTTTCATAGGCTTTTTTGAGTTTGGGCAAGGACACAGGGGCCCCATGATCCCCTATTGCCCGGGGGCCCCATGAGTTGTCAGTCCGCCCCTGTCTGTCACCTTGCATTCTACTCAGTATGGCTCCCGGTTCCGCCCTACACATGTCATCAAGGGTCACGTGACTTTCAGACCTTTGCAGTCTATTGCAGTGCATTACTAGCACATGGCAATGGACAACAACCTGGACTATTGGCATTTTGTATCTCTGTCTCATCTTTCATCTCCATCCTTCCACTGTATGTGACCTTTACATTAACTGCTTAATTTTCTCCTACCTCTGTGTATGTCCTGTACATTATTTCACAGTTACCAAGCTCCATATTTTAGCCACCTCATTACCAGCATGTTTCTTCTTTTCTGACAATTTATGGGAAAAATTAGATAACCTTGGTGTGTCTGCTTTCCAAAATAGGTTCATTTTGGGGGTGTTTATACTGTCCTAGCATTTTATTAAGTGTTCTTGCTTGGCGACCACTTCCTGTTATCTCACATATATTATTATTATAGCCAAATTTACCACCCTAACTCCTCCCACAGTTTTTACACTACATAGACAGTAATATACCGAAACGTCTGGATTGTTCCCGATTGGTGTGCTATTACTTTGTGGAACGTTTCGCTGAATGGATCACGAAATATCAGCATTTTTGTGCTGAAATTGGTCCCATAGGAATGAATGGCGGAATGTTCAAAACTCGAGTGGGAGCTGACAAAAGCTAGAGTGTGAGCTGAAAAATCAGGACATGATTTCTAAACTGCCATCACTCCCTCATTTTCAAGCCCACCTACACAAATCTTTTATCAAAATGTTCAGCTATCCCTGCTGCCACTAAAACTGTCCACGGCTAAGCCATAGTCCTGATAGTTTTCACAATATGACCATTTGTTTGCAACTCATGCTGCCCATTGACATTCATTGAAACTCCACTCTAGCCACCTCAAATTTGAAGGGCAATTTCTAAACTGCGACTGTGCCTTCATTTTTAATATTTCAGAGACATACTATGCATCAAAATGTAGGTGTGGGTCTTGTGATTCTCACAATATAAAGCTCTTCAGTGTAGGGTTTATACTTTTTAAACTGGCCAGTGAAGTGAGCAAGTTGGAGCAGTTTGTTTTTAACCGCTCTTCTCTGCCCTTGCTGTAGAGTGAGTTGCCATAGGAACCCAGGTGTGTGAGCAGGCAGCAGAGTGACAAGCCACTCCACCCAGTTACTCCACCCACTCCAGTTGTAGACTACTGGTGGAGGCAAGAACACTTCACACAATTTCCCCAGAAATTGTAGCTTTTCTAGTTTATGTTTTTATAACAGAAAGGTAGGAATTTTTTTTCTAAGTACAGTACAGTGTTGCAAACCAATTAATTACCAGTCAAATTATCACGGCACTAGAAAATGGCCTGGTACTGAAGGTCTATATACACACTTGTATTCAAATGGTTAAAGAGTAGCTTATTGAAATGTTGAAAATTTTCTATGTTAAAAGGAACATCTCAAAATGTAAAATGTGTCTGAGAATTTTTACCCTGAAAAAATGTTCCCTTCATCTGAAATTCCTCCTGACAAATAGAAATGGACTTTTATATAGTGGTACAATGGGGAAAATAATTATTTATCCCCTGCAGATTTTTTAAGTTTGTCCACTTACAAAGAAATAAAGGATTTATCATAGGTTGTTTTTTAAATGATAGAAATAGGATATCAACCAAAAATCCAGAAAAAAACACATGATACAAATGTTATAAATTGAGTTGCAGTTCGGGGAGTAAAATAAGTATTTGATCCCCTACCAACCAGCAATAATTCTGGCTCCCACAGACTGGCTATGTGCTCATATGGTACACAGATTAGTCCTGTCAATTTAAGAAGGTGCTCCTAACGACAACCTGTTATGTGTATAAAAGACACCTGTTCTCAGAATCTCTTTGGGCTCTTTCACTCGGGCGTTCCATATGTCCGTTTTCCATCTTGCCGTTTATAGATAAAAAACGGACACCCATGTATTTCTATGAACTAGCAGATGTAAACCAATGATCATCCATTTACATCCATTAATGTTCACATCCGTAAACATCAGTTTTTTTGAACGGAAGAAAACCCTATTTTTCTTCCGTAAAAAAAAAACCCGGAATGCAGATGTAAACAAATGGAAAACAGATGTAAACAGACATACGGTCCATTTTTGCATTGGTAAAGGATGTAAAAAAATGGATGTAAACTGATGAAAAACTGATGTAAACTGGTGAAAAACTGATGAATGAACATATCTGTTTTTTCGTGGAAAAAACATGACTGAACTGGTGAAAAAAATGGAACGCCCGTGTGAAAGGAACCTTTCTTTCATACAAACCTAAACACCATGGGCAAGACCAAAGAGCTGTCAAAGGACATCAGGTACAAGATTTTAGACCTCCACAACGCTGGAATGGGCTACGAGACCCTCAACAAGAAGCTTGGTGAGGAGACAACTGTTGGAGCGAATAACAAATGAAGAAATACAAAATAACCATTAAGATTTTGCCGCATTGTGGTAAGAATGGTCATGAGAAAAGTGAGAGATCAGCCCAGAATTACACGGGAGGAGCTTGTGAATGATCTCAAGGCAGTTGGGACCACAGTCACCAAACAAACCATTGGTAACACAATACGCCGCCATGGATTGAAATCCTGCGGTGCCCGCAAGGTCCCCCTCCTCAAGAAGGCACATGTACAGGCCCATCTGAAGCTTGCCAATGAACATCTAAAGGATTCAGAGAAGGATTGAAAGAAAGTGCTGTGGTCAGATGAGACCAAAATTGAGCTATTTGGCATTAACTCGACTCACTGTGTTTGGAGGAAGAAAAATGCTGACTATGACCTTAAGAACATCATCCCTACAGTCAAGCAACATTATATTTTGGGGCCAACTTTGCTGCATTGAGGGGCCAATGGACAGGGCCATGTATTGTAAAATCTTGGATGAGAACCTTCTTCCCTCAGCCAGAACACTGAAGATGGGTCATGGATGGGTCTTCCAGTATGACAATGACCCAAACATACCACCAAGGCAACAAAGGAGTAGTTCAAGAAGAAACACATTAAGGTCATGGAGTGGTCTAGCCAGTCTCCAGACTTTAATCCTATAGAAAATTTATGGAGGGAGCTGAAACTTCGAGTTGCCAAGTGACAACTAATAATCCTTAATGGATTTAGAGAAGATCTGTAAAGAAGAGTGGACCAAAATCCCTTCTGAGATGTGTGCAAACCTGATAACCAACTATAAGAAACATCTTACCTTTGTGCTTGCCAACAAGGGCTTCTCCACCAAATACTAACTCATATTTTGCTTGGGGATTAAATACTTATTTTACTCACTGAACTGCAACTCAATTTATAACATTTGTGTCATGTATTTTTTCTGGAATTTTGGTTGATATTCTGTCTCTATCATTTAAACACACCTATGATAAAAAATATAGACCCTTCATTTCTTTGTAAGTGGGCAAATTTACAAAATCTGCAGGGGATCAAATAATTCTTTTCCTTACTGTATGTGGGAGTGTCTAAGCCAGCAATGGGCAAACTACGGCCCGCGGGCTGTATACGGCCCGGCGGACCTTTTAATCCGGCCCGCGGAGCGTGGCAAACATCGGCTGTCAGAATGTGTGTAGGCGGGGCAGCGTAAGGGGAGGGGAGCTAGGCTCCTCTCACAGTCCGCCCTGAAGACCGGAACGGCGCGGGAACTGGCGAGAGGAACGCGCAGAGCAAAGGTAAGTGAATTGACACAGGGGGGACTTGGGGACTTAATATGGGCGATGAATTAATATGGGGAATGAATTACTATATGGGGGATGAATTACTATAGGGGGGATGAATTACTATAGGGGGGATGAATTACTATAGGGGGGATGAATTACTATGGGGGATGAATTACTATGGGGGATGAATTACTATATGGGGGATGAATTACTATGGGGGATGAATTACTATATGGGGGATGAATTACTATATGGGGGATGAATTACTATATGGGGGATGAATTACTATGGGGGATTAATTACTATGCTTACTATGGGGGAATATTACTATACTTACTATGGATGACACATACACATCATTCATCTACTCTTGGTCTGGCCCCCGGGTCCAATATATGAACCCATTGCGGCCCTCAAGTCAAAAAGTTTGCCCACCCCTGGTCTAAGCACTCATGTGCTATAACCTCATCGCTGTATATTTGCAATATGAGCAATAACACTGGAGTTGATTTACTAAAACTGGAGACTGCAAAATCTGGTGTAGCTGTGCATAGAAACCAATCAGCTTCTAACTTGCTTATTGAATTAACCTCCCTAACGGTATTCCCGAGTGTATCTCGGGGTAAAATGTCAGTACTAAAAGCGGTAACCCCGAGCTACACTCGGGATTACCATGCGGCGTTGCTCAGGGAGTCCCTGCAGCACTTACCTTGTCCTTCGCTCCCGCGATGTGTCCCCTGCAGCGTCCCCGGCCATCTCCTCCGGCCGATGTCGGCATCCGCCTTCTGTGTTCCGGTCACTGTGACGTCGGGACGTACGGGCGCCGCCGCCGGCGGGAAATTTGAAAATTTTAAAAAATGTCATTTTTTTCAAAACACATTTTTCATAGTAAAACATTGCTGTTTCAACCCATTTCACATACATTTTGTCCCGAGTGCTTTGTCCTGTGCCCTGCCTGCATTTTGTCTGTTCTTTCTGCCTGGAAACTGAGAAATGTCCATGGCGTCCAAAAAGTGTCCCTTTAGGTCAAAATCGGGTTTAGACCAGCTAGAGAACAGCGATAGTAAATCAGAACCACTTGCAGAATTGAGTGATAATGATTCGTGGGGAAATTTGTCATCAGACACTGAAAACGATTTTGCGACTTTGCTCAGCAATGTGCGAACTTGGCGCTATATTTCAAATTTCAGTGTTTTTGGTTTGATTATATTATTGAATTAAATGTATTATTATTATATTATTTTTTATGATTATTTATTAAATTATAATTTATGATTTCGTGTTTCAAATTTTATCCTACCCGGGATGTTTACTAGACTCTTGTTCGGACAGATTTCAGTGAGTTATTCCTAAAAATTACAGCCTACAATAAAAAAACTACTTATTTCCATGCAAAATAATGGTACCGCTTTCAGCACCAAAAATCTGAAATAATCATACCGCCAGGGAGGTTAAGCAGTGACAAAATAAAAAAAAAACCTGGAAGCCGTTTGGTTTCTGTGCACAGCTACACCAGATTCTGCACACTCCAGTTTTAGTAAATCAACCCCCTGTGCCTCCATCTATTAGTCTTAGTGGCATGAGATTTGCTAATATTTCTACTTTGCCATTAACTGTTCTCCTTGCTGGAGGCTCTGATCTGGGAAAGCAAAATCTTGCTTCTACACAGTGCAGAAAAAGCTATGGTAAGTCAATAATTGAGAAAGGTCAGCTACAGGAAAACTATAGGAAGTGGCATGTTTTTCTTACATCCACCCATTTTCATTTATCATGTTACTTTTTACAGTGTGTTACCATGTACTATGTATTGTAGAGCTATGAGGATAAAAAAAAATGTTTTTTTTCGACATGCTTTTATTTCCCAGTTTATTAAAAAATGTACTCGAAAGTGGTTGTAAATGTTCTTATTTAATCTGGTGTCTCAGACGCATATATTTTCAGACAGAACAATATCTGATTGAGTCAGAGAGAGGAATTTGTTAATGGAAGCATTTGAAAATTTTTCTTTGCCCACTAGCAAGCAAATTAGTACATTAGTCTCATATTTCTTGGTTTTACTAAAGGCACTAGCTAGGTAATTATTTGTGACTCACCTTTTATTATTCAGCAAGTACCTGGCAGGGTGCAATCAATAATAAAGAGCTGTATAATACAAATATTTTTCTGTGTGTACCATCAGTATCAATGTGAAGTGAGAACAGGAGGTTTTCCAGGGTGGACCTGAGCCATTTTGTGTTTGCAAAGTTGAAAACATACTACAGTTGTATACAGAAGTAAACATAGTTTTAACCACATGCCACCCATCCACTGTAGAAATACGGCGGCAGGGTGCCACGGCTGGGCAAAAGCACGTTTTAAAACGTGTGTTTTGTAAACAGGTAGGGGGCGCGCACGAGGCGCGCTGCCGCCCTACCTGTCCCGCCGATCACAGCCGCGGATATCAGTCGCCGGGTCACAGCCGGTCGTTACCAGCTATGTCCCGGCGATTGGCGTCAATCGCTGATAGAGAGCACAACTGCAGTAGCTCTGCTTTCTGTCAGTTCCCTGACAGCTCCAGGACACGCTGATCGGGACAGAAGAGTTTCTCTCTCCCGATCAGCGGTGTTCCCTGCAGTACACACCCCCGCCCCCTAGTAAAACACTCCCCCCTCACTCAGATAACCCTTCCCTGAAAAATAAACTTAACCCCTTCCTCCCCAGTGCCATTAGTACAGTGTCAGTGGGTTTTTTTTTGCACTTATCACTGTATTGGTGTCACTGGGGATGTCAGTGACCCCAAGTCAGTTCCCCCCCAATGTCAGAACGTCCGCCGCAGTCCCGCCATAAGTCGCTGATCTCTGCCATAAGTCCCTGATCGCCACCATTATTAGTATAAAAAAAACTAAAAATCCCAGTATCTTTCCCGCCATTTGTAAACGCTATAACTTTCACGTAAACCAATTAATTTACATTTATTGGGGTTTTTTTTTTAGCAAAGACATGTCGCAGAATGCATTTTGGCAGAAATTTATGACTAAATTTGATTTTTAAATTTTTTTTACTGGACATGTTTTATAGCAAAAAGTCCAAAATATTGTTTTTTTTTCTCAAAATTGTCAGCTTTTTTTTTATAGCGCAAAAAATAAAAAATGCACAGGCGATCAAATAACACCAAAAGAAAGCTCAATTTGTGGGAAAAAAAAGGATGTACCATATTGCATGACCGTGCAATTGTCCGTTAAACTAGCGCAGCATAGCAAAAAAATGGCGTAAATCGCAGTATCTATACCATAGTTTGTAGATGCTATAACTTCCACACAAAGCAATCAATATACACTTATTGGGATTTTTTTTACCAAAATCATGGAGCAGAATACATTTTGGCCTAAATTTATAACCAACTTTGAGTTTACTATATATTTTTTATAGCTGAAAGTAAAAAATATTGTTTTTCTTCAAAATTTTTGGCCTTTTTTTGTTTATAGCGTGAAAAATAAAAAGTGCACAGGTGATCAAATACCACCGAAAGAAAGCTCTATTTGTGTGAAAAAAGGACGTAAATTTTGTTCGGGTGCAGCATTGCATGACCGCGCAATTATCAGTTGAATTAGTGCAGCGCCGAGTAGCAAAAAGAGGCCTGGTCATTAAGGGGGATAAATCCTCAGGAGGGCAAGTGGTTAACCTAGGTGGTCTTGTTATGTTGTGTGGAATGAATGGGAGACTAATAATAATAAATATATCCAATTGCATTAGGTCATTTCATGGGAATAACCTGATATATTTTATCAGAGCTCATGTTTTATATGATAAAGTGAAAGAATAGGTAATAAGGTAATAACCCCCCCATGGAATTTGTTGATTTCTTTAACAAGCAAACATTAGATCTTCATTCCAAGTGCCTATAGATTAAGGTGATATACTTAAAAAAAAAAACACACAAGGATAATTTGCCTTCTCAATCATTTTTTCAACAAAAATATCAATAGAAGTAATAATGTACTTTAGAAAAAGTATGTATAGCCTTGGCCTGTGAAGCTGACATTGTCTCCTTTAGCAGAAATGACTTTTTTGTATAACTGACCGCCAATCTGTGATTGAATTTTGGATCACCCTTCCATGCAAAAATTCTTTAGCTGCAAGATGTTTGTGGGATTTCTTGCATGAACTGACCATCTCACATTCACCCATAACATTTCAAAGGGATACAAAGCAGGGCTATGACTTGTTAGGACATATTATGAAGCACACCTTGACAAGACATGGTGGTACGGTAATTAACTCCTGTCTAGAATAGCCCCTAATATGTGTATGTATGTATGTATGTGAGTTAGGGACCTTAGATTGTACACCCCTTGAGGGTTAGGGATTGATGTAAATGTGCAATATATGTAAAGCACTGTGTAAATTGATAGCACAATATAAGTACCTGTAATAAAACAAATAAATATGATGCAGAATTCATAGTTAACTTTGTGACTGCAAGCTGCCTAGGCCCTGAAGAAGCAAAACAACCCCAACCCATAACATTTCTACTTCCATACTTTACAGTTGGGGTGAGGTTCCTCTCTCGAAATACTGTCTTCAGTTTGCTGCAAACATGTCTGTGGCCAAATTACTTTGGTTCATCAGTCCACAGCACATTGTTCCAGAAGGCATCATCTTTTCCTACATTTTAAATAGAAAACTGTGGCCCTTCTTTAATGTTCTTTATCCTGGTACATGTCCTATGCAGGTTAAATGTGTTCAGTCACTTTCTGATTGTAGATGCATCCACTTTGACATTACCAAGATAACATTTTAACAATCTCATGATAACACTTTTGGGAATCTTGGAGACTTCTTTTGGCAACAAGCAGTCAGGTTCTGGGCTGTATTGTCTTGACTGCTAAGTTCTGGACTAATTATCAGCCATATGAAGCCTATGCCATTTGTAGGCTATTTTCTTTACAGTGGAATCATTGATTTTAAATCATTTGACAATCTTGTAAATCCACTGCCAGACTTGTGGGCATCCATAGCCTTCATTCTGCATGCCTTAGATAAGTGGTAACAGTGGTCACATCATCCTGATCCTGCCTTCCCCCCAGTCATTTCAATCTGTTTAAAGGGATGCCGGGGCAAGTGGGAAGGGGTTAAGAATCTATTGGTGAGATCTCTGTGCGTGAGTTCCTGGAACTATATACCTGATATTTCCATTGTGATGACATCCTACTCTCCCTTTTAGATTTTTTAATATATTTTATGCTATGTAGACTGCACCACAAGGTGCTGGAACAAGCAAGGTTGGGTGAGAACACCCAAAACTCCCATGCGGACAGAGTTAAAAACAACACATTTCCTTTCCCTTTGGGTACAGGTGTCAAACACAAGGCCCGTGGGCCAAATCTGACCCTCCAGGCCATTTCATGTGGCCCCTGCACCTGTCCTGCAGGTACCCGCTTGTCTCCACCCCGATCTTGTCTCAGCAGAGAGGAGATTTGAACTCCTGCCAAATCCTGCACCTCTCAGTGCAGCTGCAGCACCCCCTCATCTCTGCCTCCCCTGGTCTCTGCATTCAGCAGACTCTGGTACCTGATTCCACTCCTCCTCCAGACCCTGCACTTTCTGCGTTCCAGCTCTGCCCCCAAAGTGCGTGCACGGTGATGTTAGGGAGGGTGTGTGTCACGGTGTAAGGTCAGGTTCAGAGACCAGTTGCTATAGCAGTAAAAGGCTTACCTGGAACCAGCAGAATAGGTACACCAGCGGATCCCCCTGGGAATGACGCAGGCTCACCTGAGGTGCGGGGTCTAAGTATTAACCGGTATTCACCAGAGCTCCTAATGGTGGAGATGGATTGGGCTGCGTGTTAATACCAGGTCGCAGATCTCAGGATCACCCCACCAGGGAATGAGCAGACTGGGAACCAATAGCGGATCAACAGGTTAGGGATCAGACGAAAGCAGAGTCGGTCACAAGCCAAGGGTCGGTCACAAATGGTAGCAGATCAATCGTAGTACGTTAGGATGAGACGAAATCGTGGTCAGGAAAAAGCCAAAGGTCAGTAGCAGAGGTGTAGACAGCAGTAGGAACAGTAGCGGGATATTGGCTGGAAAGGCACAATAATCTGGCAAGGAGGAAGTCCAAGGACATGGCTTATATAGGAAGTTCATGGGAGGAGCAAGGAGTTCAAGGTTCAAGAGCAAACAAGGCACAAGGCAGGATTATCCAATAGAAGAGGCAGAGTGTTGTCCAGCATCCTAGGTAGCTCAGTGAGAAGAGTTACTGCCTGACACAGTAGAAGTCCCAGGTTCAAGTCCAGGCCCTGACAGTGTGGGATTCTTGACATCTGATGTAATGGGGGGTGGAGTGCTCTGGATCTAGTCTTACAGATACAATCGAACCTTTGAGGGTAACCGTAATGCTGATACGGCCCGCGATGAAATGGAGTTTGACGCCCCTGCCTTTGGGGGTCTACACTTTTTCATATCTATGATAGGAGCCTTGATTTCCACCAGTTGCTGGACTTTAAGCTCATCTGCCCTTATTCACTTCCATTACATGGGGATTGATGGGACTAGTAGTTATTCAAAAGAAAGCTAACATGGTCTATGCTGTCCTACAGGAAGTGACGAGGACATTGCATTTCTGGCAAGACCAAGAGGTATTTTCTCTACTGGCAAAAATGGTCTTAACCTGAAAAGATAACCAATTCAACCATCACATCTATGTACTTGTAAACTGCAATATACATTTTTGGTGGGGTTAGAGACACTTTAAAGCTGAACTATATGCAGATATAAAAGACACAAATGCATGCAGCTCTGTAATCATTAGTATATTGTTAACTGTATTTTAAATGCAAGCAGTGAAAGTAACAGTATTGAGGGCCAACCAGTTTATGTGCTGAGAAGAAGCATGCTGATGAAGAGAAAGCAGGGTGACAGAGAGATGAGCTCATCAATGTACTGCTTCTCCTTTCACTGTTCAGTAACAGGTAGGGGCAGGTTCAGGATGACCTGGGCTCAGAGGTAGTGGTTGAATGATGCTGGCTATTAGACTGAGGACATCAGAAAAAAGGAATGTGGGGTAAATCTCCATATTGAAGGTGAATATTGCAGCAAAAGCTTGTTTTTGTCCTTTAATCTTTTACTGAGCCAGGAGCGGACTGACAGTTCAGTAGGGGGCCCCATGAAATGCCCCTGGTACCTTTTTTATAGGCTTTTTTGAGTGTGGGCAAGGGCACAGGGGCCCCATGATCCCCTATTGCCCGGGGGCCCCATGAGTTGTCAGTCCGCCCCTGTAATGAGCTATTTACTTTTATGTTGGTATTTCCAGCTGGAGTTCTGCATAAATTAATGTAAGCAAATTGCAACAAATGCAATTCTCACATATAACATACGCATAGTTCAAAGATGTTTATTGTGAGAAGCTGCACAATTATGCGCTTGTTTATGCACATAGGTGAAAAATAGACTAGATTTATTGTATTGGGAACACTGGGGAAGTCAGTTTTAGTTGTCAAAACAAACATTGTGTGCCTCTTGTTGGCAAGGATGTTGCGCACAGCACAGACTGACTTCCTCAGCTTGATCTAGACGGCTAGGAAATATTGGGACACATCAAGTAAAGGAAATCTCAGCTATTTCGTCTGTCATTTAATAACCCTGTCTTGTTTATGGGTAACTTCCTACATGACATATCCAGTTTAACTTAGTGAAGTGTTTGATAAAGATTACAGTTTTGTAAATTTTTAACGATTGCTGGCCTTGACATTTTGTCAAGGGTCCCAGGAAAGTGAACAGTTGTGACTGCAAGGAAATGAACCTTCCCCTTTTGTTTCTGTTCTGTTGTGTGAGAAAAAAAAATAGTGAATGCCAAGGCTAGCTATGTGAATGCTTAGTAGGATACAAGTTAATTCCCAAAAGTACAATACATACATGTGCTATTCTATTAATTCCTTGTTAGTTCTCCTAAAAAAATGTTTTTTACAGAACTTCCGCAGTCTTGAACTTTGGTTTTCCAAAGTCCGCCCCCTTACTGATAAATGTGTACAGATGTCAGCGGGCTATATACATAACTCATTTTAGACAATTTTCATGTAACAAATGCAACGTAGGTCATGTTCTATTCATTGCTGTGTAGAAAGTATCCTCCCTTTTACATAAGCTTTCATGAATGTATAACAAACTATTACATGGAAAATTAAAAGCCCTTTTGTGTTTTGAGAGACTTCATTCATTGAAACTTTGAGAGATTCATTTTGTTATGTGTGTATTAAAAATATTTTTGTTATAGCATCTATAGGACATCGCTTTGTACATGACTATGGAAGATAAATAAATAACGATAATGGTGGTAATGATACTAATATTAATCCTCATCATCTTCATCATATAAAACCCTTAAAGTTATTTTTATGCTTGAAGAGTTGCTATTTAACCAATTCAATACCGGGCAATTTTACACCCCTTCCTGCCCAGGCCAGTTTTCAGGTTTCAGCGCTCTCACACTTTGAATGACAATTGCGCGGTCATACAACATTGTACCCAAACTAAAATTTTACCATTTTCTTCACACAACTAGAGCTTTCTTTTGACGGTATTTAATCACCGTCGGGGTTTTTATTTTTTGCTAAATTAACAAAAAAAGACCAAAACTTTTGAAAAAAAAACACGTTTCTTTGTTTCTGTTATAAAAGTTTACAAATAAATAATTGTTCTTCATAAATTTAGGCCGAGATGTATTCTGCTACATGTCTTTGGTGAAAATAACCCAAATTAGGATGTATTATTTAGTTTGTAGGAAAGTTATAGAGTTCACAAACTATGGTATAGATCTGAATATTGATCAATCCTGAAGTACTGACAGCCAATCTAATTTCTTGAGGTTCAAGAATGTCAGAACAGTACAGATATCCTCCAAATGTCAGGACAGGACAGATATCCTCCAAATGACCCCTTTTTGCAGAGTAGACAGTCCTTCATAAGAGGAATGGCGAGTTTTTTGAAGTTGTATTTTTTTTGTCATAATTTTTCGGAAAATGAAAAAAATAAAAAAATTATTTTCACTATTTTATTTTTACATACTGTCACCAGTGCAGTACAGCGTCATCATATAACTGGCATGGCGGTGATCAGGGACACTGACTGGTGACAGTTTTTTAATTTTTTTTAATTTTTTTATTATTTTTTATTACATTTTTTAAATTTTTTTTTAAGATATTTTTTCATATTTTACTATGACAAAAGTAGTACAATGTTACCGTTAACATTGTACTACTTTGGGGAAGTGATCAGTATTTTTTTTTTTTTTTTTACACAATTTGCTTATAGCAAAGAATTACTTTACAAAAATTTGAAATTCATTAGAAAACGGATGTAAAAATGGAGCTACATAACGGATGTAAAAACTAAAGTCCAGACTTCTGGATTTTTCATCTGATTTAAAAAAAAACATGACTGAACAGATGAAGAAAACAGAACACCCATGTGAAAGGACCCTTAGCTTGTATTGTTTATTTCCTACCACCAGTTCTGGCATTCACAGGGGATTTTTCAGACACCCCATGTGCATGAGGCCTAAGGCATGCGTTCAGCTGCTTTATTCTGCATACAGCCAATTATGTGCTCCTTCCACATCGTACAGAGTGGTTGTGCTGAATGCATAACAGCATAATATAGTGTTTGTTTAATTATCTTAAAAGCAAACATTTTTTGAAAGCGGTACCTGAATATGCCATTAATCATGGGACATATTTTCTGAAATAACAAGTTATATTTACAGTTGATATTTTATGCGTGTCCTGTTCTGTTGTGATGATGAAATGTGCAGAATTTGATTTTTGTCTCCTGTTTGTAATGGGGAAGGGGGTGGAGCAGTTCATAGAAATGAGTTGTCACTGCTTGGCTTAACCTACAGCTTAGTTGAAGACCATCTCTCCCAGTCATTGCAGAAAAGTGGAAGCTAGCTAAATGTTCTCAATGTTGAGAGCTGTTCGGTAGCCAGAGTTCAGTTTGTTGACTTTGCATATTCTTTCTTAGCGGAGCACCCAGTAATCATGTACAGTTGCAAGAAAAAGTATGTGAACCCCTTGGGATTACGTGGAGTTTTGCATGAATTGGGCATAAAATGTGCTCTGAACGTCATCTAAGTCACAACCATAGAAGAACACAGTCTGCTGAACATAATACTACACAAACATTAGATGTTGCCATGGTTTAATTGCACATAATATGTAAACATTCACAGTGCAGGGAGGAAAAAGTATGTGAACCTTTGGACTTAATAACAGTTTGACCCTCCTTTGGCAGCAATAACCTCAAGCAAACGTTTCCTGTAGTTGCAGATCAGACCTGCACAACGATCTGGAGTAATTTTGGACCACTCCTCTTCACAAAACTGTTTCAGTGTGGCAATATTCTTGGGATGTCTGGTGTGAATCGCTCTCTTAAGGTCATGCCACAGCATTTCAATCGGGTTGAGGTCAGGACTCTGACTGGGCCACTCCAGAAGGCGTATTCTGTGCTGTTTCAGCCACTGTTTTGTTGAATTACTTGTATGCTTTGGGTCATTGTCCTGTTGCATCACCCATCCTCTATGGAGCTTCAGTTGGCAGACAGATGGTCGTACGTTTTCCTGCAAAATGTCTTGATAAACTCTGGAATTCATTTTCCCATTAATGACAACAATCCGTCCAGGCCCTGAGGCAGCAAAGCAGCCCCAAACCATGATGCTCCCTCCGTCATGTTTTACAGCGGGGATGAGGTTTTGATGTTGGTGTGCTGTGCCTTTTTTTCTCCACACATAGTGTTGTGTGTTCTTCCCAAACAACTCAATCTTGGTTTCATCTGTCCACAGTATATTTTGCCAGTAGTGCTGTGGAACATCCAGGTGCTCTTTTGCAAACTTCAAATGTGCTATAATATTCCTTTTGGACAGCAATGGCTTCCTCCGTGGTGTCCTCCCATGTACTCCATTCTTGTTTAATGTTTTCCTTATTGTAGATGTGTCAACAAAAATGTTAGCATGTGCCAGAGATTTCTGTAGGTCTTTAGCTGACACTCTGGGATTCTTCTTTACCTCATGCAGCATTCTGCGCTGTGCTCTTGCAGTCATTTTTACAGGACGACCACACCTAGGGAGAGTAGCAACAGTGCTAAACTTTCTCCATTTGTAGACAGTCTGTCTTACTGTGGACACATGAACATCAAGGCTTTTGGAGATACTTTTGTAACCCTTTCCAGCTTCATGCAAGTCAACAATTATTGATCGTAGGTCTTCTGAGAGCTCTTTTCTGCGAGGCATGGCTCACATCAGACAGTACTTCTTGAAACCAGTAAACCCAAAGCAGGTGTGTGTTTTTTAAGGGCAGGACAGCTGTCAGCAACACATCCAATATCATCACACTGATTGGAATCAAGGTTGGCTCACTCCTGGCTCTAAATAGCTCTGGGAGAAGTCATTAAGCTAGGGGTTCACATACTTTTTCCTCCCTGCACTGTGAATGTTTACATGTTATGTGCAATTAAACCATGGCAACATCTAATGTTTGTGTAGTATTATGTTCAGCAGACTGTGTTCTTCTATTGTTGTGACTTAGATGACGTTCAGAGCACATTTTATGCCCAATTCATGCAAAACTCCACGTAATCCCAAGGGGTTCACATACTTTTTCTTGCAACTGTAGGATCAGGAGAAAGCCCTCTACACTGCTCATATCTTTTTACATTAGCAACCCTTCATACTCAATGAACTGTATTTGATCATAACATAATGAGGGGAATTACCCATGTTTTAAGAGGAATCAATTTATTTCTCTTACCCAATTTCTCTGCAACTTTCTCATAGTCTATCTCTTAGATTAACTGTTCAACCTCTACACCACACTCTTACTGGTACTTTTTCATGATGTATTTGGAGATGAAGAGCCAGTACAGGTGCAAAGTGAACAAAGTCAGTCTTTTCATCCTCAGTTTACATAAACAGTTACAATTGAATGAAGCACAGTAATTAAATGTTCTGGCAGAACTGATATTTAAAGTTGTGATGGATACTAGTAGGTGAATATCCCTGAATTTGTAAACAAATGTCTCGAGTTCTGGTGGTGAGATCGTATTTAAGTTCCTAATTAAGTGTTGTTGCGTGGCGACCACTTCCTGTTATCTCACATATATATTCTTATTATTATAGCCAAATTTACCACCCTAACTCCTCCCACAGTTTTTACACTACATAGACAGTAATATAACGAAACGTGCGGATTGGTCCCGATTGGTGTGCTATTACTTTGTGGAATGTTTCGCCAAATGGTTTATGAAATATTGGCGTTTTTGTGGTGAAATTGGTCCCATAGGAATGAATGGTGGAATGTTCAAAACTAGAGTGGGAGCTGACAAAAGCTAGAGTGTGAGCTGAAAAATCAGGACATGATTTCTAAACTGCCATCACTCCCTCATTTTCAAACCCACCTACACAAATCGTTTATCAAAACGTTCAGCTATCCCTGCTGCCACTAAAAATGTCCACGGCTAAGCCATAGTCCTGATAGTTTTCACAATATGACCATTTGTTTGCAACTCACGCTGCCCATTGACATTCATTGAAACTCCACTCTAGCCACCTCAAATTTGAAGGGCAATTTCTAAACTGCGACTGTGCCTTCTGGTGGAGGCAAGAACACTTCACACAGTTTCCCCAGAAATTGTAGCTTTTCTAGTTTTTATTGCACTCTCTCTCTTGTATTAAATACATCTTTAATGAATTACTTCAGGCAGGAGGACTCACTTCACTAGTAATACATGGCCTATTTTCTGTTAGCCCTATCAGCAAACGAAGTGGCAAGATTGGACCACTAAAAACAAGATATGGCATAGCTGAAATCAGAACAGAGTCAAGGCCATGGAATATAGCACTGTTGGTTTTGGGAGCTCCCTGAATTTGCAGAAAATAATTTTAAAATTATTAAAGGCAACATTTATTTAAGTTTTTGTTTGTTGTCATTTTATTACACTATTCAATTTCTGATCAAATTGTGCTATAAATCTAACACTGTTTTGACTTACACACACTGAATAGCATTATATTTTATCTCTGTCCCTCTTTCCTGTTTCATCCTGCTTAAGTAGAATGCAGTTATCATCCTGCATCTCAACAATCTGTGCCAACTGAATTTTTATACAGTCACATTGAAAATTTATTGTAGATAAATTGGCAAGCATCTTTTCTGTATAAACCCAAGTGATCAAAACCGCTTGGAGAAGGGGAGCAAAGCACATGATGTCTTGGAGAGGCAACTTGCTACTGGAGCCTGTAAGTTATGTTTTTTTAATACACTGGCATCCAACCAGCAATAAACTTTCAGTTTTGTAAATTACACCGCCATGTGCTGGCTGGTATTCAAAATCAATTTGATCAATCCAAGCGTGCTAACATTAATCACACAGTGTAGACGTAAAACCAAAGTAATAATAAGCATGTCGTAGTTTCAGTTCTGTTACATGAAAATTTGTACAGTCTTTGTGCTTTGTTTGTACTCTGGCATTTGTTGCGGGAACAGGTTGTCTGCTTACTCTGTTTGCTAGTAACTGATTAATATTAAAGTAAAGCAGGGGGGAAAAAGTTATTAGCAATGATAATCAGGAAGCACAATAAATATTTTATTTTATTTTTTTTTACTTATTAACCAAGACTTAAGCTGCCCATAGACATGGAATGGCAGTCTCCCAATCCAGATGGTTGCATTTGGATTATGGAGGATTGCATATCTATGAGAAAACTGCAACTTTTCTTAACATCCTGCCAATAGGTTTTTTTTTTATTTAAATGTTTTATTATGAATTTTCATTATACCATTTTACATATACAAAAGCCAATAAATACATACTAACATAAAATATAATACTCATATTTATCTGCCGTTATATCCAAATGTTAACTTTGCTCTTGGTATCCCTTTTTTTTCCCCTCTCCCTTTCACCCCCCACCCTACCTATCCCGAACCCTATACCCGCCAACCCCTCAGCCCTTTCTACCCGGCCCTGACTGTGTTCTTTCCTGTTTATTCTATTGATCTTAATCGAAGAAAATTACCATTTTAATATTACAAATATCTTCCTTCTTCTTTTCTGTATTCCATATATTCCAGGTATATGTTTGACTTTTTACCTTTTTCCCACTTTTCCCATCTTATACAGAAAATCTCCATTCTATCTTCATCCATATGGTAAAGTTCCTCCAGTCTATAAGTCTTTTCTTACTCTTTCTATCCAATCCTTTACTTTCGGTGCCTGTTGTTCCCTCCAAAATGTAGGTATCAGACTCTTCGCTGCGTTCAAATAGTACACCAATCACGTTTTTTTGTATTTTTTAACGGAGTACTCAAACCTATAGAAAAGACAAATCTCTGGCTCCTTTGGAATATTAACCTCCATTATTTCCTGTATTACATGTACTATATCTCCCCAATACTCCTGAATTTTATGACAGTTCCACCACAAGTAAAACATTGTGCCTCTTTCTTCACATCCGCGCCAACATAAAGGTGAATTATCCCTATTTATGCTGTGCCGTGTGCTACATTTGGTGTGATATACCATCTTGACAAAAATTTATAATTAATTTCTACCTCCTTCATATTTACATTCCTGTGAATTAACCACTTGCCGACCGCGCATAGCCGAATGACGGCTTCACCGCGGCCGGCCAGTTCTGAGTGGACGTCATATGACGTCCTCCCAGAACGCGCTCTCCTGCGCGCCCCAGGGGGCGCGCACCCGGCGATCTCCGTGATCGCTGTGTCCTACGGACACAGCTGATCACGAGATGTGGTGAAAGGCCGATCCCACCGGCCTTTTACCACGTGATCAGCGGTGTCCAATGACACGCTGATCACAGGAAAATGCAAGTGCCGGTTCTCGGCTGCACTTTCCTCACGCTGTCAGATCGTGAGGAAAGTACTGCCGAGAACCGGCAGTTGTCAGAGCGGGGATCGGCACCGATCATCAGGGCACTGATGATCAGTGCCCTGATGATCGGTGCCCAGCAGTGACCCCCGCAAGTTCCGATCAGCTGTGCGCCCACTAGCCCCGCCCACCCATTCCCAGCAGTGCCCCCACCTGTGCCCAGCAGTGCCCCCACCTGTGCCACTCTGCAGTGCCACCTACCTGTGCCCAGCAGTGCCACCTACATGTGCCCAGCAGTGCCACCCACCTGTGCCCACCCACCTGTGCCCACCAGCGCCACCCACCTGTGCCCACCAGTGCCACCCACCTGTGCCCACCCACCAGTGCTGTCCACCAGTGCCACCGACCAGTGCCACCCACCAGTGCTGCCAGTCAGTGCCACCAGTCAGTGCCCAGGGGTTGTGCCAGTCAGTGCCGCCAGTCAGTGCCCAGAAGTGATGCCAGTCAGTGCCGTCTATCAGTACCCATCATCAGTGTCACCTATCAGTGCCGCCTATCAGTGCTGCATATCAGTGCCGCCTATCCGTGACCCCTAATTAGTGCTGTCTATCAGTGCCGCCTATCCGTGCCACCTCATTAGTACTGCCTATCAGTGCCCTTTAGTGCTGCCTATCAGTGCCCATCAGTGCCGCCTATCAGTGCCCATCAGTGCCGCCTCATCAACGCAAATCAGTGAAGGAGGAAAAATACCTGTTTGAAAAATTTTATAAAAGAAACAAATAAACTTTTTTTTTTTTTTCAAATTTTTTGCACTTTTTTTAATTTATAGCGCAAAAAGTAAAGCGCCCAGTGGCGATTAAATACCACCAAAAGAAAGCTCTATTTGTGAGAAAAAAATGATCAAAATTTCATATGGGTACAATGTTGCATGACCGCGCAATTGTCAATCAAAGTGCGGCAGCGCTGAAAGCTGAAAATTGGCCTGGTAAGGAAGGGGGTATAAGTGCCTGGTAGGCAAGTGGTTAAACAATACATTTTCTTCTGTTTTTCCTCATCAATTATTACTCCTAGATCCCTTTCCCATTTTTCTATAAATGGTGGTCTTATAACCATACTTAAACCTCTGAGAATCTTATACATTCTAGAAGTCCCATGTTTCCTATCTCCTCGTATTTCTAATGCGTGCTCAAAAGGGTTCCAATCCTCTTTTTTTCTTAATGGTTTTGGGAGATTCCCTATAAAGTGTTTCAACTGAAAATAACGCCATTCATCCATTCTCGTGAATATTTCCCTCTTACTTTCCAATTCTTTAAGTGAACATATTTCCTCTCCATCCATTATCTCTCTTAATTGAACTTCTTTCTTCCTTATCCAATTCCCTGTGATGTTTTCTTTGCCTGGAGGAAAAAACTCTGTATTCCCAAGAGGCATTAACAATGAATTAAATTCCCACCCCATTTGCTTGTGTAAAATATCTCAAACTCTCAAAACATTACGTGTAAACAAACTTGTGTAATCTGCTAATCCACGGTGTTGAGGAGGTAACCAAAAATTTTTACTTAAATTCGTGTGACTTAATATATTTTTCTATTTTTACCCAACTCTTCCCCTGTGCATTATATGTCCAATCAAAAATTCTAGCCAGTATTACTGAGTTATAGTATCTTTTTATGTCTGGTACTCCCAGACCTCCATTCTCTTTGTCTCTACTTAAGATATCATAACTAATTCTAGGATTTTTATTCCTCCAGATAAATCTTGTCAGGATTTTTTTAATTATACTAAAGAATGCCTCAGGTAATTTGACTGGTATCATTTGGAATTTATCTAAGATTTTTGGAACAATCACCATTTTTATCAAGTTTATCCGTCCAATCCATGACTGAGATCCCCATCCTGGTTTCTTTATTTCATCTTTAATCTAATTTAAAAGTGGTATATAATTCAATCTATACAGATTTTTTATAGAAATGGTCAGTTTTATACCTAAATATTTTAATTCTTTTTCTCTTCAGACGAAGGGAAATTCCTCCTGTAGCATTTTTTTTCTCTATTTAGCAGGTTTATATTTAAAATTTCTGTTTTAGTTGGATTCATTTTTAAATTTGACATCTCACCATATTCTTTTAAAGATTTCAGTAAATTTGGCAATGTTATCCTTGGATTTCTTACATAGAACAGCATATCATCTGCATAAGCTGCCACCTTATGCTCTATCTCACCTACCCATATTCCTTTTATATCTATGTTATTCCTTATGGTAGCCAAAAGAGATTCCAGAGATAAAACATACAACAATGGAAACAGAGGACATCCCTGTCTTGTTCCATTCTGCATCGCAACATATTCTGACAGTTCCCCATTAACCATAAATGCAGGTTGACTATATAATTTCCTTATCCATTCTCTTATTCTAGGTCCAATTCCCAATACCTCCAAAGTGTCTAACATATATCCCCAATTTACTCTATCGAATGCCTTCTCAGCGTCTATCGAAGTACCAACACCGGAATTTTCTCCTTCCTACTGTTTTGTATAAGAAACTGAGATCTTAATCCGTTATCTCTCCCCTCTCTTCCTGGGACAAACCCTACTTGGTCTATATGTATCCACTTCGGCATTAAATCTTTCATTATATTTGCTAATACTTCTGCACATAATTTAGTATCTGTACTTAATAGGGAAATCGGTCTATAACTTGCACAGTGGGTATCATCTTTACCTTCCTTGCGTAGGAGGACGACATGTGCTTGGAGGGATTCCTTCCTCATTTCCATCTCTCCTCCCAAGGCATTCATATATATCTTTATTTTTGGTAATAATATTTCTTCAAACTTTATATAATATCTCACTGTATACCCATCAGGTCCTGGACTTTTCCCGGATACAGTACTTTTTATTGCTATATGTATCTCTTCCTGTGTTATTGCTATTTCCAAAGCTTTTAATTGTTCTTCACTTACTTTCGGTAGTCCTGCCTGTTATATCTGTCTTATTTCTATGTTGTATAAATTATTGTAATATTCTTTAAACACTTTTGCTATCTCTTTAGTTAAGTACACTAGTTCTCCTTAATCATCTCTTATTTTTCTATATAGTTCCTGGACTTTTTTTTCCTCAGGGCTCTCATTAAATATTTTCCCGGTCTATCTCCCCATCTATATTTTTCACTCATCATTTTATTGAAAACTCTCCTCTTATCCTCTTCTAGAAAATTATTTATTTCTTCTCTTTTATTTATTATCTTTTGCATCCCCTCTTTTGTTATTTTATTTTTATGTATCGCTCTAATTCTCAAAGTTCACTAAAAAGTGTATTCATTTTTTCCCTTCTTTCCTTCTTCTTCTTTGCTCTTATCGCTATTAAGATTCCTCTAATATAGGCCTTATGAGCTTCCCAAACCGTAGCTAACGACACTTCCTCAGAATCATTTTCCTTAAAGTATTGCTCTATTTCCTTCTTAATTCTTTGTTCCGTCTCTTGATCCTGTAGAAGTGTCTCATTTAACCTCCATGATTTTCCTCCACTATGCTCATTACACCATAGTAATTGCATTGTGACAGGAGCATGATCAGAAATTGACATGGTTTCTATATTTACTTTAACCCAAAACTCAATAAGTCGATGGTCCAACAGTATGTAATCCAATCTCGAGTACATCTTGTGTGCATGAGAGTAAAATGTATAGTCTCTATTCTTTGCATGCTTAATTCTCCATATATCTACCAGCTGACATTGATATAACATTTTTTTCAGATTTTTCATATACCTACTGTCAGGGACCATCGCGACGCATGGGTCTGCACATGCGTAGGTGTCTGTCAAGACATGCAGGCAGCAGGGCACTAGGACCCAGGTGCACCCGTCACCTATGACGGCGCTGGGCAGGCACTAGGACCTAGGCTGCGCCTGTCAGGCGCAGGGCAGGCTACTTAAACCATCCCTGCACAGACACAATTTGCTGTATGGTCTGATCTTGTTCCTGTGATCTGTGAGTTGATTCCTGACTGTTGCTGACCTTTGCTTGAACCTGACCTTGCTGATATTCTCCTGCCCTGACCCACTGGCTCGTTTGACTTCTGGATATCCCTTCTGATCTGAACTTCTGTTACCAGACCCGGCGAGTGACCTGATTCCTCTGGGCCTGCTGCCTTGTACCACGCTGTCCGCCCGTTACCGACCCGGCCCGTCTGACCACGCTATTGGTCAGCCATCTATCTGACCCACACGGATTAGCTGCTATTCTCCAGACCTGTCTGCCTCTTCACACCAGGCTCTCCACCTGTCATTACCTCTGGTGATTCCTCTACCTCAGGTGGGTGTACTCAGGGGCCGCGACCTGGTCACTGTCCGCTCCAAGCCCATCCCCACCATCAGGGGCTCTGGTGAACAAGCGGACTGGGGCATAGACTCCGTGCCCTGGGGAATCCTGTCCTGTGGACTTCTAGAGTACACCAGGTGGTCCACAACACCTACTACCATCTCTATGCTCAGGAAAAGTCACATCCATCTGCGGATCCATAGATTGCCACAACCAATCCACCTTTTTTGAAATCCATTAATTTCCTTAAAACACTTTTTAAAAATACCTTCAGTTTCTTATTTGAGCAATATATATTTGCTAATGTACATTCTATTTCAACTGGATACAGTATATCGCATCCAAGAGAGCACGATTTGGCATCAAATTCTACCTGATGTGTGAATCCTCTACTGGCTACATCTGGAACACAGTTATATACACCGGCAAAGGCACAAAATTTGATTCCAAGTACAGCAACTACGGAATGGCAACATCTTCCGTCCTATCACTGATTGAACCTCTGCTAAACCAAGGCTACTGTGTAACGACGGATAATTTCTACACCTCTCCAGAACTTTACGAGGTTCTTCTGCAGAACAAAACGGATGCATATGGAACCGTTCAGGCTAACCGGAGCAAGCTGCCATCGATGTTTGCAAAAAAACAAACTGAGGTCGGGAGAATTAGTTGCCTGGCAGAAAGGAAAAATGATTGCACTTAGATGGCAGGACAAGAAGGAAGTGTGCCTAACGAGTACCTTTCACAATGCCTCCACAGTGATGGTACAAACAAAAGGTGGGAAAAACATTCAGAAGCCCCAGGTTGTTATTGACTACAACAGCACCATGGGAGGTGTCGACAGAGCTGACCAAGCTATGACTTTCTATCCGGCGATGAGAAAGAAACAGAGGAAATACTATAAAAAGATTTTCCAGCATCTTCTGGAACAGTGCTTGTGGAATGCCTATATTCTGTTCCGCCAAAACAGTGACAAGCCTGTGGTTCATGCGGACTTTATCTGGAAAGTGGTGGAATCCATGGGTAGATCCAAACGACGTGCTGTGGGAGTTGTCAATCCAGAACGCCTGACTGGACGTCATTTTATGGACCACATCCCACCAACCCAAAAAAAGGCAGCTTCTACATGAATGTGTGTGGTATGTTGCTCTCGGCGAGATGAAAGTGGAAATAAAATCCGCAAGGAAACGAGGTTCCACTTTCCTGATTGCGATGTCGGACTTTGTGCAGTCCCGTGTTTCAAAATCTACCACACCCGTGATGTTTTCTAAAACAAAATGCAGTGTCTATATAATATTGTTTGGACAGAGTTCCGTGTGTTTGATCTGATTACATTATTTAATTTATTATTATATTATTATTTTTTATTATATTCTAATTTATGATTTAATTTATTAAACTTTATTGCACCAAGGATGTCTACTAGACTCTTGTTTAAACAGATTTCAGTGAGTTATTCCTAAGAATTACAGGCCTACAGTATGTTATATTTATATTCTAATTAGTCATATATTAAGGTAGTGCTAAACCACATGATTACTTTTTACTTTAAAAGCAGCAAAATATCTTTACAGTACCCTTTTATATTGCTACTGCTTGTGCCACATTTCCTGGGTCATTTTAGGTCATAAGCTTGTGCATGTTTCTATGATTGTGAGTTACAGCTATATTTAGCACCCACTAGATAAATTCTAATTTAATTATAGTTAACTTGAGTTCAGTATGTTGCCTTCTTGTTAGCCTACCGTTCAATGTTTTATGCTCACCTGCCTGAAAACTATTATTTGAAGTAATTTTCTACAAAGTAACCACACTGATTTGTTAGCTTGCATTGATCATTTTCTTTATAGTTTTATCAAGTTTGCTACCAGGGTGAGGAACTTCTTGGGCTTTGTGGTTTCTAATTGCCCCTACGTTACATAGTTACTGTCAGAGCGCCAGGTATGACCAGAGGTGTGTGGACTGACACAGGGAAACGCAGGCTTCAGATATGGTATAAACAATATAATTTATTAAGACTAACAATACAAAACGCAGTGCAAAACTAAACATAAACACAGTGCAAACAAACCAAACCACCCACCGATAACAATACATACAATACAAAGAGTAGTCAGGCAGGCCGGGTCAGTAGCAAATGGGCAAATGGAGTACCAGGAACCGGCGGGAGAGTGGTCGGGGTCACAAGCTGGGTTCAGTAACTCACGGGCAGTGTGCGCGATACAGAGGGTCAGGCAGAGAATGGTCAGGGTCACAAGCCAGGGATCAAGCAGGAGAAGTCAGCAGAGGTCAGGATCAGGCAGGGTCGGCAACAAGTCAGACAGGAACAGGAACAGGAATACAGGATACAAGGTACAGGGGCCCATGGAAAAACACACACCAAGGCCCTGACTGTGAGTCTGGCCATTCCTTAAATACAACCCCTGCAATCAGCTTCAGGTGTTTGGCTGATTGCAGGGGTGAGTCTCTGATTGCTGAGAGCACCCGCTGGCCAGCCCTGGTACTGCAGCCCACAAGGCAGGTGAGTCCCACCATTATTGGCAAGTCCATTCCTGACAGTTACATAGTTGGTCAGGTTGAATAAAGGCTCTGGTCCATCCAGTTCAACCTGAGTAAGTGTGTGTGTGTATGAGTTGGAAACACATTGGACTGCAATTGGTGTGAACCAGCCCCTTAGGTAAATGAAGTGAAATTTCTGACCTTAGCACATATACAGCATTTGCTTGATAACATTGACACCTAACTTTTCTTTTCATTTGGAATATCTATATTATATTATCAAAAAACCCTTTTATTATCTGCAGATCCCTTTTTCTTGCCGCTCTGTGTTTTAATGTGGTTGTAAAGGTTCAATGTTTTCTACCTTCATGCATTCTATGCATAAAGGTAAAAAACCTTCTGTATGTTGCAGCACCCCCAGCCCCCCTAAACTTGCATGAGACCCATCCCAGTCCAGCGGTGTGCACAAGAGCCTTAGCTCTCCTGGGTCTATCCCTCCTTATTGGCTGAGACAACAGCGGAAGCCATATGGCTTTTACTGCTGTCAATCACAGACAGGGAGCCAGTGAGGAAAAAGCGGGGGCCGGGCCGACCCACGCTGCACGTGTGAATGGACACACAGAGCAGTAGCAAGAGAACTAGCCTGCTCGTGTGCCCCCGTAGCAACCTGTTTGCTCTAGGGCAGGGGTAGGCAACCTGCGGCTCTCTAGCTGTTGTGGAACTACATTTCCCATGAGGCATTGCAAAGATTACAAAACTGACAGTTACAGCTATGACTTGCAGAGGCATGATGGAACTTGTAGTCCTGCGGCTCTCAGGTTGCCTACCCCTGCTCTAGGGGAACTTTACAGAAAGGAGGGCCTGGAGCACCGGCAAGGGACCTGAGAAGAGGAGGATTGAAGCTATTCTGTGCAAAACCATTGCACAAAACAAGTAAATATAACGTTTCTCATTTTATAAAAAAAACACAAAAAGCTTTTAATATCACTTTCAACCTCCTTAGCGGTATTCCCAAGTGTAGCTCGGGGTAAAATTTGAGTACCAAAAGCGGTAACCCCGAGCTACACTCGGGCTTACCATGCAGCGTTGCATAGGGAGTCCCTGCAGAGCTTACCTTGTCCTTCGCTCCCGCGATGCGTCCCCTGCAGCGTCCCCGGCCATCTCCTCCGGCCAATGCCGGCATCCGGCTTCCGTGTTCCGGTCCCTGTGACGTCGGGACGTACGGGCGCCGGAAGCGGCGGCAAATTTGAAATTGTTAAAAAATTTCATTTTTTTTAAAACTATTATTACATAGTAAAACATTGCTGTTTCAATGCATTTCACATACATTTTGTCCCGAGTGCTTTGTCCGGCGCCCTGCCTACATTTTGACTGTTCTTTCTGCCTGGAAACTTCGAAAAGTCCATGGCGTCCAAAAAGCGTCCCTTTACGTCAAAAGCGGTTTTAGACTGGCTAGAGAACAGCGATAGGAAATCAGAACCACTTGCAGAATTGAGTGATAATGATTCGTGGGGGAAATTCCTCATCAGACTCTGAAAACGATTTTGCGACTTTGCTCAGCGATGTGCGAATTTGCCTCTGTATTTCAAATTTCAGTGTTTTTGGTTTGATTATATTATTGAAATAAATTTATTATTATTATATTGTTATTTTTTATGATTATTGATTAAATTATAATTTATGATTTCGTGTTTCAAATTTTATCATACCCGGGATGTTTACTAGACTCTTGTTCGGACAGATTTCAGTGAGTTATTCCTAAAAATTACAGCCTACAATAAAAAACTACATATTTCCATGCAAAATAATGTACCGCTTTCAGCACAAATAATCGGAAATAATCATACCGCTAGGGAGGTTAAGGAGGTTTTGTAAACACATGGACATTTTTTGGGATTTGCTGTTTTTATATTTTCTGCTCTTACAGAACCTTGACATCATGTTATGCTTCTGTAGCATATTCCTGCAAAGATCAAGTATGGGTTAAAAACACACCCCTTGGAATTAGCTTTGCAGTACATGACAATTCAAGGTGGATTAATTCTTTAAGAAGTGATTTTCGTTAGACAATTACAGTTTCCTGACCTGGTTTTGCTTATTTTTGTTTTGTGGGAAAACCTGCAGAGCAAGAAAGACAATTAAAATATTCATTTTCTTTGGCTTTGTTCTATTAAAATCTACTCATGGAGTGTTTCCTTGGGCCTTTACAGCACTGAAAAGTTAGCCCATAAGTAATTCTATTCTATGTGAGGTTTAAGTCTGGGGTTTTTCAAGGCCAGGGTGAAAACATATTCATTTCAGTTTTTGTTTTGACTGCATGCATAAGATGTTATCAGGTTGCAACCAGCTACTGAAAGAGTCTATGCCTTCCACAGGCTGTGAATCATGAAGTTGTTGAGGATAGACATAAGTATGTAAAGTCAGTTAGTTTTAGAACTCCCGTTACTTTATTGCTGTAATAGCCGTGTCACTGAAGATCATTCATAGGCCACAGTACCGGGAGATTTAAGGATATAGAATACCTGTGATCATTTTTGGATTAATTGAGCTGTATATATTCAATCAAAAAAATACATATCCCAGCGCCAAAAAACAAATCCTAAGTGATGATGCAGCTGTGCAACAGTGAAAAAACACCAATGAATAACAACAAAATACAGCGCAAAATCTACAAACAAAATTGCACAAGTGAATAAATAAAAAAAATATAAAAAAATATATAAAATCAAGTGTCCATGTGAAAATAAGTCCTTATTCCCATTGAAACCAATAATAAATTATTAAAAATGTGCTTCCACCTATCCACCTACCCACCACCTTGAAGGTCTTGAGAACGCCCTGTGGGTGGGGCGAAACGCGTTGACGTACTTCCCGTCCGCCGTCATTCTGGTTCACGTCATTTCCGCCGAGTGATGCGGTTCAAGCGGCCATCTTAGAGGTGGAAGGCTGTTCATCCTCTGCATACACTATAGAAGCGTGAGATCCCTATATTTTTCAATTGTGGAAAGTGGTTATTTTGAAGCCATCTAGGCTATTAAACAAGGCTTTTTATTATATTTAACCGCATGCCGCCCAGCCACTGTACATATACGGCGGCAGGGCGGCACTCGCAGGCAAAACCACGTTTTAAAACGTGTGTTTTGTAAACAAATAGGGGGCGCGCGCGAGGCGCGCCGCCGCCCTATCTGTCCCACCGATCACTGCCGCAGATGTGAGTCACCGGGTCACAGCCGTTCCTTAGCGGCTGTTTCCCGGCGATCGGCGGCAAACAGTGACAGACAGCACAGCTGCAGTAGCTGTGCTGTCTGTCACTTCCCTGACAGCTCGAGGATGAGCTGATCTAGAAAGAACAGTTTCTCTTTCTCGATCAGCCTTGTCCCGTCCAGCACACACCCCGCCCCCTAGTAAAACACTCCCCTCACACAGATAACCCTTCCCTGCAAAATAAAGTTAACCCCTTCCTCCCCAGTGCCATTAGTACAGTGTCAGTGTTTTTTTTTTGCATTGATCACTGTATTAGTGTTTTTGGGGATGTCAGTGACCCCAAGTCAGTACCCCCCAATGTCAGAATGTCCGCCACAGTCCCGCCATAAGTCGCTGGTCGCTGCCATAAGTCCCTGATCGCCGCCATTATTAGTATAAAAAAAAACCTAAAAATCCCAGTATCTTTCCCGCCATTTGTAAACGCTATAACTTTCACGTAAACCAATTAATTTACACGTATTGGGATTTTTTTTAGCAAAGACATGTCGCAGAATGCATTTTGGCAGAAATTTATGACTAAATTTGATTTTTGCATTTTTTTTTTTACTGGACATGATTTATAGCAAAAAGTCCAAAATATTGTTTTTTTTTCCTCAAAATTGTCAGCCTTTTTTTTTATAGCGCAAAAAATAAAAACCGCACAGGCGATCAAATACCACCAAAAGAAAGCTCAATTTGTGGGGAAAAAAGGATGTAAATTTCATTTATGTACCGTATTGCATGACCGCGCAATTGTCCGTTAAACTAGCGCAGCGCTGTATAGCAGAAAAATGGTGTAAATTGCAGTATCTATCCCATAGTTTGTAGACGCTATAACTTCCACACAAAGCAATCAATATACACTTATTGGAATTTTTTTTTACCAAAAACATGGAGCAGAATACATTTTGGCCTAAATTTATAACCAACTTTGAGTTTACTATATATTTTTTATAGCTGAAAGTAAAAAATATTGTTTTTCTTCCAAATTTTTGGCTTTTTTTGTTTATAGCGGGAAAAATAAAAAGCGCACAGGTGATCAAATACCACCAAAAGAAAGCTCTATTTATGTGAAAAAAGGGACGTAAATTTCGTTTGGGTGCAGCATTGCATGACCGCGCAATATCAGTTGAATTAGTGCAGCGCCGAGTAGCAAAAAGAGGCGTGGTCATTAAGGGGGGTAAATCCTCAGGAGGGCAAGTGGTTAAACCAGGAATAACTTTAGAAGGGAAGATAGTCAAATTACAGCTGACTTATTTTGGGCATGTGATACAATCTGATTCCTTAGAGAAGGCAACATTACTTGGTATGGTCAGTAGGGGGGGGGGGGGAGAGGAAGGCCGAAAACACTCTGGTTGGATGTTATAACATTGAACACTGGCCTAAGCATGTATCAGCTAATAAGGTGCAAGACCGGAAAGTGTGGAGAGTGACGGCCCATGAAACCGCCAAGAGTCGGACACGACTGAATGGATAGAGAGAGAGAATAGATATAATCTAGTGCTTTTCAGATTTGCCTCATTTGTAGTAATTGGGATATTGCATGAAAAGAATAGCTGATAGACATAAATATGAACAGGATTTTTTGGAAGCTTTTTGCTTGTTTGTAAACGATCAGAAACTGATTTACACAGTGTGGCCATCGTTAGTTTAAATTTGCCTGACCGTAATATATGCACAACTGACAGTAGCAATATGCACCCCTCCCCCCCCCCCCCCCAATCTTCTCAATTGTTTAGCTTAATCTTCTATAATTGTTAAATAGCCTTCATATATTAGTCATGGGTGTTTGGGAATTTAAACAGGTTTAACCACTTGCCTACCGGGCACTTATACCCCCTTTTTTACCTGGCCAATTTTCAGCTTTCAGTGCTGTCGCACTTTGACAATTGTGTGGTCATGCAAGATTGTACCCATATGAAATTTTTATAATTTTTTCCTCACATATAGAGATTTCTTTTGGTGGTATTTAATCGCCGCTAGGGGTTTTACTTTTTGCGCTATAAACAAAAAAATTGCAAACAATTTGAAAAAAAAAAAAGTTTCTTTGTTTCTATTATAAAATTTTTCTCCTTCACTGATGTGCGTTGATGAGGCAGCACTGATGGGCACTGATAGGCAGCACTGATGGGCACTGATAGGCAGCACTAACGAGGTGGCACGGATAGGTGGCACTGATAGGCAGCACTAATGAGGTGTCACTGATAGGCGACACTGATGATGGCTACTGATAGACAGTACTGATAGGTGGCACTGACTGGCATCACTGCTGGGCACTGACTGGCGGCACTGCTGGGCACTGACTGGCGACACTGCTGGGCACTGACTGGCGGCACTGCTCGGCAGCACTGCTGGGCTGCACTGATGGGCACTGGTGGGCACAGGTGGGTGGCACTGGTGGGCACATGTGGGTGGGCACAGGTGGGTGGCACTGCTGGGCACAGGTAGGTGGCACTTCTGAGCACAGGTAGGTGGCACTTCTGGGCACACTTGTGTGACACTGCTGGGTGGCACAGGTGGGTGCACTGCTGGGCACAGGTGGATGCACTGCTGGGCACAGGTGGGCAGAGCTAGTGGGGGCACTGCTGGACACAGGTGAGCGGAGTTAGTGGGCGCACTGCTGGGCACAGGTGGGCAAAACTTGTGGGTGTCACTGCTGGGCACCGATCATCAGGGCACTGATCATCAGTGCCCTGATGATCGGTGCCGATCCCCGCTCTAACAACTGCCGGTTCTCGGCAGTACTTTCCTCGCGATCTGACAGCGTGAGAAAAGTGCATCCGAGAACCGGCAATTGCATTTCCCGGTGATCAGCGTTTCATTGGACACGGCTGATCACATGGTAAAAGGCCGCTGTGATTGGCCTTTTACCACTTCATGTGATCAGCTGTGTCCGTAGGACACATCGATCATGGAAATCGCAGGAGAGCACGTTCTGGGAGGACGTCATATGACGCCCTCCCAGAACTGGCCAGCCGCAGTGCAGCCGTCATTCGGCTATCTGCGGTTGGCAAGTAGTTAATACATAATACAAAAAAACAAGTACTTCTTTACCTTCATGCTTTGTTGATATTGTGTTCACTTAAAATGGCTTTGTTCTATTTCAGCTTTATGCCACAGTTCAGAAGGAACAGCAGAAAAAGAAAAGAAGAGCTCCACCGCCACCAACTCCTCAAATGCCAAATGAAAAGAATAAAGATCTGGAGAAAAGGAAAAGCTCGATAAGTGAGTATTAACTGCACAAGGACATTAGCATGCATTAACAAGGTACATGCGTGCTGCAATTATGTAATGCAGTTCCCATTTTGTCCACTGATTTAAGTCCGCAAATACAATTTTGAGTACAAAAACTACACTTTTCATTTAGTTGAATCCTAAAAATACTTACATATTTACAGCCTCCAAAATATTTAAGAATCAGACAGTATAAAGCATTTGCCATAAAGGGATCGAAAATAACAAAGATGTTATACTTACCTGCTCTGAACAGCGATACTTCACAGAGCTGGTCCCTTACCTCTTATTTGGCCATCCTTCACTGGCATTGTCAGCTACTTCTTCCAGCGGGTGTCCCCTTAGCAAGCCATGTGCTATTGGGGCACCCCTGCGGGTGAGCTACTGAGCCGGGTTGTGTGCATCCATAGACACACACAGTGCCGGTTGGCCACACCCCTTGCTCCCTTCCCACAAGACTTGACTGACAGCAGCAGGAGCCTATGGTTCCCGCTGCTTGCATCTTCTGTAAGACCAGAAAGTCAGTGACGTCAGGCAGCAGACAGGGACAGTGCTGTATTGTAAGTGTTTAGGGATGGGTGGGGGAGGGGTTTGGTGGGGCAGTACAACTTTTTCTTACCCAAATGCAGAGAATGCATTAAGTTAAAAAAACTTTTTGCCATCAGAACCACTCAACAACAAGGCAGCAGTTCCTTGCTAACTCCCTGGATCATATTGTGTAGGCACCCTGCTCACAGAAAATTAAATACAGTCCCAGTGTTCCTTGCCTATCGGGAACCAACAGAAAACAATAACCAGCCACTGCTCATAATTTTTTGTCTAATGCTGGCCATACACTAATCAAAGTTCAGCTGATTTAGCAAGGACTGGTCAAATTCTAATCAGTGTGTTCATCAGAAGTCAATCATTTGATCAACTTCTGTAAGAAGGACATGTTGGAAAACTATTCTCAATCAGTAGCTGCAGCCACTGATCAGTGTATTCTGACAGCCAATGGTACAGCTGTCAGAATACAATGTCCCAGTGGTGGGTGATTCCTCCATCCACTTCCTTCGTGTGACTGGACGAGTCTGTTCATTTTATTTTTTTTAATTCAGCCTAGCTTAATTCTCTGGCTATTGCGCTGGGTTATTCCACCTGCTGGCCACTGATACAGTTGCAAGAAAAAGTATGTGAACCCCTTGGGATTACGTGGAGTTTTGCATGAATTGGGCATAAAATGTGCTCTGAACGTCATCTAAGTCACAACAATAGAAGAACACAGTCTGCTGAACATAATACTACACAAACATTAGATGTTGCCATGGTTTAATTGCACATAACATGTAAACATTCACAGTGCAGGGAGGAAAAAGTATGTAAACCTTTGGACTTAATAACTGGTTGACCCTCCTTTGGCAGCAATAACCTCAACCAAACGTTTCCTGTAGTTGCAGATCAGACCTGCACAACGATCTGGAGTCATTTTGGACCACTCCTCTTCACAAAACTGTTTCAGTGTAGCAATATTCTTGGGATGTCTGGTGTGAATCGCTCTCTTAAGGTCATGCCACAGCATTTCAATCGGGTTGAGGTCAGGACTCTGACTGGGCCACTCCAGAAGGCGTATTCTGTGCTGTTGCAGCCATTGTTTTGTTGAATTACTTGTATGCTTTGGGTCATTGTCCTGTTGCATCACCCATCCTCTGCGGAGCTTCAGTTGGCGGACAGATGGTCGTACGTTTTCCTGCAAAATGTCTTGATAAACTCTGGAATTAATTTTCCCATCAATGACAACAATCCGTCCAGGCCCTGAGGCAGCAAAGCAGCCCCAAACCATGATGCTCCCTCCGCCATGTTTTACAGTGGGGATGAGGTTTGGATGTTGGTGTGCTGTGCCTTGTTTTCTCCACACATAGTGTTGTGTGTTCTTCCCAAACAACTCAATCTTGGTTTCATCTGTCCACAGTATATTTTGCCAGTAGTGCTGTGGAACATCCAGGTGCTCTTTTGCAAACTTCAAACGTGCTGCAATCTTCTTTTTGGACAGCAATGGCTTCCTCCGTGGTGTCCTCCCATGTACTCCATTCTTGTTTAATGTTTTCCTTATTGTAGATGTGTCAACAAAAATGTTAGCATGTGCCAGAGATTTCTGTAGGTCTTTAGCTGACACTCTGGGATTCTTCTTTACCTCATGCAGCATTATGCGCTGTGCTCTTGCAGTCATTTTTACAGGACGAACACGCCAAGGGAGAGTAGCAACAGTGCTAAACTTTCTCCATTTGTAGACAGTCTGTCTTACCGTGGACACATGAATATCAAGGCTTTTGGAGATACTTTTGTAACCCTTTCCAGCTTCATGCAAGTCAACAATTCTTCATCATAGGTCTTCTGAGAGCTCTTTTCTGCGAGGCATGGTTCACATCAGACAGTGCTTCTTGAAACCAGTAAACCCAAAACAGGTGTGTGTTTTTAAGGGCAGGACAGCTGTCAGCAACACATCCAATATCATCACACTGATTGGAGTCAAGGTTGGCTCACTCCTGGCTCCAATTAGCTCTGGGAGAAGTCATTAAGCTAGGGCCTCACATACTTTTTCCTCCCTGCACTGTGAATGTTTACATGTTATGTGCAATTAAACCATGGCAACATCTAATGTTTGTGTAGTATTATGTTCAGCAGACTGTGTTCTTCTATTGTTGTGACTTAGATGACGTTCAGAGCACATTTTATGCCCAATTCATGCAAAACTCCACGTAATCCCAAGGGGTTCACATACGTTTTCTTGCAACTATGTGTGTTCTGAGCAACTGAACATACTGGCACACCAGTTGCTTGAATGGTAATTGGTATGGATTAACAAAAGAGCTGGCATTTGCTGGTATCACATTGGAATGTCCTGTCTGTAGTGGACAATTTTACAAAAATAATACGTGGTTTAATAATAGGAAAGCTATACTATATTGGTGGTGTTATACTGCAGCTGAATCCAAACATTTAGGGGCTCAAGCACCAGCATGCCTCACCAAAGACCCACATCTTCCTGCATTATTGAAAATGCCCTTATTTAAATTTATCTTAATTCAGGGATAAGCAAAGATTGCTTAAATACAAGAGGAATGTAAATTATTACTTGAATCTCGGTGGGATTTGTGTGTTTCTTCTAGATCTGTGCAGTAATTCAGTATGATTCATTTGCTCAGGAGCTTCCTGTAAAAAAGACCGGTCACTGCTGATCATTCTCCTTGTGCAGGGTGACCGGTCTTATATCTGCCCCCTCCTGCAAGCATTCTGTAGGTCGAGGGTCTACTAGATCCCCCTGCTCTGCTCACTGTACAGGGTTGGGTTTACTTACTAAAGCAAGAGTGTGCAAAATCCGGCTCACTTCTGCATAAAAAACAATCAGCTTCTAACCTCAGCTTGTTCAATTAATCTGTGGCAATAAAACCTGGAAGCTGATTGGTTTCTATGCAGAAGTGAGCCTAATGTTGCACTCTCCAGCTTTAGTAAATCAGCCCCGGTATGTGCAGCACTGTGATTAACCACTTGCCGTCCGCCTGCTGTTTATAAACGGCAGGACGGTGGCACTCCAGGGGCGGGTTGCCGTTCATAAACAGCACCCACTATTTCTAGTTGTGCGCGCTCCCTGAGAGCACGCAGCACCGCGATCCGGTGCCCTCTGTGTCCTCCGGACACAGTGAAACATCGATCATCGGACGGGACCTCTGTACAAGGTCCCGATCATGTGATCACTGATTGGCCAATCAGTGATCACATGCAAAGTAGTAAGCAAGATGTCACTTGTGACATCATTGCTTACTACGTGTGAAATCTGTGAATGATCACAGAGGTTACATGGTACAAGGCTATTCACAACAGTCCCCATTTGCCCCATTCATGACCAAGCCATTTTTACTGTGCTGCATTACGTACATACTTACAATTGTGCGGTCATGCAACGCTCTACAGAAATTACATTTATGTCAATTTTTTCACACAAATAGAACTTTCTTTTGGTGGTATTTGATCACTCCTATGTTTTCTATTTTTTGTGCTATAAACAAAACAGTCATACATTTTGGAAAAAAACCCTTGAGTACTGTCTGTGATACTTTTTTTATTTGCACTAACATACAATTTTGAGGACAAGCTTTTGGGCAATGTCCCCTTCTTCAAGGTCCAAGCAGTACTAATCACAAAGTTTAACCACTTCCTGACCGGCTGTTGTACATAAACGGCCGGACGGTGGCAGTGCAGGGTCGGGTGGCCGTTTATAAACAGCCTCCCCGCACCCTACTTGTGCGCGCTCCCTGGGAGCGATCCGGTGCCCACTGTGTCCTCCGGACACAGTGAAACACCGATCGTCGGACGGGACCTCTGTACGAGGTCCCGATCATGTGATCACTGATTGGCCAAACAGTGATCACATGCAAAGTAGTAAGCAAGATGTCACTTGTGACATCATTGCTTACTACGTGTGAAATCTGTGAATGCTCACAGAGGTCACATGCTACAAGGCTATTCACAACAGCCTTGTACCATGTGACAAGCTCTGACCAATCACAGCTCACAGAGTATTTCTCAATGGCTGCAAGAATGGAGACAGAGAGAAAGAAATGATTGCTTTTACATCCTATATGGGTGTAAAAGCAATCACTGTAAAAAAAAAATCTTCATCACCCCCAAGTAGTACAGTGTCACCATGGTACAGTGTCACCCTAGGGTGACGGTATGTAAAATAAATAAATAAATAAATAATAATATAAAAAAATAAAATAAAAATGTAAAAAAAATTTTTTAAAAATGATAATTTTTGGTTATAACTAATTTGGCATATTTTTTTTTTTTTACTAAGAAGATAACAGAATAAATTTTGGCCAAGATTTATGATGAAATATTATTTATTTTATAAGAAAAACACTTTTTTCAAAATTTTTAGACATTTTCATTTATATAGCAAAAAAAATAAAAATCCCAGCGGTGAATAAATACCACCAAAATAAAGCTTTATCTGTCTCAAGAAAATGGTAAAAAATTCATATGGGTACAGTGTTGCATGACTGCGCAATTGTCATTCAAAGTGTGATAGCGCTGAAAGCTGAAAATTGCCCTGGACAGGAAGGGGGTTAAAGTTTCCGGACAGGAAGTGGTTAAGTCACCACCACATTTACAAGGTAGTAACTGGGTTTGTGGTTATTGTAGAACATTTTTGCATTAAAGTTTTTGTGCCTGAAGCTCAGATTTAAAATTTATGAACACACTGCTATCATAGGCAACTTTTACACATTAGCAATAATTTTATCATTTAAACTGCTGAATTTTCCAGCGTGTACATAAAAACACAAACATCTCGTTTCATTATTGAGTTAGGAGAACATACACTTTAATGTTTCCTGCATTAGGTAAATCAAGTTCTATTATAACAAGAGAAACATGTTGAGGGTTTCTAACTTGATACCTTTAATTTGAAACTGTTAATTCCATTTTATATGTTTTGTTTTGTTTTTTTTTTCATTTATAAGTGCCTGCTGCAATTAGTGTACTAATGGGAACTGCAAATGTAATTACAGTCGTATGAGATATAAAAAGCAGTTATCACTTGTCCTGTAATGGAGCAGAGTGGCCTGAATATTGCATCCTGCATAATTATGTTGTTATTCTGGTACCCGTGTCCTACTCAATTTCTGAGGATATGAAATAATTTGAACATTTGCAGAGAGCTGCAGTGATGTAGCTTGCAATTTGCCAATATTCAATCAGATTATATGGTGTTTGTAGAATGTTTTGTGCTGTAGAGTATGGGAAATTTTATTACAGAAAAGATGCCTGGATCTAACTTCAAGGCACTATAATTGTGAGCAGCAGATGATCAGGTTGTAATACTAGGTTTTAAAAACTAGTACTAAAGAGGCTTATTTTCCAAAAAAAGATGTCAACTGCTTTTAGCACATTGGCTGGTGATTTTTTTTTTTTCCATAACGTTTATTAACCTCCCTGGTGGTATTCCCGAGTGTAGCTCGGGGTAAAGTTTCTGTACCAAAAGCTACACTCGGGCTTACCATGCGGCGTTGCTCAGGGAGTCCCTGCAGAGCTTACCTTGTCCTTCGCTCCCACGATGTGTCCCCTGCAGCGTCCCCAGCCATCTCCTCCGGCCGATGCCGGCATCCGGCTTCTGTGTTCCGGTCCCTGTGACGTCGGAACGTACAGACGCCGGAATCGGCGGAAATTTGAAATTTTTAACAAATTTCATTTTTTTTAAAATGATTATTACATAGTAAAACATTGCTGTTTCAAACCATTTCACATACATTTTGTCCCGAGTGCTTTGTCCTGTGCCCTGCCTGCATTTTGACTGTTCTTTCTGCCTGGAAACTTTGAAAAGTCCATGGCGTCCAAAAAGCATCCCTTTAGGTCAAAAGCGGTTTTAGACCGGCTAGAGAACAGCGATAGTAAATCAGAACCACTTGCAGAATTGAGTGATAATGATTCGTGGGGAAATTCGTCATCAGACACTGAAAACGATTTTGCGACTTTGCTCAGCGATGTGCGAATTTGCCTCTGTATTTCAAATTTCAGTGTTTTTGGTTTGATTATATTATTGAATTAAATGTATTATTATTATATTATAATTTTTTATGATTATTTATTAAATTATAATTTATGATTTCGTGTTTCAAGTTTTATCATATCCGGGATGTTTACTAGACTCTTGTTCGGACAGATTTCAGTGAGTTATTCCTAAAAATTACAGCCTACAATAAAAAACTACATATTTCCATGCAAAAAAATGGTACCGCTTTCAGCACCAAAAATCGGAAAGAATTATACCGCCGAGGAGGTTAAAGAACTCCAGCGTGTACAATCATCACATGAGAGCAGTGATGACAAAGTATATGCAACAGATAGTGTATTACGGAACATTATCAGAACATTATAAATGATAAAAGGTAGAGGAAGGCAAAACTGGTCTCAGTTCCCCAAGCAGCTTATTGGAGTCGCAACCAGGGGTGGACTGACCATTTGGAAACTCGGGCACTGCCCGAGGGCCCGGGGTCAGTAGGGGGCCCCACGAGATGCCCCTGGTACCTTTTTCATAGGGTTTTTGAGTTTGGGCAAGGACACAGGGGCCCCATGATCCCCTATTGCCCGGGGGCCCCATGAATTGTCAGTCCGCCCCTGGTTGCTAATCTGCATAGTTGTGTCACTGTGCTGTCTGGCAGGTTTGTAAAAATCACAAAAGCGGCTAAACAGAATAACACATATTTTAGCAGGTTAACTGGTTAAGATACATGTAATTCAACTATATATTTAGCTGTTTGGCTGCAGGTTTACTTTAATGAGTTTGTGATACTGCTTTTAGCTCTCATAAATTGTAGGTATATAAAATATAAATTGCCAAACCAACTGATAATCCCTCTAACTCCATTCTAGTGATTGTTTTATCGTAAGATAAGAGTGTTTTTATTGCATTTTATCCCTGTTTTAATATAATTTTCCTAATCATCAAAAGATCAGTGTGACCTGTTAATTTGTAATTGTTGCTTCAGTTTTGTGTGCTGAAATCTGGACGAGGTTATCGGTCCAGTGTTGCCACGTGTGTCACCCCTCATGCATGTATACCTGTGCTCTTAGCAAAGCAATAGTAAATGTACCTGCAAGCATGTTGAACACACTTGGAAGCTGTTTTGATGTTGGCATTGGTTTGCAAGGTGTGACTGAATACTAACACTCACCACAGAAACTATATAAAATCTTGTACATTAACCCCTTCACGCCTAAGGGTAAAACAAATCTAAAGGCCTAAGCACAATTCTACACCGTTGACATGTGATAGCAAAACCGTACATATCATCACAACTACTTTGCACATCCAGGTGGATTATACCTTGATTTTTTCAGGACAAATTGGGCTTTCATTTGGTGGTAAATGGTAACGGATATCTCCTGATTTTTTTTATATTATCAAAGGAAAACTGGCCCAAAATAGTAAAAAAAATCCTTTTTTTTTAATTTAGCTATGTGTTTCTTGTTATGACCATAACCTACCACCAAAGAGCAACCCAAAATAAATTCTCCAGCTCTTGACGATCGCAGCGATACCATATATGTGTATGTTATTTGTTGTTTGTACCCGTAGTACAGCCCAGAAACCATAGTGCGCATTTTGTTTTTGTCTAACTGACACTGATACCAATTTTTTTTTAAATCTTGACCTTTGACCCTGACCTTTGACCTTGACCCTGACCTAAACACTAACCCTGGCACTGAACTAGATCAAACCTTGATCTAGGTATTTTTTTTTTCTTTTTTCTTTTATTTTTTTTAATATTTATTTATTTATGTTTTTTTTTTTTACAAACTTTTTTTTTTCTTCTCTCTGACAGGAGTTCGAGAGATACAATGTATCTCTCTTCTCCATTCATAGAGAGAGAGAGAAAAAAAAAACAAGGGGGCCGGGCTGCACAGTGACTGATCACTGTGATAGCCAATCAGAGGCTATCACAGCGATCATGTGACCCGGGACCGGGAGTCCCGGGTCCCGATCGTTAGAACGGGACCCGGTGCTCTCAGTGACACCGCGGTCTCGGTGCTGGGAGCGCGCTGAGGGGCGCGCTCCCAACACAAAGACAGGTACGCAAATATGCGGCCCCACGGAAAAAAGCCCAGGTCCGTGAGGCCGCATATTTGTGTTATGTCGGCGTCAAGGGGTTAAGAACGTTTGAGCATCAATAAGTGCTCACAAGCTTTTAAACTTGAGACCACAGCTAAGTTTAGCTAAAATCTAAAACATAAAAATCAGCACAAGGGACATAATTTGCCATTAGTATGATGTGTCCCTTGTGCTGATTATTTGTCTTTTTGGAGAAATCGTCCACACACCTTTGTTTTATTAAAATGGCTAGCCCTAAATGTTTCTTGAAATGTGCGGTTTTTATTTGTTTATGTCATTTACAAATAGCTGTATTACTAACCTGCACATTAATGTATGGGATTCAGTTACTTTAAGCATCATATCATTTAAGTCAATGTTTAATATTTAAAAAACAGTGCAGCGCTGAAGATAGTAATGATAAAACAGAAATAAGTCCACTGCAAGTCCAGTTCATAGAAACATATCAGGTGACAAGTGGAAATTCAATGTTGGTGATCCGTGAGGAAGTGGCTGAAATATGCACTCACCAGAAAGAAGATATATATATAAGCAGTATATATCAAAAGCCCATGGATCCTCAATCCAGAAGGAACAAAGCTGGTCTGGTCACAGAAAGTGGGTCCCTCCTTTAAGGATGCAGCAAAAGATCCAGCAAAAGATCTTCCTCCTCCCAGTTTGGTATTGGTATTGGATTCCAAAATCAGGGTTCTGCAAACAAAATGCTCTGGGGGATTCTCACACACGTCTTCTGGTCCTGCCTAGCAGTGTGTGAGAATCCCCCAGAGCACTTTGTTTGCAGAACCCTGAGTTTGGAATCCAATACCAATACCAAACTGGGAGGAGGAAGATCTTTTGCTGGATCTTTTGCTGCATCCTTAAAGGAGGGACCCACTTTCTGTGACCAGACCAGCTTTGTTCCTTCTGGATTGAGGATCCATGGGCTTTTGATATATACTGCTTATATATATCTTCTTTCTGGTGAGTGCGTATTTCAGCCACTTCCTCACGGTTCACCAACATTGAATTTCCACTTGTCACCTGATATGTTTCTATGAACTGGACTTGCAGTGGACTTATTTCTGTTTTATTACTACTATCTTCAGCGCTGCACTGTTTTTTATGTTATTCTGTATAAGTATATATCAGTTGCTTAGAGTGCTCAGCTGCTGTTTAGGACCAGCGCTCACTGTTCTTTCCTTTTAGAATGTTTAATATTTGTTTTCAATGTTGTACTAATTTTCTTTTTTTTGGGCATCCTTCATGAACAGCAGCTATATTCTTCCCATCAAAATAAACTTGCCATGAGAGAAATAATTAGGTTGTGATTGCTGACCTGCTAAAATACTAGTTGCTTGGCTGTTATGTTGGTCCATTGGTTTCAATACCCTCTGAGTTGCTAACTTGGAAAAAGTATGCAATGCAGGTTAGAAAAATGTCAGCATATTTTTCAGGGCAGTAACTGAAATTAAAGTAAGTCAGTGAGTATGACAACCAAAAAAAAAAAAAAACTACAACTTTAAAGGATCAATACACCTTTGGGAACATGTTACATGTTCAACTCGTCTTTAGGGTGAAATATGTAACATGTTCCCGATCCTGCAGCTACTTCCCAACCTCCCCCCGTGACAGCAGTACGGAGTACGGACAGCTTCCTGTTCTAGCTGTCACTTTTTAAAAACAGCGGAGCCCTGTATGGCCGCGTCATTCAATCACAGTGTTCTGTGAATGAATGGACCAGGGGCGGACTGACCATTTGGAAACCCGGGCACTGCCCGAGGGCCTGGGGTCAGTAGGGGGCCCCATGAGATGCCCCTGGTACCTTTTTCATAAGCTTTTTTGGGTTTAGGCAAGGACACAGGGGCCCCATGATCCCCTATTGACCGGGGGCCCCATGAGTTGTCAGTCCGCCCCTGGAATGGACTACAAATTCCGACAGCCTTAGCGACTGTTGTATTGTAGTTCTCAATGAACTACAATGGTGCTGTGAACACTGTGGTAGTTCATTGAGTCTTCCTCTTTGAAGTATTGGCTTGGCCATACGGGATATAAGAGCAAGCAGATACACTGACAGTCTGCAGGAGACCTGCATGGCATCAGAGATCTGTTGAAGGCTGGTGCAATGCTTTACAGGCCCCCCTCTACAAAAACAATAAATGCACATTTTTGTACTTGCAAAAAAATTTGCATTTATTTTTTTTTTTGTAGAAAGGTGACCTTATCCTTCATAGTTCTTTCATCACAGGATTTCTCCAGGCACCTTGGCACCCTTCATTCTGATATGACTTAGTGTTGCAATTTTATCTGCATAGTTTTACGATATTATGGATCTAATGTCAAATATCAATTTTTTATAAGTATAAATATAATATAATAGTGACATTTTGAGCAATGTAAATGCAATTTATTTTTCTTTTTGTATCTGTGTTACTTTGTGTATATCCACAGAAGAGAAGGATTAAGACCTCTGTCATGTTTTTATTGTTGACTTTGATTCCCCACACTTCTTCTTCAAGAGACTTGGTAGGAAGTGAAAGGGAAAAAAAAAATTTTCTTTAGTTATTTATTGTGGTTTAGTTTCTTCTGCAAAACACAGATAACAAGAAAGTATAGACAATAGGAGGTGGCGCTTGCAATACACAACATTTCCCCTAAACAATAATGTAAATAAATTCCCTTTAGTGACACCATACACATGGAACTACAACACACTTCCTCAGTTTCGTAAGTAAAGTGCATGTATCAGTAAAATGCATAATTCAATAATACACAATAATTTCAACTATAACAATCATTGTGCATTATAGTGCCTAAATTTTGTAAATGATATAGTGCATAAATATTGTAAACAATATAAATTCTGTATAAAAGTCAGCAACACAAGTCTCTGTGTGAGGCACAAATATCCAATAAACAATGTTGAGATTCAGTGTTCATAAGGTGCTCCTTAAAAAGTGTCTTGTGCCCAGAGGTAGAATATCCAATATCTTCACTTATTGTGACTAATATGTGCTCCCTTTGTAAACACCACAATCACCAGATCTCCATGACCCCCTACACATGGGTTTTTAGAGCTTTAAGAGTATATTATTATTATTATTATACAGTATTTATAAAGCGCCAATAGTTCGCTCAGCGCTGTACATTACAAAGGGGGACAGAACATGTGACAGAACAATACCAATACAATGCAAAACATGAGGGGATCGAGGGCCCTGCTCTTTCGAGCTTACAATCTAGGAGGGAGGGGATGGTGGCACAGGAGGAGATAGCTGTGGGGGATGGAGTGGTAGGAAGAATGGAGGAGGTCGGCAAGTTAGCAGGGGGTGGGGTAGGCTTCCCTGAAGAGATGGGTTTTGAGGGTGCGCCTAAAGGAGAGGAGAGTAGGTGATAATCTGATGGGTTGGGGCAGGGAGTTCCAGAGGATGGGTGACACCCTGGAGAAGTCCTGGAGGCGGGCATGGGAGGAGGAGACCAGGGAACTAGAGAGAAGGAGGTCTTGTGAGGAGCGGAGTGTGCGTGTTGGGTGGTACTTGGATATTAGGTCGGTGATGTAGTTCGGGGCAGTATGGTGGACAGCTTTGTACGTCAGTGTTAGGATTTTGAATTTGATCCGTTGCGCAATCGGAAGCCAGTGGAGGGATTGGCAGAGGGGGGTGGCGGAAACGGAGCGGTTGGAAAGGTGAATGAGTCTGGCAGCCGTATTCAGGATGGACTGAAGCAGGGATAGCCAGCGGCGAGGCAGGCCAGTAAGGAGGGAGTTGCAGTAGTCGAGTCGTGATATGATGAGGGAGTGGATGAGCTGTTTAGTGGTTTCTGGGGTTAGGAACGTGCGTATTTTGGCGATGTTGCGGAGGTTGAGTCTGCACGAGTTTGTTAAAGACTGGACTTGGGGCTGGAAGGATAGGTTGGAGTCCAAAATGACACCAAGTACTCTGGCCTGCGGGGCAGGTTTGATGGTGGCGTTGTTGGACGTGATGGAGAAGTCAATGGGGGGTGGTGTTCGGGCTGGGGGGAAGACAAGAAACTCGGTTTTGGAGAGGTTCAGTTTAAGGAAGTGGAGCAACATCCAGTCTGATATGTCACTCAGTAGGTGTGTGACTCGGGCGGAGACCGAGGGGGTGAGGTGGGGGGTTGAGAGATAGATTTGTGTGTCGTCGGCATATAGGTGGTAGTTGAAGCCGTGAGAGTGTATGAGTTGGCCAAGGGAGGAGGTGTAGATGGAGAAGAGAAGGGGCCTGAGGACAGAGCCTTGAGGGACCCCAACAGAGAGGGGGAGGTGGTAGCATTATAGGTAACGCTGAAAGAGCGTTGTGACAGGTAGGATGAGAGCCAATAGAGAGCAGAATCTCTGAGGCCGAGGGAATGTAGTTTTTTGAGGAGGAGGGGGTGGTCGACTGTGTCAAAGGCCGCAGAGAGGTCAAGGAGTAGGAGCACTGAATAGTGGCCATTAGCTTTGGCGGTTAGCAGGTCGTTGGAGAGTTTGAGTAAGGCAGTTTCGGTGGAGTGTAGGGGACGGAAGCCGGACTGTAGGGGATCGAGGAGGTTGTTGTCGTTGAGGTGAGAGCATAGGCGGGTGTAGACTAGGCGCTCGAGGAGTTCCCTCCATGTTCCCTCCAGCAGCTTTATGCAGGTTCGCTCCCCAGGACCACTTCTTCATAAACTTTCCTCCCAGTTTGTATATGTAAAGGGAAAAAAAACAGGAGGCAGACTCCAATAGTGTAATTCCACATTTATTGGCAATTTAAAACAATGAAAATACACCTACTCCATAACAGTGCTTATGTATACACAAGTCACAGTGCATGTAAACCACTTCTTGAAGCCACCTGTTCTCCACAGACCAGAAGAGTGAAAGCAGAAGTGACGTAGTAAGCCCCACCCAGCTAGTTTCGTCACATTCAGGAACAGCCAGGAATAAGAAAACTGAAGAGATATACAATAGAAGTGTAAACATTTGTCACATACTGTACTTTTGTTTTAAATACATAATTCAGAAAAGAAAAAATGTTATACTGTCAAAATGTATGTAAATAGTCCTATTGTTTGTAAATGTGTGACAGTAGTAGGTAAAAAAAGAAGTAAAAATCAAAACAATATAACAACAAAACATATGCCTTGTCTCCGAAGTACCTTCCAGAACAGTACATTTTCTAGAAAAATTTTGTACCTTAAGTATTGTAAAAACTTTATTTTTGTACGTAGATATAAAAGCGTACCATTAGGTGTTAATTAGTCAGGGCCATGAGCAGGGGCGGACTGACCATTTGGAAACTTGGGCAGTGCCCGAGGGTCTGGGGTCAGTAGGGGGCCCCATGAGATGCCTCTGGTACCTTTTTCATAGGCTTTTTTGAGTGTGGGCAAGGACACAGGGGCCCCATGATCCCCTATTGCCCGCGGGCCCCATGATTTGTCAGTCCGCCCCTGGCAACAACAGACTTTAGCCCGCTGTCGGCTGCTTCTCGGTCACAGGAGAGCACAAATAAGTGCACTACTATGACCCACAGGAGATGTTTTCATTTTTAATTAATCAATTGCTGAAATTGCTGGTGATTTTAACATGTTTAGTTTTGCATCAAGCCTAATAAACCATGTTGTGATTTAATGATTTCAAACATCTTCAGATTAATATGATGGCACATACTGTAGATGCTAAGCAAAGCAAATGTTTCTTGGTGGTAGGGATTTTATATATTGAGGTCTCCCATTGTGTGGTCTGGTTGTGCAAAATGGTGTCCTACAGGTGTGCAGAGGTCATCTTCCTAGATGGTATGTCTGTCTGTGCAAATTCATCCTTGTTTGCAACTTCTGTCCTGTTTCGCCAACATAAGATCCTTTGCTACATTTTCTGCACTGGATAAGGTACACAACCAGGTGTGGACTGACCATTTGGAAACTCGGGCACTGCCCGAGGGCCCTGGGTCAGTAGGGGGCCCCATGAGATGCCCCTGGTACCTTTTTCATAAGCTTTTTTGAGTTTGGGCAAGGACACAGGGGCCCCATGATCCTCTATTGCCCGCGGACCCCATGAGTTGTCAGTCCACCCCTGTACACAACATTACTGGAGGTGCAGCTTAACTGTTTAACTGTTTCTTGTTTAACTGGAAAAGTTTATTAATGCTATAAAACCATTGTGTCTGAGAAAAAAAAGTCTACTATTCCTTTTCCTGCTACTCTTCCCATCAGACAGGTGTATGTTCAAAGTGAAAGGCAGATGCACAAGGGAACATCCTCTTTGTTCTTTCAAAATCTAGCTGTGGTGTGTTTTGATGTACACTGTACACTCAGCATGAGAAGGATCAACAGGAGACTATGAGTTCTGGATTCAATAAAGGATATGTAGAGGCTATTGGCCCTAATCAACCCTGACCTAGTTATATGGAAACACTATAAGCAGTAGCATAGTTTTTCTTGATAGTTTTCAAAATCTTACCTTTCTTATATCTTAATTTTCTTATTTGATAAGTTTCCTTGTGTGAAATCTGTTACCATATTTATTAAAGGAGATCTGTAATCACTGCACACTTTAACCATTTGCCCCATTCATGACCAAGCCATTTTTACTGTGCTGCATTACTTACATACTTACAATTGTGCGGTCATGCAACGCTGTACAGAAATTAAATTTATGTCAATTTTTTCATACAAATAGAACTTTCTTTTGGTGGTATTTGATCACTCCTATGTTTTTTATTTTTTGTGCTATAAACAAAACAGTCATACATTTTGGAAAAAAACCCTTGAGTACTGTCTGTGATACTTTTTTTATTTGCACTAACATACAATTTTGAGGACAAGCTTTCGGGCAATGTCCCCTTCTTCAAGGTCCAAGCAGTACTAATCACAACGTTTAACCACTTCCCGACCGGCCGTTGTACATAAACGGCCAGACGGTGGCAGTGCAGGGTCGGGTGGCCGTTTATAAACAGCCTCCCTGCAACCTGCTTGTGCGCGCTCCCTGGGAGCCCGCAGCACTGCGATCCGGTGCCGCTGTGTCCTCCGGACACAGTGAAACACCAATCGTCGGACGGGACCTCTGTACGAGGTCCCGATCATGTGATCACTGATTGGCCAATCAGTGATCACATGCAAAGTAGTAAGCAAGATGTCACTTGTGACATCATTGCTTACTACGTGTGAAATCTGTGAATGATCACAGAGGTCACATGGTACAAGGCTATTCACAGCAGCCTTGTACCATGTGACAAGCTGTGACCAATCACAGCTCACTCAGTACTTCCCAATGACTGCAAGAATGCAGACAGAGAGAAAGAGAAATGATTGCTTTTACATCCTATATTGGTGTAAAAGCAATCAGTGTAAGAAAAAAAAAAAAAAAACTTCATCACCCCTCCCCACATGGATAGAAAACTGGCTAAAAGATCGTATTCAAAGAGTAGTGGTTAATGATTCTTACTCTGAATGGTCTAGGGTTGTCAGTGGTGTATTCCAAGGTTCAGTGTTGGGACCCTTACTTTTTAATATATTTATAAACGATATAGGGTCTGGGATTAAAAATACAATTTCAGTCTTTGCAGATGACACCAAGCTGTGCAGTGGAATAACATCCTTACAGGATGACCTCAATGCTCTGTTTAATTGGGCAACTATGTGGCAAATGAGGTTTAATGTTGATAAATGTAAGGTTATGCACTTGGGGGCTAAGAATATGCATGCATCATACATACTAGGGGGGGGGTACAACTGGGGGAATCAATGGTGGAGAAGGATCTGGGGGTTCTGGTAGATCACAAGCTTAATAGTGGCATGTAATCCTCTCATGTATTAAAAGAGGTATAGACTCCAGAGAGAGAGAGAGAGAGAGAGAGAGAGAGAGAGAGAGAGATCATTTTTACCCTGTACAAATCATTAGTAAAGATAAAGTTGATCCAGGGAATATCCAATTGCCTCACGGGGGATCAGGAAGGAATTTTTTCCCCTGCAGGAGCAAATTGGATCGTGCTTTGCTGGGTTATTTGCTTTCCTCTGGATCAACTGTGGGTATAGGATGATAACTTTGTTTTTTTTTCATTGTTGAACTAGATGGACTTTTGTCTTTTTTCAGACAGACTAACTATGTAACTATGTAAATCAGTGTTGCAGCTGAATGGCATTCCTGCAAAGAAAACAACAATGGTTATCAATAAAACAGTAACTCAATAAAACAACTTTTTTATTGAAATTTGTGCCAAAAAATATATAAAATATAGTCAGGTCCATAAATATTGGGACATGGACACAATTCGAACATTTTTGGCTCTATACACCACCACAATGGATTTGAAATGAAATGAACAAGATGTGCTTTAACTGCAGACCGTCAGCTTTAATTTGAGGGTATTTACATTCAAATCAGGTGAACGGTGTAGGAATTACAACAGTTTGCATATGTGCCTCCCACTTGTTAAGGGACCAAAAGTAATGGGACAATTGGCTTCTCAGCTGTTCCATGGCCAGGTGTGTGTTATTCCCTCATTATCCCAATTACAATGAGCAGATAAAAGGTCCAGAGTTCATTTCAAGTGTGCTATTTGCATTTGGAATCTGTTGCTGTCAACTCTCAAGATGAGATCCAAAGAGCTGTCACTGTCAGTGAAGCAAGCCATCATTAGGCTGAAAAAACAAAACAAACCCATCAGAGAGATAGCAAAAACATTAGGCGTGGCCAAAACAACTGTTAAAAAGAAGGAACGCACCAGTGAGCTCAGCAACACCAAAAGACCCGGAAGACCACGGAAAACAACTGTGGTGGATGACCAAAGAATTCTTTCCCTGGTGAAGAAAACACCCTTCACATCAGTTGGCCAGATCAAGAATACTCTCCAGGAGGTAGGTGTATGTGTGTCAAAGTCACCAATCAAGATAAGACTTCACCAGAGTGAATACAGAGGGTTCACCACAAGATGGAAACCATTGGTGAGCCTCAAAACAGATTAGAGTTTGCCAAACGACATCTAAAAAAAGCCTTCACAGTTCTGGAACAACATCTTATGGACAGATGAGACCGAGATCAACTTGTACCAGAGTGATGGGAAGAGAAGAGTATGGAGAAGGAAAGGAACTGCTCATGATCCTAAGCATACCGCCTCATCAGTGAAGCATGGTGGTGGTAGTGTCATGGCGTGGGCATGTATGGCTGCCAATGGAACTGGTTCTCTTGTATTTATTGATGATGTGACTGCTGACAAAAGCAGCAGGATGAATTCTGAAGTGTTTTGGGCAATATTATCTGCTCATATTCAGCCAAATGCTTCACAACTCATTGGACGCTTCACAGTGCAGATGGACAATGACCCAAAGCATACTGCAAAAGCAACCAAAGAGTTTTTTAAGGGAAAGAAGTGGAATGTTATGCAATGGCCAAGTCAATCACCTGACCTGAATCCGATTGAGCATGCATTTCACTTGCTGAAGACAAAACTGAAGGGAAAATGCCCCAAGAACAAGGAGGAACTGAAGACAGTTGCAGAAGAGGCCTGGCAGAGCATCACCAGGGATGAAACCCAGCGTCTGGTGATGTCTATGCGCTCCAGACTTCAGGCTGTAACTGACTGCAAAGGATTTGCAACCAAGTATTAAAAAGTGAAAGTTTGATTTATGATTATTATTCTGTCCCATTACTTTTGGTCCCTTAACAAGTGAGAGGCACATATGCAAACTGTTGTAATTCCTACACAGTTCACCTAATTTGGATGTAAATACCCTCAAATTAAAGCTGACAGTCTGCAGTTAAAGCACATCTTGTTCGTTTCATTTCAAATCCATTGTGGTGGTGTATAGAGCCAAAAATGTTAGAATTGTGTCGATGTCCCAATATTTATGGACCTGACTGTGTGTAACAGCCATTCAAAAAAGACATGCAGGCTCCTATTCCTGCACACAGACTTTGGAGTGTAGGTAAGAAATATATGATATTATAAGTAAAAACGACAAGGTATTTTCAATATGCAAAAATGTGTGTTTGCAGAACAATAATAATCGCAAGTATTGGTGTCTAACATCTATGTTGGGAAAGTAATAGGTTTGCTTGGTAGCAGACATGACAAGGAATTTATACTTTCTTTACTTATTCACGCCCAGCTGTCCTGATCTGCTGCTGAAGTTTGTAAAGGTCTGCTATTTCCAGCTATGAGGGAAGCATGAATTTTTTAAGTTTTGTGAATGTCAAAACTTGCTGGTGATTTTTCTGGTGCTGCAGTGAAAAATTAGGGAGGTGGGGGGCATGGTAAAGTTAAGTAATCACATAGATACAAATCTTTTTCTCCGCAGAGAGGGCCACTGTGCTTTTGTTGATAGCAGCCTCAAAATCACATTTTAGTAACCCATGGAGAACAATGTGCATGAACTTATGGCTGGAGACTGGGGAGTGGCAAGACAGTGGACAAGTTAGCTGCCAATGAGGCTGGAAATATTAGAGCAGGGGTAGAGTGGTAGTGTGGAATAGTCAGTGGGCCATTGAGCCGGAGATATTAAAGCAGATGAGTGGATAATATAGTGGGATGTGGCATTAAAGATATTAAAGCAGGAGTACAGCTCAATAGGCCATGGAATAAAGGCGCTCTTAGAGGACAACCAAAAAAATTGAAGTTGAAAAAGCAAATGATTACATGGGTTTGTAAAAAAAAAAAGCTGACTTTGAAGATGGAGGAACAAGGAAGAGGTGAATGGGCCTTGGTCTACCACAGACCAACAAAGGACAAGGATACCTTATCTGTCTGGGACAGAACAGGTTAATGTCACTTATTATCATCTTACAAGAAAATGGCTAAGGACAGCGTGACATTTACATATAGGAAACTAAACTAGCAGTATATGGTATACAAAAGGTACAGAAACAAAAATGCAAGAATGGAGTTATTGGTTGGGCATAAACAAAGCTGCAGCCAAATTACCTCCCCAGCTGCAAATCCTTTTGAGAATCATGATATCCGCAATTCATTTTACCGTATATACTCGAGTATAAGCCGAGTTTTTCAGCACATTTTTTGTGCTGAAAAACGGCCCCCTCGGCTTATACTCGAGTCAACGTCTGCAGATGACATGCCGTCCCTGTCATCTGGACACACCCCCGGGATCAATCCTCGCCGCTCCCTCCCTCTCCCATGGTACACACTTACCGGTCAGATGTCTTCCTTCTCCGGCCGCTCTCCTCCTCTTCACTCGCTCGATCTTCGCGGTGCCGCTCGGCTCCTCCTCTCCAAGCTCCACCTCCTCGCCAGTGATTGGGCGCCTGTGTGCCTCTCCTGAGCTACAGTTCCGGCGGCCAATCACCGGCGAGGAGGTGGAGCTTGGAGAGGAGGAGCCGAGCGGCACTGCGAAGATCGAGCGAGTGAAGAGGAGGAGAGCGGCCGGAGAAGGAAGACATCTGACCGGTAAGTGTGTTCCATGGGAGAGGGAGGGAGCGAGCGAGCCCAGGCTGGAGCAGGGGTCACCAACGATGGGGCACTATTCCTCCCCCCACTGACACCAACGATGGGGCACTATTCCTCCCCCCACTGACACCAACGATGGGGCACTATTCCTCCCCACACTGACACCAACAATGGGGCACTATTCCTCCCACACTGACACAAATGATGGGGCACTATTCCTCCCCCCACTGACACCAACGATGGGGCACTATTCCTCCCACACTGACACCAATGAGGGGGCACTATTCCTCCCCCCACTGACACCAACGATGGGGCACTATTCCTCCCCCCACTGACACCAACGATGGGGCACTATTCCTCCCCCCACTGACACCAACGATGGGGCACTATTCCTCCCCCCACTGACACCAACGATGGGGCACTATTCCTCCCCCCTCAGCTTATACTCGAGTCAATAGTTTTTCCCAGTTTTTTGTGGTAAAAGTAGGTACCTCGGCTTATATTCGGGTCAGCTTATACTCGAGTATATACGGTACTTTATGTGAGTTGCTAATTGTCTTCCTTTATTAAACATTTATACACCCACTACATGGTACTGCGCACCTTGCTTTTTTTGTCTGTCCTAAGATGGACTAAGGAATATGGCCTATGGGGTTTGTAGTGTCTGTAAAGAAGTGTACATGACCACAACTGCTTGTTCCAAACAAATGGAAGTGAAAGGAAAAGGAGGACACAGAAGCTCACGGAGGACATTACAAGGAGGCAGAAAAACACAGTAAGAAAAAAAATCATGAAAAAGAGATTACAGAGCCATTAAGTAGTGGATATATGGGGATTGATTTAGAGAATAGGGATATCGTTTAGTGTCACTTTAATGCACCGGACAGTAGAGTAGAGATGGAGCACACAATGCTGAAGACAGCTGTGGAGATTTGGGAGACACATCTAACAGAAAGTAGAGCAGGCTGTATGCAAACTAGGATAGAGCAAATATAGCAAATATATCACAAGACTGGTGGAGTATGAAAAGTATTATATCATACCCTCATTAACAATGTACCATTTATCAGAACAAAATTTACAAATTTACAATAGTAGTCGTTGAACTCGTTTTATACAGTGGGGATCGAAAGTTTGGGCACCCCAGCTAAAAATTTGTATTAATGTGCATAAAGAAGCCAAGGAAAGATGGAAAAATCTCCAAAAGGCATCAAATTACAGATTAGACATTCTTATAATATGTCAACAAAAGTTAGATTTTATTTCCATCATTTACACTTTCAAAATAACAGAAAACAAAAAAATGGTGTCTGCAAAACTTTTGGGCATCCTGCAGAGTTAATATCTTGTACTGCCCCCTTTGGCAAGTATCACAGCTTGTAAACGCTTTTTGTAGCCAGCCAAGAGTCTTTCAATTCTTGTTTGAGGTATCTTTGCCCATTCTTCCTTACAAACGTCTTCCAGTTCTTTGAGATTTCTGGGCTGTCTGTCACGCACGGCTCTTTTAAGGTCTATCCATAGATTTTCAATTATGTTGAGGTCAGGAGATTGTGAAGGCCATAGCAAAACCTTCAGTTTACGCCTCTTGATGTAATCCCCCGTGGATTTCAAGGTGTGTTTAGGATCATTATCCATTTGTAGAAGCCATCCTCTCTTTAACTTCAGCTTTTTCACAGATGGCATCAAGTTACCACCAAAATTTGCTGAAATTTTATTGAATCCATTTTTCCTTCTACTCGTGAGATGTTCCCTGTGCCACTGGCTGCAACACAACCCCAAAGCATGATTGATCCAACCCCATGCTTAACAGTTGTACAGAGGTTCTTTTCATTAAATTCTGTGCCCCTTCTTCTCCAAACGTACCTTTGCTCATTCCGGCCAAAAAGTTCAATTTTAACCTCATCGGTCCACAGAACTTGTTTCCAAAATGCATCAGACTTGTCTATATGTTCATTTGCAAAGTTCAAACGATGATTTTTGTGGTGAGGACGTAGAAGAGGTTTTCTTCTGATGACTCTTCCATGAAGACCATATTTGTACAAGTATCTCTTCATAGTGGAATAGTGTACCACAACTCCAGTGTCTGCCAGATCTTGCAGTCAAACGTGGGTTTTGAATAGTTTTTCTCACAATCCTGCGAGCTGTTCTGTCTGATATTTTTCTTGGTCTTCCAGATCTTGCTTTAACGTCCACTGTTCCTGATGACTGCCATTTCTTAATTCCATTCCAAACAGAGGAGATTGACATCTGAAAACGCTTTGCTATCTTCTTATAGCCTTCTCCAGCTTTGTGAGCGTCAACTATTTTCAGTTTCAGTTTTCTAGACAACTGCTTAGAAGAACCCATGGTGCTGATTGTTGGGGCAAGGTCAGATGAGTCTGGGCATTTAAAACCTTTGAGATTGACATCACCTGGTCTTCCCAGACGATGATTGAGAACAATCCATGACACTGGCAGGTCTCAGCTTGACAAAGGGGGCAGTGCATGCTATAAATTCTGCAGGGTGCCCAAACTTTTGCAGATGCCATTTTTTTGTTTTCTGTTATTTTGAAAGTGTAAATGATGGAAATAAAATCTAACTTTTGTTGACATATTATAAGAATGTCTAATCTGTAATTTGATGCCTTTTGGAGATTTTTCCATCTTTGCTTGGCTTCTTTATGCACATTAATACACATTTTTAGCTGGGGTGCCCAAACGTTCGATCCCCACTGTACATTATTTTCATGATTATCTTTTTGTTCAATAAGATTGCTTACCAGCAGAACCAAGAAAACACTAGAATCCAAGGTTAAAATCATTGTCCCTACCTTATCTTAAAGTAATAATTTGGCTCATTAGAAATAAAGGGAAGTGACAAACTTCCTGTTTTGTGTTGAAGATGTCATCACAGAGATGATAGAGACCTTGATAGAGACCTTGGTTAAGAATGTTATCAGGTTGGCACTGACTATCTATGAACCAATAATTGTACTCATTTTTATATTTAAATTATTTACTACTTATCATAAAATGTTTTGTTTAATCAAAAACGTTAATACATTTTAAAGTAACATGAAAGACAAAACGTATAATATGATGCTAAAGTGAGCTTGAAATAATGTGTACATTAATCTTCACGTAGGTAATGGACGGCAGGTTCCACAAAAACCCCCAAGAGGAACGTCCAGAAGTCCACCTCAGTTAGAGATACCCCCACCCCCTCCCTACCCACCACCTGATAATGATATTATGGATTCACCCACCTATGAAAATGGAGCTGCTTTAACAGGAACAACCAGACCTATACCTGCTAAACGTAGGTCCATACCGGGCTATACTATATTTTTATATGCTCCTGTCTGCTCCACTTTTACTGCTATATCACTCACCTTTCCTCTAGTCTATATAGCTATTTTTCTTTTCCTTCTATCACTTTGTTATGGTGAATTTCAGAGATCCCTTAAATAGTACTCATTAGAGTTAAGTTATAATAATATATCTTGCCTCATATTAAAAGAACAATCAAGAGCAAACAACCCATAAGCTGGAGAGGTATGTCTCAGATACAGTTTAGCTGTGCGTAAATAATTCCCAGTGTACAAGTTTTTAATCATTTGTTAATCCACTGAAGGAAATGTTTGTTAATACATTATACATACTGTATGTTGCATGTCATGACTGACAAAAGCAACCAGTTGGCCTGTGTTCTCTTTTTTTTAATGGTACCACTCCTCAACCCTTTTTGCATCATCTTCTAGTTTCTGCTTTGCTGCTTTGCTGGGAGAAGTGTAGGGGGCCCACAAGCAAAGTTAAAATGGTTGCAAACCCTTACACCCAATGAAGTGACTGGCCTCAGGTGATACACAAAGATGAAACGAATCCACCTACATAAGTTGTACCTGTTTATCTGCAGTTTTTTCTTCTCTACATCTGTTCAAAGTGCTGAATTTTAAAGCTTGAGGAGAGCTCTGAGAGCTGATTTGAAGGAAGGGGCACACACCCCTCCACGCAGCTCACAGGAACAGAGCTGGGGCTATCAGCTGGAGATCCCTCCCATGTTTTCTTGGTGTCAGGAAAACTTCTTGGAAGTGATTCATGCTGATAGCAGAGGAAGGAGGCAGCAGACAGAAATTACTCTTATGCTCTTAACTGAGACAAGTACATCCTATAGAGCAGGGGTGGACTGACCATTTGGAAAATCGGGCACTGCCCTAGGGCCGGGGTCAGTAGGGGGCCCCATGAGTTGCCCCTGGTACCTTTTTCATAGGCTTTTTTGAGTTTGGGCAAGGACCCAGGGGCCCCATGATACCCTATTGCCTGGGGGCCCCATGAGTTGTCAGTCCGCCCCTGCTATAGAGTGATATGCTGTGTTCATATGTCATGTTTGAAATTTACAAACACTTTAAAGGGTCTTGTTTTAATGAAATTACATAATATGGATTAGTAACTCCTTATTTTACTCATTTTTCAAATAAAGAAAGGGGGCTTTTGGAAGTGACAAAAAATTGGAATAAAACCAAGGAAATTATAAAAATTGTTTTAGCTTCTGGTCAGCGGGTCATAAATTGTAGGTTCACTGGACCGATATTTACAAATGATGCTACCAACCAGAATTCATGATAGTCATGTAAATTCTTTACAGAGCTCTCAAAAGTGTTGAAAGGTTGCTAATGCTCATAGAGGTTGTCTGTTTTGTTGGAAAATAATTACTCATTTTCAATAGAAAAGTGAACAAGCCTTATCTTTACTAGGTGAGGAAGAAAAAGCGATAAGAGTCCATAAAGAGTGCAGCCAAGATGCAGACAGTGAGAACATGGATATCATAGTTAGTGGATGCACTACTGTATTGTGTTAGTTTTGTTGCTAAAGCACTTTGTTCCAACACGAAGGTCAAACTTTAGTTCAAATCTGCCAGCAAAAAAAACTAACAGCCAAAATCATGTGTGTCCACATCTCCATTCCTTTTTGAAAGCTCCTCAGTAGCAAATACTAACTTCCAGCCTGAGACTGACACTCTGCCATCCTTTTCAACTGAAATATTTTCAACCCTATTGGCTAGAGAGACGCAACACATTGGAGTGTGGTGAGGGTGGGTTGGAGATTGCAGAGCTACTGCATCAGAGCATATTGCACACCCCAGGTTTGGAGGGTCCCAGAGGAGCTGAAGAAGATTAATAGAACCAGGAAGTGGAAGTCCATAGAAAAGATCACATAAACACATTGATAGCTGCAATGCAAGAATGTCCTGGGCTTCATAGATACGGTACAGAACAACAGAGTTGGCATGCAGGCACCTGGAGGTACTTAGTTTTTAGTTTTGATTTTTTTTTTTGGTGGCTACACAGTTTTATTTGTAGAGTAGTTGTACCCAGTATGAAAATGTTTGTAATATGCCTTCATTCTACACTATACAATGTACTGATGTCCATAGGACCAAACTATAGCCATGGCAAGCCAAAAACTTCTTTTCTCCTCAAAAGCTTATAGAATATGTTTTCCAACTCTCATTGATACAACATCTAGAATGCAGGCACCTGAGCCCATGTATCCCATTTAAGTTGTATCTTAGAATTATACTGTGTCATGGCTGGGCTCCTGCTACTTAACAAGCAGCTCTTTTTGGTTAATTACCAGCTACTCGTTGTTTCCACAGTGACTCACCTGGATACCAATTACCCGCCTCATTAGTCCAGCCTATGTCCTATCTCGGTGCAGGTGCATCTCTGATACTACCATTGTAAGAGTTATGACTGGTTCTGCTTGACTTCCCCAGCAATTTGGGGGTGATCCAGCTCACTGCAGAGGGTTTCTCAACCAGGTTGGAATATATTTTAGAGATGCTTCCTGAGGCATTCTCTACAGACAGAAGCAAAGTAGGCTTCATTATTTTTTTGCTTTCTGGCAAAGCCACAAACTCTCTATGGGAAATTACCCAGAATTACCCTGAGTTTGTAGCCTCCTTTAAAAGGATATTTAATATTCCCACTCGCTCCACCTCTGCTGCCAAGAGCCTCATGTCTATTAAACAGTATACAAGAACTGTTGCTTGACCATGCTATTGAATTCCATAATCTGTCAGCAGAGATTGGTTGGAATAATGAGGCTCTCATGGCTGCTTTTTCCCATGGCCTCTCTGATAACATTAAAGATGAGATTGCAGTTGATCTCGTTTGCCATTCTCATTGATTCCAGACTCCGAGAAAGACCTTCCTTTAAGGAGTGCTTGAGGAAGCCCCCTGTACGTTTGGCTCTCAGCTTTGCATTCCAACCCATGAATCCCTCACCTCCCATACCTCCTGGACCCAAGTCCTCCAGTGAAGTAGAGCCGATGCAGATAGGCTTTGCATGTCTCTCTGCCAAAGAGAGGGCCTATGGGAGAAGGGAGAGATTGTGCCTTTACTGTAGCTGAGCAGGTCACTTATTGAAGTCTTGTCCAATCTGTCCAGGAAACACCTGCACCTGAGGTCCTTTAGGGGACAAACCTTAGGTAGCATCTTTGCATCCCCAGATATACTTACAGATAAGCCTCTAGTTCAGGTTACCCTTTCCTGGTCTGAATTTTTCATCAACACCCAGGCAGTAATCAATTTTTGGGCCTCAGGCTTGTTCAGTTATAGCGCCTTTGTGTTAAAGCACTCAATACCGCTGCAACCTCGCTCCTCCCCACTTGCCATTGAGGCTATTGATGGAAGACCTCTACAGCATACCCATGTGACCCAGGAAACCTCTCTGTTGACCATGGCTGTAGGGGCTCTTCACCATGAGATAATCCAATTCCAAGTAATTTTCACACTTCATTACCCGGTTGTTGTTGGTTATCCTTGGTTACAGAAGCATAATCCTTTGTTTGAATGGCATAGAGCCGAGGTTCTGTCATGGTCACCACAATGCACTAATACTTGTTTTCAGAAAGTGAGTAGGGTCTTGTGCACATCTTCAGTCTCTATTTTGACAGAGTACCAGGAATTCTCTGATGTCTTTGACAAATGTCAGGCCAGTATTTTGCCACCACAGCAGCCTTTTGACTGCACAATTGATCTTCAACCTGGTGCCATTTCTCCCCATGGCTGGGTTTACCCTCTGCCATGGAGGATATGGCTATGATGAGTATGTTGCAGAATCTCAGGGTTCATCCACAAATCCTCTTCGCCTGCCCATGCAGGAGTGGTGAACTGAGACTCTGTATCGATTATAGGGGTCTCAATTGCATTACAATTAAAAATTATTATCCAATCCCATTGATAACGGAATTATTTAACCATCTTAAGGGAGCAACAGTCTTCATTAAGCTTGATCTGAGAGGGGCATACAATCTCGTGAGGATTAAAGAGGGCAATGAATGGAAAACTGCATTTAACACTAGGAGTAAACAATATGAATACCTCGTAATGCCCTTTGGTTTCTGTAACACTGCTGACGTTTTCCAGGAATTTATTAACAATGTCCTCCTAGATATGCTGCAGTAATGTGTGGTGGTTTACCTCGATAATATTCTCATATGTTCTAAATCCCTAGAGAACCACCACACAGATGTCTCCCGTGTGCTACAGAGGTTGAGAGAGAACAACCTGTATTGCAAGTTGGAAAAGTACATGTTTCATCGTGAACAGGTTACTTTTTTGGCTTATGTCATATCTGCTACCGGGTTTTCGATGGATCCAGAGAAACTGTCTGAAGTCTTACAGTGGCCTCAACTCATAGGTCTATGGCATGTGCAATGTTTTCTTGGCTTTACCAATTATTATCAGAAATGTATTCGCAATTTCTCTTCTTTGGTCAAACCCTTGACTGATATTACCAGAAAGGAGGGCAACCCCCAGAAATGGTCTCCAGATTCCATTAAAGCCTTTGAATCCCTCAAGGCCACTTTTGCTGCAGCTCCTATGCTGGCACATTCTGATCCTGCATTACTCTTCATTCTTGAGGTTGATGCATCTGAGACAGGAGTAGGTGCTCTCCTCTCAACGCCCTACCCCTGTGGGCCCTATGCATCCTTGTTTCTACTTTTCTAAAAAAGTGTCTCCGGCAGAATTCAATTACAAAATTAGGGACAGAGAATTATTAGCCATCATTTTAGCTCTTAAAGAATGGAGGCATTTCCTCGATGATACTACTGTGGCGGTCCTCATTTTGACTGACCATAAGATTCTCACATTCTCGTCTGAGGCTAAAGGCTCATCTCCTAGAAGGGCTCGGTGGGCCCTTTTTCTGTCAAGCTTTAGCTACATAGTCTCATTCTTACCCGGTCTGAAGAATATAAGGGCAAATGCATTATCATGGCAGTTTTCCTCCTCTTCCAAATTGGAGTCTGTTCCTACTCCTGTGACACTTCTGGACCACATTTTGGCCACTATTTTCACTAGACTCACTTCATGTTTGGGTGAGAGAATTCCAGCTTCTCATATCATTCTCCTTCTGGAAATCCTCATGACCGCTGCTTTGTCCCCAAGAATCTCTACACTGCTTTGCTCCAGACCTACCATTCTTCCAAAGCAGCTGGGCACCCAGGGAAAAAATCAACTCATGGTATATGTCTCAACAATTCTGGTGGCCTAGTCTCTGTGCTGATGCCTTTGTAGCTGCTTGTCCTGTGTGTGCTCAGAATAAAACACCCTGACAACTTCCAGTAGGCCTTCTACAGCCCATACCCAGTGGAGAGAGGCCTTGGACCCACTTGTCTGTTGATTTTGTTGTGGATTTATCTAACTCCCATGGCAACTCAGTTATTCTTATGGTGATTAACTGGTTTTCAAAAATGTCACATTGCATTCTGCTAAAGTTCAAAGAGCTGGCATTAATATTCACTCAGGGGGTCTTTCGATTACATGGATTACCTAAAGTTATCATCTCAGACAGGAGTAGCCAGTTTGTGCCCAGGTTTTGGTGAGCCCTTTTATGCACAGTTGGGAAATCAGCTTTCTTTCTCCTTGGCATATCACCCGCAGTCCAATGGAGCCGCAGAACGGGCCAACCAAGCCTTCAAACAGTTCCTACGTTGCTATATTTCAGACCACCATAACAACTAGTCGGGCTTGTTACCTTGGGCAGAGTTTGCTCACAATAACTTGGTCAATGCTGCCTCCGATTATCACCGTTTATTATTATTATACAGTATTTATAAAGCGCCAACAGTTCGCTCAGCGCTGTGAGCTGAAGTCTATGGTGAATGGGTTCCAGCCATCCATGTTGCCTGATAGATTTGTTAAGCAGGGAATTCCTGTGTTAGAGAAACATCTTCGAGAACTTTTCCACTTGGGTGCAGATCCAAGAATCCTTGCAACACTCCAGAGAGAGATACAAACTCCATGCTGACTGCCAACGCCTACCTGCACCCTCCTACCAAGTTGGGGAGAGTGTCTGGCTTTTTTCCCGCAGCCTCCGACTTCGTGTTCCCTCACTAAAATTGGCGCCTCGGTATATTGGGCCTTTTTGCATACTCCATAGGGTTAACCCAGCATGTGCAGTAGATCTTCCTTCCAACATGCGTATTTCCAACGTATTCCATGTTTCCTTATTAAAACCTTTGGTGTGTAACTGCTTTACCACCTCGGTACCACGCCCTCACCCGGTTCAGGTTGACTCCCGTAGGTTTTGTGGACAATATCTAGTTCAGTGGAAGGGTTACAGTCTGGAGGAACGCCGTTGGGTCTCACCCTCAGACATACATGCCCTCCTCCGTGCTTTCCATTTACGCTTTCCCCTCAAGCCATGTGCCCCCCCCGAGTGAGGGGGATCGTTAAGGCTGAGGGTACTGTCAGGGCTGGGCTCCTGCTACTTAACGAGCAGCTCTTTTCTTTCAGTGCTCAGAAGCTTCTCAGCTGTCAGTTAATTACCAGCTACTTGTCTCCACAGTGACTCACACGGATACCTTTACCCGCCTTTAGTCCAGCCTATAGCCAGTCGTTTTTGCTATTTTAGCAGCTTAGCTCATTTCCTCTTTGCCCTTGGATGGTGTATGAGCTCCAGTGTGTTCCTGCCTGTGTTCCTGTGTACAACTCAGTCTGGCTGACTTCTGATTCCTGTTCCTTATTTTTGGCTCCTGACTACGCTGACTTCTGGTTTCCTGACTCTGGCTTCTGTTTTGATTACATTCCTGATCTATGTTATAATTGCTATCTTATTAAAGGTATGATTTTAACTGCACTTTCTGTCTCCGCCTGGTTCATGGTTCCTGACACACTGTTCATGCTGGATTGCCAGCTATTGTGATTTTTGCAAATGACACATGTGTAGGATCAGTACCAGGAAATTATTTGGAGGCGTTACCACCAGTGACATAAACAAAGTATTTGAATATACCAGGATCAGAAAGAAAAAGACCACAGGGTGCTTCAAATGTTTATATCTTTATTTTTTTATTGTTTTTTTACATAATAGTAGCAATATTTTTATATTACATAAAATTATTATATTTTCTATCTGTTTGGGTACAGTGAGAATGGAATTTGAAAGAGAAAAAAAATTACACCAGTTTTGTTTTCTGTTTTCCCTGGTGTGGAAGATGCAATAGTAAAAGAGAATGTCAGGTCATTACTAAAATGAAGCTGTAAAGCAATTGGCTCATTCAGCAAAATAATGATGGCAAAAGATTTAAGCAAGTCAACGGAATATGGTGGGTGGGCAGGAGGGAGATAAAAAGAGATTTCATGAGGGCCTAGATTAATCAAGTACTGACTGGACTGGCATAGTGGACATGCATGCTTTGATAATCACCGTTAATCGATGTATAGTTGACAACCCATACAACTGATATACCACACACAGGGAGGTGGATTTCAATCAACGGCAAAGAAAAATATCAAAACTTATGAATTTAAATGATCAATCACGTCTGTTTCTATCATGTAATCTGATCGATCAAGATACAATCGTATTCATGAACAAAGTATCACAGTGCTGCCAATCCATGCAAACGGCAAATAATTTTAGGACCTGACCGATTGACTCATTGATCGATCAAAATGAAAGTGATGGCTATTTGATTGTTTGCAGATTCAGTCATTTTGGCTGAATCGCACATTGCTTGGATAGAAAAAGTGTGTATATACAATGTGTGTATATACCCAACAAGACGTTCCCACCATTGATGGTAAATCCCACATTTTATAATTGTGGTTTGCATAAACATCAACCCATGCAGTGTGCTTACCTGTAACCTTTGTACAGAAACAAAAGAAGTCTTATTTGTCACTGTTCCATCCACCTTAATTTGTGGAGCTGAGACACAGTAATATTTTCATGTGTCAATATAAATTGTACGCACTGGGGTTCTTTGCACGTGGGGAATAAGGCTAGGTTCACATCTATGCAGGTTGTGGTTGATGCTTTTTTTTTTGGCGTGTTTTTTGAATACACATTTTTGATGCTTTTTTATGCGTCTTGTGTATTTTTTGGCTAATAGGAAAGTATGACAGTTCTGTTCATGTAGTGTGACCAGGGGCGGACAGACAACTCATAGGGCCCCCGGGCAATAGGGGATAGTGGGGCCCCTGTGTCCTTGCCCAAACTCAAAAAAGTCTATGAAAAAGGTACCAGGGGCATCTCATGGGGCCCCCTACTGACCCCAGGCCCTCGGGCAGTGCCCGAGTTTCCAAATGGTCAGTCCGCCCCTGAGTGTGACTTTGATGTGACTTTGATGTGACTTTACACTCTCTGGCACTCAAATAGCATCAACATTGCATCAAAGTAGTGCAGGAACATTTATGTGTCCAAAGTCGCATGTTAGGGTTAGGATTAAGGGCTAGGGTTAGGGGCTAATGTTAGGATTAAGGGCTAGGGTTAAGGTTAAATGTTAGGGTTAAGGGCTAGGATTAGAATTAAGGGTTAGGGTCAGGGTTAAATGTTAGGGTTAGGGGATGGGGTTAAGGGTTAGGGTCAGGGTGAATTGTTAGGGCTACGGTTAAAGGTAGCCCTTAACCCTGACCCTAACATTTAACCCTAACCCTTAAGCCTAACCCTAACCCTAACATGTGACTCTGGACACATAAAGGTTCCTGCACTACTGTGATGTGACTTTGATGCTACCTGAGAGAGAGAGAGAGAGAGTAAACTCTAACCAAAGTTGCACTACATGAACAGAACTGTCATTCTGTAAAAAAAAAAGCATCATAAATACATACAAAATGCAACACTGTGTTTTTGGTGCGGGTCCATTGAAGTCTATAACATGCAAGACGCAATCTGCTGTGGGAAAACAAAGTCCCTGACCCAAAAAAACGCACTGGCTCAAAACAGATGTGAACTAGATCCATAGGAAACCATGTTAAATTGACTGTAGTGCATTTCTGCAAACTGGAAAACATACTGAAATCCATACAAGTGGGAACCTAGGGTCAGAAGATATGTTTTAATTGTGTAGTCTGAACAGTAGTATGTGTATAAAACAAAGGAGCCTAGCCCCAGGTCAAGCAAGAATTATTAGGAATATTGTAAGCCCAAGTGCTAAGATATGTGCAAGGAATCCACTGAATCTCCGCAGATATCGGTAAAGCCAAAAATCTGGAATCCTTGCCGAATCTACCCGAAGGGGGATATATGGGATTGAAGCCTCAGGCATTACGTCCTTCTCATACTCAGCTGCAACATGGAAGAGCCCTCTCGGTTTCTAGACCGGAACCGACGTCCTCGGTGCAAGGCTGGAGCTCAGTGATTGGCCGATCACTTCCGCGATGCCGCACTCCCAGCTTGTTCTGTCAGTTACTGGATCTGCAGCTAGCGCTATCTGGTTAGTGCAAACTATTCTCATTTCCGCACCACTGATGTCACGAATATTGTTCGTTCGTTACATATAGACTGTCACCCATCTTCACGTTTCAATTTTGGAAATGAATTCATGAACTTATCTATGCACGGTGATTCATAGTTGTGTGCGTTATACACAATCTTGCACACATATAAGCCTGTATGTCATTTTTGGAGTAATATACATATGTCTTCATTTTTATTTGTTTTATATCACTGATAGGAGCGCTGCATGTTTGTTTTATACATATATGTTATCCTAAGAGGTTTTCTGAGGTTTTACCTTTTTTTGCTAGCTGCTCCACTACACAGATCTAGCGCTCGTTTCTTCTAGATATTTGTGAACAGTAGTATGAGAGCTGTATCTGGCCTGTTTTCATGCTTGTCCACTGCTGTTTATGTCCTTATAATGTTTCATATACATTACTCTGTGCAAATCAAGTATGGTTGTAATGAAGATTGTCAGTGCTGGAGTCTGGATACAGGTAAGTTTAATGAACACACTGTTATGTATTTGTTTTATACTTGTTCTAATGTTTCTGGCTATGTTCAATGGACACACTTGGATTTTGCAATAACAAAACGTACTGTTCTTGTGGCAATAATCTCAGCGAAAGCACTAAGGAAAAAGTGCCACCATCCAGTCTGATAAGCCATAGGTCATAACCTTCCATGACGCAGACTATGTGTATTAGGTCATTTAAATACTTCTCTTTAGGAGAGGATTGGCTTGCTCCCAGCGTCTTCTTGTTTTCCTGTCTGTGACTTATTATTAATTTCTGACAGTTCCATCCTTCCATCCTGCATGCTTCTATAAGGTTGATCCATTTGTTTCACTTCCTGTTACTCATACCGCTTTTTTTTTTTTTTGTGGAATGCTCTGACTTCAAAACTAAAGCCCAGCTAACCAGCAATGGTTTGGTGTGAAATTTTTGTTTTGTGATTTGGATTGCATTTGCTTGTTTTCCTGAGGGCAGAGTGGTAATGTTGGCCTGATCTGACCCTTGTACTTACACTTACCCATTCTGCATTTTTTTCTTGTTTCTGTTCCTTACAGTTTACTGCTGTGCATCATTCCCTTCAAATACCAAGAGCTGCTGAGCAGACACTTCCTATGTGGCTTTCTTACATTTCACGTTTCACCTGATCCTTTCCCTGTCTCTTTCTTTCACACTGGTGGATTACAAATATGGAGTAAATGTGTTGTCTCTTTCGATTGTTCTACCCTCTTACTATCTTATACATTTTCTTATGCTGTATATTATATAATACATGGTTTGAAAGTATTTCCTTATATAACTTTTGAAAAAAACATGTATAATATAAATATGTATCCATTTCCCCCCAAAAACATGTATAATATAAATATGTATCCATTTCCCCCCAAAAACATGTATAATATAAATATGTATCCATTTCCCCCCATTTCGGAATCTGTGAGTTTTTTGTACTGTTTTCGTATGATGTCTGCCTTCAGATTGCAAACAAGTGAGTGAATAAGTGATACCTGTATGATTGCTAACTGCTTTTTTATTTACTCTGAATGTATATTTAATTTAAATGCTGGTAAACTTGTTATTTAGAAAAATAACTGCTTCACCCGTTTAAAGTAAAACCAAGCATATGACTTAATCAAAGGTTACCTTTAGTGAAAACGAAGTGTCAAAACTGGCAGCACTTAGTATCCTAATATACTTTATAGTCTACTACAGTTCAGGGCCAAATCTAGGGAGGTGCTGGGGTGGTGCCCCCTCGGATTTTAGTTGTGCCCCCAGGTCTCTGAGAGTGCATCCACTGCCATCAGCCAGTTGATGTAAGGAGGCACACTGATGGGGACAATCCATGTAAGGGGGCACTCTGATGGCGGCACCTGATGTAAAGAGGCACTCCGATGGAGGCACCTGATGTAGCTGGTGAACTGATGGGGACATTTGATGTAAGGTTGCACTTTGATGGGCATAGCTGATCATATGTAAGGGGGCAATCTGATGGGGACAACTGATGTAAGGGGGACTCTGATGGAGACAACTGATGTAAGAGGGCAATCTGATGAGGACACTGATGTAAAGGGATGCTCTGATGGGACACCTGATGTAAGGAGGCACTCTGAAGGGGACCTTGATGTAAGGGGACACTCTGAAGGGGACCATTATGTAAGGGGGCACTCTGATGGGAACTTGATCTAAAGGAGAACTCTAAAGAGAACTCTTGATGTAAAGAGGGACTGTGCTATAAGGGGCAAATGTTTTGTTTAATCACCCTAATCTAATGATAGTCTAACACATCCTAGTGTTTGCTAGGTTGTGACACTGTGTGACAAACTGCTGGCGACTCACACACAGTGTTGACATTATGCCCCCTGACTTTGTTTTACTGCACCCCCAGATCATATCTGGCCCTACTACAGTTATTAGGTTTTCCTGTAAAAGTCTACTTTAACCCTGTCCACTTCCGTCTATTGTGCCTTTCGGGTGGTCAGTGTAGCTGCCTAAGACAATAAATTTATTTTTACTGGAAACGTCTGAATGGGCCTATTACTTCAGGTGCCTATATGTGTTGATGTTTCCGATTGAAGGTTTTCACTCAGCTAACCTCTGCTTGTGTATACTTCTTCATAGGCTCATTTAGATTTGCCAAAGCCATTATTAGAACCTATTGTAGTGCATTCTTTGCCTCCTACTGCATATATACAATATAGAACTGGGGTTCCCGATCACTTGCTGTCTGTCAAACACTTAAGGACTGTCAAAACAAATCACCGGTGTAAAGTAGTTATTTGGCCATTTTGTTTTAGTGAAATAAGCTTTCTCTAAGCCAGCCAATAGTAGATGTATTTGGAGAGTGTTGGATTATGCAGCACATGAATATAATTTCCATGAACAAACTACTTGAAGCCAGGGGCGGACTGACCATTTGGAAACTCGGGCACTGCCCGAGGGCCCGGGGTCAGTAGGGGACCCCATTAGATGCCCCTGGTACCTTTTTTATTGGCTTTTTTGAGTTTGGACAAGGACACAGGGGCCCCATGATCCCCTATTGCCTGGGGGCCCCATGAGTTGTCAGTCCGCCCCTGCTTGTAGCGCTACATCTCCCATACGTGGGCAATAGATGTTGATGTGGTGCCTTGTCATCAGGGGTGTTTCTAGGATTGCTAAATACCTGGGGCACCCCTAGTCACTGCAAGTGATACTGCAGAGGTAACATGTGGCAGCATAAAATGGGTATGGACACACTGCGCAGTGAGAGGAGATTAGGAGACAAATTGTACATACTGTAAATATATAGAATTAATTACTGAACATATCTATTATCTAAATACAAATGTATGTATATGTATACAATATACACAAATGGGTGGCATTTATAAAGTAATGAAACATAAAAAAGCGTGCCCAAACACTTCCCACCAAATTGGAACAGATACTGGTGACACGGATATGTAAGATTAGTTACAATTGCAATGGGATAACTCCAATGGCAAGAAAATTGTGAAAATACTAAGGTAAGTGAACAAAAGTTAAAACTGGAGTATTTTTTTTTTTATGTACGAACAATACTCCTCAAATGAGGTTACTTCTTACTTACATACCAACATACATGGTTAAAAACTTTAAAATGAACTAGTTGATATGTGTTAATTCAATGATGTATAAGCAGAAATGGCATAATTAAGTGACAAACCATGACCTGTTAGGTTGTTGGAATTGTTTGCATGTGCTCAAGATTTTACACCACTGATAAATAATTATAAAACAGTCTATACAAGCAATGATCATCTTGCTATCACTTCCAGTTCAACACCACAGATTCCTGTCTTTTGTAAAAAGCTAGTCACACAGTAACCTTTGATGTCCATAGTCCTACTTATACCTCTCTTACACCTGACCCTACTTACTTTCATCCTTCTCGAACCTTCCAATTATTCAACTTGGTATCTAATGATCTGTATTTCCTGGAGTCCAGGCCTCATTTTCAGTGATGATAGTTCATAGAAGCAGTGCTACTGCCTGTGAATGGAACTTTGCTCTCTTGCAGAACTTCTCCCGACACTGGAGTTTTCAGCATCAAACCCTAGCAAGGTGGCTCTTAAATAGTAAAGCTGGGAACACACTTGAAGTTTTTTTTTTTCGTTCAACTCAGCGGGTTGAAGGAAAAAAAACTAAAGCTAGCTATAGATGGTTCAAATCTCGTCCGATTCAGTAGGAGCTGGTCGAGATTTGAGCCATGTATGGGCAGGCTGAATTTACCCAAGTTGATTAATCGATCAACTTGGGTACAACCAGCCTGTCGAGTTTTTCATGCGATTACTCTTTAGCGGCTATTGTAGCCGTTAGCAGTACTTTCTGTGTTTTCCCGCCCCACTGCTGAGAGATCATAATGGTTCCGCAGGAGGGATTCCCCCATCAATGCTGACCGTGTTGATGGGGGAATCATGATCAAGTGATCTTTTTTGTACTGCAACCCGTGGTTGCAGGAAAGAAAATTACTCCATTTATGGCCAGCTTTAGAGGTTGCCATACTAACACAAGCAATGTTAGTGCGATGATATCCTTTGCTGTGGCTTTGTGTTCCAGCATGGGGACTGCCCTCCCACCAGAACACACTGGTCAGTGCTGGCATCCATTTGCCTACCATCGCTGATCAGATACTAGTTTTCCAGTATGCCCATTCAACAGAAGCAGCCCATGAGCATGGCTTCTGTAGAACACACAGCTGTACATACTTTCAGCCCGAGTGTACAGGCTTCACTCATTGACCACCCAACAGTAGCTAAAACCAAAGAATTACAAAAAGGTGTGTCAGGCCCCCAACAAATGAGAGATAAATAAAAACTAATTGTAGAGAGAAATGTAGCGCTACTCACATGAACTACTAAATAAAAGTGCATAAATAATAATATTAAATAGTGTATCAAAATAAGTATTGAAACAAATATGAGCAAATAAAGTGCCAAAACAAGTGGAATCATGCAAAATGAGTCCTATTAGGTGACACTACTATATGTGAACAAGCCTAAAAACTCAACAGTGATAGTGATAAATATTAATTCATGCTTCCAACTATAAAGAATATAATATATATACTCACATTCAAAAAAATATTTGACTAATAAATATATAAATATCCAAAAAGTGAGCAAACATGTACATCAACACACATATGTGACTACAAATACCCCATTAAGTGAACAAACAATGAATACAATCAATGTGTATAATAGTGAACATCAAAGGTGCAACCGCACACAACACAAAAATATCTATTTCTGTGCTCATAAAGTCCAAAAACACATAGATGACCACACTCAGATGAAAAACCTTGTGCTGATGTTTGTGTAAACAAGCGGGTAGATGGTTGACAGGCGATAATTCGACCATCAGCTAGATTAGCCTCACAACTCAAACATTCGACCCTTGCAGGTCAAAGAGCTCAATCGGATCCCTCTCAAAGATCCTTCAAATCTGCTGTCACTCCAAACAGGTCAGCTCCCACCGCACACAAATCTCCCTTTAGGGTCAGCACAGCAATATTGGCTCCTCTCCAGGCTAGGTCAAATGCTGCGCTAGCATCTCATTCAAAAACTTAAAACACATCCTCCCATTGTGCAGTATTGTTTACTTCGTGGAACCTGTCCACCAGCCTCCTACACCTGTCACATGGCTCCTTCTTTGCAGTCCGGGCACAGTCCGGGAATCAGCGTGCAGGGAGGGCGGACACGGAAGTGAGAGGCTTGGAAGGATGCAATGTCTGTGCCCGGACTGCAAAGAAGGAGCCATGTGACACATGTAGGAGGCTGGTGGACAGGTTCCACGAGGTAAACAATCAGGGCTTAAACTTTCAAGTCCTGAGCTACTAGCCAGGCCTTAAGAGTTACTTGCCACCAACAAACACACACAAACAGAGATACCTGTACACACACATGTACATACACACACAGAGAAACCTGTACACACACACACAGAAACATGTACACGCACTCACAAAAGATACATGTGCACACACATACACACATATAGACACATGAATACACACACAGGCACGTACAGACACGCATACACACAGATACATGTACATACACAAATACACACGCACAGACACATGTACATAAACACAGACACATGTACACACAGACACCTGTACGTACATACACACAAACACACACACACACACAGACACATGTACACACACACATACAGTGACGAACAGAAGTATTTGAACACCCTGCGATTTTGCAAGTTCTCCCACTTAGAAATCATAGAGGGGTCTGACATTCACATTGTAGGCGCATTCCCACTCTGAGAGACAGAATTAAAAAAGAAATTCAGGAAATCCCATTGTATGATTTTTAAAGAATTTATTTGTCTTGCACTGCTGAACATAAGAATTTGAACACCTGAGAAAATCAGTGTTAATATTTGGTACAGAAGCCTTTGTTTGCAATTACAGAGGTCAAACGTTTCCTGTAGTTCTTGACCAGGTTTGCACTGCAACAGGGATTTTGGCCCACTCCTCCACACAGATCTCCTCTAGATCTGTCAGGTTTCGGGGCTGTCGTTGAGCAACACGGAGTTTCAGCTCCTCCAAAGATGTTCTATTGGATTTAGGGCTGGAGACTGGCTAGGCCACTCCAGAACCTTGATATGCTTCTTACGGGGCCACTCCTTGGTTCTCCTGGCTGTGTGCTTCGGGTCGTTGTCATGTTGGAAGACCCAGCCATGACCCATCTTCAATGCTCTGACTGAGGGAAGGAGGTTGTTGCTCAAAATCTCACAATAAATGGCCCCATTCATCCTCTCCTTAATACAGTGCAGTCGTCCTGTCCCCTTCGCAGAAGGAATGGTGTTCTTGGGATGCAACTCATCCTTCTTTTTCCTCCAAACACGAAGAGTGAAGTTTAGACCAAAAAGTTCTACTTTGGTCTCATCTGACCACATGACTTTCTCCAATGCCTCCTCTGGATCATCCAGATGGTAATTGGAAAACTTCAGACGGGCCTGGACATGTGATGACTTGAGCAGGGGAACCTTCCGTACAATGCATGATTTGAAACCATGACGGCGTAGTGTTCTACCGACAGTGACCTTTAAAAATGTGGTCCCAGCTCTCTTCATGTCATTGACCAGTTCCTCCCTTGTAGTTCTGGGCTGATTCCTCCCCTTTCTTATCAGTGATACCCCACGAGGTGAGATCTTGCATGGAGCCCCAGTCCGAGGGAGACTGACAGTCGTCTTTAGCCTCTTCCATTTTCTAACAATTGCTCCAACAGTTGATCTATTTTCACCAAGCTGCTTGGCAATTGCCCCGTAGCCCTTTCCAGCCTTGTGGAGGTCCACAATTTTGTCTCTGGTGTCTTTTGACAGCTCTTTGGTCTTGCCCATGGTAGTAGTTGGCATCTGACTGACTGTGGGGTGGACAGGTGTCTTTAAAGTGCTCAGACAGGTGCTACTAAGTTAGATTAATGAGTGGAGTAGAGGTGGACTTTTTAAAGGCAGAGTAACAGGTCTTTGAGAGCCAGAATTCTTGAAGTTTCTTAGGTGTTCAAATACTTATGTTCAGCAGTGCAAGACAAATAAATTCTTTAAAAATCATACAATGTGATTTCCTGAATTTTTTTTTTTAAATTCTGTCTCTCAGAGTGGGAATGCACCTACAATGTGAATTTCAGACTCCTCCATGATTTCTAAGTGGGAGAACTTGCAAAATCACAGGGCGTTCAAATACTTCTGTTCCTCACTGTACATGTACATACATGCAGACACATGTACAGATACACACATGTACATAAACACAGACACATGTACATGCATACACACACAAACACACACACATGTACACACACACACATACACCCCCCCCCCCCCATAAAAAGTTGCAGTACCTTGTTGTTCACTCACAGAGCCGGGTACTGCACTCTAGGGGGAGGCAGAGAGCACAGCACACACTCCTTCCTTTGCTTTCACTGCGCTCAGCTATTGAGCAGTCTGACGGCTCCCAGTGCCAATGACAGATCTGAAGTCTGGAAGCTTTAAAGAGCTTTGGAAGGGAAGAAGCCTCTTCCCCTACAACCAGGTTTTACTGGCGACCAGTAAACTGGTGTGTGCAGGTGTGCATGGCCTTTTAAATCTAGGGCCTAGCCATAATTCAGAGCTCCACCCAGGAGACAGAAGGACCCCTGTGAGGGAGTGGACCATATGTAGCAGAGAGCCACGCATGATATGCAGAATATGCATGTATTGCATGTGAACACAGTGGGACTATCATTCAGTCTGAGGGATCAGCCAAAAGGTCTGAATTTAAGGTCTGAGTAGTGGTGCAAGACCAAGAAAAAAAGTTTGAGTTTAAGGCCTGAGCAGCAGAGCTGCAGGAGTGAGCCTGGAGGCTAATTTGATTTCATTTGCATGTGAAGTGATGGTAGAGACACCTGTGAGGGCAACAGTTTATAACATTTTGTGAAGCGCTGCGCAAACTGTTAGCGCTATATAAATCCTGTATAGTATTAATAATTTGGGGGAACTGTTTTGTGTTTGATAAAAGTGGGCCACTAAGTCCTGAAACATAGCTCCTGGCTAGCATGAATGCACTGAAAAATGTTACTACACAAGAACAACTTTCAAAATTTTGACAAAACTGAGCTTTATTGAACATTTGTTTAGCTCATTACATGAAAGTAAGGTTAACAATATAACTTAGATTACAAAATCATCAGTTTTGCTTAAATTAGTTCATGCAAAAATGAATACACCCCACAGCAAAAACTACTACATCTAGTATTTTGTATGACCTCCATGATTTGTAAGGACAGCACTAAGTCTTCTAGGCATGGAATGAACAAGTTGGCGACATATTGCTACATCTGTCTTTTTCCATTCTTCAAGAATTACTCTTTTAGAGTCTGGATGCTGGATGGAGAGTGATGCTCTTCAGAATTCCCCATAGGTGTTCAATTGGGTTCAGATCAGGATACATACTTTGCCACTGAATCACTTTCATCCTGTTCTTCTTCAGAAATGCAACAGTGGCCTTAGATGTGTGTTTTGGATCATTGTCATGTTAGAAAAGTACATGATGACCAATGGTACGGAGTGATGGTAGCATCTTCTCTTTCAATATAGAGCAGTACATCTGTGAATTCATGATACCATCAATGAAATGCAGCTCCCTGACACCAGCAGCACTCGTGCAACCCCACAGAAGGACGCTACAACCACCATGTTTCACTATAGGCACTATGGACGGGCTGGACATCTGTGAGATGGTTGCAGTTCCATCTTTGTAAAATTTTTGCATCACGATCTTCTTGTAGCCTTCACCTTGCTTGTGTAAAGAAATTATTTTCTTTCTCAGGCCTTTTGACATATCTCTTCCATGTGGTGTCATTGCTGACAGCATGAAAATGGAAGGGGTTTTCTTTGTTAAGTAATGTCCTTTTGTAATCAACTGACTCACCTGTAGTTGAATTCTTGTTAACTAGGATTTTTTTGTCTAAAATTTAGCTTTGCTCCTAAGACTTTCATTGGGGTGTATTCATTTTTGCAACATGGTCTTGAATGAATTTGTTAGGAAAAAAAATTTTTTGTTTGTTCAAATTAACAAGTCTTGTTTGCAATCAATGACCCGCATTTGCAAGAGTATTTTTTAGTATAGTGTCCCATAGAAAATGTTGATTCTGAAAGGAAAGTGAAGGTTTTTTGACAAATCTGTTTTGGTGTACTCATGATGAGAAGGCCTGGCTTGCAGTCTCCGCTCTAATTTATTGCAAAGGTGTTCTATCAGGTTAAGGTCAGGCCAGTCAAATTGCTCCACCCCAAACTCGCTCATCCATGTCTTTATGGACCTTGCTTTGTGGGCAGTCATGTTGGAACAGGAAGGGGCCATCCCCAAACTCTTCCCACAAAGTTGGGAGCATAAAATTGTCCAAATGTCTTGGTATGCTGACGCCTTAATAGCTCCCTTCAATGGAACTAAGAGGCCAAGCCCAACCCATGAAAAACAACCCCACACCATAATTCCCCCTCCACCAAACTTTACACTTGCCACAATACAGTCAGGCAAGTACCATTCTCCTGGGAACTGCCAAACCCAGACACATCCATTGAATTGCCAGACAGAGAAGCGTGATTCATCACTCCAGAAAACATGTCTCCACTGCTGTAGAGTCCAATTTTTAGGAAAATGAAGAAATTAAAAAAATTATTTTCACAATTTTTTTTACATACTGTGATCAGGGCAGTACAGCATCAGCATATAACTGGTGTGGTGGTGATCAGGGACACTGACTGGTGGCAAAGCGCGATCCGGGAAGGATGTCATATGACACCCTCCGAGAGGGATGGAGTGTTCGCTCGGCCGTCATTTGACCATAGGCCGGGCGGCAAGTGGTTAATAGTCTCATTAAGTTAGGCAGTGTTATTCTAGGATTTATTATATAAAATAACATATCATCTGCATATGCTGCCATCTTGTGCTCCACTTCCCCTGTCTTTATTCCTACTATATCTGCAATCCGTCTTACTCTTGCCAGAACAGATTCTAATGAGAACTTAAACAGTGGAGATAGTGGGCATCCCTGCATCGTACCGTTGTGCATTGTAAACAACTGGGAGAGGGATCCGTTGACTTTAACCACTGCTGTGGGACCATTATAAAGCCCCTGTTATCCACTTCAACATTTTGGGCCCTAGTCCTAAAATTTCTAACGTATCGAACATAAATCCCCAGTCGACCCTGTCAAAAGCCTTCTCGGCGTCTGTCGACAGGAATATTGTCAGCTGCTTCTCTCTCTTTACTTTTTGTAAGAGGAGCAATAATCATAGACCATTATTCCATCCCGCTCTTCCAGGATAAATCCTACTTGATCCTCTCCGGCATCAGCTCCTTCAGTCTAGTTGCCAAGACCTTAGCATATCATTTTGTATCAGCGTTTAATAAGGATATGGGTCTATAGCTAGTGCACTGTGAGTTATCCTTGCCTTCTTTGAGTATAATAGTTATATGTGCTTACAATGATTCTTCCCTCATTTGCATCCCCTCTCCTATTGAATTCATGTAACTGTACATTTTAGGAACCAAAAGATCTCCAAATTTTTTAAAATAACCTACAGTGAATCTGTCCTGACCAGAGTTCTTTCCTGGGGCCATATTCTTCAAGGCCAAACTAACTTCCTCCTGGGTAATAGTTCTCTCTAAGGCCACTAATGTATCTTCTGCTATTCTTGGCATCTCCACCTCCTTTAAGTATTTCTGCCTTTTTCTCTTCTTATCCTCCATTTCTTTTTTATTTCCAGGGCTCACTTTATAAAGCTGCTATAGTATTCTTGGAATCTATTAGCGATATCAGTGGGGGAATATGCTAATTCTCCTTTATCGGTTTGGATTTTATCTATAACATTTTTGGATTTCTTTTCCTTTAACCTCCTCATTAGATGTAGGTCTATTCCCCCACTGATATATTTCTTTTGATACTCTATTAAATATGCTCCTCACCTCCTGTTCCAAGAAATTTTTTAATTCTTCTCTTTTAAGGATTATCTTCTGGTATATATCCATGCCTCTTTTCTTTTTATGTAACTGTTCTAACTTATATAGCAGTTTTTCTTCCCCCCGTTCTTTCTTTCTTTTTTTTAGCCCCTATCGCTATCAATGTTCCCCTAATACATGCCTTATGAGCCTCCCACACTGTGACTACCGACACCTCCTTGGTTCATTAAACACAAAAAAGTGCTCAATTTCCTGCCTTATCTTTTTCACTGTTTCAGGATCTTGTATGAGCGTCTGATTTAATCTCCAAGTATTTATTTTGCCCTGCTCCACTCCAACCCGAAGTCTCATTGTGACAGGAGCATGATCAGAGATAGACGTAACCTCTATATTGGAGCTAACCAACAACTCCAATTGGCTATGCTTGATCAATATATAATCCAATTTTGAGTTTCGTGTACTGGAGAGAAGAAGGTGTAATCTCTTTCTCTTGGATGTTTTACTCTCCAAATTTTGTCAGTTGACCTTGGTGTAATAACCTCTTCAGTAATTTTAATTTCCTACCAGCCTCTCTCGGCGTACCAGATGACGTATCCAAATACGGATCCAGGCACAAATTGAGATCTCCTGCCACAACCAGATTACCCTTTTTATATTCAGAGATTTTTCTTAGCATACCCTCCAAGAATGTTACTGGGTTTTTGTTTGACATTAAATATTAGCTAGTGTATTTTCCATTCCTTGTAGTCTTCCCTTCAGGAATAGAAACTGGCCCTCTGGGTCCACCACTCTCCCCTCCAGGGTGAAGCTAACATTTTTTGAAAACCCAATTGCTACTCCTTTAGCCCTTTTAACTGGGGAATCAGCCTAATACCACATTGGATGGTACTTCGAGTATAACCTGACATTTTTATCATGGGTTATGTGTGTCTCTTGTAGAAACACTACGTCTATGGAGTATTGGTGTATTTCCTTAAGAATCTTATGTCTTTTTGTCAATGAATTTAATCCTTTCACATTATAAGTCATGAACTTGATTGAGCTCATTTGTAATGTTCCTTCTCTATCTTATCCACTTTCCCACACTAGGGACACAAATCTAGACAACTTAAGAAATGGACCTCCCCCCACCCTCCAACAACCCCCCCACCTCTTGCCCTTTCTCCACCCCCAATAACCCCACTATCCCCCCTTCCTCTCCCCCCCCAAACCCTCTACCTCTAAGACCCTCATGGCCTACATATTGCCCTGGAATCTGTTGTGGATAGTTTCTACTAGTGATTCCTGATTTGGGGGTGAGACTCAAAACACACATGTTCACTCCAATCCCTAGTTTGTGTCATTAGTTAGATTGGAGTTTGACAGCATGTCCGACCTCCGGGCTACCCGCCTGAATGAAATTCTCTTTACCCCTCCATCCCTCTCAACCATTGTCACACCTAGGCAGGGAGGGACTGAGAGCATGGAAACTGTGGCACAACCGGGAGAGGGTTGGGAGATGTCGAAGGGGAGAAAAAAAAGGGAGGGGTGAGAAGAGAGGAACAACGTCCCCTTCTCCACACTATACCTCAGGACTCCCCTCCCTACCCAAATACCCCACTCTTTGACTTTGTTTACCGACCCCCCCTTCCACTACACCGTGCCTCCCTACTTCTTCTTCCTAGATACCCGCTGCCATTTTCCTGCCCCCTGCCCAGCGCTCACATTAAGTCCCTCTGACCACCCTTCAAGTTCTATTTTTTTGTAGATCTGGTCTCTTGCAGAAGTCACTGATGTCTTCAGGGAACCTCAATCTTGCCAATCTCCCGTCTTTCCAGCCAACCAAGCATATTGGAAAGCCCCAGTTATATCGGACTTTTTTCTCTCTGACTTCTGCAAAAATATGCAACTTTGATTCCTCATATTTAATTTCAGTAGTGTCCCGCAGACTTTTTCATATTCCTTCTTTATCTGCATAATGCTGGAATCTAATCACATCTCTAGGGCTATCTGCCAATACTCCTATTGGCCGTCTAATCCTATGTGCTCTCTTAATTTGCAGCTTTTCTGACACTGGTCTTCCCATTATTGGTTTACATACTCTTTTTATTTTCTCCTCTAGATCCTCTACCTGTTCTTCTTCTGGTAGGCCCCGGATCCTTAAGTTCTTTCTTCTATTGCGGTTCTCCTGATCCTCTAATTTATATGAGAGCTTTCTCTGTTCTCTACGCATGTCCTCCACCTGTGTCTCCAATCCATTAATCAATTGAGTGTGTACTTCCATTCTCTCTTCTACCTCTTCCAATTGTGTTGGTATCCAACCCAGGTCATTGCGTAGTACTCCCAACTCGTTTTTCAGGCAGTTCTCCACTTTTGCAAACATTTCCGCCATGTCAATTTTTGTAGGTATTTGTAACAAGGCTCCTTTTTCCATGATGCTCCGTTCCATGACACTTTCCACACTTTTTGATTCATTAAACTGGGTCTCTTCCTGGGACCCAGCTGACAGTCTGGAATGGTCTCCATCAAACTTTCTGACTCCTACATGTTGTTTTTCCTAAGTTCGATTCTCTGGACTTTTCTCCTGAAGGGGCATATAATTTTTATATAATTCAGGACCAATCAGTCTCCATTTACTTGTTGGTTCCTGTCATGTTTTCCAAATACGCCTGTGAGGGGACTCAATGCATTACTGGTGATCCAGGGGGTCTCTAGATCTCTTATGATTGGTGTCTCCTCCCGGGGGGGGGTATCTTTACAGGACTCAAGATATTCTTCGTCCGTAGAGCCTCCCTGGTCTCTCAGACCTTTCTGACTCCCCTGCAGTATGGGAGGTCCTCTCACGACAGGTTGCCAGGCCTCCTCCTCCTACTCCCAGACCGCTGGGATCTCAGGACTCCCTACGGCCGCACCCACAGGCCCTCCAGCTTCTCCGGGGACCTAGCTCCAGGAAGGTCCTCCGCCCCCGACAGCTACTGCCGGGACCGTCCGGCCCCCGGCCCACACCAATCACCTCTTGCTCCTCACCTGTCGGGGCTCCGAGGATTAGTCCAGGATAATCGGGCAGTCAGTGACAGGACTTAATTCGATCATAGCGGGTACCCGGAGATCACGCTGCTCACGGTGCCATGTTTAGGCCCCTCCCCTGTCGCGATAAGAAACCAATGACTTTCTATTGTAAACCGCAAAAAAACTCAGATAAGGAAGAAGTTAGGGACATGCAGGTAAGTATCCCTTATGTCCACTGATGCCAGGAAATCCCCTGGCTGGAGCAAAGCCATTTACACCCTCATACTTTGAGAAATGTGTTGAGTCTCTTCAAATCCAAAAATTGGACAATTTTGTCTTAAAACCATAAACAGGAACGATCTGTTTGCCTCCAACAAATTGCTCCACCTATCTATGACACCATAAGACAATCACGCATGCATGGCCGACATGACCAAGGATGATGGTGGCTGCACAGCCACAAGGAGGCACCAACACACTAAGGGCCATTTGCATAGGTGGGCTTGTAAATAATGCACACAAACTGGTGTGTATTGTGTGCATTCATTGCAGTATGTTGTTGAGATGGATTGCAAACACGGAAAGGTTTCTTCACAGTGAGAGCTGTGAAAATGTGGAATAGACTCACTCAAGAGTTGGTTCTGACCAGCTTAATAGATTGCTTCAAAAAAGGCCTGGATTATTTCTTAGATACACAGAATATAACTGAATACCAACATTTATAGGTAAAGTTGATCCAGGGAATATCTGATTGCCTCTCAGTGGATCAGGAAGGAATTTTTTTCCCAGCAGGAGCAAATTGGATTATGCTTTGCTAGGGGTTTTTTTTGCCTTCCTCTGGATCAACTGTGGGTATAGGATTATAACTTTTTTTTTTTCTGTGGTTGAACTGGATGGACTTTTGTCTTTTGTCTGCCAGACTAACTATATAACTATGTAATTGCAGTGCTTTTCATTATATTTATTCAGAGCAATGCACAGCAGCACTCTGTGACAGATTGCCGCACTTTGTAATGCGCTGCAGTACAATAAAATGTATGCCTGGATCATTTTATTACAGCGCACATATGGCACTGTGGATCAGGTATTACCTCCAGACATTAGTGTGAAGACAACCTCCAGATTTCTACATTACTTTCTTGTTTTCCAAAAAGGCTATATTAACAGTTTAAAAATATTTGTTTATTGATCATTTATTTTAGTTTTATCTTTTTAGATTTATTCAAAATTATTTAAAGATACATTGTGTATCTGTGCATTAACAATTATTTTTATCAAAAATTTTGATTTGATAAACATTTGTACAAATGTTTATTCTGTCTGCCCTTTGCATTTAGAAAATGTATGGTTTGGGAAGGGGGGTGGAGTGGGGTTTTGAAACTCTGAAACTCCGAAAGCTGTAAGTGAAAATTAATTCTAAAAAAGTGAAAACTTGCAAATATCCTCTGGCCACCTTGAGGTCAAATGTGAAGAGCAGGGTCTGCCATCACAATGGTTAAAGAGTACATATTGCTTTTCCTTGCATGGGCAAAGCACATATTTACAGTGGGGATCGAAAGTTTGGGCACCCCAGCTAAAAACTTGTATTAATGTGCATAAAGAAGCCAAGGAAAGATGGAAAAATCTCCAAAAGGCATCAAATTACAGATTACACATTCTTAATATGTCAACAAAAGTTAGATTTTATTTCCATCATTTACACTTTCAAAATAACAGAAAACAAAAAAATGGCGTCTGCAAAAGTTTGGGCACCCTGCAGAGTTAATATCTTGTACTGCCCCCTTTGGCAAGTATCACAGCTTGTAAACGCTTTTCGTAGCCAGCCAAGAGTCTTTCAATTCTTGTTTGAGGTATCTTTGCCCATTCTTCCTTACAAAAGTCTTCCAGTTCTTTGAGATTTCTGGGCTGTCTGTCACGCACTGCTCTTTTAAGGTCTATCCATAGATTTTCAATTATGTTGAGGTCAGGAGATTGTGAAGGCCATGGCAAAACCTTCAGTTTACGCCTCTTGATGTAATCCCCGTGGATTTCGAGGTGTGTTTAGGATCATTATCCATTTGTAGAAGCCATCCTCTCTTTAACTTCAGCTTTTTCACAGATGGCATCACGTTACCATCCAAAATTTGCTGAAATTTTATTGAATCCATTTTTCCTTCTACTCGTGAGATATTCCCTGTGCCACTGGCTGCAACACAACCCCAAAGCATGATTGATCCAACCCCATGCTTAACAGTTGTACAGAGGTTCTTTTCATTAAATTCTGTGCCCCTTCTTCAAACGTACCTTTGCTCATTCCGGCCAAAAAGTTCAATTTTAACCTCATCAGTCCACAGAACTTGTTTCCAAAATGCATCAGGCTTGTCTATATGTTCATTTGCAAAGTTCAAACGATGATTTTTGTGGTGAGGACATAGAAGAGGTTTTCTTCTGATGACTCTTCCATGAAGACCATATTTGTACAAGTATCTCTTTATAGTGGAATAGTGTACCACAACTCCAGTGTCTGCCAGATCTTTCTGGAGGGATCGTGCAGTCAAACGTGGGTTTTGAATTGTTTTTCTCACAATCCTGCGAGCTGTTCTGTCTGATATTTTTCTTGGTCTTCCAGATCTTGCTTTAACTTCCACTGTTCCTGATGACTGCCATTTCTTAATTAGATTCCGAACAGAGGATATTGACATCTGAAAACGCTTTGCTATCTTCCTATAGCCTTCTCCAGCTTTGTGAGCGTCAACTATTTTCAGTTTTCTAGACAACTGCTTAGAAGAACCCATGGTGCTGATTGTTGGGGCAAGGTCAGATGAGTCTGGGCATTTAAAACCTTTGAGATTGACATCACCTGGTCTTCCCAGACGATGATTGAGAACAATCCATGACACTGGCAGGTCTCAGCTTGACAAAGGGGGCAGTGCATGCTATAAATTCTGCAGGGTGCCCAAACTTTTGCAGATGCCATTTTTTTGTTTTCTGTTATTTTGAAAGTGTAAATGATGGAAATAAAATCTAACTTTTGTTGACATATTATAAGAATGTCTAATCTGTAATGTGATGCCTTTTGGAGATTTTTCCATCTTTCCTTGGCTTCTTTATGCACATTAATACAAATTTTTAGCTGGGGTGCCCAAACTTTCGATCCCCACTGTATTAGTTGAAGAAAGCTGCTATAGGCAGTCAGTTTTGCAAAACTGGATTTGTCCAATAAATATATGACCGTGGGGTTTATTTACTAAAGTTGTAGAGTGCAAAATCAGGTGCACTTCTACATAGAAACCAATCAACTTCCAGGTTTTTTTGCCAAAGCTTAATTGACTAAGCTGAGGTTAGAAACTGATTGGCTACCATGCAAATGTGCAACAGACTCTGAGTGAACCAGTTTTCGTAAATCTCCCCTGTGTGTTTTTTCTTTGTACCATTTTACAAACCATAGATCTGTGTATTGTTGATTTACATGAAATTCATATGATAATAAGGCTTTACACATCTATGACAAGTACAAAAGGAAACAAGTTATGTCAATGTCCACATTGCAGCAAATAATTATGGGACACATTTTACTGCCAGCAATTTAAGCAAGGGAGATCATTTATCCTGTCAGGTGTCTTTGTCTAATTTAATGAAGCTATGTTTGCTTGCACACACCCATAATGCACTGGATCTAAGTTTTTTTGTGCCAGAAAATATATTACCTTTCAGTATATCACTGCATTTCAGGTTAAGGAGACAGAATATAGGTGTCCGTTTATGACACACAGAATAGCTGAGATTCAGAGGATCACAGCTATTCTCTGGTCATTCACAGTTTATGACACTCAGGAGAACATGTTCAGCCCTTCACTGGAGATCTGTGTTCTCCCTCCAGATTCTCCAGCCCAGAGCTGGAGAATCAGAGGGACCGAAAACTAAGCAGAGATAATTTACCTCTGCTTAGTAAACTGATCTTTTACTGTAATCTTGCGAGATTATAGTAAAATTAGCCGTTTTCCAGAGTTTGTAGACCGTTCTCCCTTCGTTCAGAGAACTGCTTCATAAACTGCATTCACAGGAGAACTGTGTTCTCTGAGAATGCCGGAGAACTGAGCAACGATCTATTACCGCTGGTTCATAAACGGACACCATAATCTGAAGTCACAGGTATCCTGTTTGAACTTACTTCAAGAATACGTACAATGTGAAAAATGAAAAATCAAAAAATGCTTTTCCAGCCTGTCATTTTGCTGCAAGAATTGGCAGCAGGTAAAAGTTTAGTGTAAACAGCTCTGCTGAAGTTCAGAATAATATTTACAAAAATTATAGATTGGATTAACTAAATTATTTTAATCTAATCTGATTAATACAACATAGCAATATTTTATACACTTTTTTTTTATAGGAATAATGTGCAGCTATGCACATTGCAACATTTACATCACTGCATCTGCTGTTTACTACTGAGTCAATCTGCAGTGCCCCTTCTAATAGTATGTACCGTATTTTTCGCTCCATAAGACGCACTTTTTTCCCCCCAAAAAAGGGGGGAAAATGTCAGTGCGTCTTATGGAGCGAATATAGAGCGGCCGGTCCGGTATTTCCACCGCCGCCGCGCAGAATAGCGGGCCGGCCGCTCAGCTCTGCAGCGGGACCTTATGGAGAGGACTGCTGACCTTTAGGGAGGTGGGGAGCGGGTACCTGAATTGGACAGATACCCGCTCTTCTTTGATCTTACCTGTTCCTCTATCCAGCGGCGCGCTGTCTTCCCGGCTCCTGTAGTGTGGGCATGACAGCCGGGTGCCAAGTGCGCATGCGCAAGAAGCGGTGCTTTTTGTGAATAGTAAGGCGGTACCTGGGACACATGACAGATCCCAGAAGCCTCCGCACCAAAAACAAAGCGCAAGTGCTTCTTGCTCATGCGCACTGGGCACCCGGCTGTCATGCCGAGCGCCATTACAGAAGCCAGGAAGACAGCGCGCGGCTGGATCGAGGAACAGGTAAGATCAAACAAAAACTCTGCAGAAGAGCGGGTACCTGTCAAATTCAGGTACCCGCTCCCCACTTCCTCAAAGGTCAGCAGTCATCTGTACTGTCCGCAGTCTCTGGTCATCCCTGTGCTGTCCGCAGTCTCTGGTCATCCCTGTACTGTCCGCAGTCTCTGGTCATCCCTGTACTGTGTCTGCAGTCCGTTAGTTCAGAATTTTTTTTTTCCTGTTTTCTGCCTCTAAAACCTAGGTGCGTCTTATGGAGCGAAAAATACGGTATGTAAAAATCTGGCTATACACATATAGATTCCTCAGCCCAAGCTAAGCAACACAGATGGACAAATATGCTGCTGTGGCTTCTGTGTTTTAATAGCCAGCCCTACCAGCTGTCAAAATATCCAAACAGTGGCTGCTTCTGATTGGATGCAGGTGCTATTCTCCTGACACTTTTCTGCCCTGCTCCTTCGATTTTTTTAGTTGAATGATGTCTGTTGGAGGAGGTCCGCAGGCCACCCAGTTAGCAAATTTTGTCTGGTTCATCACTAATAAATTAAAGTGATTCTAAAGGTTGAAATAAAAAATAACAACAAACATGCTGTACTTACCGATACTCTTCTTTATGGGTCCCCCGCTGGCAGTCCCGGCTCCTGCTCCTTGCCCCATGGTGACACTGTACTACTTGTGGGGGGCGAGTAAGATTTTTTTTTTTTTTTTTACACTGATTGCTTTTACACCCATAAAGGCTGTAAAAGCAATCATTTCTCTTTCTCTCTGTCTGCATTCTTGCAGCCATTGAGAACTACTGTGTAAGCTGTGATTGGTCACAGCTTGTCACATGGCACAAGGCTGTTGTGAATAGCCTTGTACCATGTGACCTCTGTGATCATTCACAGATTTTACACATAGTAAGCAATGATGTCACAAGTGACATCATTGCTTACTACTCTGCATGTGATCACTGATTGGCCAACGAGTGATCATATGATCAGGACCTTGCACAGAGGTCCCGTCCGACAATCGGTGTTCCATTGTGTCCGGAGGACACAGCGGGCATTGGATCTCGGTGCTGCGCACTCCCAGGGAGCGCACACAGCTAGAAAATGCGGGTGCTGTTTATGATTGGCAACCCACCCCTGGAGTGCCACCGTCCTGCCGTTTATAAACAGCACGTGGATGGCAAGTGGTTAATAAAAGTTTGATTTCAATGAGATTTGAAAATTAACCCCTTCAATCCGGCACCTCCTGGCCCTGTAAGGGGTCTCTGATGCTAGGAGGCGGGGCGGGGTATAGGGTCATGTGATCACCATAATTGGCTGTCATGGCAGTCACATGATCAGAAAGGTCCCAATCGCAAGGAGACATCGGCACCTTTCTGTGGGACACCGACACATGTGCTGGGAGCACGCAGGGCACGCGCTCTCAGCAGATGTTTGTTTACAAATGGTACGCAAATATGCGGCTGCTCGGTGTCCAGGCCCATATTTGCATACGCTCGGCATGAAGAGGTTAAAGTCAAGTGGCTGAAAAAAAGATCCTTATCCTTGTGTTAAAGGTCTGTGATTTGAGTCTAATGTCAGATTTTTTCTACTAGGGAGATTTCTCTTGAGTTCCTACCAGGGGCGGACTGACAACTCATGGGGCCCCCGGGCAATAGGGGACCATGGGGCCCCTGTGTCCTTGCCCAAACTCAAAAAAGCCTATGAAAAAGATACCAGGGGCATCTCATGGGGCCCCCTACTAACCCCGGGCCCTCGGGCAGTGCCTGAGTTTCCAAATGGTCAGTCCGCCCCTGGTTCCTACCGGAGAGGAAGGTGAGAGGAAGTCTCCCCAGTTAGATTTTTGTTGCGAATGTTGCTACTGTATTAGAGTGCTAGGGTGATAAAGACGGATAACCACAGTGAAGATACAAAGAAGGATGTCATCCTCATACCAAGATATAACACCATAATCTGTTATTGTTTATTATTATTATTATTATTATACAGTATTTATAAAGCGCCAATAGTTCGCTCAGCGCTGTACATTACAAAGGGAGACAGAACATGTGACAGAACAATACCAATACAATGCAAAACATGAGGGGATCAAGGGCCCTGCTCTTTCGAGCTTACAATCTAGGAGGGAGGGGGTGGTGGCACAGGAGGAGATAGCTGTGGGGGATGGAGTGGTAGGAAGAGTGGAGGAGGGAGGCAAGTTAGCAGGGGGTGGGGTAGGCTTCCCTGAAGAGATGGGTTTTCAGGGTGCGCCTAAAGGAGAGGAGAGTAGGTGATAATCTGATGGGTTGGGGCAGGGAGTTCCAGAGGATGGGTGACACCCTGGAGAAGTGCTGGAGGCGGGCATGGGAGGAGGAGACCAGGGAACTAGAGAGAAGGAGGTCTTGTGAGGAGCGGAGTGTGCGTGCTGGGCGGTACTTGGATATTAGGTCAGTGATGTAGTTCGGGGCAGTATGGTGGACAGCTTTGTACGTCAGCGTTAGGATTTTGAATTTGATCCGTTGCGCAATCGGAAGCCAGTGGAGGGATTGGCAGAGGGGGGTGGCGGAGACAGAGCGGTTGGAAAGGTGAATGAGTCTGGCAGCCGTGTTCAGGATGGACTGAAGAGGGGATAGCCAGCGGCGAGGCAGGCCAGTGAGGAGGGAGTTGCAGTAGTCGAGTCGTGATATGATGAGGGAGTGGATGAGCTGTTTAGTGGTTTCTGGGGTTAGGAACGTGCGGATTTTGGCGATGTTGCGGAGGTGGAGTCTGCACGAGTTTGTTAAAGATTGGACTTGGGGCTGGAAGGATAGGTTGGAGTCCAGAATGACACCCAGTACTCTGGCCTGCAGGGCGGGTTTGATGGTAGCGTTGTTGGATGTGACGGAGAAATCAATGGGGGGTGGTGTCCGGGCTGGGGGGAAGACAAGAAACTCGGTTTTGGAGAGGTTCAATTTAAGGAAGTGGAGCGACATCCAGTCTGATATGTCGCTCAGTAGGTGTGTGATTCGGGCTGAGACCAAGGGGGTGAGGTGGGGGGTTGAGAGATAGATTTGTGTGTCGTCGGCATAGAGGTGGTAGTTGAAGCCGTGAGAGTGTATGAGTTGGCCAAGGGAGGAGGTATAGATGGAGAAGAGAAGGGGCCCGAGGACAGAGCCTTGAGGGACCCCAACAGAGAGGGGGAGTGAGGGGGAGGTGGTAGCATTATAGGTAACGCTGAAAGAGCGTTGTGACAGGTAGGATGAGATCCAGGAGAGAGCAGAATCTCTGAGGCCGAGGGAGTGTAGTTTTTTGAGGAGGAGGGGGTGGTCGACTGTGTCGAAGGCCGCAGAGAGGTCAAGGAGTAGGAGCACTGAATAGTGTCCATTAGCTTTGGCGGTTAGCAGGTCGTTGGAGAGTTTGAGTAAGGCAGTTTCGGTGGAGTGTAGGGGACGGAAGCCGGACTGTAGGGGATCGAGGAGGTTGTTGTCGTTGAGGTGAGAGCATAGGCGGGTGTAGACTAGGCGCTCGAGGAGTTTAGATGTAAATGGGAGCAGGGAGATGGGTCTGAGGTTGTTCGGGTCATTGGGGTCCAGGGAGGGCTTTTTAAGTATGGGGGTGATGTGTGCATGTTTCAGAGGGGAGGGGAAAGTGCCTGAGGAGAGGGAGAGATTGAAGATGTGGGTGAGGGAGCGTAGGATGGAGGAGGAGGAAGGTCGTAGGAGTTGTGAGGGGATAGGGTCGAGGGGGCAGGTGGTGAGGCGGGCATCAGAGAGGGTCTTGGAGACTTCCTCGATGGTAGTAAGGTCAAAGGTGTGGAGTGTTGGGGGAGCTTCAGTATGAGGAATGTAGGGTGGGGTGGAAGAGGAGGTCAGAGCAGTGGTGGGGCCGTGGGAGAGGGGTGATGAGGGGGTAGCTGAGTGAGGGTGAAGGGGGTTGGAGAGAGTTTGAGCAGCGACGAAGTCCCTGCGGGTTATGTCGAGGGGGAGGGGGGATAAGGGGGTAGCTGTGTGAGAGGGGACAGGTTGAGAGGGCGTGTGAGTTGCGGCAATGTCCTTGCGAATTGTGTCAATTTTGTTTTTGAAGTGATTGGCAATCTCAAGGGCAGTGAGTGAGGTGCTGGGTGGAGGTGGGGGTGGAGAGAGTAGAGAGTTGAAGGCAGAGAAGAGTCGGCGAGGATTGGAGGAGAGGGCCTTGATGAGGGTCAAGAAGTAGGCCTGTTTGGCAGCATGGAGGGAGGAGGTGTAGGTGCGGAAGGCAGATTTGTAGCGGGTGAAGGCTTGTTTGGATTTGGTTTTGCGCCATAGTCGCTCTAGGGCACGACTTTGTCGTTTGAGGGTTTTGGTGTGATCAGTCTGCCAGGGCTGGAGCGGTCGGGGTCTGGTGTTGCGTGTGGTTAAAGGCGCTAGTGAGTCAAGGGCTGTTGAGAGCGCATTGTTGTAGGCGGTCAAAGCCAAATCGGGGCAGGACAGGGGGAGGATGCGGTCGTGGAGTTGATCAGCTGCAGAGTGGAGGGAGGCAGGGTTAAGGTTGCGGAGGTTACGGCTGGTAGTAGTGTGACATTTGGAGGGGTAGGCGTTGGAGGACGAGGAGATAGAGAAGGTGATCAGGTTGTGGTCAGAGAGAGGGAAGGGGGTGTTAGTGAGGTTGTGGGGAGCGCATCGGTTGGAGAAGACAAGATCAAGGATATTTCCGTCGGAGTGGGTGGTGGATTGTATGCACTGTGCAAGTGCAAAGGAGGAGGTTAGGTGGAGGAGACGGGCTGTGTCCGGGTTGTCGAGGTTGACAGGGATGTTAAAATCCCCAAGAATTATGGTGGGTAGCTCAGAGGAGAGGAAGAAGGGTAGCCAGGAGGAGAAGTCATCCAGGAAGCGGGGTATGGATCCAGGAGGCCGGTATATCACAGCAATCTTCAGGGGGGTTGGGGAGAATAGTCGGACGCAGTGGGCCTCGAAGGAGGAGAAGGATAGGGAGGGGGGGTTTGGGAGGACTCGGAAGGTGCTCTGCGGTGACAGGAGCAGACCAACCCCACCACCTTTACGACCGTTAGGCCTGGGTGAGTGGGTCCAGGTGAGACCTCCATAGGAGAGTGCAGCAGGGGAGGTAGAGTCAGTGGGCTGGATCCAGGTTTCCGTGATCGCCAGGAGGTTGAGGGAGCGGGAAACAAAGAGGTCGTGGATGGCGGTAAGCTTGTTGCACACCGAACGGGCGTTCAGGAGTTCACATGAAAACGGGGGGGGAGATTTTAGGGAGCAGGGAGACAGATACTAAGTTGTTTACTCACATAGCCTAAATGTGCATAAATAAAAGCAGATACTGGAATAATATGTTGTGCTGATATTAATTATCTCTCATAGAGATTACATTATCATCTTTGTTTAGACAGTATTCAGGGTCAGTATCTACTTCTTTGGCAAAGAAGCTGGCTCAAAGATAACCATTATGTAAATTCTGGTGCCTGTGCAATTCTTGGCTTTGTTCACAAATGTCTGGTATACAGTAGATCAGTCATCCACCTACTGTAGCTTCTCATCTTATTTGCTATAATGTTACAATGTTGCAAAGTGATCAGTGAGAGGAAACTGGGGAAATTCTTCCTCCTGCCAAGATTCTTTACATAGTGGTTGTAAACTTCAGACATGAAAAATAAACAAAGCACATCCCACTACAGTGTGTACTAAGCCGAATCCAAAGTCCAGTTCCTCTCTGATCTCTCCTCTCTCTGCTATCTGAATGACTCACTTAACCACTTCCAGTCCGGACACTTTCACCCCCTTCCAGTCCGGACACTTTCACCCCCTTCCAGTCCGGACACTTTCACCCCCTTCCAGTCCGGACAATTTCACCCCCTTCCAGTCCGGACACTTTTACCCCCTTCCTGACCAGGGCAATTTTCAGCTTTCAGCGCTATCACACTTTGAATGACAATTGCGCAGTCATGCAACACTGTACCCAAATGAATTTTTTACCATTTTTTTGAGACAGATAAACCTTTATTTTGGTGGTATTTATTCACCGCTGGGATTTTTATTTTTTTTGCTATTTAAATGAAAATGTCCAAAAATTTTGAAAAAAAGTGTTTTTTTAAATAAACTTTTGCAAATAAATAATATTTCATCATAAATCTTTGCCAAAATGTATTCCGTTATCTTTTTAGTAAAAAAAAAAATGCAAATTAGTTTATAACCAAAAATTATAATTTTTAAAAAATTTTTTTACATTTTTATTTTATTTTTTTATATTATTTTTTATTTTTATTTTTACATTCTGTCACCCTAGCAGTACAGTGTCACTATGGTGACACTGTACTACTTGTGGGGGGTGATGAAGATTTTTTTTTTTTTTACACTGATTGCTTTTACACCCATATAGGATGTAAAAGCAATCATTTCTCTTTCTCTCTGTGTGCATTCTTGCAGCCATTGAGAAATACTGAGTGAGCTGTGATTGGTCACAGCTTGTCACATGGTACAAGGCTGTTGTGAATAGCCTTGTACCATGTGACCTCTGTGATCATTCACAGATTTCACACATAGTAAGCAAGGATGTCACAAGTGATATCTTGCTTACTACTTTGCATGTGATCACTGATTGGCCAATCAGTGATCACATGATCGGGACCTCGTACAGAGGTCCCGTCCAACGATCGGTGTTTCACTGTGTCCGGAGTTTCGGTGCGGCTGGAGTGTCAGGGAGCGCGCACAAGCAGGGTGTGGGGAGGCTGTTTATAAACGGCCACCCGACCCTGCACTGCCACCGTCCGGCCGTTTATATGCAACGGCCGGTCGGGAAGTGGTTAAGCAGACACCACAACCTTCGGGGAGATGGCTTGTACCCTCCAGCACACAGCAGATGACTCTTCCTTCTGCTCTTTCTCTGAGCCTGTGAAGAGGAGGGATGTGTCACGTCCCTACAATCAGCTGTCCGATTACACTCAGCTCTGTATTCCAGCTCTGTCAGTGGTGTCAGACCTCTCCCCCTGATTTCTGTTGCTGTAAAAAAACCTTTCATCTGTGTGTTGTAAAAGGCTGTGCAGGACAGATGGCTACAGATAAACAGGTACAATTTATATAGGGTGATTTGTTTCATCTTTGTGTATTATCTATGACTAGCCACTTCACTGGGTATATGTATGGGTTTACAAAGTAGCTGTATTGTCACTTAAGTTTGGGCCAAGCTGAAAAAGGAAAAAAATGTAAAGGATTGGCAGTAGAATATACAAGAGAACATTTCTTGTTTAAAAAGAGAGCGATGAGATGCCAAAAATGCATATACTGTTCTTTTTATATTATTTATTCCCAACTCTAAGTAGTTCAAAAATACTTAAAGTGTCACTAAAGGCAAAACCTTTTTTTTTTTTATTTATTTTTATTTTGGGTAGAGTGGAGAGAGATTAGAATTCTTGTTAGGTTTTTATTGCTGTCTGTGTGCCCATTAACCCCCCTGGCGGTATTCATGAGTGTAGCTCGGGGTAAAGTTTCAGTACCAAAAGCGGTAACCCCGAGCTACACTCGGGCTTACCATGCGGCGCTGCTCCGGGATTCCTCGATCACTTACCTTGTCCTGCGCTCCCGCGATGTCCCTCCTGCAGTGTCCCCGTCATCTGTCATCTGGGTTCCGTCCCCTGCAAGCGTGGGGACGTACGGGGGACGGAACGGCGGGAAATTTGAAAATGACAAAAAGTGACATTCACTAAAATCACTAAAATCACATAGTATAACATTCCTGTATCAAAGCATTTCACATACATTTTGTTCCGAGTGCTTTGTCCGGTGCCCTGCCTGCATTTTTACTGTTCTTTCTGCCTGGAAACTTAGAAAAGTCCATGGCGTCCAAAAAGCGTCCCTTTACGTCAAAATCGGTTTTAGACCGGTTAAAGAACAGCGATAGTAAATCAGAACCACTTGCAGAATTGAGTGATAATGATTCGTGGGGGAAATTCGTCATCAGACACTGAAAACGATTTTGCGACTTTGCTCAGCGATGTGCGAACTTGGCGCTATATTTCAAATTTCAGTGTTTTTGGTTTGATTATATTATTGAAATAAATTTATTATTATTATATTATTATTATTATTTTTTATGATTATTTATTAAATTATAATTTATGATTTCGTGTTTCAAATTTTATCATACCCGGGATGTTTACTAGACTCTTGTTCGGACAGATTTCAGTGAGTTATTCCTAAAAATTACAGCCTACAATAAAAAAAATACATATTTCCATGCAAAAAAATGTACCGCTTTCAGCACAGAAATATGGACATAATCAGACCGCTAGGGAGGTTAAGGAGAATGTAAGCTCTCCTAGATTGTAAGCTCGAAAGAGCAGGGCCCTCGAACCCCTCGTGTATTTATTTATTTATTTCAGGTACTTATATAGCGCTGTCAATTTACACAGCACTTTACATATATATTGTACATTCACATCAGTCCCTAACCCTCAAGGGGTGTACAATCTAAGGTCATTGTATTGTTTCTGTATTGTCTCATGTTCTGTCCCCCTTGCTACTGTACAGCGCTGAGCAAACCCCGCTATATAAATACTGTATAATAATAATAATATAATAATTCACCTTCTCTATTAGTCATGTTTCCTGTTATCTTTGAAAGCAGATGAAAATCCCAAATTTTGGTTTGGCATCAGACTGGGAATAGGAATATCTTCCAATTGGGGCACTAGTTCTGGTGACACCCCAGGATTCCCTCACTTTGGAGGGACTTCCTCTCATATCCTGTTTTGGCTATGCAGCAGGAAGTGAAGGGAAATCTTCCAAATATTGTACAGATGGAAAACAAACTGACAAGGGTCATAGCCCTCTCTTACGCAATCCAAAATGAAAAAAAATGTCTTTAGTGATACTGAAGAGTGGCTACTAATTCTGAAGAACCTGGCTGATGATCAGAGACTGAGTATTCTGGAGGGAATTCTTACCAAGCCTTAGTGTGGCTTTCAGAGCTACAAATATAAACATCGAGTTGGCATCTGCGTGTTAATTTTATTAGCATATTAAAGTGACCCTGAACTTACTTTGCACAATAATGAAAGTTGATTAAATTAGCTATTTGCACAATAGACAACAGTAAACTGCAGAATGGTTTATGGTACAGTTTAATTGGTAGTATGTCTTATTAAAACTTGTTCCCAAGAAAACAGAAAAATAACTCTCAAGTCTTCATACAAATGACCCACATTAAAACATTTCTGCTGATTGCTACTTAGCAACAGATAGGCCTTATCCAATGTTGTTGTATCGCTTTATTACGCAGTTCAGACAAGGCATGGTACTGGGTGAGTGCTATGCTGAATTGTAAAAACGGGGAACTCCATACTGGAAACAAAAACCCATCATTTTCCCCAAAGGCACTGCATTGCAAAAAACCTGCTAATAATAATTATTATTTTACTATTATACAGTATTTATAAAGCGCCAATAGTTCGCTCAGCGCTGTACATTACAAAGGGGGACAGAACATGTGACAGAACAATACCAATACAATGCAAAACATGAGGGGATTGAGGGCCCTGCTCTTTCGAGCTTACAATCTAGGACAGTGGTCGGCAAGCCGCGGCTCGCGAGCCACATGCGGCTCTTTACCCACTCTAATGCGGCTCTTCTGTGTGCCGGGCGCCCGCTCCCCTCCCTCCTCTCGGTCGGCCGCTCCCCTCCCTCCTCTCGGTTGGCAGCCCCAAAAGTCCGCGCGGACCTTTTAATCCGGCCCGCGGATGTGGCTGTCAGGATGTGTGTAGGCGGGGCAGCGTGCCGAACGTGAGGGGAGGGGAGCTAGGCTCCTCTCACAGTCCGCCCTGAAGACCCGAACGGCGCGGGAAGACAGCGAGAGGAACGCAAAAGGTAAGTGAATTGACACGGGGGACTTGGCTTACTAGAAGAGGGGGGGGAATAGTACTGTGGGGGATGAAATACTATATGAGGGATGAAATACTATATGGGGGATGAAATACTATATGGGGGATGAAATACTATATGGGGGGATGAAATACTATATGGGGGATGAATTACTATATGGGGGATGAATTACTATATGAGGGATGAAATACTATATGGGGGGATGAAATACTATATGAGGGATGAAATACTATATGGGGGGATGAAATACTATATGAGGGATGAAATACTATATGAGGGATGAATTACTATATGAGGGATGAATTACTATATGAGGGATGAAATACTATATGAGGGATGAATTACTATATGGGGGGATGAAATACTATATGAAGGATGAAATACTATATGGGGGGATGAAATACTATATGAGGGATGAAATACTATATGGGGGGATGAAATACTATATGAGGGATGAAATACTATATGGGGGGATGAAATACTATATGAGGGATGAAATACTATATGAGGGATGAATTACTATATGAGGGATGAATTACTATATGAGGGATGAAATACTATATGAGGGATGAATTACTATATGGGGGGATGAAATACTATATGAGGGATGAAATACTATATGGGGGGATGAAATACTATATGAGGGATGAAATACTATATGGGGGGATGAAATACTATATGAGGGATGAAATACTATATGGGGGGATGAAATACTATATGAGGGATGAAATACTATATGGGGGGATGAAATACTATATGAGGGATGAAATACTATATGAGGGATGAATTACTATATGAGGGATGAATTACTATATGGGGGGATGAAATACTATATGAGGGATGAATTACTATATGGGGGGATGAAATACTATATGAGGGATGAAATACTATATGGGGGGATGAAATACTATATGAGGGATGAAATACTATATGGGGGGATGAAATACTATATGAGGGATGAAATACTATATGGGGGGATGAAATACTATATGAGGGATGAATTACTATATGAGGGATGAAATACTATATGGGGGGATGAAATACTATATGGGGGGATGAAATACTATATGGGGGGATGAAATACTATATGAGGGATGAAATACTATATGAGGGATGAAATACTATATGAGGGATGAATTACTATATGGGGGATGAAATACTATATGAGGGATGAAATACTATATGAGGGATGAAATACTATATGGGGGATGAAATACTATACGGGGGATGAAATACTATACGAGGGAAGAAATACTATACGGGGGATGAATTGCTATGGGGGATGAATTACTATATGGGGGATGAATTACTATGGGGGATGAATTACTATATGGGGGATGAATTACTATGGGGGATGAATTACTATATGGGGGATGAATTACTATATGGAGGATGAATTACTATATGGGGGATGAATTACTATGGGGGATGAATTACTATGGGGGATGAATTACTATGGGGGATGAATTACGATGGGGGATGAATTACTATATGGGGGATGAATTACTATGGGGGATGAATTACTATATGGGAGATGTATTTTCAGTTTTAAAAATGTGGCTCTCAAAATAAATTTCAATCATGGTTTTGGCGAGATTTGGCTCAGTTGAAAAAAAAGGTTGCCCACCACTGATCTAGGATAATGTTCAAGTTGTCCATGTTGAAAGAATATAGGAAATCATTTACATATTTATGCAGAATGGTAAATATCAGTAAAAAATAACTAAAAAGATTTAGCAATACAATTTAATATATGATAAAATTACTGAGTATGACCCATATTAGCAGTGGAGGAAATATCTGTGCAAACTGTGGCATCTAGCAGGTTTGCAGTTTCAGATCAATACACAGTCAAAACCATAGGGTGTTTGATGCAATATCTTTTATTAAATAACGTGTGCTGCAGTTTATGTAGTCACATACAGTTGCAAGAAAAAGTATGTGAACCCCTTGGGATTACGTGGAGTTTTGCATGAATTGGGCATAAAATGTGCTCTGAACGTCATCTAAGTCACAACAATAGAAGAACACAGTCTGCTGAACATAATACTACACAAACATTAGATGTTGCCATGGTTTAATTGCACATAACATGTAAACATTCACAGTGCAGGGAGGAAAAAGTATGTGAACCTTTGGACTTAATAACTGGTTGACCCTCCTTTGGCAGCAATAGCCTCAACCAAACGTTTCCTGTAGTTGCAGATCAGACCTGCACAATGATCTGGAGTCATTTTGGACCACTCCTCTTCACAAAACTGTTTCAGTGTAGCAATATTCTTGGGATGTCCGGTGTGAATCGCTCTCTCAAGGTCATGCCACAGCATTTCAATCAGTGCTTCTTGAAACCAGTAAACCCTAAACAGGTGTGTGTTTTTTAAGGGCAGGACAGCTGTCAGCAACACATCCAATATCATCACACTGATTGGAGTCAAGGTTGGCTCACTCCTGGCTCCAATTAGCTCTGGGAGAAGTCATTAAGCTAGGGCCTCACATACTTTTTCCTCCCTGCACTGTGAATGTTTACATGTTATGTGCAATTAAACCATGGCAACATCTAATGTTTGTGTAGTATTATGTTCAGCAGACTGTGTTCTTCTATTGTTGTGACTTAGATGACGTTCAGAGCACATTTTATGCCCCATTCATGCAAAACTCCACGTAATCCCAAGGGGTTCACATACTTTTTCTTGCAACTGTATCTGCATCGAATAAAAATATTAAAAGGATAGAATAAAATATTTATGGATTAAAGTGAAGTTCCAGCTGTTTTTGTGTTCTTTAAAAGTCAGCAGCTATAAAAACTGTTGCTGCTGACTTTTTATACACACACACTTACCTGTCCCAAGGTCCATCGCTGTGCTCACCCACGCTGTCCCTTCTTTTCTTCTTCTCTCCACAGCACATCTCAACTGTGGGCACCAGGCTGTGACAGCTTGCGGCTTCACAGCCGGGTGCCCACTGCACATGCGCGAGTCACGCTGCGCCTCCTGATTGGTCCGGCAGTCTTCTGGTACCTGTGAAAGTTCCCAGGAGACTGCAGGAGGAAGGAGGGTGTCGAATTTCCGGCTCACTTCACAGGAAGTTGGAGTGGGTACCTGTCAATACCCTGTACCCGCTCCACCCTCCCCCCAAAAGGTGCCAAATATGGCAGTGGAGGGGGGAGGAGGCAAACAAGCGGAGCTTCTACTTTTGGGTGGAACTCCGCTTTAACACAATGCACCTGAAACAATGGTGAAAATACCTTTATATATTTTTACAGTATGTCTTTGTTGAAGATCCCTAGTATGTGCAGCTCCAAAAATTTGAAACTGGAGGCTACTTAAATCATCATAGAACCAGCAGAGGAAGGCTCTGCTGACCAGTACAGACAACCTTGTGCAAACACTAGGGGGTGATTCGTTAAAACTGGAGTTTTTTTTACTGAGTAACAAAATCTATTCGTGTTTAATTTTTTTGCAATACAATTTTGCAATACAATGAACGAGAAGACCTCATTTGCTTTCTGTGTTAACCTCCTTAGCGGTATTCCCGAGTGTAGCTCGGGGTAAAACTTGAGTACCAAGAGCGGTAACCCGAGGTACACTCAGGCTTACCATGCGGCCTTCTCCGGGGGTCCCTGCAGCACTTACCTTGTCCTTCGCTCCCACGATGTGTCCCCTGCAGCGTCCCCGGCCATCTCCTCCGGCCGATGCCGGCATCCGTCTTCTGTGTTCCGGTCCCTGTGACGTCGGGACGTACGGGCACCGAAACCGGCGGGAAATTTGAAATTTTTTAAAATGTCATTTTTGCTGTCATTGCTGTTTCAATGCATTTCACATACATTTTGTCCCTACTGCTTTGTCCGGCGCCCTGCCTGCATTTTGACTGTTCTTTCTGCCTGGAAACTTAGAAAAGTCCATGGCGTCCAAAAAGCGTCACTTTACGTCAAAAGCGGTTTTAGAACAGCGATAGTAAATCAGAACCACTTGCAGAATTGAGTGATAATGATTCGTGGGGAAATTCGTCATCAGACACTGAAAACGATTTTGCGACTTTGCTCAGTGATGTGCGAATTTGCCTCTGTATTTCAAATTTCAGTGTTTTTGGTTTGATTATATTATTGAATTAAATTTATTATTATTATATTATTATTTTTTATGATTATTTATTAAATTATAATTTATGATTTCGTGTTTCAAGTTTTATCATATCCGGAATGTTTACTAGACTCTTGTTTGGACAGATTTCAGTGAGTTATTCCTAAGAATTACAGCCTACAATAAAAAACTACATATTTCCATGCAAAAAAATGTACCGCTTTCAGCACAAAAAATCAGAAAGAATCATACCGCCGAGGAGGTTAAACAAAACTACTTTTGTGCATATTTTCATTTTATTAATTTTAGTATGTACATTTTACAGAGGCACCTTGGTATATCAATCTAACATGATTTGCATATGTATGCAACCAAGACCAAGTTTTTAATCTAAACTTAAGCAACAGTTTATAAAATATTGATAAGTTCCTTGTGCCTAGATTTTATTGGAGAACTGGGATAGGGATGGAGAATTTATTAGGCTAGTCCAAGAGTAGAACTAATTACAGTTGAGGAAACTATTTGACCTTAGTCAACTTTAGGTGAAGTCCATGGGCAAAAGATTTCTCCTTTGCAGTAGCCATAACAGTAACTTCAGGTTAGTGCAAAGTCCTTTACAGTAAAGAGTAAATGGACAAAGCTCTTCAGAACACTAGCCAGTGATCCCTTATCTAACTCTGTAGCACCATGAGGGGGTTAAAAGCACAAGATTATAGATCCTTTAGGTTGCCTTTACTCACAAAATGTCAAGGGACAGCTGGTTGCCTCCTTCCAACTTCCAAGCGACACTCTATACCAGTGATACCAGACCAGATCTTCAATAGACAGCCCCCTCAGCAAGCTTTCTGTAGAACTAAGGTCACTCTCGCTCATTTTAGGCCCTCAGGTTGCCCACCTGAGGCTTCATGGCAGCAGATGCCAGGGGAGGCAAGCCTGCCTCGACCCTTGCATGGTGCAATCCACTTTGGAAAGACACTGAGCCCAAGTGTTCACAGAATATAAATACCATCTCCCAGCATGCAACATGGCCACCCTCCTCTGTAATTGGCAAGAACTGTATCCATATTCATGCTGTTCATTTGCCTAGTTCCCACCTAGGTTCTGGAAAGCTCTGGTGGCTTCCAGAAGGCAGGAGGAGCTCAAGGCAAACTCAAACAGCACCAGAGCATCATGAGCAGCCCTGAATAATAGACTGCAGAACTCTGTTGGGCAGGAACACAGCTATACTATCCTAACTGTACAAATCCTAGCACCTATCTAGGTGGGTGCTACACTTGATTTAGGGCTGGAAAAAAAATTGTATTCCCCACTGTCTTGAACTGACCCAAACAAACCTTTCCCTTGCTAGTTATAAATTGATATGGTGAGCTTTCTAGTTTCTGTTTTTGCAAAGGAAATAAAGGACAAGCAGATAGAAGTGTCATATTGCAGAAAGGGACAATGGGAGCTGGTGAAGGGTTTCTTCCTAAGATTTACCTTGGTTCCACTGCTAGCAAAAATTGTTGGTTATTCTACTCCTCCCCTACTCCACTAAAGTAAAATTCTGTTATTGCTGTTTGTGCCTTGCTGGAGATGCCCACAAGCTTAGGCCCCTGTCTGTTTCTTCACAGAGCATTCACTGAACCACTGTGCACACATGCACCATCTCTAGATGTTCTCTTGGTCTCCTGGAGAGGGTGGAGTTCTGAACTTTTGCCAGCACCTATCCTAAAAGGCTTGTGTGCACCTGCACAATCAAAATGCTGGTTGTCATCAAACTGTGGACTCAGGGTTGGAGGCTTCATACCACCCTGTTTTTACAAAGCCTCCAGGACCCAAACCAGGCTTTACCAATCCCTGAAGGAACTGAGAGTCCAGATTTCTCCATATGACACAAGCACCACAAAGCCCCTCAACCTGCCTAGGCGAAAATTCTCGGGGGCACAAAACCCTTTTTTGTACAGGGCAACATACCATGCCCCACTCTGTTTTTGACCTGGGGGTGCGGAACACACCAGCAAGTTCCCCTCTCTTTGTCAGTATTCTGTACTGAATAGTAAAGTTATTGTCAGACAGAAATGTGCCCATGTGGGTGACAGTTGGCACAGAACTGCCACTCTGGGCATACCTCACAGAATTCTTTTACAGCTGCATGTAACCCAGGCCATCTTTCAATTACATAGTTATTCTGGTTGAAAAAAGACACAAGTCCATCTTGTTCAACAAATAATTATTATGTACAAAGACTATATTTTTTGATTTTTAGGTCTGGTACATAATCCTGTCCACTTCCACTCTGAAAGCTAGGCATAACATTTTGTACATCAGTTACAACCTCGGGGTCAGGCTTTATATCCTCTTGATCCCCAGCAATTCCTGAAAATTAAAGAATATAATACATTCATCAAACACACTCACAATTCCCTTCTACTACTAAAGGCTCAGGGCTGATTTTACAAGTTCTACTTTTAGGGGGAACATTGTACTCCTGAGTATACTACACCTACCTTTAACTAATACAAATAACCCCAATATTGATATTGATACTTAGAATGATCAAATTAGCATTTTTAAAGGGAATTCCAAATCATGTCTCACAAGGTGACTTTCTTTTTGTCCTGGAATCCTACTAGAAATTCCAAGGTATTTTACTTGTATACTTTTGCAAGGGGCAACTGCTTACTTTAGATGGGGTCACACTGGTCACTTTCTGAATGATACACATGGGCTCCCTCTAAATTACCTGAATTTTCTTAAATTGCAGTAGGTTTTTCCCCACATTACCCTCCTGTACCTGTAAGGGGTCTATTTCTACTGCACTATTTCCTGCACTCTCCATTAAATAAGGCATCTTTGCTTTAATCTTGTTGCAGTCCTCAGTAGGCCAAACCCACAGCACACGGACAATAGAATTGACCTCACATGCATTGCTATGGGCAGCTACACTCCACATTCGCTGTTGGTCAGCGTCTTGATCTCGCATGGTTGTCAGAGTTGGCTTTCCAGCTGCGTTTACCACTACCGACAGACTTTTACTCCTGGCAGATTCATAAACAGGCAGAGTTTGCTGAGGCACATGTGGGAGTTGCACATGTATTGAACACCCCATGTTTCAGACACTCCGTTTGTGCACTCCACAGTATCTTTCCACAGTTCCAGTTAAAATAGAGGGTTTTATAGTCTCTGCTCACCTGCTTCACATGACATTACTGTGCCATACACAGAACAACTGTTCATACAGTTAAACATCCTTCTATACCTGGGGACTCCAATTCTGCCCATTGTATATCTTCACCCTATGTGGGAATGTTACCAAATGTAGCTCTTAAAGGATGTAGTTAACTCACCAAAATCTATGTTTTAGGGCTTTGTGTCCACTTTTTTTTTTAAAGAAACATTCATGTAATGCACCCATGCATGGGGTTGTTTGACATTCCTCTACCAAAAGGAAATAATTCAGCTTCCTGCTTTTCTCATGCTGCACCTCTGCTCTGGCCGATAGCCTTAGGCCCCTGTCTGTTTTTCCACAGACCATCCTCTCAACCGCTGGACACACATGCAGCAAATCAAGTTGTTCCCTTGCAGTCACACAGACTCTGGGGAGGGTGAAGCCCTGCACTAATGCCAGCTCCAACCAAAAAAGATGTGTTTAACTGTACAATTAAGGTGCTGGTTGTCTGCACATCATGGAGCCAGGGTTGGAAGATTCACCCCTCCCATGTCTCTACAAAGCCTCAGGGCTCTGGGACCCAAACCAGGGTTTACCAATGCCTAAGGAGACTGGAAATCTAGTTTCCTCAGTATTACATAAGTACCATAGAGATCCTTCAACCTGCCTAGGTGAGAACTCTGGGTGACACAAAACCCTTTTTATACTGTGAAAGGGTATAGTACTGTTTCAGCACTAAGAGCAATATAAGGACACATCATGTTCAGATTGAAAATGAGTTGTAATTAGCAGTGTTGGCAACAATGAAATAATGTGTGTGTAAAGGTACTTCATGGCCATAAATCTCTGCAAGCTGTGCTGTCAAAAGCTACCACTCTCCAGCACAGTTAACACAAAAAGTACAAAAAAGGAGATGGTTGGAAGAACTTTTGTTTTTTTCCAAAATTTTTTTATTGATATAAGAGCAGACAAGATAGCATATAGAGCACATACAGCTATAAATCACATTCAGAACATGGACATGACATGTCTCCCGTTTCGCAGACGGGACTCATTGTAAACTGTAATTCAAGGCCATGTGGAATGGAACAATACATCAAACATACACTACAACCAATGGATACGCAGCGGAAAGAGAATCCAGCAATGTAGGTGTGTATGATCACGTCTTGAATCTCCACATTTAGTTATGATGGAGTGGTAGGAAGAGTAGGGTATGGAGGGCACCGAATGTTGTGGACATCATGGCTTACTTATTCAGAACGTTAGTGTATGATATGGTTGCGGTGAGTCATTTCTGTGTTAAGGTGGATGCTCTATTCTGGTTGGTGGTGAAGGAATGATAAGGTGGAGTGACAGATGTGAGAAAAAAAGAGAGATGGGAAGGAAGAACAGAACGAAAAAGAGATGCAGGATGAAATGGTGGGGAAATATGGGGGAAGAAAGAAGAAAAGAAAAAAAAAAATTATGGGGGGGGAGAAGTAATAAGTTATGCGGAGGTAGCGTGTACAGGTACTAAGAAATTAAGATGGATCACATCCCCGAGTATTAGTAGAAAAACTTTTTGATAAGAAAATAGGTTACTGCATGCAGTCTACAAAAATGACCTCTGAGCTACAAACCTTGGAGCCATTAATGTATAACCAAAGGCAAAACTTTTTTGTGTTTTGGATAGATTGGAGAGGGATTAGAACATCTGTCAGTTTTTACTGCTGTTCCTACCCCTGTTAAGGAAATTCTCCCTCTCTATTTGCTCTGTTTACCATTATCATTGAAAGTGAAAGTTACAAAGAAATCCCACATTTTGGGTTCCCCAGAAATGTAATAGAGGGAAAAGTTTCCAATAGGGACACAAACTTTGGTGACTTGGGGGGTCCCCTAGGAATTTCTTTAATGTACGGGGATTTCCTCTCATTTCCTGTATGGCTGTGGGACAGGGAGAGAAGAGAAATCTCCACAATAAGACACAGATGGCAAAAAAAAAAATCTGACGGGTTATAACTATTTTTTGCTCTATCCAAAATGGAAAAAAAGAAACATTTTGCCTATAATTCTACTTTAAGTAGCTGCAGAAATATAAAAAAAAACATTGTTGTCACTTGATATACCTGAATTATTGTGGCAAAGGCTAGCCATGGATAGCTTTGATTTCAAGGGACAAGCATTTCTGTGACTATTTTTTGAAATTTCAAAAAATTACGTTAACTACCACATACATCTTACACAATCATTGGTCTGTAGTTGTAAAATCTTGGTTTCCAGTGAGAAGTACCTTCCAATTATCTATTTTTGTTTAAATTCTGTTTAGAGAGGTATAGACTTTTGACTAATGAACCAGCAAACACAAATGCTCTTGCGCTTGATGCAGGCTGCAACCACATTAAGAATGTCCTGGAACATGCACACCTTGCTGCCCTCAACAGACCGGGGAAATCCAAATATACTGAATGAGGAAAGAACAAAGAGAGGGCGCACAGGCCTAGTGCATTACCATAAAAAATGTTTAATAAGAAATAAAGTAGATGTTGTACTCACAAACGACAATAAAGTCAAGGCACATCATAAAAGAACAGCTGGGTCAACACCGCGCTGAGTAACAGTCCGTAATGGGGAATGTAGACATCAAATAGGCTGACTCGTTTCGAGGACTTGCCTCTTCCTCAGAGCCTTAGACTTTTGACTGCCAGTGGGGAATCTAACACATTCACTCTGGCTCTCCTCAATCAAACATATAATCTGAGAAAATAAAAGACTATACTACATCCATTGAAGAAGTTATTTAGTACTTGTGTTGATTTATATTTCTCCATCAGTAGATTCTTGCATATAGATATTATACCTGTTCAATGGCTAATGGAGAAAGTTATGAGAAGAACTTTACTTGGAAAACACAGTCTTTCACAAAAAGAATTTGGCATTGTTGAAATTACTGGAAAAAAAACTTAAAGTACAATTTGTGCCAAAGATCTTTAAATTTTCCATCCAGTTATAACATTTCAATGCAATATGATGCAAACAAGAACTGAACAGCAGACAGTAGCAGGTGCTTCTGCATTGAGGTGTCATATTAATACTTTGGCATATCTAGGCCTTGTGGTTTCTGGAAAGTTAGTGTTGCAAGTTTTGCCTAGAGCCTGTAACTGCCTTCCATCTTGTTGTTTTTCGTTGAACAACTGTACCGTTGGAACCTTTGGTAAAGTACAGTAGTTATCTTCAAGCTGCAGTTATTATTATTATTATTATACAGTATTTATATATACAAAGGGTATGCTCAGCGCTGTACAATAGCAAGTGGGACAGAACATGAGACAAGACAGTAACAATATAATACACAAGGGGTTCGAGGGCCCTGCTCTTTCGAGCTTACAGTTCTACTGTTTCTACTTGCCCTAGCTAACCATAAACCACAGAAGTAATCTGTTATGTATTGCAAGGTAGGAGAGCATAAAATGATGAACCTGAATACTGAATACACAACAGCAGTATTATAGTAAAATATATGGCATCTCAACTAAAAGTGTTACAGGTTCCATTGTGCAACTGATACTTTAAATTGTGTTTAATCATTTCTTGACCAAAGACTTTCAATGTGCATTCTATAAATTGATGCTTAAAGTGGAATTAAACATTTTTGAAATAGGTCCCCCAATCCATGACATACTAATATTAATAGCATATTAAACACATTATGGCAGATTTACCTACCAAATGGTCCTTTCTTGTGCTGTGGTGTCAGTGTCCTTGTCAGTCACCAGTACTTCCATCTTCTCCTGTTCTTTCTTCTGGGTTCCAACTCTTTGGCTGCTTGTGTGGCTGAGCTGAGATGTACATAGGAGTCACATTATCACAGCACAGAGCCATTCCATAAATGTACACTGACATGTGTACATAAACACTGACAGGCAGAGATAAGCGGTTCTAACAAACGTAACAGTACAGTCTCTTCCATCATAATAATATTCTGCCAGCCAGCCATTTTTTATTTTTTAAGTTTAATTCCACTTTTTAAGGCCAACTTAATACTAGCTGCTATTATAATGTTTCTAACATGCCCAAATGCATAATTCCCTGATGATAGGCCTATGGGAGTCCAGTATAATCAAATGGTCTCTACACATATTTGACATATGTAAAATAAAACATGGTTTTATTTGGTTATTGCATTTGGTTATTTAAAATGTGGTTATTGCAGAAGGTATATAAAGTGGAAACTTAAGTCCTGATAGATCACTTCAGACTGACCCCTTTTGCAGGTATACAAAACGCCTAGATTGTAAGCTCGAAAGAGCAGGGCCCTCGAACCCCTCATGTATTGTATTGTTACTGTCTTGTCTCATGTTCTGTCCCCCCGCTATTGTACAGCGCTGAGCATACCCTTTGGCGCTATATAAATACTGTATAATAATAATAATAATAAGTGCCTATATTGTTAAACTGTTATACTGATCAAATCCAGCGATGCACTGTCTCACCCTGCTCTGTACATGCTGAGTTGCTCGGTATTTTTTGGCACTGATGAAAATCTAGGTACGATTTGCTGACTGCCTAAAGATTTACTGCTGCTCAGGGACTCTGGGCTTCAGCAAAATGGCAGCCTCCAGCAAGAAGAAGCAAAAGCAATGCTGGAGACAATTTACAGCGCACACTAATTTTGGTAGCATAATTATTAATGTGGAATGTAGGTTCATTGCTAAAGAACATGATTTTTTATCAAGTTGTAATGGGTAAAGTTCCACTTTAAAAAATAATTCCAGGCATGGCTATATTATATGTAGTTACATTGGTCCAGCCTGAACCAACATAACCATGTATATATCATACCTGGACAATTCCCAGGAAGATAGAAATTAGTGAAGTAAACACCACTACTTCAGTGACCTCCACTTGTTCTTGGGTCCTGTGCTGAGCAGCCAGCCTAATGCACTGCAAACACAGGAGGTCGGCTGCTCAGCACGGGCACCATTCTGAGATTGCTGTGCATTTTCTAAATGAAAACAAAGCATCTTGTCTTGTCATTGGACAAGATTGAATGCATGGCATCACTGCCCCCACATCTCCAACTCATCCAATCAGAGACACTTTGCTTTCATTCAGAAAATGCAATGCATTCTCTGAAAGGTGCCTGTGCAGAGCAGCTGACCTCTTGTGTTCAGAAAGCAGGAGTGCAGTCGTTCAGCGTGGGACGCAGAAGCAAGATCACTAAAGTAGCAGTGTCTACTGCAATGATTTTCTCTTTTCAGGGGCATCGGCCAGATATCATATATATGTGGTTACTGGTCCAAAATGGACAAATGTAACTGTATATGTTACTGTGGCTGCTTCCTTGTTGTTTGTAGCGAGCTCCGTGCGGCTCCCAGTTTCTAGAGCAGTGAGTGCCTGGTTGGACCAAGGAGAATTCTGACGCCCATACTGTTTGATGAACCGTGGTAACTGTTGATTACGGTGAGACAGAGGATGATGTAGAGTGCGACCTGACCAGAACCTTGATGACTGAGATGTTTTGAAGAATTTATCTCTCTACATGCGTATTTTATACGCACTTCTGGTGAGTACGCATTCTATTTGTTTCAAGGATCTTTACCTTCGGATTGCACAACATTCTATTTATTCCCTGTAGCAATTGACATGGGAATTTGGACAATTGTGTGCTTTGATATCAATAACTGAATAGCGCATCGTGTACTATTGCATTCTATTTCCGTTTTTTTTTTTTTCTTCTGCCTTTATATATACGCTTAGGACATTTGAATAGAGTACTCATGTTATGTTTTCTAATTTAAGCGCTGCACCGATTCCTCTTTTTTTCTATGGTTCATTGAAAGGTTGGTTGGTTACCTTTTGTGGTGTTCTAGCAGCTTATAAAGACATTTTTGTAGCGCTCGCTATACTTTCTATACAAATATCTGTATATTATAGCCATGCCTGGAATCATTCTTTAATAGATGGGTTTTAGGCCTAGCATTATGGAATGATGGAAGCGTATTTTGTTAAATGCAGTTTTAAGAAATTGCCTTTCCATCTGCATTTTCTTTCTGCTATTGATTTATGTTTGATTTTCCATTGGAATTACAGAACCCTAGCAATTTATATTTCAAAAACGTTGCTGTGTTGCAATCAATGCAACACTTATTAAAAGGACACACAAGCCTCTTCCATACAGTGGGACTGATTTATAAAATGGAAGGGAAGCGAAAATGGACCTAAACAGTCTGTAATGTCCAATAGTAAGCAGTTAGATTTTTTGTTCCATTACTTCATACTGTTATTGGATCATGCTTTATATTTTAGATTGTAAGCTCGAAAGAGCAGGGCCCTCGATCCCCTCATGTTTTGCATTGTATTGGTATTGTTCTGTCACATGTTCTGTCCCCCTTTGTAATGTACAGCGCTGAGCGAACTATTGGCGCTTTATAAATACTGTATAATAATAATATGTTTTGTTTTTTTTTGTTGCCTTCTTCTTAATCAATTGGGGGGTATAGGGTTCTGTATATGAAGATTTTTGTATGTATTTCCTAAATTTGTTTCAGTGTGTGAACTAGATAGATTTGTGCCTTTTTCAACCTTACTATGTAACTAGGTAAAGGGATTACTGTTTGCATATTCTATGTTACCCACTGCCTATTGGCTACCACTGATTCTTGATGTTATACATTTAATTTAGGAACCCTTCTAAAACCTGGTCTTCTTGAGAGTCAGATGTCTTACTGGACAGGCTCCAGTAGGGTAGGTTTTGTGCCACATAAGTTTAAGAACTCAGAATGAAGAAAATGGATAAGGAATTAATAAGAGAGTTGGGAAAGGGAGGAGGGTATGTAGAGGGTCCCAGGGGTCACCTAACATAAAGCTTGATTGGTTGGTGATGGCAGTGATTTTAGATAACATCAAGATTCACTTAATGACGTGTCAAACTGAGCTGGAACAAAGTGGGAGATCAATGGTTGCCAGATTGAGTATATTTTTGTATCTTATCTTGTAGTGTACTTTTAATCTTAGCATGTATCATAGCTTGGGTAACGATGCGTATATCTCTATTTTATTGTTAAGAATTTTGCTTTAGAAAAAAAACTTTAAAATGGGAAAAAATCTAATTTTCATTTTCTTCTCTTTCAATACTCCAATTTTGTATCTCATGTTACACTGAAAAGATTGGATAATTCTCTTTTAAATAAGAACACCCCTCTAGTAAACACAAGCACACACATTATTTACACTGGATACTTGCACACAGTTTTGTACTGCTTTGCTATTCTTTAATTTGAAGCAATATTGTAGTATTATATGCATGTTTTGCAAAAATATCAAGTATTCTCGCCTTACTGCCTATTGCAATCATACATTGAGTTTGATTTACTTAAAGCGGAGTGTCAGGGCTCCGGGAGTGACCAGAGGTGTGTGAACTGACACAGGGAAACACAGACTTCAGGTATAGCGTGTAAACAAGATAATTTATTCAGGACAACACAAACATAAACGCAGTGCAACAAACCAAACTCAAAACTAACACAAATACATACAACAAGGTGAAACAAACCCAAACCTAAACTGATATATATATATATATATATATGTATATATATATGGAGCACAACGTAGTCAGGCGGGCCGGGTGGGTAGCTAACGGGCAAACAGGGTACCAGGAGTGAGCGGAAGAGTGGTCAGGAATAGCCGAGGTCAGGACAGGCGGAGTTCATTTTAGAGTCAGGTTCAGAGTCAGGATCAAAGCAGGATCAGGCAGGAAGCAGACAGGATGCAGGTACAGGGGCTCATGGGAAACATACACCAAGGCGCTGACTGCAGGTCTGGCCATTCCTTAAATACACCTCCTGCAATCAGCCTCAGGAGATGGCTGATTGCAGGAGTGAGCTTCTGGTTGCTGAGTACCCGCTGGCCAGCCCTGGTACTGCAGCCCACACGGCAGATGAGTCTCACCACTAATGGTGAGTCCATTCCTGACACGGAGATTGCAAAATCTGGTGCAGCTCTGCATAGAAAGCATTGTCAAAGCTTAATTGAACAAGCTGAAGTTAGAAGCTGATTGGCTCCCATCACAGCTGCATCAGATTTTTGCACTCTCCAGTTCTTGTAAATCAGCCCGAGTCTTTTAGGCTCAGTTCACACCTATACAGTTTGCATTTGATCCATTTCTGCCATGCTTTTTGTGATGGATTTTGCTTTTTTTGCACATTTTTGTTGCTTTTTTATGCGTTTCGCTGAATTTTGTTGCTAGGCAGATTAAATTGCATCAAGAACGCACTACATGCTTTTCTGCAGCGTCTCTGTTGAAGTCTATAGAACCAAAAATGCAACATTTTGCATTTAAAAAAGTCCCTGACCCTTTCCGAAAAACGCACCGGGTGAAAACGCGGTATTTGTGACCCTGTCCTATAAATCATGTTAAACGGACTGCTGCACATTTCTGCAAAATGAAAAACGCATAGGTGTGAACCTAGACTTATATTTAGAAGCGGGAAAAGAACTGCAGGAAAAATACTAGGTAAAAGGTTTGTATTTACAACTTTTTTAGAAAAATTCAGTATGCAGTTGTTGCCTTTTTTACTTGTTAAAAAAACGTTCTGTATGAAATATTTCTAGATAATGGATACCATACTTTTAGGAAGTGTACAGTAAAAAAAAGGCATTCTTTTATATGCTTTTATATATAGTATTATTAAATGTGTGTACTTTTAACAGAATATGAAGCTGTTTATCATCACTAAAAGGGTTTTTCCCCTTTTGTTTTATATCATGCAGGTGGGAAAACCCTGATACGTAGTAGTAGCATTACATCAGAAGAAGTCATAACAACTGACGATGCTGGATCTATAAATAGCTACACAGAAGATTCAGGAATTGTGAGTTCTCCATCAGATAGCGTCTCACTAGATTTGCAAACTGATGGCTACAAGAAAAGTGAAATTAGCAACAATGGGACCAACAAAGCCAATCAACAACCTGCCAGAGTGGAGTCCTTTAACAGTAATGACTCATGGAGCTTCAATGCCAGGTATTTATATGTGTTCTTTAATCCTCCTCGCAGTTTTGTTATAATTATCTTCCATGAAATACATTTGAAATATAACTTTTTGTGCCTTGTAACTTGGACTAGAAATGTCCAGTCAACAGTTATGTTGCCATTTATAAGGTCTGTATTGTATGGTTTCCTGTCACACCTAATTTGTACACTTTTAACCATTTCAATACCGGGCAATTTTACCCCTTCCTGCCCAGGCCATTTTTCAGGTTTCAGCGCTCTCACACTTTGAATGACAATTGCGCGGTCATACAACATTGTACCCAAACTAAAATTTTATCATTTTCTTCACACAACTAGAGCTTTCTTTTGGTGGTATTTAATCACCGCCGGGGTTTTTATTTTTTGCTAAATTAACAAAAAAAGACAGAAAATTGTGGGAAAAAAAACACATTTTTATTTGTTTCTGTTATAAACGTTTGCAAATAAATAATTGTTCTTCATAAATTTAGGCCGAGATGTATTCTGCTACATGTCTTTGGTGAAAATAACCCAAATTAGGATGTATTTTTTAGTTTGTAGGAAAGTTATAGAGTTCACAAACTATGGTATAGATCTGAATATTGATCAATCCTGAAGTACTGACAGCCAATCTAATTTCTTGAGGTCCAAGAATGTCAGAATAGTACAGATATCCCAAAATTACCCCTTTTTGCAGAGTAGACAGTCCAACGTACTTCATAAGAGGCATGGCGAGTTTTTTGAAGTTGTATTTTTTTTGTCATAATTTTTCAGAAATCGAAAAAATAAAAAAAATGATTTTCACTATTTTTTTTTTTACTTACTGTCACCAGTGCAGTACAGCGTCATCATATAACTGGCATGGCGGTGATCAGGGACACTGACTGGTGACAGTGTGAAAAACAAAAAATATATATATATTTTTTTTTTTAATTTTTATTATTTTTTATTACTTTTTTTCTTTTTAAGATTTTTTTTCATATTTCACTATGTCCAAAGTAGTACAATGTTACCATAGTAACATTGTACTACTTTGGGAAAGTGATCAGTATTTATTTATTTTTTTTTACGCAATTTGCTTATAGCAAAGAATTACTTTCATTCATGTTTTTTTTTTTTTTTTTTTTTTGGTGCTTAGCTGTGATTTGGCCACAGCTAATCACATGACATGTGCATGTGATTAGCTGTGACCATTCACAGCTAGACACTAGTATACAATGGATGGCATGAATGAATCCATCCATTGTATACAACTGTCACGTGACCTGCTGTGATTGGTCACAGCAGGTCACATGGCACCGGCAAGGGGGCCGATACTCAGATCTATCATTAGCCGTGTCCGAGGTACACGGCCGGTGACAGATTGCGCCGCTGCGCGGCTCTGCAAGCGTGTGAACTGTGCATGTGTGGGAGTACGCCATATGGCGGCCTCCTGGAAAGCTAGTGCATTTTTCCGGACACCATACGGCTATTGTCCGGGCGTCAAATGGTTAAAAGGAGGCAGCTAACCGCTCAACCTAGCAAAGGTAAAAAAAAAAAAAAAAATCTTTTCTTTGTTTTCAGTGGAGGGGTGAGGATTAGGTTTTTATGTTCTTAGGTCAGGTTTTTAATGCTGTCTGTATCTGAGGAGATTCTGGGGATTTGCTGTCTTTATTTGTCCTGGTAACCAATGTCACCAGGACCAAAAGTAAGGGGTAAATCCACAATGTATAATTTACAGCAAAACACACTAAGGGTCCTTTTAACACAGGCGTTCTGCATGTCTGTTTTTCATCTGTCCATTTACGGATGAAAAACAGACATCTATGTATTTCTATGGACTAGCAGGTGTAAGCGGATGATCATCTGTTTACATCCGTTATTGTCCGCATCCATTAACATCCGTTTTTTTGAAAGGAAGAAAACCCTATTTTTCTACCATAAAAAAACCCCAGAACGTATGAAAAATGGATGTAAATGGCCGAAAAAGGATGTAAATGGACAAAAAACGGATGTAAACAGATGAAAAACAGATTTGAACTGATGAAAAACTGATATAAACTGATGAAAAACTAATGTGAACTGATCCATTTTTTCTTTAAAAAACCATGACTGAAATGATGAAAAAAACAGAACGCCCGTGTAAAAGGACCATTGGGAAATTTTACAATAATGACACTTGTTCCAGTGACAGGACAGAAATTCAGAGAATCTTCCCAATAAAAATGGTAAAAAAAAACAAACTTGCAGACATTAACAGATCTCTTCTCCAAAGTGGAAAATCACTTGACTTTTAATATTCTTTTATCAGTTTATTATAAAATGACCTTTTTTGTTACCTTATTTTCCCAGTCATTTTCTTATTATCATTGACTAATGACTCAGCAAATGATTTGCTTTTTTAGTGTCATCTGACTTGCTTTCGTAACCTTGTTCACCCCTATATTTCTGCACAAAAATCTATTCTTAGATGTTATTGCCATGATGATGTTCAGTGCTAGAGTCTCCTCTGTGTTCAAATATTCTGACCCTAAGAATATGATGAACTGATATCATTGCACCCACTGAAACATTTTTGTTTTTTTTCTGAAACCTTGTTAACAATAATTCTAGACCTTAATTTGAATCATCAAACTTCAAATGAAAGAGTGCCCAAGTCAGCCAGCCGTGCTTTGATGGAAATTCAGCCAGTTCACCACAGACCAGCTGAATATTGATTCATTAACCTCCCTGGCGGTATTCCCGAGTGTAGCTCGGGGTAAAGTTTCAGTACCAAAAGCGGTAACCCCGAGCTACACTCGGGCTTACCATGCGGCGTTGCTCAGGGATTCCCTGCAGCACTTACCTTGTCCTTCGCTCCCACAATGTGTTCCCTGCAGCGTCCCCGGCCATCTCCTCCGGCTGATGCCGGCATCCGGCTCCTGTGTTCCGGTCCCTGTGACGTCGGGACGTACGGGCGCCGCCGGCGGCGGGAAATTTGAAAATTTAAAAAAAATGTCATTTTTTTCAAAACGATTTTACATAGTAAAACATTGCTGTTTCAACCCATTTCACATACATTTTGTCCCGAGTGCTTTGTCCTGTCCCCTGTCTGTATTTTGATTGTTCTTTCTGCCTGGAAACTTAGAAAAGTCCATGGCGTCCAAAAAGTGTCCCTTTACGTCAAAAGCGGTTTTAGACCGGCTAGAGAACAGCGATAGTAAATCAGAACCACTTGCAGAATTGAGTGATAATGATTCGTGGGAGAAATTCGTCATCAAACACTGAAAACGATTCTGCGACTTTGCTCAGTGATGTGCCAACTTGGCGCTATATTTCACATTTCAGTGTTTTTGGTTTGATTCTATTATTGAATTAAATGTATGATTTAGAATCTTGTTCAGACAGATTTCAGTGAGTTATTCCTAAAAATTACAGCCTACAATAAAAAAAACTACATATTTCCATGCAAAATAATTGTACCGCTTTCAGCTCCAAAAATATGAAATAATCAGACCGCCAGGGAGGTTAATGGGCAGGCTGGCTGTACACAAGTCAATCTATTGATCAACTTGTGTACAACCAACCTGTTGGTTTTTTTTCCTAATGATCAGTTCCACTGGTAACACTGATCATTGTATTCTGATGGCTGGGAAATCCCCCCCCCCCCCCCCCCGCTGTCGAAATACAATACCACAGCCAGAGGGATTTGAGGTGGATGGGGGAATTGAGGCATTTTCTTTCATTCCACCTGCTAATTGAACGGAACAAATACATAATGCATTGACTGTCCAAGTACTGCACACCTTCCCAGTTTTGAAAAAAAAAATTGTATAGCATTCTATCATATCAGTTACAGAGTAGTTCGTAAAAACTGCCAATATTTATTGATCAGCTTCATGAACAACTCCAGTGCAAAGCTTTGTAAGGATGTATAATTGTAATGCCCTGTAAGACAGCTTGAAGTTAACATTTATAAAATGGTCACCTTTACTTCACCATCACTATGAATGAATGAAGATATCATAATTTATATTAATTAAACAGCACCACACTCACTCAATCCACCCCAATTTTATAGAAAAGTAAATCACTTCCACCCTTGAAAGTTAATCTAAATATATCAAAAAAGACTTTTCTTTTTACAAATACAATCTACATACAGAAGTGTCCAATATAAAAATGTAATGTCCCAAATGTTCTAAACACCATCCGTGAAACATTCTTTTTCTTCTTTCAAAAGGCATTCTCAATTCAGGAAGTCTGCAGTAATCACATACCTCAAAAAAACAAAAACTCAAAATAGTGTCATATCCTTTATATAATTACAATATGTACCCCACACTGTGCAAAAAAAAAAAAAATGATAAGAGTATAGATATAGATGCGTTCAACTGCACACGCACATATATTCCATAACCTTAGATATATAATCAAACTTTTCAATGTGAAACACTCCAAAATGTGTACACTCCAGCAAATCAGTGAAGCATTCCTGTGGATATCACCACACTATATTCAACTGTGCTCAAAAACCACTCCAACTCGTGCAGCAATGAATAATTACCCTCTGGGTATATCAGAAAGGCATATCACAAGACTGGGATAATCTCTTTCTAATTTGCAAACCCTTTGACTCAAGTGTATTGTATTGAAAATGTACTTTACAAGAGAAGATTCACCCTAACTTTGATTGATAATGGTAATAGAAGGGGTCTGGGGGTGTGGGGAAATTCCATTCTAATGGTATTTTCAAAATAGATAGTGCCGCGCTCCCATGTACCAATATGTATATCTTATACTTTCAAAGTGCTAATGAATAGCTTTCAAGATACTGCATGTATCAAACAATTATTACTAGTGACTCAAAACATCATTGTGAATATTAATCTTCATGCAAGTGACATTAATAACTGATAATCCTAAGGTGATAGTGCCTATTAAAGTACAGTGATATACAAATCAGAAATACTCCTCTATTCTACTGTGATCCTTATATTTATATTGTGCAAACACATATATACTATGTGCACGTGCTTATGATATATTCAATAAAAAAAAAAAAAAAAAAAAAAAAGTCTTTCAAAATAAATGTGCAGGTGGATTCTTGGTTCCCTCTCGCCGAGTGCTTAATGGTCTCCCTATGTGCTCACCTCTATATTTGCCTGAATAAATCCAGGCAAATACACTTTTTATCCTTCCAGGATAGATGGGATGGAATGATGCTCTTGAATTATCTCAGAAGGTGGATGTGGATTTATATTTGTTCTCCTGTAGCTGCTCATGAGTGGGTATACTGACCATCTCTCTGAGGATCTCCCAATTCCCCTCCTGGGGCTGTTTCCTTTTCCAGTCCTCCTTATATCAGCTCAAAGGGTGTTGTTCAATTGAGAAAGGAAGACAAACAGACCATAGTGTCTTATCCTTGTGCAAAAAGGGGGTTTATTGCTGCCAGTTGCACAGTAGTATACAATTGTAGTCCAGCATAAATGTGCTCTGCCTCTGTTCCTGCAGTGCTGTCTACCTGTGTCTGTATTCAGATCACCGAGCCTCTCCAGTGCAATGTCGTGACGTCAGAGCCCCTCCCCTACGCGTATCGTCACAGGGTCACGTGACTTCATCAGGGGGAATGATTAGATCTAATCATTCCCCCTGATGAAGTCACGTGACCCTGTGACGATACGCGTAGGGGAGGGGCTCTGACGTCACGACATTGCACTGGAGAGGCTCGGTGATCTGAATACAGACACAGGTAGACAGCACTGCAGGAACAGAGGCAGAGCACATTTATGCTGGACTACAATTGTATACTACTGTGCAACTGGCAGCAATAAACCCCCTTTTTGCACAAGGATAAGACACTATGGTCTGTTTGTCTTCCTTTCTCAATTGAACAACACCCTTTGAGCTGATATAAGGAGGACTGGAAAAGGAAACAGCCCCAGGAGGGGAATTGGGAGATCCTCAGAGAGATGGTCAGTATACCCACTCATGAGCAGCTACAGGAGAACAAATATAAATCCACATCCACCTTCTGAGATAATTCAAGAGCATCATTCCATCCCATCTATCCTGGAAGGATAAAAAGTGTATTTGCCTGGATTTATTCAGGCAAATATAGAGGTGAGCACATAGGGAGACCATTAAGCACTCGGCGAGAGGGAACCAAGAATCCACCTGCACATTTATTTTGAAAGACTTTTTTTTTTTTTTTTTTTTTTTTTTTTTTTTTATTGAATATATCATAAGCACGTGCACATAGTATATATGTGTTTGCACAATATAAATATAAGGATCACAGTAGAATAGAGGAGTATTTCTGATTTGTATATCACTGTACTTTAATAGGCACTATCACCTTAGGATTATCAGTTATTAATGTCACTTGCATGAAGATTAATATTCACAATGATGTTTTGAGTCACTAGTAATAATTGTTTGATACATGCAGTATCTTGAAAGCTATTCATTAGCACTTTGAAAGTATAAGATATACATATTGGTACATGGGAGCGCGGCACTATCTATTTTGAAAATATTATATATACACTAGCATATGAGTCAGTGCAAGTGCCAGCGAACCTCACGTGAGAAATAAGGACATCTAAAGTCACATATTGAACACCTCATTTCATAATAGCTCACAAGCATTCACCATTTATATTCATTCTAATGGTATACCACTTTTCTAAAAAAAAATTAAATACATTTTTAAAAATCCCAGTTATTTGGAGGTGTTTGAGGAGTGAAGATTGTGCCAACGTAGTCAAGGAGATATAAGTATGGTGGGGAATGGGCAGTCTCAGTGACATCAATTATGAAGCATGATAAGCAAATTAGAAGCACAGAGACCTATGATTGGAATGGTATAGGATGGGATCTTTGGAAAGTGACAGCTTTGGATAAAAGATATGATATACTAGAAGAAGGCAGAAGAGACACTGCAGCTGAACTCAGGGCTCATCCCAGGCTGTGTTTTGGGAATGCCAATGGGTGTGGAGAAGCACAACACTAAAACTAGTGTCTGTCACAGCTGCCTCTCTGATGTATTTTCAGGGGGCAGTTAAATACAGCATTTAGAGGAATTTTCATGTAGAAAAAAAAAAAAGCACAGAGACACAAAAAATAGAGCCCCTGTAGCCAGAGAGTGCATTAAACCCAAAACAAGCATTTAATATATTGCAGCTTACAATTGTTAGATGTGATGACTGTATTAGTTTTCTTTTTAATACAGCTTTAATGGCTGTTGTTTACCTGTTAAAGCCTCCATATTTAAACATCCAAAAGGTTTGAAATTGCTGTTGGGTTCCACCATCGTGAAAGTGATGTCTGCAGAAGACTTAGAGCTGTCATTCAAATTAAACTCTATAGAATTCCCCTTTGCGCTTTCTTCGGCAACTACATAAAAGATTACATAAGGAGTTGAGGAAAGGAGCTAGGTCAGCACAGACAGTAAATAGATACTCTCAGATAAGGACAGGGCTAAGATATGTGGAGAAGCAGAGCTGTACTAGAGGATTGACTCTGCCTGAAGGAGGCAGATTTGCTAGCAAGTTCAAAGGCACATTAGAAGCAGATAACATGCTTTCTGTGCTTTTACCTACAATTTTTAAGTTGGTGACAAGGACTATTTAAGCTGTTGCCACCCTCATAACACATGTGTGCAATGGCAAAAGGTTGGGTTTTAATGTCCACACGTCACACATCTGCATCACTTGGGGGGGGGGGCAATATTTCTGTGCTAAGAGCATGCTCACTGTGTGCTCCCAGCACGGAGACCAAGCTCTCAAAGACAGCTCTCAGTCTTCTGTTACGATCGGTGGACTCACTCCTGAACCTGTAACTACTATGACAGCCGATTACAGTGGTCACATGGTCGCCGATCCTTCCCATCCCTCCAGGCATTCAAAACCTTTTAATGGGATGCTGGGACAGACGGGAAGAGGTTAAGACACCCAAAAGTGTAAAAATCAAGTTATCCAAAATTGGGCTTTACAGTACCTCTGCCTACTCCTTGGTGTTTGCTAAATAGAGCTAGAAAGAAAGCAAGGATTCCAGGTGGAAATGAATTCATGATTTCTGGAAATAAAAGCTTGCAATTAACTATTTTATGTGAAAAATTAACAATTCAACACCTTTGCAGTGTTAATGTAAATAAGGACATTACTTTGTGTGGGTATGGTTGCAGTAAGTACAGTGAGACCCTAAGGCACGATTTCTCAACCTGGGTTCCAAGGAAAACCTAAGGTTCCTCCAGAGCTTGCTATGGTTTCCTTAAGCAATGAGCAATTTCTGCCTCTCAGATACGTTCCTATTGACACCAATGATCTTTTTAGCTTTTTGTAAGGGGGGTAATTCTTCCCAATGGCCACATGTGAAAGGAGCATTCTTCCCACTGAACATCACACTAATGTATCATGAGCTGCAGATATTGTCATTTTTAGTAGGGGTTCCCTAAAACCTGAAAGTTATTTAAAGGGTTCCTCTCTGTTGAAAAGGTTGAGAAAGACTGCCCTTAGGGTCTGATTAATTAAAACTGTAGAGTGCACAATCTGGTGCAGCTCTGAAAGCAATCCATTTTATTTTCAAATTTTAAAGCTTAATTATAATTATTATTATTATTATACAGTATTTATAAAGCGCCAATAGTTCGCTCAGCGCTGTAAATTACAAAGGGGGACAGAACATGTGACAGAACAATAACAATACAATGCAAAACATGAGGGGATTGAGGGCCCTGCTCTTTCGAGCTTACAATCTAGTTAATTGAACAAACTGAAGTTAGAAGCTGATTGGCTACCATGCCCAGCTGCTCCGGATTTTGCACTCTCCAGTTTTAGTAAATCAACACCCGCGTATCAGCAATAGACTATGAGCGGTAATTTTTTGTTTTATTTCCCAGTGCCAAGTCTAAAAAACAAAATGCAATGGACACTGTTGAGATGTCTTTAAACCGTGTGACTTTTCAACAGACTTGAAACTACATGTATTGATTACATCCATCAGATGTAACAAAGGATAGGAATTGTAGGAACATTTCTAAAACACAATAAATTTGATTTACTAAAGGCAAATAGACTGTACACTGCACAAGTGCAGCTGCACCAGAGCTTAGTAAATGAGGTAAAGATTCACTTTACAAAGATTACCCAATCACGTGCAAGAAACAAAGAAAAACATCATTTTTACTTGCACAAGATTGGATGCGGATGTGCGGGTCATTTGTACGTTTTCCATCCATCCGTTAATGGATGAAAAATGGACATCAATGCATCTCTATGGAAAAACAGGTGCAAATGGATTATCATCCGTTTATATCCGTATCCGTCAACATTAGTTTTTTTAAGGGAATCAAAGCCCTATTTTTGTTCTGTTAAAAAAACGGAATGAACGAAAATGGATGTAAACTGAAAAACAGTCCATTTTTGCATTGGCAGTGGATGTACAAAACTGATGTAAAAACTGATAGTAGGGATGTGTCCAAGATGGTGACTGGAGTGGCTGCTTAGGAGAGAGCTCTGCTGCCTCCATACAGCATTCTTCTCCATCCTGGGGGTAGTGGGATCCTGCCACCACCGGGGATCCCTGTGGACCTGCTCTGCTGCCTGGAGAGGGGAATCAGGTCAGTTTGACCCCCATCCGCGGAGCCGGACGTTCGTGGCCAACTGAGGCCTGCCGCGGCCGCTGAGCAGACCGGACCTGGCCTGTGTCACATCCGGATGCTGATGCCCTGCTACTTGGATCCAGAGGAGGTGAGCTGCTGAATGGGGCAGGGTGGTGCCCTCCATCGACCCCTAAATTCTGCTTTGGGGACCTGAATCCTGTTGGGGTCTGCGTCCAGGGGAGTCCGTGCGTTCCCCCTGGGGGAAAGGTGGCTCGTCCTGGTCCGGAAGATCCATGGAGGGGTGGCTGCTGCCTGGAGGGGGAACATTGGCACTGTCTGTGCAGCCCCCCCCTGAAGATTTGGTACTTCCTTTGAGGGGCCCTGGAAGATATGTGCCCTGGTTGGCACCTGTCTTGGGCTTGGGATCTGTCAGGAGTCCCTACGCTACCTGTGCCACCTCTACCTGTGGCTACCCTCTGCTGTGGGTTCAGCTTCAACCTAGTTTATACTTATTTATACTTATTCAGTCATATGTGGGGGCCAGCTATCAGTGTTCCATGTCAATTATTAGAGTAACCATTTTTTCAGCCGATGAGAAGGAATATTGGGGATGACTAGAGGAAAGCCTGCGACTGTTGACAGAAGGACCAAAACTACACAAGCCGTGAAGACCAGTAGGCCCTCAGGGGCTAAAGCGGAGGCCACCATGGCCGTATCCCCCTCCCAAGAGCCCAACCCACCTGCTGCGCCGGCAGACTTTAATTCTCTCATGACGACGATTACCAACTGTCAGGCAGTGCTCACCACGTAAATAGAACACCTGCAGCAGATATGGGGTTGATCCGGAGGGATATTGACACATTCTGGGGCTGAGATAGAGCGGTCCAGCAGTGTGTTAGTGATGCAGAGGACACTATCCGTGACACTAAAGGTTTTTATGTTTTTTGGGAGTTTTTCATTTTTTTCTCTGTTGCAAGGTGCATTTGACTTTTTATGTGGTTCAGTCTGTGCATGGTATCCAGCTAATATACTGATCCTTCTGATGTCTGGTTTACAGCTCTATGTTTTCTTCCTGGGGTTCAGCCTGAGTGGTTACAAATTAGTTCTCCAATATTTTTTCATGGTGCCTCCTTATTTGACATGTATCTCCTGGAATGTGCGGGGCCATAACTCTTCCGTTAAGTGCTCCTTGGTCTTCTAATTTCTCAAATCCTATGCTCCACATATTTGTATTTTGCAAGGAACCCATTTAACCTCCCTGGTGGTATTCCCGAGTGTAGCTCGGGGTAAAATTTCAGTACCAAAAGCGGTAACCCCGAGCTACACTCGGGCTTACCATGCGGCGCTGCATAGGGAGTCCCTGCAGCACTTACCTTGTCCTTCGCTCCCACGATGTGTCCCCTGCAGCGTCCCCGGCCATCTCCTCCGGCTGATGCCGGCATCCGCCTCCTGTGTTCCGGTCCCTGTGACGTTGGGACGTACGGGCGCCGCCGCCGGCGGGAAATTTGAAAATTTAAAAAAAATTTCATTTTTTTCAAAACGATTTTACATAGTAAAACTTTGCTGTTTCAAACCATTTCACATACATTTTGTCCCGAGTGCTTTGTCCTGTCCCCTGTCTGCATTTTGATTGTTCTTTCTGCCTGGAAACTTAGAAACGTCCATGGCGTCCAAAAAGTGTCCCTTTAGGTCAAAAGCGGGTTTAGATCAGCTAGAGAACAGCGATAGTAAATCAGAACCACTTGCAGAATTGAGTGATAATGATTCGTGGGGGAAATTCCTCATCAGACACTGAAAACGATTCTGCGACTTTGCTCAGTGATGTGCCAACTTGGCGCTATATTTCACATTTCAGTGTTTTTGGTTTGATTATATTATTGAATTAAATGTATGATTTAGAATCTTGTTCAGACAGATTTCAGTGAGTTATTCCTAAAAATTACAGCCTACAATAAAAAAACAACATATTTCCATGCAAAAAAATGGTACCGCTTTCAGCACAAAAAATCGGAAAGAATCATACCGCCAGGGAGGTTAATACATGGAAAATTATTAGCAGCAGTTACCATTGCTAATCATCATTAATGGTCACAAGAAGCATAAGTAACTGGATCCATGCCCAATAGTGATGGGAATTAAAAATATTAGAATTGCATAAAGCAGTACAGCAACAAATTCTTTACCATTTCCAATTGTATTTTACCATTTTGTAACTAACAGGTTATGGTTCTATAGATTCAGTAATGTAAGAAATAAGTTTACCCTGACATCAGAGATAAAGTAAATATAAAGAAGAATGAGATTAAAGTCAACAAGAGTCCACCGAAAACTGACCTTTCATGCTTTCAAATTTTCCCTTTCCCTTACAAATGTTTGGGATTCCAACAGTGCAATTTTTTCACTCACTGAGTAAGATAAGCAGTAACCGCACTGGGAGAAGAGAATATTCATTAAAACCTAAAAACATTTTTTACATGAATGGATTGCTTGCATTAAGTTAAAAAACGTTTCTAGTTTCCCTATGTGAAGGGGAAGAGAGGGGAGGAGAGATCAGTGCTGTGCACGACTGTATCTCTTCTCCCCTCTCTTCCTTTTCCCACAGAGACACAAACAGCAGCAAAAAAGGCCTAAAGGCAAAAATAGATTGTTCACTTTGCAAGAGAATTTTCTCCAGAGCTTAGTGAATGAGGTCAGGCACTGCTGACTTCCATCATCCAATCTCGTGCAATCAAAAATGCAGTTTTTTAACCTCCTTAGCGGTGTTCCCGAGTGTAGCTCGGGGTAAAATTTCTATACCAAAAACGGTAACCCCGAGCTACACTCGGGCTTACCATGCGGCGTTCTCTGGGGGTCCCTGCAGCACTTACCTTGTCCTTCGCTCCCGCGATGTGTCCCCTCCAGCGTCCCCCGGCCATCTCCTCCGGCCGATGCCGGCATCCGGCTTCTGTGTTCCGGTCCCTGTGACGTCGGGACGTACGGGAAATTTGAATGTTTTAAAAAATTAATTTTTGCTGTCATTGCTATTTCAATGCATTTCACATACATTGTGTCCCGAGTGCTTTGTCCGGCGCCCTGCCTGCATTTTGACTGTTCTTTCTGCCTGGAAACTTAGAAAAGTCCATGGCGTCCAAAAAGCGTCCCTTTATGTCAAAAGCGGTTTTAGAACAGCGATAGTAAATCAGAACCACTTGCAGAATTGAGTGATAATGATTCGTGGGGGAAATTCGTCATCAGACACTGAAAACGATTTTGCAACTTTGCTCAGCGATGTGCGAATTTGCCTCTGTATTTCAAATTTCAGTGTTTTTGGTTTGATTATATTATTGAATTCAATTTATTATTATTATTTTTTATGATTATTTATTAAATTATAATTTATGATTTCGTGTTTCAAATTTTATCATATCCGGGATGTTTACTAGACTCTTGTTCGGACAGATTTCAGTGAGTTATTTCTAAAAATTACAGCCTACAATAAAAAACTACATATTTCCATGCAAAAAAAATGGTACCGCTTCCAGCACAAAAAATCGGAAAGAATCATACCGCCAGGGAGGTTAAAAACATTTTTTTTTCACACGATTGGTTAATCTTGCAAAGCGACATTTCACCGTATTCACTAAGCTAAGAAAAAATTCTCTTACAGCATGTAGCTTCCATTGCAGAGTGAACAACCTATTTGCCTTTAGTAAATCAACCTGTAAGTCTCTACCAATTACATAATGCTTTTTCATGCATTTTAGCCTGACCCTGTACCTGTTCCTGTCCACCTTTGCATGTTTTAACATCCACTTTTTTCTGTAATAAGGCATAAATTGCAAGTTTCACGCTACCAAAATGGAAATGCCAGTTTTGAGTGGACCGAACTTGTAATGTTTTAATAGATTTCCTTCTCACATTATTTGTAATAGGAACTACAACGGCGTAAAAATTTCACAACATTCTGTTCTTTTCAGATGATGGACACAATCATGATGTAGTGTTGCAACAAAAGAATAAATCATGAATTGTTCTGCCACTAACGAAGCAGGACGTGTTCCATAACAGAAGAACATTTTTACCAGTGTTTGTACACTGCAGGACCAGTGTGTTTGTTCAGTCTGGGAGAGTAATACACATAATCTCCTTGACTTTGTGAGACCTATGTCTGGAACACATATACAGTGGGGATCGAAAGTTTGGGCACCCCAGCTAAAAATTTGTATTAATGTGCATAAATAAGCCAAGGAAAGATGGAAAAATCTCCAAAAGGCATCAAATTACAGATTAGACATTCTTATAATATGTCAACAAAAGTTAGATTTTATTTCCATCATTTACACTTTCAAAATAACATGCTTTCAATCATGCTTTGGGGTTGTGTTGCAGCCAGTGGCACAGGGAACATCTCACGAGTAGAAGGAAAAATGGAATCAATAAAATTTCAGCAAATTTTGGATGGTAACTTGATGCCATCTGTGAAAAAGCTGAAGTTAAAGAGAGGATGGCTTCTACAAATGGATAATGATCCTAAACACACCTCGAAATCCACGGGGGATTACATCAAGAGGCGTAAACTGAAGGTTTTGTCATGGCCTTCACAATCTCCTGACCTCAACATAATTGAAAATCTATGGATAGACCTTAAAAGAGCAGTGCGTGACAGACAGCCCAGAAATCTCAAAGAACTGGAAGACTTTTGTAAGGAAGAATGGGCAAAGATACCTCAAACAAGAATTGAAAGACTCTTGGCTGGCTACAAAAAGCGTTTACAAGCTGTGATACTTTCCAAAGGGGGCAGTACAAGATATTAACTCTGCAGGGTGCCCAAACTTTTGCAGACGCCATTTTTTTGTTTTCTGTTATTTTGAAAGTGTAAATGATGGAAATAAAATCTAACTTTTGTTGACATATTATAAGAATGTCTAATCTGTAATGTGATGCCTTTTGGAGATTTTTCCATCTTTCCTTGGCTTCTTTATGCACATTAATACAAATTTTTAGCTGGGGTGCCCAAACTTTTGATCCCCACTGTACATCTGAGTGAAAGCATAGTTCACTTTCTGGCCGTTTGCACTGTCGTTTTCAATGTGAATTGCCACAAGGATGGGAATGTCACATCTTTACAACCCAGGCAGTGTGATCCTAATCTTGACTTCGTAAAGCTTAATAAGAAATTAAATTAAATGAATGTTCTTGCTTTTAACAAAAGCACTAGTGATTGCACCTAGCTGGAAATAAAATTGTAATAAAATGACTGTTAAATCACAGGACATAGCACGTTGCATGACTTGGAATATGCTGCCAAGGCCCAGTAATTAAACTAAGCACTTTTTTCTTTTTATAATCACATTCAAGGCCACAACTCATACACATGCTTGTTATCTTCATGTTTTCATAGGTCATCAAAGGACACTGTTATTGTTAGGTAAAAATAAATCTGACAGGTAGTATTGAAGTTGCTTTAAACAAAACAAGGTTTTCATATTGAAGGCTCTCAAATCTAATCAATCTGAACATAAATTACTCCAGCACTCCCATACTGGAGCATGATAGTCAAAATCCAACAGTGTTTATATTTTACTGCTATCTACAGGCTGAGACATGCAACTGCAAGCCTGAATTATATTCTAGTATTAGGGTGCCGCGCTCTAATATTGTATAAACCGGATTATTATATATAAATAATAAAATTAATAAACCTGGTGATTGAATTCTTCATGGTCATTATTAGGCAAGTGCATAAAATATCAAAACGTGATAACCAGTGAATAACCATTCAATTATAAATACTATGAAAAAAATCCAAAAATAATTTTTTACAATGTGTCCAATAAATTTAAATCAAAATGAATAAAGGAAATACTGTGAAAAACAAAAAGTGTTAGAAAAGCCTCCAAATAATGTGACGATATCCCCCAGACCAGTGGTTGGCAACCTTTTTTTTCAACTGAGCCAAATCTCGCCAAAACCACGATTGAAATTTATTTTGAGAGCCACATTTTTAAAACTGAAAATACATCCCCCATATAGTAATTCATCCCCCATAGTAATTCATCCCCCATAGTAATTCATCCCCCATATAGTAATTCATCCCCCATAGTAATTCATCCCCCATATAGTAATTCATCCCCCATAGTAATTCATCCCCCATAGTAATTCATCCCCCATATAGTAATTCATCCCCCCTATAGTAATTCATCCCCCCTATAGTAATTCATCCCCCATATAGTAATTCATCCCCCATAGTAATTCATCCCCCATATAGTAATTCATCCCCCATATAGTAATTCATCCCCCATAGTAATTCATCCCCCATATAGTAATTCATCCCCCATAGTAATTCATCCCCCATATAGTAATTCATCCCCCATATTAATTCATCCCCCATATAGTAATTCATCCCCCCTATAGTAATTCATTCCCCATATTGTGTCAATTCACTTACCTTTGCTCCGCGCGTTCCTCTTGCCGTGTTCCCGCGCCGTTCCGGTCTTCAGGGCGGACTGTGAGAGGAGAGGAGTTTGTCACGCTGCCCCGCCTACATCCTGACAGCCAATGTTTGCCATGCTCCGCGGGCCGGATTAAAAGGTCCGCCGGGCCGTAGTTTGCCCATTGCTGGGCTAGCTGCAGAGTCCTGACTTTTGGGGCGGCCGCCCGAGAGGAGGGAGGGGAGCGGGCGCCCGGCACACAGAAGAGCCGCATTAAAGTGTGTAAAGAGCCGCATGTGGCTCGCGAGCCGCGGCTTGCCGACCACTGCCCCAGACGAAGCTATGAGTCCCTGTAGCGATACGCGTTGGACCAGCTACGATTTCTCCTGCGCTCTAGGGCCCAGACCGGTGGCAAATAGATGGAACCAACACCAAAACAAGCGACCACCAGTATATTTCAAGGTTGTGCAGCTCCAAAACAGGGCTGGGGAAGCCCGATCAATACTGCAAAGTGAAACAAAAAACAAGAAGCGCACCAACCTTGCGCATTACCTCAGTAACAGAATTTATTAATAAAAGATAGGTACTCACAAACAGCGAATAAAATCAGGCATGTAATCCTCAAAGGGACTTCAAAGATAAGAAGCCAGCGCGAATCTCATCATAGGGGTAGACACCCAGTATAGCTGACGCGTTTCGAAGGCTATGCCTTCTTCCTCAGAGCTCAATACGATACGCGTTGGGGAGGGGCAGTGACGTCACCAAGTATCCGGCTTCCAGACACGGCGAGTACTGACAGTGTGTGCAAGCACACTGAAAAGTCTGATTATAACCGCACACCGTGGTATTTACACAAAAGCGCTAACTGTTTTTAATCGTGAGTGCATTATGGGCACATAATAAATTACAATTTTTTATCAAAGATAAGACAGTATGTACTTTCTCTTTTCTTTCTGGCTACTATGAGGATTTATAGAAAACTGAATAGAGGAGACTGAGAAGGGAGTGATCTGCACGGCTATACGATCAACAGCTGGTCGCATTACAGAAGATCAGATTGCAGCATATATCCAGCTTTAGGCTGATTAGAAGGAGAGTATATTGCCTTTTGGAACACTCACAGGACTTTTCATATATAATTCCAATAACATTTTGTTATTATTTTTTCACTATCATTTGGATATACTTTTTCGTATTAATAATTTATTTTTTTTTTTCACATTATTTGGAGACTTTTTTAACACTTTTTGTTGTTCGCAGTATTTCCTTTATTCGTTTTGATTTAAATTTATTGGACACATTGTAAAAAATTATTTTTGGATTTTTTTCATAGTATTTATAATTGAATGGCTATTCACTGGTTATCACGTTTTGATATTTTATGCACTTGTCTAATAATGACCATGAAGAATTCAATCACCAGGTTTATTAATTTTATTATTTCTATATAATAATCAGGTTTATACAATATTAGAGCGCGGCACCCTAATACTATAACCTTTGTCCCTTAATTGCACATATATATGAGGATGTGAAAGGGAGCCTGCGATCTATTAATATTTGAATATAGGAAACAAACTCTAGTGGCTCACAAGTGACTCTATGTCCACTGAATTATATTATATTCTGCTTCACTTCGCATTATCCAGGCCTCAATTTACTAGTAGACATTAGGGTTGATTTACTAAAACTGGAGAGTGCAAAATCTCGCATAGCTCTGCATAAAAAACAATCAGCTTCCAGGTTTTATTGCCAAAGATTTAATTGAACAAGCTGAAGTTAAAAGCTGATTGGCTACCAAGCACAAATGCACCAGATTTTGCACTCTCCAGTTTTAGTAAATCAACCCCGCAGCATGACTATTCCTATTGGTACACAATAGAAGAGGCACTTGTAGTGATGGTGGCATTTTTCTCCCTGTGTTTTCCCTACCTGCACATTTCTATTTTTAATCCATCTCCTGATCTTGATGTGAGCATTATTCATAGCTTTGGGGTTCCCCTTCAGAGTTGAATTGATGTACTGACAGGTTGTTAAGGTGGGCATTGTTGAATCAAAGTTGAATCAAGAGGCTGAAGTGGCAGAGCAGATCAAAAGTCCTTGCTAACCTTCACTTGGCAGAGAAATTAGATTATTGGGGGGAACAATGGATATGGCTTTAGGAATGGTGGTGGGTGGTGTGATTGCATAGCTGGTAAAGGAGGTGAGGCTTCTATGATAAAAAGCAAGAACAATGTCTTTCATCCCCATTTGTCTGCTCTGCAAATTTTTACCTGCATTTGAATTATTGTAATTTGGTGCCTGGTTCCTTGCCCCACTAACTAACTGTATCTTCATTGACGTACAAAAAAACATGTGTCCCAGTTATTTACATAATACATCCTTCCCACATTTCCAAAACTCATTAATACCGACAGGATGATGGCTTTTACCTGTTAAATTTTCAATTTCAACAATAATTTAATCATTAAAATTTACCAATTAAACTCATCAAATTGTTTAGATTAGTTATGGACCTGTGTTGTCTGAATTTTTTTTTTTTCACATTGCCTTCTTGCCTTCTTTTTTTTTTTAACAGTTACATTCATTAAATATGGATAGCAGTATAAGCAGAACCAGGTACACATAAACCAAGTCAAGGAGTCAGTAAACAGCGGTCTTAAGAATCAAACAATCATTGATCCAAGACAGTTCCGCATGTGAACTAAGAAACAGCCTAGAGAGATGTGGCAACCAAGAACCCGGCCTTACCCTAGAACAGAGCAAAACTAAAGGAAGAGGGACATAGAGAATGGAGGGGCATGATGAGTAAAGGGAAGGGGAGGGAGGGAGAGAAGGGAAGGGGAGATAAGGAGATGGGGGGGCAGCAGAAGAGGATCATTGCGGGGAGGGTACAACACCCGATCCCCAGTCATATAGCACAAGATATCAATATCTAGACAGTAATGCCCTGTGCCTCTATCCAGCCAGCCCAGATTTTTTCTAATTTAGAAGGGCAGTTCTGGCTAAGCTTATATAGGGGAGGAGCTCTGTTGACCACGACTTCCAGCTAGAAGTCGTGGGCGGAATAGGCTGTTTCCTGTTTATCAGGATTTCCCTTCTAGCATAGTATGTCAAAAAGAAAATAAATAGTTTTCCATGTTTAGATGCCTCCACAAAATCAGTAAATCTTAGTAGCAGTACTAAGGGGTCCATAGAAACAGACAGGTTGGCACCATATCTATTTGGACATCGGGGACATTGCTCCCAGAGCACAAGCGCTGTTGCTGGTTTATAATCTGACCAGCCATTAGCTCTGGTGAGTTCATTTAATCTCCTTTGGTGGTGGATTTTTCACAATTGGTTCAAGTCACTGAAGATATATATATTTTTTTTTTTGGACACTAATATATATTTTTTTTTGGACACTAATTTATGTTTGGACACTATAATTATTTATTTAAAACACTAAAAATTTTTTTGGATGATGATATACACCTTTGTATAAGTTTGTTATTAGCGCATACCTTTTAACCTCCTTAGCGGTATTCCCGAGTGTAGCTCGGGGTAACATTTCAGTACCAAAAGCGGTAATCCCGAGCTACACTCGGGAATACCATGCGGCGCTGCTCCGGCATTTGTTCTTCACCTACCTTACCCTGCGCTCCCGCGATGTGTCCCCTGCAGCGTCCCCGGCCATCTCCTCCGGCCGATGCCGGCATCCGGCTTCTGTGTCCTGTCCCTGTGACGTCGGGACGTACGGGCGCCGCCGCCGCCGGCGGCGGGAAATTTAAAAATTTTAAAAAATTTCATTTTTTTTTTTTTTACATTTTACATAGTAAAACATTGCTGTCTCAACCAATTTCACATACATTTTGTCCCGAGTGCTTTGTCCGGCGCCCTGCCTGCATTTTGTCTGTTCTTTCTGCCTGGAAACTGAGAAATGTCCATGGCATCCAAAAAGTGTCCCTTTAGGTCAAAAGCGGTTTTAGATCAGCTAGAGAACAGTAAATCAGAACCACTTGCAGAATTGAGTGATAATGATTCGTGGGGGAAATTCGTCATCAGACACTGAAAACGATTTTGCGACTGAGCTCAGCAATGTGCGAACTTGGCGCTATATTTCAAATTTCAGTGTTTTTGGTTTGATTATATTATTGAATTAAATTTTTTATTATTTTTATATTATTTTTATGATTATTTATTAAATTATAATTTATGATTTTGTGTTTCAAATTTTATCATATCTGGGATGTTTACTAGACTCTTGTTCAGACAGATTTCAGGGAGTTTTTCCTAAAAATTACAGGCCTACAATTAAAAAAATACATATTTCCATGCAAAAAAATGGTACCGCTTTCAGCACCAAAAATCTGAAATAATCAGACCGCCAGGGAGGTTAATTAGGATTATTGTTGCCAAAATTTATTTTGGATGGGATATGCTGCTGACACTTTGGTGTTTTTTTGTAAATGGAGCTTTTTTCTTTTTTAATTTGGTATAGGTTGGCAACTGTGTGTTGTCCAAAGTTTATCTGTGTTTCCTGTATCCTGTTGCTGTGTTATTTGGTAATGCTAATGTGCTTTTAAAATATACAACATAATAAAAATAAGTTTGACGGTCATATTGCACATTTCATGCACCACCCAAAATTCTTTCTAAAATGCACCATACGGTTTACATGGTTCATTCGTGTATGCTGTTGCAAAGACGTATTTGTTCCTTGTTGAATTCATGATACAATTATCTTTATGCACACTGAACACTTGTGAAATAGCTATTCCAGGGAACAGTTTATCAAAGACTGCAACAGACCATAATCAATGGCTATATGCCAAGCTTGGCACTAACCCAAAGTATGCATCACTAAACAGCTTTTTAACTGGCCTTTGCGAGTTGCTAAACTAGGTACTGGCTTTACTGAAATACAGAAATCTTCTGTTTATTATGATCTTATTTTACTACAAGCTGCAGCTATTTATCATACCTTCTGATACATTTGCATTCTCCCTTTTGAAAATGAGGAATTCTATAACACATACCTGAGAATTTTTAAAGAAAGCACAAGCCTTTCTGCAGAAAACTCTAGATTAAATTTAATGTGGTGCATCAGCGTAAGTAAATTCTATTTTATTGAAGGAGCTAAAATGATCACATCCTAGGCATTTCCTACTCTTAGGCAGCCCATAGATGATTTGATTTCCCTTCCTTCTACCAGGGGTGGAAGTAAAAAAGTTTACTTGAATCCCTCATCAACACAGTCAGTGTTGATGGGGGAATGTCTCTCGCAGCGCTGTTGTGTCCTGGTGGTGAGGGGTTGCAGGGAGCCTTCCCAGACAGCAGAATACAATGATGACTGCTAGTGGCTATAGCCTCTGGCAGTAATACCATTTAAGAAAGAAAATCAGAGAGGCTGGTTGTACCCAAGTCAAGCGATAGATCAATTTGGGTACAAAAAGCCTGCCAATACATAGATCAAAATTCAGCCAGTCCCTGCTGAACCGGCCAAATTTTGTTCCAAGTATGTCCGGTTTAACCATTTCAATACCGGTCAATTTTACCCCCTTCCTGCCCAGGCCATTTTTCAGGTTTCAGTGCTCTCACACTTTGAATGACAATTGCGCGGTCATACAACATTGTACCCAAACTAAAATTTTATCATTTTCTTCACACAACTAGAGCTTTCTTTTGACGGTATTTAATCATCACTGGGGTTTTTATTTTTTGCTAAATTAACAAAATTTTGAAAAAAAAAACACGTTTTTCTTTGTTTCCGTTATAAAAGTTTGCAAATAAATAATTGTTCATCATAAATTTAGGCCGAGATGTATTCTGCTACATGTCTTTGGTGAAAATAACCCAAATTAGGATGTAATTTTTAGTTTGTAGGAAAGTTATAGAGTTCACAAACTATGGTATAGATCTGAATATTGGTCAATCCTGAAGTACTGACAGCCAATCTAATTTCTTGAGGTCCAAGAATGTCAGAACAGTACAGATATCCCCCAAATGACCCCTTTTTGCAGAGTAGACAGTCCGACGTACTTCATAAGAGGCATGGCGAGTTTTTTGAAGTTGTATTTTTTTTGTCAATTTTTCGGAAAATGAAAAAATTAAAAAAAGTATTTTCACTATTTTTTTTTTTTACATACTGTCACCAGTGCAGTACAGCGTCATCATATAACTGGCATGGCGGTGATCAGGGACACTGACTGGTGACAGTATGAAAAAAAAAAATATATATTTTTTTTATTATTTTAATTTTTTATTACATTTTTTTTTTTTTTTTAAAGATTTTTTTTTCATATTTTACTATTTACTATGACCAAAGTAGTACAATGTTACCATAGTAACATTTTACTACTTTGGGGAAGTGATCAGTATTTTTTTTTTTTTTTACACAATTTGCTTATAGCAAAGAATTACTTTGCTATAAGCAAGCATTTACCTGAATTCATTCAGGTTTTTTTTTTTGTGCTTAGCTGTGATTTGGCCACAGCTAATCACATGACATGTTCATGTGACCTGCTGTGACCATTCACAGCTAGACACTAGTATACAATGGATGGCATGAATGAAGCCATCCATTGTATACAACTGTCATGTGACCTGCTGTGATTGGTCACAGCAGGTCACATGGTACCGGCAACAAGGGCCAGTACTCAGATCTGTCATCGGCCGTGTCCGAGGTACACGGCCAGTGATAGATCGCGCCGCTGAGCGGCTCTGCAACCGCGTGAACTGCGCATGTGCGGGAGCACGCCAAATGGCGTACACCCCGGAAAGCTAATGCATTTTTGCGGCCGCCAATGGGCTATAGGCCGGGCGGCTAATGGTTAAGGTGTCCGTTTATGACACAGAGAATTGCTGCCATTCAGAAGATCACAGCTATTCTCTGGTCATTCACAGTTTATGACACTCAGGAGATCAGTGGAGAACATGTTCAGCCCTTCACTGTAGATCTGTGCTCTCCCTCCAGATTCTCCAGCCCAGAGCTGGAGAATCGGAGGGACCACAAACTAAGCAGAGATATTTTACCTCTGCTTAGTAAACTGATCTTTTACTGTAATCTCACGAGATTATAGTAAAATCAGCCATTTTCCACCGTTGGTAGACCATTCTCCAGCGTTTGGAGACCGTTCTCCCTTCGTTCGGAGAACTGCTTCATAAAAGGCATTCACAGAACTGTGTTCTCCGAGAACGCCAGAGAACTGAGCAGCGATCATTTATCGCTGGTTCATAAACGGACACCTTAGTTTGGTAGCCTAGTTCAGAACAATGTCAATGTGTTAGCCATGATCAGATATGTAAAGTTGTAAAGTGATTGTGAGTCTTGCAAATTCTGAAGTGAACATATATTTAAAAAACTTTTGTTAAGGGAACATAAAGTTTAACAATGATTTTAGGTACACTGCTCCATGTGTCCATGGCCTGCTCCTTTTCAATGTATACGTTCAATTTGAGTGCATTTATTCCTTTCAACCCCCCGCCCTCCATGCTCCTAAGTATGTGTTATACTTACCATCAACTTCACAGTAGTCAGACTTTCTGTCGGAGATCGCCGCGCCGCTGGGCTCGGCACAGGCGCAGTACACCTCCCTGTACGCGGGCGCCGGGACTTGGCCGACCGCGGCAATCAGGTTCGCGCATGCGCAGTAGTGACCACGGGCGCGCGCCTGGCACCAATGACAGCGCAGGGCGGGATATTTAAACGGCCCTGAGCTGTCATTCAGTGCCTTTTGGTCTCTTGAATCCTGTGAACCTGTGAACCTGTTTAAAGTAAGTTGCTGACCCGGATTGTGCCCTGACCTTGCTGTTTTCTCCTGTTCTTGACCCTTGCTTGCCTGACCTCTCTCCTGAATGCCCCCTATTGGATCTGACCTGCTGTTGCTGACCTGGCGTGTGACCCGACTATTCTTTGCCCGCTGCTCTGTACCGCACCGTCCCCATAGTTACCGACCCGGCTTGTATGACCTTGCACTTGCTCAGCCATCCATCCATCCGTCCCTCTCAACGGGGTCTCCAGACCTCCTCATACCTGGCTCTCTCACGTGGAAGCCCCTGGCGAATACCCCTACCACTGACGGGTGTCCTCAGTAGTCACGACCTGGTCCTGGGGTACTCCAAGTCCATCCCCACCATCAGGGGCCCTGGTGAACAAGTATTCTGGGGCTTAGACTCCGTGCGCTGGGAACATCCGATCAGTGGAGTGCTAGTGGTACCGCCGGGCGGTCCCTTACAGTACCAAAAGGCCATGACTGAGCCTAGAGGAGGGCCCTCCCCGCTAGAGGAAATTTGCAGGCACCTAGCTAATTTGACGCAGGCCGTAACGGCCCTGCAGGACAGATGCATGCAGCTGGAGAATCGCCTCCAGACTGGCTCTATTTCTGACCCTGCCCCACAGGCCCCGGTTTCTGCACCCCCGGCCCTGGTAGCTCAGGAGCCTGTCTCAGGGGCTTCCGCCCCGCTCCCTATGGCGGAACCCCGAGTACCCTTACCGGAGCGTTTTCACGGGGACCGCACACGCTTCCGGTCATTCCGTGATTCCTGTCTCTTGTTCTTTGAGCTACAACCCCGTACCTTCCTGACCGAAAATGTGAAGGTAGGATTCATTATTTCACTATTACAGGGTGAACCCCAGGATTGGGCCCACCGGCTAAGGGGAAACAATGATCCTCATCTGGGATCGGTCATTAGTTTTTTTGAAGCAATGGCCATCTTGTATGATGACCCACAGCGGGCAGCCTCTGCCGAAGCGACCTTATATGCGCTCCGGCAGGGCCGGCGGGCGGCAGAGGAATACGCCTCTGATTTCAGGCGGTGGATGGGGGACACACGCTGGAACGAGTTCGCTCTATTGCACCAGTTCCGTATGGGGCTCTCCGATCCCTTGAAAGATGAGCTGGCCCGGGTGGAGGTTCCCGAGTCTCTAGAAGACCTTATTGCCCTGACAATTAATATTGACCGGAGACTGCGGGAACGCAGGCTTCAGAGGTCCGGCCAGGGTCGCGGAAATACCTGGGGTCCATTCCTAGGCCCCAGCTCACCAACCCGACAAAGCATCCAGAACCCACCACCAGGAGATGTTCCGGAACCTATGCAGCTAGGTCTGGCACGGCCTAAATTATCACCGGAGGAACGCCAGCGCAGACGAGCCCAGAACCTCTGCCTTTACTGCGGTGAAGCTGGTCATATGGTGCAATCCTGCCCTCAGAAAATGAGTAAGTGCACCCGTTTTTCTTCCTTGTCTATTAGCAATACCTGTCCTTTGCAATACTTAGTAGTGCCCCTCTCCTTTCAGCTTCCAGAAAAGACCGTGGAGGTGACAGCCATAGTTGATTCGGGGGCATGCAGCTGTTTTCTGGATTTAGAGTTTGCTCACCAGCAGGGTATCCCTCTCCAACACAGACAGAAGGGCTTCAACATCTTTTTGGCCGATGGTTCCCAGATAAAATTGGGGGTAGTTAATCAGGAAACTCCCCCCATTGCCACTATCATTGCCAACCAGCACCAGGAGTTCCTCCGCCTGGACGCTATTGCATCGCCTCTTTTCCCAGTCATTTTGGGGCTCCCATGGTTACGGGCCCACAACCCCCAGATTGACTGGGAAACCGGGTCAATCTCGTTCCCTTCCCCATACTGTCGGGAACATTGTCGCACTTCGGGCCCCGCAGGGCCCCGAGTTCTCCTTTGCTCCGAAGGAGACTCCGATTTGAAACAGGTTATTCCCGCAGCCTATCATGGGTTCCTGGACGTGTTCAGTAAGCGGGGAGCCGATACTCTGCCCCCCCACCGCCCGTATGACTGTCCAATCGACCTGTTACCAGGCTCTGAAATCCCTTTTGGGCATATTTTCCCCCTATCTGAGCTTGAATTGGGGGCCCTAAAGGAATATATCGAGGACAGCCTCCAGAAGGGATTCATCCGCCCCTCCACTTCTCCAGCAGGAGCGGAAATCTTCTTCGTGGAGAAAAAAGACAAAACCCTGAGACCTTGTATCGACTACCGGGAGCTGAACAGGGTCATGATCAAAAATCGTTACCCATTGCCATTGGTACCAGAACTGTTTCAGAGCCTAAAGGCTGCGGTTATATTCACAAAGCTTGATTTAAGGGGGGCCTATAACCTGGTACGCATAAGAGAGGGGGACGAGTGGAAAACGGCTTTCCGTACCCGGTTTGGCCACTTTGAATACCTGGTCATGCCATTTGGGCTGTGCAATGCACCAGCCACCTTCCAACATTTCGTGAGCGACATCTTCAGGGATTTTTTGGATGTCTTCGTTATCGTCTACTTGGACGACATACTAATTTTTTCACCCTCTCTAGAGGATCATAGGATACATGTGGCAAAAGTATTGGGGCGGTTGCGGCAGCATGGGTTATATGCTAAGGCGGAGAAATGTTGCTTCGAGCAATCTAGCATCACGTTTCTAGGCCTGATTATCTCCACTGCGGGGGTCGCGATGGACCCCCAGAAGGTCTCTGCAATTTTAGATTGGCCTGAACCCACGGACAAAAAAGGTGTCCAACGGTTTATAGGGTTCGCAAACTTTTATCGGAAGTTCATCAAGAACTTCTCGGGTCTGGTCTCCCCCATTACTCAACTAACCAAACTTGGAACCCGGTTCAAATGGACACCGGAGGCTCAAAAAGCTTTCGAAGCTCTGAAAAAGCTATTTACCTTCGGCAACCATCCTGGGCCACCCAGACGCGGCCCTGCCCTACATCTTGGAGGTAGATGCATCGGAGAATGCGGTAGGATCCATCCTGTCTCAGCGGAAAGGCACCAAAGAGTTACTCCATCCCGTAGCATTCTTCTCGAGGAAACTCACCTCAGCGGAGAAGAATTACGATATCGGTGATCGAGAGCTGCTGGCTATCAAAGCAGCGCTAGAGGAATGGAGGTACCTGCTGGAAGGTGCCTCACACCCCATATTGATTTTCACAGACCACAAGAATCTGGAATATCTGAGGACTGCCAAGCGTCTACGCCCACGGCAGGCAAGATGGGCCCTGTTCTTTTCCAGATTTAATTTTCACATTACTTACAGGCCCGGATCTAAACATACGAAGCCAGACGCGCTATCTCGTATGTATGAGGACTCCAAAGAAGAACTGGTACCCGACACTATCTTGTCTTCAGGGAACTTCTTGGCGCTCCAGATGGACCTTCGCTCCAAGTTAATAGAAGCATCTACGGCCACACCAACCCCAGTTGGGGTATCCCTCTAGAACAAGGGGGGACTCCTGTGGAAGGAAGATTCAATCGTGGTACCTGAGGAAGTCCGGACCCTGGTTTTGGGGCATTGCCTTGATCACCCGCTGGCAGGTCACTTTGGCCCAGTCAAGACTCTGGAGCTTCTCCGGCGCTCTTTTTGGTGGCCAAACATGGCTAAGGATTGCAAGCGCTACGTGAGATCCTGTACCATCTGCCAGAAGAGCAAACCATCGAGGAGCAAAGCCTGGGAGCTGTTGCGACCTTTGCCGATTCCCGAACGGCCTTGGCAGAAGATCGCGATGGACTTCATAGTCGAGCTCCCACGGTCGCAAGACCACACAGCAATTCTGGTGGTCATTGATCGCCTATCCAAAATGGCTCACTTCGTGCCACTAAGGAAGACTCCGTCAGCAGCCGAGACGGCGCGAATATTTATCCGGGAGATCGTTAGACTTCATGGAGTACCTGAGGACATTGTCTCTGATCGAGGGGTCCAGTTTACATCTAAGTTTTGGAGGGCTCTGTGCAAGGCCCTGGACATCAAGTTGTCCCTCTCCTCCACGTTCCACCCTCAGACCAACGGTCAGACCGAGAGGACGAACCAGACCCTGGAGCAATACTTGCGTTGCTACACGTCTTTCCTGCAGGATGACTGGTTGTCACTCTTACCCCTGGCGGAGTTCGCTTATAAAAACGCAAGCCATTCAGCAACGGGGCAGTCCCCATTCTTTTCGAATTATGGGTTTCACCCTGTCTTTCTCCCTGATTTGGTCTCTGAATGCCCAGTTCCAGCAACGCAGGATGTGTTGACCTTCTTCTCCGCCAATAACAAATTACTCCAGGAAGCCATCGCTCGGGCCCAAGAGGACAATAAGAATGAGTTTAACAAGAAACGAAGAGGGGATTTGGCGTTGCGGCCTGGGCAGAAGGTGTGGTTGGCCACAACCAACTTAAAGATGCTTTGTCCCTCGAAAAAATTGGTACCTAAATTTGTGGGGCCTTTTCAGGTAAAGCGGATGGTCAACGAAGTGGCATATGAGCTTATCCTTCCGGACACGTTCAGAATTCATCCAGTCTTCCATGTATCCCTGCTGAAGCCAGTGATCCCAGATGCCTTCCCAGAACGAGAATCCAGACCCCCAGAGGCCATAACGGTCGAAGGACAAGAGGAATTTGAGGTGGAAACGATCCTTAAGTGCCGAAGAAGGGGGGGCCAGACCCAATTCCTAATTAAGTGGAAGGGCTATGGTCCTGAGGACAATTCCTGGGAACCGGCTCATAATGTCCACGCACCTAGACTAGTCCGGGAGTTTCTTCGTGATCACCCGTGGTGGAGAGATCGGGTGGGCATCCGGAGGTTGCCCGTAGGGGGGGGGGCAATGTCGGAGATCGCCGCGCCGCTGGGCTCGGCGCAGGCGCAGTACACCTCCCTGTACGCGGGCGCCGGGACTTGGCCGACCGCGGCAATCAGGTTCGCGCATGCGCAGTAGTGACCACGGCCCTGATTTAAACGGCCCTGAGCTGTCATTCAGTGCCTTTTGGTCTCTTGAATCCTGTGAACCTGTGAACCTGTTTAAAGTAAGTTGCTGACCCGGATTGTGCCCTGACCTTGCTGTTTTCTCCTGTTCTTGACCCTTGCTTGCCTGACCTCTCTCCTGAATGCCCCCTATTGGATCTGACCTGCTGTTGCTGACCTGGCGTGTGACCCGACTATTCTTTGCCCGCTGCTCTGTACCGCACCGTCCCCATAGTTACCGACCCGGCTTGTATGACCTTGCACTTGCTCAGCCATCCATCCATCCATCCATCTGTCCCTCTCAACGGGGTCTCCAGACCTCCTCATACCTGGCTCTCTCCCGTGGGAGCCCCTGGCGAATACCCCTACCACTGACGGGTGTCCTCAGTAGTCACAACCTGGTCCTGGGGTACTCCAAGTCCATCCCCACCATCAGGGGCCCTGGTGAACAAGTATTCTGGGGCTTAGACTCCGTGCGCTGGGAACATCCGATCAGTGGAGTGCTAGTGGTACCGCCGGGCGGTCCCTTACACTTTCATTGACAAACTTCGAAAATCCTGCGATACCTCACCTCACATGCGCCCTATGGCCTCCATCCACAGTCTAACAGGCTCACCTCAAGGCTCCCAGGTATTCTTTAACAATATTCACAGTAGTGTTATAAATTGTTATAAAATCTAGAATCCAGAATAAAAATTAGCATGAAAGTGATAATACATTGCTTATTTTTCTTTTTCTCTCACATTGCAGTCAGATTGGGAAAAAACTAAAGCAGAAGAGCTACTGATTATAGTAGTAAACTATTGCCTCCCATTAAAAACATATATGCTGAAACCCTTAACCACTAGCCTACAGGACACTTCTACCCCCTTCCTGCCTACAGGACACTTCTACCCCCTTCCTGCCTACAGGGCACTTCTACGCCATTCCTGCCTACAGAGCACTTCTACCCCCTTCCTGCCTACAGGGCACTTCTACCCCCTTCCTGCCTACAGGGCACTTCTACGCCCTTCCTGCCTACAGAGCACTTCTACCCCCTTCCTGCCTACAGGGCACTTCTACCCCCTTCCTGCCTACAGGGCACTTCTACCCCCTTCCTGCCTACAGGGCACTTCTACCCCCTTCCTGCCTACCGGGCACTTCTACGCCCTTCCTGCCTACAGAGCACTTCTACCCCCTTTCTGCCTACAGAGCACTTCTACCCCCTTCCTGCCTACAGGGCACTTCTACCCCCTTCCTGCCTACAGGGCACTTCTACCCCCTTCCTGCCTACAGGGCACTTCTACCCCATTCCTGCCTACAGGGCACTTCTACGCCCTTCCTGCCTACAGAGCACTTCTACCCCCTTCCTGCCTACAGGGCACTTCTACCCCCTTCCTGCCTACAGGGCACTTCTACCCCCTTCCTGCCTACAGGGCACTTCTACCCCCTTCCTGCCTACCGGGCACTTCTACCCCCTTCCTGCCTACAGGGCACTTCTACCCCCTTCCTGCCTACAGGGCACTTCTACCCCCTTCCTGCCTACCGGGCACTTCTACCCCCTTCCTGCCTACAGGTCACTTCTACCCCCTTCCTGCCTACAGGGCACTTCTACCCCCTTCCTGTCCCCAGGCCAATTTCCAGCTTTCAGCGCTAGCACACTTTGAATGACAATTGCGCGGTCATGCAACACTGTACCCATATGAAATTTTTATCATTTTTTTGTGACAGATAGAGCTTTCTTTTGGTGGTATTTAATCACCTCTGGGATTTTTATTTTTCTTAAACAAACCAAAAACCACTGAAAATTTTGGAAAAAAAAAGTTTTTTCTTAGTTTTTGTTATAAAATTTTGTAAATAAGTGATTTTTCTCCTTCACTGATATACGCTAATGAGGCTGCAGTGGTGGGCACTGATAGGCTGCACTGATGGATACTGACAGGTGGCACTGATGGGCACTGATGAGGAGGCACTGGTAGGTGGCACTGATGGGCATTGACGGGCATCACTGATGGGCGCTGAAAGGCAGCACTGATACATGACACTGATATATGGCACTGATAGGCAGCACTGGTAGGCGGCACTGACTGGCACTGATAGGCAGCACTGACTGGCACTGTTAGGTGGCACTGACTGGCACTGTTAGGCGGCACTGACTGGCACTGTTAGGCGGCACTGACTGGCACTGTTAGGCGGCACTGACTGACACTGATAGGCAGCACTGACACGGCACTGATAGGTGGCACTGATGCACACTGATAGGTGGCACTGATTGGCAGCACTAATAGGTGGCACTGAAAGGCAGCTCAGATGGGCACTGATATGTGGCATTGATGTGCACTGGTAGGCAATGATATGTGGCACTGATGGGCACTGGCACGAGGCACTGATGAGCACTGACACAAGGCACTGATGGACACTGACAGGTGGCACTGCTGGGGCTACACTGATCATCAGGGCACACTGATCATCAGTGCCCTGATGATCAGTGCACATGTTCCCTCCGTGGAAAGCCAATTACCGGCTCTCCTCTCCTCTGTCAGCATGACTGCTTGAGAGGAGAGAAATTCCAGCATTTCCCTGTTTACATGTGATCAGCTGTGATTGGACACAGCTGATCACATGACCGAGCCGACATCTTTGGCTCTTTCCGTGATCGGTGATCCGCTGTGTCCGAGGGACACAGCGCACCGCCGATCGCCGCGCTGCGCACTCCCTGAGCCGCACATGCGCCGGGAGAATGGGAGGACGTCATATGACGTCCTCCCAGAACGAGAGAACCACCTTGCGTCCCTCATTGGACTATATGGCGGGCGGGAGGTGGTTAATTATAAGTACACATGCACGTACAGATTTATCTTAGTCCCCCTGCAAAGTCCCACAAATGCATGTTGATGCTGACAGTAAATCTTCCTGTGATGGTGCTGACATGATGCTGCACTATTCAGAATTCAGAATAGAGTTGCCATTCTATTATAGACTTTGTCTACCTGCACTACCGTGGGATGAAAAAATGTGTGGTGCACTATCACTGCTGATTCACAAGCCTGTGGATTGTCAGGAGGCACCTGACCCAACCCTCCCTCTGTGACATGTGGGGGTTATTTAGTAAAACTAGAGAGTGAAAAAAATTTGTTGCAACTCAGCATAGAAACTAATCATCTTCCAGGTCTTATGCAGGCCATAGATGGGTCGAAAATCGGCCGATTTTTCGGCCGAAAATAAAGTCGGGCGATTTTCGAATCGTTAGTGGGCTAATTGTTCGGCCATTTTTCGGTATTTTGGCAGATTTTTTTTATCGGTAAAGTTGGAAAAAAATCGTCCGATTTTGCAGATCGGCCGATTTTCGCGGCAATTATGGGCAAATTGGCCGATCTTTTTACCGATAAAAAATCTGCGCATGAGACAAAAAGAAGAAGAGGATGAAGAAGAGGAAGAGGATGAAGAAGAAGAAGAAGAGGATGAAGAAGAAGAGGAGGAAGAAGAAGAAGAGGAAGAAGAGGAAGAAGAAGAAGAAGAGGATGAAGAAGAAGAAGAGGATGAAGAAGAAGAAGAGGATGAAGAAGAGGAAGAAGAAGAAGAGGATGAAGAAGAGGATGAAGAAGCTGAAGAAGAGGCTAAAGAAGCTGAAGAAGAGGCTGAAGAAGCTGAAGAAGAGGAAGAAGAAGAGGATGAAGAAGAAGAAGATGAAGAAGAGGATGAAGAAGATGGAATTCCAGTCCGGCAAAAAGTGTCCCTGCAGAGAGCTCCGCTATTTCTTTGACAGTTCCTTGTCATTTATAGCGGTTGCAACAATGTATCTATTTGTTTCCAAATAAAAACGTCTGTATCCTAAATGGATACAAATAGATACATTGTTGCAACCGCTATAAATGACAAGGAACTGTCAAAGAAATAGCGGAGCTCTCTGCAGGGACACTTTTTGCCGGCTGTAGACGGGATGAAAATCGGCCGATTTTTTTTTTTTTTTTTTACCGTGCCTGGTAACGTAGGCCGCTTGAACGACCGATTTTTCGTTTTTTTTTTTAAAAAATCAGCCAGTTTTTTTCCCCATCTATGGCCTGCATTATTGCCAAAGCTTAATTGAACAAGCTGAAGTTAGAAGTTGATTGGCTGCCATGCACAGCTGCACCAGATTCTGAATGCACCAGTTTTAGCAAATTTTCCCCAATGTGTCTGGAAGGGGGCCATGTGGGATTTATTTGAATATGGCTCATTAGGGAAGGTAAAGAGGTTTTCTGTTTATTTTCTGAGGCTTGTGCATCCCATAGTAACTGGATCTGGTACAGGGGCGGACTGACCATTTGGAAACTCGGGCACTGCCCGAGGGCTCGGGGTCAGTAGGGGGCCCCATGAGATGCCCCTGGTACCTTTTTCATAGGCGTTTTTGAGTTTGAGCAAGGACAAAGGGGCCCCATGATCCCCTATTGCCCGGGGGCCCCATGAGTTGTCAGTCCGCCCCTGATCTGGTACTTGTTCAAACATGTTCAAACAATCATGAAGGAACCTTTATTTGTACTTTAAATAGGCCACAGCCATAGTTTAATCAAAGTGTTTTAGGATCTTCTTTCAGAAATGTTTAAGGGACAGTCATTTTGTGACTACAACTGAAAGTTGTAGGAGTTAAGGAGTTAAGGTTTCAAAAATCGTTGCTAAAAATTATAGCAAGAAAATGCAATCACTACTACTTCATATGTTGAACTTGATAGCAGAATAAAGCATACATTATTCCAGGGAGGCAGCCAAAGATGTACAATCAACAAAGATAACCATGCGGTTTTCTGTGGTTTTCTTCTAAGTCCAGACCTGCATGAAATGGAATGTTAAATTGTGTTTATGAAATGTGCTGAATTTTGAAGCCAAAACAATGCTTTGTTGTATGGTACTTTGTAGAAATTGACCTTAAAGAACAGTGTGCTTCAACTGCATTCCTGTTTCCCAGCATGAAAAAAGAAATATCAGCTTATAACAGAAAAGAAAACAAAATAACATTGTAAACTAAGCCTGTTACAAGTTGACCTGGAAGTAAATTTAACCACTTACCTACCGCCGTATGTCTTTAAATTTTATTTATTTTTGCAGTGCTATTTATAAACACTTTTTACAAAGTCGATCTGAGCTGCTCTGTACCATGAGATCACTGCAATTGCTCAAAGAGAGACCAATCACAGGTGTAAATGGTGTAATATTTACATCTGTGAGCCCTCCCTTTCCTTTCACAACAGTCATTCATTAGTTCTGATCACTTTGGAAAACACATTTGCAGCAGATGCAAGTAATGTTTTGAACCCTTTGAGACCCTCCCCTCCTCTCCTATGCATCTGATCCCCATACTGTCCCTTCAGTGACCTATATATTTTCCACTTCATCTCCCTTATCCTGCACATCTGCACAATAAACCCCTCATTTCCATCCTCCCTTTGTATGTGACCTGTGCATTAACCCTTCCATCACTTTCTTCTGTGTATAGCTTGTAGTGCATTGCTACCTAGCTCCGTGTTTTAGTCGCCTCCAGGGGCGGACTGACAACTCATGGGGCCCCCGGGCAATAGGGGATCATGGGGCCCCTGTGTCCTTGCCAAAACTAAAAAAAGCCTATGTAAAAGGTACCAGGGGCATCTCATGGGGCCCCCTACTGACCCCGGGCCCTCGGGCAGTGCCCGAGTTTCCAAATGGTCAGTCCACCCCTGGTCACCTCAATACCAGCATGTGTCTCAATTTCCAAATAATTATGCAAACAATGCAATCATTCTGGGGTGTCTACTCTCCAAAAAGGGGGTTATTTTGGGGGTGTTTATACTACTTTAAAATTAATATAATAGCTTTGTGAAGGTTCTCATTTATTTATCCAGGTCATGATATAATTAATTGTAGTTAGTCACATTCAATTGTACTTTTACTGATTTTATTTTATGTCCCATGGTGTAGTGAAACATACTTGCAAAACGTACCACCCAGTGCAAAGAATGACCACACAAAAAGTGAAGCACAGAAAGTGCATAGGGTGTACACATGGTCCTCCTCTGAAGAGAAAGGACCCTAGAGTTGATTCCCTGGGGTGCAAAGCTCCTGACAGGGACTGGGGTACTTACTGGTCCACAGTTAGTAAAAAATAGGTTTAGAGGTTCAAATATAAATTACTGTATCACCCAATATATGGCTTCCATCCAGTAGCCAAAAAATATGCAGACCAACAAAGAGATTTGTTTATGAGACAATACACACAGACCTAAAACCATTTAAAATCGGTCTTGGTGTGATTTTAAATGGTTTTAGGTCTGTGTGTATTGTCTCATACTGAGGTGATGGTAAACCAGGGCGATTGCCCGATTGTCAATTATTAATGTGTAATAAAGCATAATTTTGGGAAATGTTTCTGAGTATCACATTCTGTCCATAATGTAGCCGCTTTCTTGTGAATCTCTTTTCACAAATCTCTTTGTTGGTCTACTTACTGGTCCACCTCTGGTTTAATCCAGGCGGACCCCTTAATTAGGGAGGCCTGGTGAAGCAAGGCCAACCCAAGTACTAGGTGGTGCTCCCCGGAAGGGTGAACCCACGGGAGGGAGAGAACTTGACTAAAGAGCCACATGCCCTCCCCCCAGACTTTCAGAGCAGGACCACCCCCGGTTGTGGGGACACTCCTTTCTCTCTCCTGATGACTGATAACAGATACTGAAATGTTGAAGCCACTTCTTCTGTTCTTATGAGTGTCAGGAACATACCCAAGCATTTGTATTCTCACAGGTTATTTAATCACCCTAATCCCATTTCCATGAAATGTGTCAAGGCAGATGCTGATTGTGCTATTCTTTTCTCAGGCAATCAACAGCTTCTTTGACACGTTGAATGGTAATTGGATTCCTTAGTGTAGCTATAAATGCTGGGGTATGTTCCTGACACCAAATAGAACTAAATTAGCTACAAAATGTCTTCAACATTACAGAACAAGTCTATCTGAATGTGTATAAATACCACTAGTTATCTTATGTTTTCAAAATATGGACTTTTTGTCCTTTTGAAATATACCAGTATTACCTTCATTCATAAGTGAGTCCTGCCAAGCAAGTGTTTTTTTATTTATAATTGCTTGAGTTGATTGTAGCTGTATTAGTGCATTTGCGACAGAAACAATTGAGTACTGTCCGTGATACTTTTTTTATTTGCACTAACATACAATTTTGAGGACAAGCTTTCGGGGTGTGTCCCCTTCTTCAGGTCCAAGCAGTACTGTACAAATCACAAAGTTTAAGCAGAATGTTAGAAGGGATGAAAAAAAAAAAAAGGCTACAGATAAGATACAGCAAAAGGAGGGGGGGAGGGGGGATAGATACTACACTCACACAGAGGGGGTCAAGCTAGCTAATAGGCAAAAAACTGTTGGATAATTATTGAGGAATCCCATGTCCAAATTCAGGCCGTTATCTCTTGTATCAAATAGAATTATCATTCTTAGTTCAAAAGTTTTTCTTTCCTGAATGGATTTGAATTTTCCTTTCAGAACTAAAACATTGAGGTCTCCCATTGTGTGGCCTGGTTGTGTGAAATGGTGTCTCACAGGTGTGCAGAGGTCATCTTCTTTATGTTCCTTGATGGTATGTCTGTGCAGATTCATCCTTGTTTGCAACTTCTGTCCTGTTTCGCCAACATAAGATCCTTTGCTGCATTTTCTGCACTGGATAAGGTACACAACATGACTGGAGGTGCAGCTGTATGATCCAGAGATATTGAAGATCCCTTTTGAGTGTCTGACACTTTTTGATGGATTGATTTGGTTGCACAGCTTGCAGCGTTTCTTGTTGCAGGGTTTGCTTCCATTATTTGTGACATCATAATCAGAAGGAAGTTTCCTACTAATTAGTTTATTTCTGAGGTTGGGGGGTTGTCTGAAGGCCAGTATTGGGGGTTGCTGGAATATTTCTTTCAGAGTTCCATCCTCTGTTATGATGGGTTGTAAATCTTTGATTATTTTTCTTATCCCTTCTAGTGCCGGGTTGTATGTGGTTACTAGAGGTACACGGTTGTTTGTTTTTTTCTCTTTGTACTGAAGTAGATTTTCCCTTCGGGTTCTCAAGGCTGTGTTTATGCCGGTGTTGATAGTTTTGTCCTTGTAACCTTTCTTATGGAAAGCGTCTTCAATAATTTAGAATTATAATTTATAACATTTATAATACATACATATATTGAAAAAAATAGATCATTTTTCTGCAGACAGTGATGGCACAAATAAACTAGCCAATCAGTGTAACCATCATAAGACTTTTACAATGTAGCTGTTACTTCCTTGACAAACCACTTTACTCAAGTTTTCTAGTTTGTGTTACGCAGGGAAATTGTAGATGTTGGCAACAATACAATTAACTACAGTGTTAAACTTGCTACTAGAAGAAATGTGCAGCATGTCAGGAATTCATTATCGGAGAGAAATGTTTCCTTATCCCTCCTTATGTGCCTGACACATGAGGAAATGTTTATGTACTGTCTGATGTGAAGTCAGTTATTAAAATGTATCTTCTCTCTATTTAAAGCTCCCCAAAGTTTTAAGAAGTATTCTCTCAGTGTTATTCTCTCAGTGTTTTAGCGTCTTCAAATTCTTACTATTGGCAAGCACAAATGCTAAATTTACTGCTGTAACTTTTTTGTTAGTAAAATAGTTAAGTATTTAAAGTGATGGATGCCTGTAGATCCACAAAAAAACAGATTACCAAACTATAGTAGGTTCCTATACCTCAGAGGATCCAAGATTATGGGAAAATCTGCCCAAGGATTCTGAGGGAATGTGTAATCAGACTAACCATCTAAAGTCCATCCACAACTTCATTACTGGTTTTGGATGAACTTCGACTATAACAATTGAATTGTTTAACATGCTTGACTGTTATATTCCAAACTTTTAAAAGTATATTAATACAAAATGTTACATGAAGCAGAAAAGCGTGGCACATACACAGGAAAAAATGTACTAAAATACTTTTTTTCTTTTTTAAGTTCAACTCGGGTAGAAGATGAAGTGACCTCAGTACGAAGTGGCGATGAGGATATGTTCATCACTACACAGTTCCAAGATACACTGGCAGAACTGGATGAAGATTCAGAAGGTAATGTTTGTTATGTTATATATTGTAATGATTTGTTTTTTTATATGTTTAAATATGAAAATACTGCAAAGAAAGAAAATATAGGACTACGTCTTCATTTGACACATGCTTTATTCTTCACTGACAACCTATAAATAAATTAGCATTTTAGATAGTATACACTTTTGCTACTAGTGTTGTCAGCAGGAAAGAAATAAAAGATTTAATATACAATTTATTTTCTATTGAATATTTTGATATATGGTTCGTCACATTAATTAATAATCACTTATTTTGATTAAGAATCACAGTTGTATTAATTCCAATCTTATAGGTCTGTCACAATTTATCACGGATATATATATTAATTTTTGTATTATTGATTATTATAATCACGGATTTTGATTTCATATCACTGATTAATTTGAAGAAATATTAAGGGAATATTAATTTTGTTATTTATTTTTAATCACGGGTTTATATTATTACGAGTTATTTATGTCACGTTTATTCATGATATATTTATTTATTTAAGATATCTCACGGATAAATTATTTTTATGTTGAGGGTATTTTGTAATTATTACAGTTTTGATGTTACATATCATGTATATATAGGGATTTATTTTAGCGCTTCACTATTTTAGTGTGTGGTATTATATTACTTATTGGTAGAGTGATAGCAGCTGTTAGGATAGGGATTGATTCATATTGAGCGCAGAAGGACATTCCCATTTTTTAAAGAAATAAAAGTGCTTTTAATAAATCTCAGAGTTGAACTGGACTTCCAGGTATTTGGATGAGGGAAATAAGGTAGACACCATACCCGATCTAGTGATAATATTCTAACACATTATTGAGTGTAAGGACATATAGAAAGTACAACACAACAAACACTTTACTCCTGCGCTAGGAAAGGACTCAGTAGACCCAATAGGAATGTTCTGGAATTTTCTGGAATATGCACTGCTTGCTGCCCTCAACAGACCGGGGTGGTCCAAATACACTGGATACAAATGGAGAAACAGAAAAAGGGTGCACCGAACTAGTGCATTATTGTTTAAAATAGTTTATTAAAGAAACAAAAATAGGTATCATACTCACAATGGACATAATAACACAGGCATGTCAAACTGAACAAGACGTATGATCCAAACAACATCTGAGTCCATACGATGGAACCCTGGATGACCAACTGGCTAACGCGTTTCGAGAACATAACCTCTTCCTCAGGCTCATGCAGGGTTTCATCGTATGGACTCAGATGTTGTTTGGATCATACGTCTTGTTCAGTTTGACATGCCTGTGTTATTATGTCCATTGTGAGTATGATATCTATTTTTGTTTCTTTAATAAATTATTTTAAACGATAATGCACTAGGTCGGCGCGCCATGTAGAAAGTACACCATGTGCTTTTATTCACTAATTCAGTATCGTAATTTGTTTCTTTTTGCTAATGTAAGTAAGATGGCATAGACTGTGATTTCTTCCATGTAAAAGGTTATACAGTATATTAATAGAAACTAGGTTCAAACACCATCAACATATTTCTTGGAGATAAGATATATTATGAAATCCCAATGCAGTGGTATTTTAATAATGTTGCCTAAAAATACACGAGGGGTCTTCAAAAAGTTTGCACACTTTTATACATAGATATGTATACATAGAAAAAGTGCAGAAACGTTTTGAAGAACACCTCGTATATTGTTATCCTTTATCCATGGGGGTTCCTCTGTTTAATTCCAAATCTTTTGGGGCTACCAAATGTCTACTGCATTTTGCAGTAGTATCCAACCACAATAGCCAGGACATCACCAAACCAGCTTTGAGCGCAATAGCTTACATCAAGGGTCTACGTGTAGACATAAATATTCTCCACAAGCCCTTCAACAAGTCGCTTAACCCTTTGAGGACCAAGGGACGTATTTGTCCCATGTTTTTAATTGCGTGTATCATCTGATTAAGAATTTAAAACTCTTTTTTTTTTGGTTTGAGTCAAAATATTAGTTTTTATCAACAAACAACAAATGGATGTAGCTTTTTGTCAATTATTTCATGAAATGGCTTAGTTACAGCAACTGAAGTGTACGAACTTTAAAAACAAAAAAATTGATTCTTTTGGCGTTCCAAAATCTTACGGTCCTCAAAGGGTTAACCCCGATAGGATTCTGGCAGCTTTATAAATGTGGGAAACCATTATGTTCTGGACATTCATTCCTGTGAACATCCACTCACATTGTTAGGCATCAGAAAAGAAAATAGTAAATTAATATTTTTTTAAACATCTGTGTGAACATTCCTCATATAAAACATTTTTTAAATATGTACTTAATCATGTCAGTGAAATGTAGATGAATGTAAATGTATATTATTTTACAGATATGGATGATGGGGACCACATTAAAAGCAATCATATCAGTCCTCGGTCCAGTCCAGTAGGAGAGGAATCCAGACAGGTTTACGAGTACAAGGAAAGTGGTGCTGCTGTACCTGTCACCATTATAGATGAGATTCCTGAAGTTTCCACATACAGTATGAAGTATAGTGTACATACAATTCCACCTGCAAATGACTTCAATGTAATGCAACAGTCTACTGCTGTAGGCAGCCCCAAAAATGACAGTTTTATTTCCCATGGTGAAAGTGTTTCAAGAAAAACGTACACAGCACACAGCAACGTTCAATCACCCAACTCTCCAACAGCGAAGCCCGGTGGCAACAGTTTTAAACAGTCTGCAGATACCCCCAAAAAAACTTCATTTAAAAGTGAGTTTAGTTCCAATTCATCTAACAGGCCCAAAAATACCATTGAACATGTATCATCTAATCCACCTGTGTCAGCTTTGCCCATAAAAACAGAAAACGAATCAAAGCAAGATAAGGATAAAGCTAACCTAATGCCTGAAAGTCGACAAAAATTGGGAATCAAAGAAATACAGGCTCCACAAAACAATACTAAGGCAGCAGAAGCCACCAAACCAAATCTGTGGCGCCAACAGACGTATGAACCAAAAGTTGGCATGACCACATTTACAGTGGTTCCTCCAAAGCCCACTGTTAAAAAATATGATAGAGGCGTTTCCCTTACTTCAAGTGCCATCAAGATAGATGATCAAGGGAATCTAATAAGCCCACAGTCATCTTTTGACAAAAGTGATAATTTTGCGAATGACACAGAAAGTCCACTTGTGGAAAAACCTCTGGTTGCAAGAGCTAAAGAGTTTTGGAGATCAAGTTCAATGGATGCACAAGGAGGGGAATCAAAAGAGCAGCCTGGTAAACGGATTGCTTCTCTCAAGAATTATAAGCCAAATGAAACTGTGGATAACAGATCAATTTTTACTTCATCAAAACCATTAACACAGCCAATACCTGTTAATAAACTAAATGACAGGGATAACACATTGCACCAGAACAAACCAGTACCAACAGCCGTTCCCCAGGAAAATGTCATCATTATTGAAAACACGATCAAGAAAACAGACGTGCCACTTTTAAGACCTACGTTAAATGACAAACAACCCAGGCAAGCAAATGAGACTATTAAACAGAACACAAATAAAGGAAAATTGGATCATGGCCCTGCCATCAGTGACAGGATCCGAGGACCAAAACAGACCAAACCAGATTTGTTATCAACAACTTCCCAAGAAAAGGTGATTATTATTGAAAAATCAAATCAAGCAAAACCAGAACCTCCATTTTTGAAACCTTCAAAGAGGACATCGAGCCAATATGTGGCATCTGCTATATTCAAATATACAGAACCTGTAAATAAAAAAACACTAGAAGCTTCAGAGGTCAAACGTGATTCTTTGAATGACAACAACGAAAGCTCCGCTTCCGTGGCATCCTCCGTAATAGATAATATAAACTCTACCCCAGAGGAGCCAAAAAAAGAAATGAAATCTGCAGCTAAACAAGAAATATCTACAGAATTGAATACAAACCATGGCAACAAGGATGGTCAGTTGACAAATAAAATGAAATTAACTAATAAAAGCAGCAATCTCAGTGAGGAAACACCCACTGAGGTTAAAAAAGATGATTTGTTATCTAGAACACAGCAATTTAACGGCCCTGCAAAGGGAAATATAACTGTGTTGGAAAAAACGGAAAAAAATTCTGCAGTTGTATTGTCCCGCATTCGTCCAACATCTAATGTGCCATCCAATGCCTTTTTAAAAGCCGTCAGAGAAAAGTCTATGAAAATAGAACAAGAAAATGCATTTGGACCCACAAAAGCACCAATAGCTACTGTAACAATAACTGAGAAAGAAGATAAAAGTGAAGTAGACACCATACCTTCTACAATAATAGATGAGCCAGACAACTCTGGCAGCAACAGTGTTTTCGGACCTAAAGCAAAATTTCGACCTGTGGTCCAAAAACCTGTGCAAAAAGACATCTCATTGCATAGTGCTTTAATGGGAGCAATTCAGTCTGGCAAAGGAAAAGAAAAGCTGCGAAAAATACAGGTAAAATGTCACCAAATATAAAGTAATGCTAATAATCCATAACTATTTCTAGAAAACCTTCATGGATGGCATCGTAAAGCACAGTATATCATGTTTTAGCATAATATAAGGTGTAACGCATGTATGATGGTTCTTCTATAGGGAGAGGTGATTTACTGGGCACATTTAACCACATGCCACCCAGCCACTGTAGAAATACGTTGGCAGGGTGGCACGGCTGCGCAAAACCACATTTTAAAACATGCTTTTGCAAAACAGGTGTGGGGCGCGCCACCGCCCTACCTGCGCCGCCGATCGTGGCCACGGGTGTCCATCGCCGGGTCCCAGCCAGTCATTACTGGCTGTGTCCCGCCGATTAGCGGCAATCACTGACAGAGAGCAGGGCTGCAGTAGCTCTGCTCTCTGTCAGTTCCCTGTCAGCTCCTGACATGCTGAGCCGGAGAGAAGAGTTTCTCTCTCCCGATCAGCCGTGTTCCCTGCAGTACACACCCCCGCCCCCTAGTAAAACACTCCCCTCACACAGTTAACCCTTTCAGTGAATAAAAAAGTTAACCCCTTCCTCCCCAGTGCCATTAGTACAGTGTCAGTGTTTTTTTTTTGCCCTGATCACTGTCTTGGTGTCACTGGGGATGTCAGTGACGCCAAGTCAGTTCCCCCCCAGTGTCAGAATGTCCGCCGCAGTCCTGCAGTCGCAGTCAGTGCCCTGATGATCAGTGTACATGTCCCCTCCGCGGAAAGCCGATTACTGGCTCTCCTCTCCTCTGTCAGCGTGACAGCTCGAGAGGAGAGAAATGCTGATAACCGGCATTTCCCCGTTTACATGTGATCAGCTGTGATTGGACACACCTGATCACATGACCGAGCCAACATCTTCGGCTCTTTCCGTGATCGGTGATCCGCTGTGTCCGAGGGACACAGCACACCGCCGATCGCCGCACTGCACGCCCCCTGAGCCGCACATGCGCAGTGAGAATGGCAGGACGTCATATGACGTCCTCCCAGAATGAGAGAACCACCTTGCACACGTCATTGGACTATATGGCAGGTGGGAGGCGGTTAATTAAAAAAATGGTATGCATTGAGCCATCTAACTGAATATGTATTCGGTGATTTTGGCCTTTCCCTGTATTTACTGACACACACAGTACTATTTCCTAGGAAAGTTTTTCATTTTGTTATACATGCATCTTACAAGTGTAAATATTGGCATTATGACCATCTTATCACCAGGGCAGAAAGCCACGAACCAAACATTTACAGCCTAAACCTGGCCATAGATGGATCAAAGTTTGGCCGTTTCAGCAGGGACTTGCTGAATTTCAATCTGTCTATGGCCGTTCCTGTTCTAGAGGAGTCACCTAGTGCCTCTAAAATGGATATGTTGGAAAATTTGAGTTCAGTAAGTACATACAGCCAATCAGCTGCAGCGCTGCTCAGTGTATTCTGAGAGTGGAGGAGTCCTGCTGTCAGAATAAAATAGCACAGCGGAAAGAAGATTTCACTCTCCACCTCGAATGTGTGGATGGGTGAATCTGTTTTTTTCTGTTTTTTTTGATCAGCCAGCTGAGATCCTGAGCCAGCCATTTCTACCTCCGGCACTCCACTGAGTGTTGTAGGGGCAGAGCCAGGGGCGGACTGAGCATTTGGAAACTCGGGCACTGCCCGAGGGCCCGGGGTCAGTAGGGGGCCCCATGAGATGCCCCTGGTACCTTTTTCATAGGCTTTTTTGAGTTTGGGCAAGGACACAGGGGCCCCATGATCCCCTATCGCCCGGGGGCCCTATGAGTTGTCAGTCTGCCCCTGGGCAAAGCACAGAGCAGTCACCGGAAGTACTCAGAGGGGACCTTGGAATTCAGCAGTCAGCTGTATTTGATTGCTCAGTTCTCGGTGTAGGGCTGGCAGGTGACAGCTGCGGCATCAGATCGCTGCTTCAGGAATCTGGGTGAGTATATACACTATGTTTGTTTTTTTTAGATTCCCATACTTCTTTTAAATTTCTTTTTTTAGACTTTTTTCCCTTTATTTCACCTGGTGACCCGGCCACTAACACACCTTCTGTATTAGAACGCTTACACTCTGGATGAATGAGCAACAGAGACACCTTTGGGCAGGAGCATTGTCATTCTGGGCGGAGGGGGGGGGAGTGTTAGATGCAGTAGCAGATTTAAATACACTGACAAATTAAAGCCAAATCCATCTAAAACTTTTAAGCAATTATGGTGTCCGTTTATGAACCAGCAGTAATAGATCGCTGCTCAGTTCTCCTGTGAATGCCGTTTATGAAGCATATGTAGATCAGTTCTCCAAGTGAAGGGAGAACGGTCTACAAACGCTGGAAAACGGCTGATTTTACTAGAATCTCGCGAGATTACAGTAAAAGATCAGTTTACTAAGCAGAGGTAAATTATCTCTGCTTAGTTTTCGGTCCCTCCTATTCCTCAGCTCTGGGCTGGAGAATCTGGAGGGAGAACACAGATCTCCAGTGAAGAGCTGAACATGTTCTCCGCTGATCTCCTGAGTGTCATAAACTGTGAATGACCAGAGAATAGCTGCGATCCTCTGAATCACAGCTATTCTCTGTGTCATAAAAGGACACCTGAAGCAGCATTTATTCCTTCTGGGATGAAGATGTTACATAAATAAATAAAATTTGATCATTGTAAGCACCCCTGTAATAAATGGTTTGACGCGACCCTCTAACTGCTACATATGCAGGACTACTTGAAAAACGACAGACTTACTGGCCAGATCACCAGGTGAAAATAAATGAAGGTAAGCCTAAAAAATAAAACTGATGCAGCCACAATATCAAAGAATTAGTAGGATGCAGTATAATAAATGTTTACTTTTGGGTTTAATACTACTTTAACCACTTCCAGTCCGGACACTTTTACCCCCTTCCTGTCCAGGGCAATTTTCAGCTTTCAGCGCTATCACTCTTTGAATGACAATTGCGCGGTCATGCAACACTGTACCCATATGAATTTTTTACCATATTTTTGAGACAGATAAAGCTTTATTTTGGTGGTATTTATTCACCGCTGGGATTTTTGTTTTTTTTTGCTATGTAAATTAAAAAGTCAAAAAATTTAGAAAAAAAGTGTTTTTCTTGTAAAATTTTGCAAATAAATAATCTTTCATCATAAATCTTGGCCAAAATGTATTCCGTTATCTTTTTAGAGAGAAAAAATAAGCCAAATTAGTTTATAACCGAAAATTATTTTTACATTTTTATTTTATTTTTTTTTATTATTATTTATTTTTTTTACATACTGTCACCCTAGCAGTACAGTGTCACCATGGTGTCACAAGTGACATCGTGCTTACTACTTTGCATGTGATCACTGATTGGCCAATCAGTGATCGTCGGACGGGACCTCATACAGAGGTCCCGTCCGACGATCGGTGTTTCACTGTGTCCGGAGGACACAGCGGGCACCGTATCGCGGTGCTGCGTGCTCCTAGGGAGCGCACACAGCTAGAAATGGCGGGTGCCGTTTATGAACAGCAACCCCCCCCTGGAGTGCCACCGTCCTGCCGTTTATAAACAGCAGGCGGACAGCAAGTGGTTAACAGCATCTATTGAACATATATAATGAACAAATGCTTTTAATGGCATAATTCAAGTGTTACTAAACCCAGGACCCTGCACTCACTATATCTTATCTCCCACACTACAGAGAACATGGAAGTGCAATTATTTTAGTAAATAGAAACTGCTAAATACCTTTTCTCATCAGCAGTTAGAGCAGTCTTGTGACTTCCAGCAGTGTCCAGCAGAGCACTGGTTAAAGCTTGTAGGAGGAGTTTTCTCCAGGACAATGTAGAACAGCTGACCTCTGAGCAGTGCTGATTGGCCTTGTGTTGATCAAATGCACTCTCACAAGAAAAAAAAAAAAAAAACCTCTCTAGCAATACACACCAAACTGAGCATGTGCAGTGTCTCCACACGATGTGTCTTATCAAGAGATAAGAGGGGGACACTGGAAGAAGGGGAGAATTAGAGAAGTCAAGATCAAACAGCATTTTTACACAGTGATGAGGATTAACCCCTTAGGTTCCACAGTGAGTGTAACAAGCACGCTTTACTGCATATACAGACTGATTGTACTGTTGTGGGTTGAGTGCAGACAGGAGATCAACCTTAGCAGCTAAAGATACACTGTGGGGTTGATTTACTAAAACTGGAGAGTGTAAATCTGGTGCAGCTCCGCATGGTAGCCAGCCAGCTTCTAAATTCAGTTTGTTCAATTAACCTCCTTGGCGGTATGATTCTTTCCGATTTTTTGTGCTGAAAGCGGTACCATTATTTTGCATGGAAATATGTAGTTTTTTTATTGTAGGCTGTAATTTTTAGGAATTACTCGCTGAAATCTGTCCGAACAAAAGTCTAGTAAATATCCCGGGTAGGATAAAATTTGAAACATGAAATCATAAATTATAATTTAATAAATAATCATAAAAAATAATAATATAATAATAATAATACATTTAATTCAATAATATAATCAAACCAAAAACACTGAAATGTGAAATATAGCGCCAAGTTCGCACATCACTGAGCAAAGTAGCAAAATCGTTTTCAGTGTCTGATGACGAATTTCCTCCACGAATCATTATCACTCAATTCTGCAAGTGGTTCTGATTTACTATCGCTGTTCTCTAGCCGGTCTAAAACCGCTTTTGACGTAAAGGGACGCCTTTTGGACGCCATGGACTTTTCTAAGTTTCCAGGCAGAAAGAACAGTCAAAATGCAGGCAGGGCGCCGGACAAAGCACTCGGGACAAAATGTATGTGAAATGCATTGAAACAGCAATGACAGCAAAAATGACATTTTTTTTAAAAATTTCAAATTTCCCGCCGGTTCCGCCGCCCGTACGTCCCGACGTCACAGGGACCGGAACACAGAAGCCGGATGCCGGCATCGGCCGGGGACGCTGCAGGGGACGCATCGCGGGAGCGAAGGACAAGGTAAGCGCTGCAGGGACCCCCTGAGCAACGCCGCATGGTAAGCCCGAGTGTAGCTCGGGGGTTACCGCTTTTGGCACTGACATATTACCCCGAGCTACACCCGGGAACACCGCTAAGGAGGTTAAGCTTTGACAAGAAACAACCCGGAAGCTGATTGGTTTCTATGCAGAGCTGTAACAGATTTTGCACTTTCCAGTTTTAGTAAATCAACTCATATGTATATTAAAATGCCTCATTTTCCAGCTTCCATTGCTGGAAGGACTTTGCAGGTTACCCCGTTCACCTGTATTTTATTACTTATATCAGCTTAGTTCATTTCAGTTCATTTTGAATCTTCTGTATATTTTGACTCTGTAAACAAATTGTTAGCTGCCAAAGATATTCTTATGCTACAAATATATTCTTTATTTATATTAGAGTTCACCAACAGATGGAGGGGAAAGGAAGCTTTGTGAGCCAGAGAATGAAAGATCTGCACTTCTATCAGCAATTCGAGCTCACAATGGTATCTCCAGGCTTAAAAAGGCAAGTGGAAACTTGTTAAATATGACAGCAGCATCTGTATCAGGCTGTATTCAGAGATCCTGTAATTGCTTTTTTGTAACCTCTGTGTAATTATCTGTAAAATTATGAGTGTAACCATATCCCATAGAAGAAAATAAAAATGTCCACATTCATGAAGTCTTTTTTAGCCACTTGCAGTCTGAAAATGTTTTACCCCCTTCCAGACCGGACACTTTCCCCCCCCTTCCTGTCCAGGGCAATTTTCAGCTTTCAGCGCTATCACACTTTGAATGACAATCGCGCGGTCATGCAACACTGTACCCATATGACTTTTTTACCATTTTTTTGAGACAGATAAAGCTTTATTTTGGTGGTATTTATTCACCGCTGGGATTTTTGTTTTTTTTTGCTATGTAAATGAAAAAGTCCAAAAATTTTGAAAAAAAAGTGTTTTTCTTATAAAATTTGCAAATAAATAATATTTCATCATAAATCTTGGCCAAAATTTATTCCGTTATCTTTTTAGTAAAAAAAAAAAAAATAAGCCAAATTAGTTTATAACCAAAAATTAAAATTTTTTAACTTTTTTTTTTACATTTTTATTTTATTTTTTTATATTATTTATGTTTTTTTTTTTTTTACATACTGTCACCTTAGCAGTACAGTGTCACCATGGTGACACTGTACTACTTGTGGGGGGTGATGGAGATTTTTTTTTTTTTTACAGTGATTGCTTTTACACCCATATAGGATATAAAAGCAATCATTTCTCTTTCTCTCTGTCTGCATTTTTGCAACCATTGAGAACTACTGAGTGAGCTGTGATTGGTCACAGCTTGTCACATGGTACAAGGCTGTTGTGAATAGCCTTGTACCATGTGACCTCTGTGATCATTCACAAATTTCACACGTAGTAAGCAATGATGTCACAAGTGACATCTTGCTTACTACTTTGCATTTGATCACTGATTGGCCCGTCCGACGATCGGTGTTTCGCTGTGTCCGGAGGACACGGCGGGCACAGGATCGCAGTGCTGCGTGCTCCCTAGAAATGGCAGGTGCCGTTTATGAACAGCAACCCGCCACTGGAGTGCCGCCGCTTATAAACAGCAGGCGGACGGCAAGTGGTTAAGGAAAAATGTTATTTTTGTTTTTTCCTGTATGTTAAAAACATTGAGATTGAAATAGATATGGACATGACCATATTTGGCCAATGACACCACAGTATCCTGAAGGGTCTGGTATAGAAACTGGGATTCCTCATCCCATTTTTTTTTTTCATAAGGTCCCCCCTAAAATTCATACCAGACCTAAAGGGCCTGCTATGAATTTGGCTGCACCCTAAAAATTGTTTTTGTGGGGTCCCCCCTTAACATCTACAGTGGGGCAAAAAAGTATTTAGTCAGCCACCAATTGTGCAAGTTCTCCCACTTAAAAAGATGAGCGAGGCCTGTAATTGGCATCATAGGTAGACCTCAACTATGAGAGACAAAATGAGAAAAAAAAATCCAGACAATCACATTGGCTGATTTGGAAAGAATTTATTTGCAAATTATGGTGGAAAATAAGTATTTGGTCAATATCAAAAGTTCATCTCAATACTTTGTTATATATCCTTTGTTGGCAATGACAGAGGTCAGACGTTTCCTGTAAGTCTTCACAAGGTTGGCACCCACTGTTGCTGGTATGTTGGCCCATTCCTCCATGCAGATCTCCTCTAAAGCAGTGATGTTTTGGGGCTGTCGCTGGGCAACACGGACTTTCAACTCCCTCCAAAGGTTTTCTATGGGGTTGAGATCTGGAGACTGGCTAGGCCACTCCAGGACCTTGAAATGCTTCTTACGAAGCCACTCCTTCGTTGCCCGGGCGGTATGTTTGGGATCATTGTCATGTTAGAAGACCCAGCCACGTTTCATCTTCAATGACCTTGCTGATGGAAGGAGGTTTGCACTCAAAATCTCACGATACATGGCCCCATTCACTCTGTCCTGTACATGGATCAGTCGTCCTGGTCCCTTTGCGGAGAAAAAGCCCCAAAGTATGATGTTGCCACCCCAATGCTTGTCAGTAGGTATGGTGTTCTTTGGATGCAACTCAGCATTCTCTCTCCTCCAAACACGACGAGTTGTGTTTCTACCAAACAGTTCTATTTTGGTTTCATCTGACCATATGACATTCTCCCAATCCTCCAAATGCTCTCTAGCAAACTTCAGACGGGCCCAGACATGTACTGGCTTAAGCTGGGCGACACGTCTGGCACTGCAGGATCTGAGTCCCTGGCGGCGTAGTCTGTTACTGATGGTAGCCTTTGCTACCTTGGTCCCAGCTCTCTGTGGGTCGTTCACTAGGTCCCCCCCGTGTGGTCCTGGGATTTTTGCTCACCGTTCTTGTGATCATTTTGACCCCACGGGGTGAGATCTTGCGTGGAGCCCCAGATCGAGGGAGATTATCAGTGGTCTTGTATGTCTTACATTTTCTAATTATTGCTCCCACAGTTGATTTGTTCACACCAAGCTGCTTGCCTATGGCAGATTCACTCTTCCCAGCCTGGTGCAGGTCTACAATTTTGTTTCTGGTGTCCTTCGACAGCCCTTTGGTCTTCACCATAGTGGAGTTTGGAGTGTGACTGTTTGAGGTTGTGGACAGGTGTCTTCTATACTGATAACAGGTTCAAACAGGTGCCATTGATACAGGTAATGAGTGCAGGACAGAGGAGTCTCTTAAAGAAGAAGGTACAGGTCTGTGAGAGCCAGAAATCTTGCTTGTTTGTAGGTGACCAAATACTTATTTTCCACCATAATTTGCAAATAAATTCTTTCCAAATCAGCCAATGTGATTGTCTGGAATTTTTTTCTCATTTTGTCTCTCATAGTTGAGGTCTACCTATGATGCCAATTACAGGCCTCTCTCATCTTTTTAAGTGGGAGAACTTGCACAATTGGTGGCTGACTAAATACTTTTTTCCCCACTGTATATCCGACCTATACCTAGGATAAGGGTCTGGTATAGATGAATATCATGCCTGGTCGTCTGCTTATAAACAGAATGAATTGGCTGGGAGCTATCATTTTGCCAGAAATGTTTCATGTACGTTTTTTTGTAGTAGGTTTTGTACTTTGCACAGATACACTACTTCACAGGCAGGACACCCCCCCCCCCCCCCCCGACATGTTATTTAATTTTACATTCTTAATGTTTCACTTTAAGCAGTACTAAAATCACTGCTCCCAGGCAAAACAGTTTCCCTAGAGCAGTGCCCAGCCCCCCATGCCTTTTGTTGGCAATCTCTTGCCTATTAGCCCAGAAAATGGCCAGAACTTATTTTTAATATTTGGCACCTATTGATTTTAACGGGGTTCAGATTCAGCACCCAAACATTACTCATGTTCACTGAACCTTGATTAACCACTTGCCGTCCGCCTACTGTTTTTAAACGGCAGGACGGTGGCACTCCAGGGGCGGGTTGCCGTTCATAAACGGCACCCACTATTTCTAGTTGTGCGTGCAGCACCGCGATCTGGTGCCCGTGCCAGTGAAACACCGCTCGTCGGACGGGACCTCTGTACGAGGTCCCGATCATGTGATCACTGATTGGCCAATCAGTGATCACATGCAAAGTAGTAAGCAAGATGTCACTTGTGACATCATTGCTTACTACGTGTGAAATCTGTGAATGATCACAGAGGTCACATGGTACAAGGCTATTCACAACAGCCTTGTACCATGTGACAAGCTCTGACGAATCACAGCTCACACAGTATTTCTCAATGGCTGCAAGAATGCAGACAGAGAGAAAGAGAAATGATTGCTTTTACATCCTATATGGGTGTAAAAGCAATCACTGTGAAAAAAAAAAATCTTCATCACCCCCCACAAGTAGTTCAGTGTCACCATGGTGACACTGTACTGCTAGGGTGACAGTATGTAAAAAAAAAACAAAAAAAAAAACAAATAATATAAAAAAATAAAATAAAAATGTAAAAATGTTTTTAAAAAATTATAATTTTTGGTTATAAACTAATTTGGCGTATTTTTTTTTTTTACTAAAAAGATAACGGGATACATTTTGGCCAAGATTTATGATGAAATATTATTTATTTTCAAAATTTTATAAGAAAAACACTTTTTTCAAAATTTTTGGACTTTTTCACTTACATAGCAAAAAAAATTAAAATCCCAGCGGTGAATAAATACCATCAAAATAAAGCTTTATCTGTCTCAAAAAAATGGTAAAAAAATCATATGGGTACAATGTTGCATGACCGCGCAATTGTCATTCAAAGTGTGATAGCGCTGAAAACTGAAAATTGCCCTGGACTGGAAGGGGGTGAAAGTGTCCGGACAGGAAGTGGTTAAAACAAACACAGCTGTGTCCAGGTAATCACTATTCCACAATGCATGGTAAAACCATTCTCTTGTGATCCAGTGCCACTCATTCTGAAAGCACCTTTTTTGGTGTGGTCCTTTAAAATGCTATAGTGCACATTAACATAGCGCACCAGTTGGAAAGGGCTCTTGAATTTTTTTTTTTCTTTAGTGAAGTGTGGATAAGTAGCAATTTTTTCTGTAATCAAGTGCAAGAGATGCTTCCAAAATTGTAGCTGTTACCCTATGGCTCTTTTAGCCCGTTTCAGGATGGCACAGCATGCTTTGCATTGATTGTGGTAAGAACCATGTGATAATTTTGCTTGATTGATAACTTTAGCACAATATAAAATGTACCTAAAGCCAGTTTTTTCTTTCGGATACAATAGAGGAGTGCTAGTAGCCATTTCAGATTTGTATTGTTGTCTCTATCACTGATAAGCAGATTCAGTCTCTCTGTTTACTAGAATAACCATTTTGGCAGGAACCGAAAGGAAGAGAAAATCCAAAATTTTCAGTTGTCATTAAGACAGGAGTAATGGGGAACACTTGCTGTAGTGACAACTAAGAGAGGATTTCCCTCACTTTGACAAAATTACTTCCTGTTGTGTCTAAAGCAGCAAAAAAAAACCTTGCATAGATATTAACTCTTCATTATGCTATCCAAAGGTCCCCCTTTAAAGTGTATGCATTAAGGTAAAAAACCTTCTGGGTGCAGCTCCCTCCTTGGTCCTCCCATACTTACCTGAGCTGCATCTGGATCCATCAATGTACATGAGAGGCACGGCCCTCCTGGGTCTTTCTCTCCTCATTGGCTCACACATCAGCAGGAGCCAATGAACAGAGAGTGGGGGTGCGGGGCCGAGCCACACTATGTGTGTGAAGGGACAATGTCCATTCACAGGAGCGAGGCTAGGGAGTGTAAGGGACCACCCAGCGGTACCTCTAGCAACCCACCGGTGAGGTGCTTCCAGAGTGCGGAATCTAAGTCCCAGAGCACTTATTCACCAGGGCCCCTGATGGTGGGGATGGACTTGTAGCGCTCTGAGACCAGGTCGCAGTTACTGGGCACACTCACCACTGGTAGAGGTATCCGCCGAGGGTTCCTGCAGAGGAAGAGCCTAATGTGAGAAGGCTGGGAGATCCCGACGGGATGGATGGATGAATGGCTGAGCGAGTGCGAGGTCAGGCAGGCCGGGTCGGTAACTATCGGGACGGTGTGGTACAAAGCAGCGGGCAGAGAGTAGTCGGGTCACACGCCAGGTCAACAACAGCAGGTCAGGTCCAATAGGGGGCATCCAGGAGAGAGGTCAGGCAAGCAAGAGTCAGGACAGGAGAAAACAGCAAGGTCAGGGCACAATCTGGGTCAGCAACTCACTTATTCACAGGTTCACAGGATACAGGATACAAGGAGACCAGAAGGCACTGAATGACAGCTCAGGGCCATTTAAATATCCCGCCCTGCGCTGTCATTGGTGCCAAGCGCGTGCCCGCGGTCTCTTCCGTGCATGCGCAAACTCGATTGCCGCGGTCGGCCAGGTCCCAGTGCCCGCGTCCCTGCACAGAGCGGTGCACTGCGCCGAGCCCAGTGCTGCGGCGATCCCCGACAGGGAGTGAGCCTGCTCGAGTATCCCCATAACAGGAGGCTTGCTATCAGGGGTAATTGGCTGGGGGGAGGAGCCAGGACCACCGGTGGTGGACCTACAAAGAAGAGGATCAGGGCTGCTTTGTGCAAAACCATTGCAAATACAGGTGAGTACAGGGGCGAACTGACCAGTCAAGCACTCGGGCACTGCCCAAGGGCCCGGGGTCAGTAGGGGGCCCCATGAGATGCCTCTGGTACCTTTCATTGGCTTTTTCATAGGCTTTTTTGGGTGTGGGCGAGGACACAGGGGCCCCATGAGTTGTCAGTCTGCCCCTGGGTGAGTATAATGTTTGTTATTTTAAAAAAAATCAACCTATAGAATCAGTTCGATTGATTTTGCAGCAAGGCCCAGAAATTTAAGAAAATGTTTTTTCAATCTACTCTAAAATACCCGCTGAGTCAATATTTATTGAAGTCAAAACATTCCGTTGTAAAATTCTATTGATTGGAATATGTGATTCTGGTTACCCTATTTCAAGATGTCATTATCTTAGATGTTCACCATTTCTTATTAATCTGTTACCTTGATTGTTAAAAGCTGTTGTTTAGTAAACAGATTGTAAAATATTGTGTCTTTGTTCTTATCTATATCTTAGTAAAAATAAAATATTGTTGGGGCATGATCTTTGCGGGATTCATTTTCCCAATGTCTAGGATACATCTAAATATTTATGACATTTAAAAGAAGTCAATTGTAAACCCAGTATATTATTTTAAAACAATTCTAAGTAAATGTCTTCTTTTTCGTTATTAGGTATCTTCTGTTGCATCCGATGAACTACAGTCAATAAGAAACGCAGACAATGTATCTACAGCAACAAAGACATCTATTCTTTCTTCACCAGTACTGCCTCCACCTCCACCTCCACCACCTACATTAGCTTCTGCTCCCAAACCCCCTCCGGTCTTAGCACACAACACTGTAGATGCAAGGGAAGCCTTAATGGAAGCTATCCGCTCTGGCCAAGGTGCTTCAAAACTGAAAAAGGTACTGTAGCAAAAATATCTATCTTTTTATTTTATTTCACATTGTAGTATTTTTTTTTGTTTACAAACGGTTTTATTTTGCAAAAGTAAACTGTAAAACAACAGTACATTTTCAAGTGATTCTTACAGCAAAAACAAGGCACTATTGAAAAATACAATGTAGAAAAGTATATTAACATAAAAAAGAGAGGAAATAGAAAAGAATAGATTGCAAGTACATGAAATATGTAGACAATAAAGTAGGCTGAATGATACATCTCTCAACAGTATACGCCAGTCAGCCTTCACTTGGAATGTTGTTAATGATGCAATAAATGTCTACAATCCTTCCATGATTCCCATTTTTTAGCAAATAAGTGCATCCCATCCAGTAAAGTATAATGAATACGTTCCATGAGCATCACAGCATCAACCCTGCGTAAAACAGAGGCCAAGGGTACAGCATTGGACTTCCAATGTAAGGCAATAGCCCATAAAGTGGCAATACAAATAGTATGTATCAGTCTCATAGTGGCAACAGGGACCCCCGGGACATGAGCCCCCCAATAGACAGGCCTGTATGGATAATCGTACCGGGGTACCCGCCAGTGAGGCAGCGACCTCAGATATCTTACGCCAAATCCACATTGTAGTATTTGTAATGTATAATATATTATAAATTGTAAGTGCACTTTAGCTTGTGTTGCCATTTTTACACCATGTAAGAAGCATTGTTGTTTCTTATTACACAGCTTTATCAAGCAAACGTTGTGCTTATATAAATAGTTTTTTTTTCTTTTCATAAGGTGGTTCACTAAAAATGATCATATTAACTTTAATAAAAACTAATGTCAAACCCTGGTTGTAATAAGGTTTAAATGTGTTAATATTTAATGTATTCCTTATTACATTGATGCATTATTTTGAAACAGCTCAAAGAATAAGTTCACCTGTAGTAATATGTTACATGTTACACCCATTTTTACGATGTAACATGTTATTATACACCCCCTAATCCTCTCTGTGTCAGCGGGCCTCCCTGCACCCATTGTCACAATTTAAAGGCAGTGCAGCTGTGCATAGCCCCGCCCACACAGCCTAGCCATTGATTTAAGGGAATCTGTGAACAAATGTACTACAAGTCCATCATAGCAGATGGCTTGCAGTTCTCCGTGAACTGCAAGGGCACTGGTGAGCACTCTAGTAGCTCATTAAGCCCAACATTGCACCCGCAATCTGCTGACCACCAGTGCAATGCTCTACAGCAGTGGTTCTCGGCCTTTTGGCTAAGATCAAGTGTAGTATCTGTTCTTGTCAGTGTCCAATGGGGGTGCTCCCGGCCATTCTAGCTTTGCGGGGATGGCTGTTGTATAGTACCCTCACTGGTATGATGGGGGTCTGGAAGGCTAGTACCGGGGGGACAGAAAGCGTGGTGCCCACGAGTAGAAGTTGGGGCCCGTGAGTAATTCCCCCGAGAAGACCGGAAGGACTCAGTACCTCCTGATTTGGACAGATCTACTTTGTCTGGCCAGGGGTTAGGAAGGCAGAAAGTCCGCAAACTCAGTGCCCCCTGAGTAGACGCCCTCAGGGGTGCCACTAGTAACACCTGGGTGTGGGACCCCACTGTGTGAAGATGGCACAAGGTCACTCTTTCACTCTTTTTGCACAAGCACCCTTAGGACCAGGCCTTTTGGCTAGGACCAGGGCAATTTTTGCTACAGGCCTCAGGGCCTGGTCTGTGCACAATTTGGCACGGCCACTTTTTTATTTTCTTTCTTTATTTATTCAATTTATTTACACTCCCACGTTTTGTCACTTTTTCTTACTTTTGTGTGTGTTTTCCACAGGATGGAGGGTGTGGGTCCTCGGGCCTGCCCTGAAGTCTAGGGGGAGGATGTGTGGCCTTTTGGTTCCTTCCTCCCCTGATCCCTAGGGGGTTTTCTCTTCGGGAGAGCCCCCTGACCAAGTACTGGATGTCCGGCTTCGGCTGGACATAAGGAACGGTGGTCCACCAGGCCTTTTGGCCAGGAGGACCAAATGGGAACCATGTCCCCGTCAGGAGCTTCGTGCCCCGGGGGATCAGGGTAGTGGTCCAACCCCTTCGGGGGTAGGACAAAACACACCCCTAAGTGCACTTTTTGTGTGGTGTTCGCACTTGCACTTTTTTGTGATCACTTACGGGTTTTTTGTTGTAGTTTGCACGTTTGCGGACTTAAAAAAAAAAAAGTAGTTCTCAACCTGTGGGTCGTGACCCCTTTGGGGGTAGAACGACCCTTTCACAAGGGTCCCCTAAGACCATCAGAAAACACATATTTCCGATGTGTAAAGAGCAGCTACTGTGTAGAAAGCAGCTGCTGTGTTGAAAGCAGCTACTCTGTTAAAAGCAGCTACTGTGTTGAAAGCAGCAGTATTGGAGGTAAAACGACACTCATGAATTATAATTACTGGGTAAATAATTTTATGGTTGGGGGTCACCACAACATGAGGAACTGTATTAAAGGGTCACGGCATTAGGAAGGTTGAGAACCACTGATCTACAGGCTTCTGAGAGAAAATAATACATGCACATTTTTTTACCTGCAAAATTATGTACATTTATATATTTTTTTTAACCTCCCTGGCGGTATTCCCGAGTGTAGCTCGGGGCAGAGTTTCAGTACCAAAAGCGGTAACCCCGAGCTACACTCGGGCTTACCATGCGGCGTTGCTCAGGGGGTCCCTGCAGCACTTACCTTGTTCTTCACTCCCACGATGTGTCCCCTGCAGCGTCCCCGGCCATCTCCTCCGGCCGATGCCGGCATCCGGCTTCCGAGTTCTGGTCCCTGTGACGTCGGGACGTACGGGCGCCGGAACCGGCGGCAAATTTGAAAATTTTAAAAAAATGACATTTTTTTTAAAACGATTATTTTATAGCAAAACATTCCTGTATCAAACCATTTCACATACATTTTGTCCCGAGTGCTTTGTCCGGCGCCCTGCCTGCATTTTGTCTGTTCTTTCTGCCTAGAAACTTAGAAAAGTCCATGGCGTCCAAAAAGCGTCCCTTTAGGTCAAAATCTGTTTTAGACCGGCTAGAGAACAGCGATAGTAAATCAGAACCACTTGCAGAATTGAGTGATAATGATTCGTGGGGAAATTCCTCATCAGACATTGAAAACGATTTTGCGACTTTGCTCAGCGATGTGCGAACTTGGCGCTCTATTTCAAATTTCAGTGTTTTTGGTTTGATTATATTATTGAATTAAATTTATTATTATATTATTATTTTTTATGAGTATTAAATTATAATTTATGATTTCGTGTTTCAAGTTTTATCATATCCGGGATGTTTACTAGACTCTTGTTCGGACAGATTTCAGTGAGTTATTCCTAAATTACAGCCTACAATAAAAAAACAACATATTTCCATGCAAACAAATGGTACCGCTTTCAGCACCAAAAATCTGAAATAATCAGACCGCTAGGGAGGTTAATGCTGTCTGTGTCTGAGGAGATTCTGGGGATTTGCTGTCTTTATTTGTCCTGGTAACCAATGTCACCAGGACCAAAAGTAAGGGATAAATCCACAATGTATAATTTACAGCAAAACACACAAAAAATACATGCAAAAAAATGGTACCGCTTTTGGTACAAAATTCCTGACATAATCATACCGCCAGGGAGGTTAAGGTTAGCGTTTTCTTTAATGGATGACCTTAAAATTAGTCAGCTACTACATGTGAGGCACTGATCAGTACAACTCATTAAAGTATAAAACATTTTGTAAGCCCAGCTATAATGTAAGGGTGTAACTGTATCCATTATGCAAAACAGACTCTAATATAGTTTAAGACTGGATAGCAAAGCCCACACCCTTACACTTCACCATGTTCAGAGGGGGCTTTCCTAAAGTCTGTGCAGTATCTACAGACAATTGTAGTCTTTTTTTTGTGGTTAGTTAATGTCAGCATGGATATCTCATTCATATGACCTGACTCACTACTGAACCAGTTACTTGAGTCAGAGTTGTACTAAGTGATTATAGTTTCTAGGGGTGCTCTAGGGCAGTGGTGGGCAACCTTTTTTTTTCAACTGAGCCAAATCTCGCCAAAACCACGATTGAAATTTATTTTGAGAGCCACATTTTTAAAACTGAAAATACATAGGATGGTACACTGTTTTTAGTTTCAATACGTTTTTATAGTAATTCATCCCCCATATAGTAATTCATCCCCCATATAGTAATTCATCCCCCATATAGTAATTCATCCCCCCTATAGTAATTCATCCCCCATATAGTAATTCATCCCCCATAGTAATTCATCCCCCATATAGTAATTCATCCCCCATAGTAATTCATCCCCCATATAGTAATTCATCCCCCATATAGTAATTCATCCCCCATAGTAATTCATCCCCCATATAGTAATTCATCCCCCATATAGTAATTCATCCCCCATAGTAATTCATCCCCCCTATAGTAATTCATCCCCCATAGTAATTCATCCCCCCTATAGTAATTAATCCCCCATATAGTAATTCATCCCCCATAGTAATTCATCCCCCGTATAGTAATTCATCCCCCATAGTAATTCATCCGCCATATAGTAATTCATCCCCCCTATAGTAATTCATCCCCCATATAGTAATTCATCCCCCATAGTAATTCATCCCCTATAGTAATTCATCCCCCCTATAGTAATTCATCCCCCCTATAGTAATTCATCCCCCATATAGTAATTCATCCCCCATAGTAATTCATCCCCCATATAGTAATTCATCCCCCATAGTAATTCATCCCCCATAGTAATTCATCCCCCATATAGTAATTCATCCCCCATATTAATTCATCCCTCATATAGTAGTAGTAAGTAAGTAGCAAGTAGTAAGCCAAGTCCCCCCTGTGTCAATTCACTTACCTTTGCTCCGCGCGTTCCTCTCGCCGTGTTCCCGCGCCGTTCCGGTCTTAAGGGCGGACTGTGAGAGGAGCCTAGCTCCTCTCACGTTCGTCACGCTGCCCTGCCTACACACATCTTGACAGCCAATCACTGGCTATCAGGATGTGAGTGGCAGCGAGACTGGCCAATCATTGCATTTGAGCGCGCTGCCCTGGCTGTTTTTTTTTTGGATCACGCTCCGCGGGCCGGATTAGAAGGTCCGCCGGGCCATAGTTTGCCCATTGCTGGGCTAGCTGCAGAGTCCTGACTTTTGGGGCGGCCGCCCGAGAGGAGAGAGGGGAGCGGGCGCCCGGCACACAGAAGAGCCGCATTAAAGTGTGTAAAGAGCCGCATGTGGCTCGCGAGCCACGGCTTGCCGACCACTGCTGTAGGGGTTAGAGCAGAGTTTTGTTGTGGGCCTCATCAGCAGTATGGTTGCCCTGAAAGGGCCGGTTGTATCTCTAAGATACACAGAGATCCCCACACCCCCTTATATCAGATGTTAAGAGCCCCCAACCCTCCCACAGTGCACCCACCTTACCTTGTGCTGCTGTCTGAAAGAAGGTGAGGGATGAGCTGGGAAGCAGAAAGTTCAGGGTCTGAAGGAGGACCAGAGGAGGGCTGCTGAATGCTGAGACCAGGGGAGGCAGAGGTGAGGAGCTGATGCGGCTGCACAGAGAAGCACAGGATCTGGTTGAGGAGCTCTTTCTTCCACTCTATTGCTGACTGTTGATACAAGGTGGGGGCAGAGTGGAGGGGGGTGCAGTAGGTGCAGGAAAGAAGTGAGGGTCACATGAAATGGCCCATTGTGCCAGATTTGGCCCTGGGGCCATGTTTTTGACACATGTGTGTTAGAGAGTCAATCAGTATGCAGTTTTACATTATCTATAGATTTAAAGCCACAGCCTTGAAATATCAGCCACCTTTGTGTAAACAAAAGGGTTTATTTATATAAAAGACATTGAGCTATAAATGCCACTCTCTGTTGAAATTAGCATTAAAGGTGGCCCAAACTCCATCTTACTTCATGACCTGAGCCCTATCACGATCCAGCTCTGTGCACAGGAACCTCGGCTCTCCTGGGTCTCTCTACTCATTGGCTGAGACACTGGCTCCCACTGCTGTCAATCACAGCCAGTGAGGAGGGAGAGGGGGTGGAATTGAGCCTCTCTCTGTGTCCCATTGACACACAGAGCTGTCTCGGGAGTAAATGCACACGAGTGGCCCCAGAGCAAGCTGCTTGCTCTGGGGGCACTTGGCAAGGAGGAGCCAGAAGTGCCAGCAGGGGACCTGAGAATAGGAGGATCGGTGCTGCTCTGTGTAAAACCATTGCACAAAGCAGGTAAGTATAATGTGTTTATTATTTCAAAGAAAATAATTAACCTTTGGAAATACTTTAAATTTGGTCAAAATCTGCAGTCAAATTAAGATGTTGGCACCCAAGCTTAAAGCGGTAGTAAACTTGTTCCAAACAAAAAATTTTTCCCCCCTTCACAGTAATATCATAATGTGCTAGTATGCATTGTATACTAGCACATTATGTGAAACCTACCTTAAAACAAAGCCCTCCAGCGGCGCGCTGTCACCGCTGACCAGGGGCGGACTGACCATTTGGAAACTCGGGCACTGCCCGAGGGCCCGGGGTCAGTAGGGGGCCCCATGAGATGCCCCTGGTACCTTTTTCATAGGCTTTTTTGAGTTTGGGCAAGGACACAGGGGCCCCATGATCCCCTATTGCCCGGGGGCCCCATGAGTTGTCAGTCCGCCCCTGCCGCTGACAGGCCTTCCATCTTCTTTCTGGGTTCCCAGGCTGCAGCTGCTTGAATGGCTGAGCCGCAGATGACGTCACTCCCGCGCATGTGCACAGGAGTTTCAGCCATGGCACACAGCTCTGAAGGAATGGCATGCCTGTGCATGCACCGATGATTTTACTGCCTGCAGCTCTGTAGATTATCTCCTAAATGGTGAACGTTTAGGAAATATTCATTTTATCTACAGGTAAGTTTTATTATAGGCTTACCTGTAGGTAAAATACAAATGAGAGTTTACTACCACTTTAAGCTTGCCATAAATGGCTTGAATCACACTCAATTCCTTAGAATCAGCTGAAATGTGAGCTGTAGGTGGCCCTGCCAACATCACCCTCAACTTTGAGAAACCAAGGGATCCAGACAGAAAAAAGTCGGCTCAACAGTGACTACAACTACTCAGCTGCAGGCAATGTTCAGGAATTCTGACAGCCAGTGTTATTGGCTATCAGAATACAATTGCTGGTAGTGGGAGATTAGTCCTTCCACATTGTTCAGCATGGATGTTAGTCCATTCACACTTTTTTGCATGAATGAGGGACTCTATGGATTTCTCGTTCAGCTTGTTGAGATTAAATCTTGTGATTTATGGCCAACTTCATTCCCTAAATCATGGTGCAAGCAATACATTTAGTTGTATGACTGCATAGCTATGAGATAAAGTCATTTTATGACTGTCAGTTGTACTTCAAATCAATTATTAATTGCTTACAAGAGTTACCATTGACGGCTTTAGACAGGATATCGCTCATGCACTAGAACCTGTAGTTTCAAATGAGTTACAGTCAGGTCCATAAATATTGGGACATCGACACAATTCTAACATTTTTTGGCTCTATACGCCACCACAATGGATTTGAAATGAAACGAACAAGATGTGCTTTAACTGCAGACTGTCAGCTTTAATTTGAGGGTATTTACATCCAAATCAGGTGAACGGTGTAGGAATTACAAAAGTTTGCATATGTGCCTCCCACTTGTTAAGGGACTAAAAGTAATGGGACAGAATAATAATCATAAATCAAACTTTCACTTTTTAATACTTGGTTGCAAATCCTTTGCAGTCAATTACAGCCTGAAGTCTGGAACGCATAGACATCACCAGACGCTGGGTTTCATCCCTGGTGATGCTCTGCCAGGCCTCTACTGCAACTGTCTTCAGTTCCTGCTTGTTCTTGGGGCATTTTCCCTTCAGTTTTGTCTTCAGCAAGTGAAATGCATGCTCAATCGGATTCAGGTCAGGTGATTGACTTGGCCATTGCATAACATTCCACTTCTTTCCCTTAAAAAACTCTTTGGTTGCTTTTGCAGTATGCTTTGGGTCATTGTCCATCTGCACTGTGAAGTGGCGTCCAATGAGTTGTGAAGCATTTGGCTGAATATGAGCAGATAATATTCCCGAAACACTTCAGAATTCATCCTGCTACTTTTGTCAGCAGTCACATCATCAATAAATACAAGAGAACCAGTTCCATTGGCAGCCATACATGGCCACGCCATGACACTACCACCACCATGCTTCACTGATGAGGTGGTATGCTTAGGATCATGAGCAGTTCCTTTCCTTCTCCATACTCTTCTCTTCCCATCACTCTGGTACAAGTTGATCTCGGTCTCATCTGTCCATAGGATGTTGTTCCAGAACTGTGAAGGCTTTTTTAGATGTTGTTTGGCAAACTTTAATCTGGCCTTCCTGTTTTTGAGGCTCACCAATGGTTTACATCTTGTGGTGAACCCTCTGTATTCACTCTGGTGAAGTCTTCTCTTGATTGTTGACTTTGATACACATACACCTACCTCCTGGAGAGTGTTCTTGATCTGGCCAACTGTTGTGAAGGGTGTTTTCTTTACCAGGGAAAGAATTCTACGGTCTTCCACCACAGTTGTTTTCCATGGTCTTCCAGGTCTTTTGGTGTTGCTGAGCTCACGGTGCGTTCCTTCTTTTTAAGAATGTTCCAAACAGTTGTTTTGGCCACACCTAATGTTTTTGCTATCTCTCTGATGGGTTTGTTTTGTTTTTTCAGCCTAATGATGGCTTCACTGATAGTGACAGCTCTTTGGATCTCATCTTGAGAGTTGACAGCAACAGATTTCAAATGCAAATAGCACACTTGAAATGAACTCTGGACCTTTTATCTGCTCATTGTAATTGGGATAATGAGGGAATAACACACACCTGGCCATGGAATAGCTGAGAAGCCAATTGCCCCATTACTTTTGGTCCCTTAACAAGTGGGAGGCACATACAGGACATGTTGTAAGTCCTATACCGTTCACCTGATTTGGATGTAAATACCCTCAAATTAAAGCTGACAGTCTGCAGTTAAAGCACATCTTGTTTGTTTCATTTCAAATCCATTGTGGTGGTGTATAGAGCCAAAAATGTTAGAATTGTGTCCATGTCCCAATATTTATGGACCTGACTGTATGGAGAGTTGCTTGTTTAGAAACCTTAACTTTTAGCTTTGGTGTTGAGCAATACCCGGTTTGAACTTACTTGTTTTATTAGAATTATCCTTCGGCTTGCATGAACAATCAAAACATTTGTCCCTTTGAAGTAAGTCATTGGGCTCTGACAAATCATACATTTACTTACAACTGTAAATATGCAGCAATTGTTTCATTAGCTTTTACATTCCTTTTGATAATAACATCATTTTGTTTATATCAGTCTGGCAGACATGAGAAAACAATGAAACAGTCATTTATTTCTGAGATCAGAAAAGACTATGATAATTTATTTGTGAGTGATCAAAAACTAAAGTACATTTTTTGCTATGACAACTTTTTTATTTTCAAATGCTGTTTCTGCAAATATATTGGTTTGTTTCCCAATACAACTATGTGTGCTTAATGCACAGATGTTAATTGGTTTTAAATGAAGTATTTTGTTCCATGACTATGGCAACGAGGACAGAATACTACATATTATGAAATGTATCCACCACTGTAAATATAAGGACATGAAGAGTTATATGAAGAGTTATCGTTAATGTACAAATTCCATGAAGTTTCAGAGTGAATTTTAAAGTGTTATTAAACACAAGTTTAAAAAATCATATTTAATGTCTTGATTGGACACTTTTGTCCTTTCTAATGTCTACCTCAAACAGAACATCCAGCAAATTTCTTTTATCTCCTCTGCTGCAACTTCCTTTATGAGAGTGGCTGAATTTGTTCTACATGGTCCCACTGTAGGTGGTTACATAGCCTCCTCGACACAATCCCAACCAGCGGCGGAATGACCATTTGGAAACTTGGGCACTGCCCGAGGGCCTGGGGTCAGTAGGGGGCCCCATGAGATGCCCCTGGTACCTTCCTCATAGGCTTTTTGAGTTTGGGCAAGGACACAGGGGCCCCATGATTCCCTATTGCCCGGGGGCCCCATGAATTGTCAGTCCGCCCCTGCTCCCAACAAGGACAGCAATATGCCCAGATGTAGCTAGCACTGGCACATTAACCCATAAAAATCTCTGCCTACACATCACCATTCACGGGCTTCAGCAGGACCAGGAAAACTAACCTGAATAAATGAAAATGTACATGTACACAGTAATGTTAGTGGGTGCTGATGTGATTTGTAACTTGAGCAGAGCAGTGCATATGACCATGATATACGTACACTGCTCATACCCATCAAAGCTGAAGTGAAAGAAAAAAACCTACATGAGGGCATGTGGATAGCACATTGATGAGGCAAAAAAGCTGTATGTGAATTTGAGGATTATAATAAACTGCAAGGGTGTAGTACTATATGCTGGATTTAGATGTTCATTTTACAATAATTGTTTAGTGACGCTTTAACATATATTGCAAAAATTATTATTATTATTATACAGTATTTATATAGCGCCAAAGGGTTTGCTCAGCGCTGTACATTATAGTGGGGGACAGAACATGAGACAAGACAGTAACAATACAATACACGAGGGGTTCGAGGGCCCTGCTCTTTCGAGCTTACAATCTAGGAGAAATGTATGTTTATTCTTATTTTACACTTAACCCCTAGCCTACAGGGCACTTCTACCCCCTTCCTGCCTACAGGGCACTTCTACCCCCTTCCTGCCTACAGGGCACTTCTACCCCCTCCCTGCCTACAGGACACTTCTACCCCCTCCCTGCCTACAGGGCACTTCTACCCCCTTCCTGCCTACAGGGTACTTATACCCCCTTCCTGCCTACAGGGCACTTCTACCCCTTCCTGCCTACAGGACACTTCTACCCCCTTCCCGCCTACAGGGCACTTCTACCCCCTTCCCGCCTACAGGACACTTCTACCCCCTTCCTGCCTACAGGGCACTTCTACCCCCTCCCTGCCTACAGGGTACTTATACCCCCTTCCTGCCTACAGGGCACTTCTACCCCTTCCTGCCTACAGGACACTTCTACCCCCTTCCCGCCTACAGGGCACTTCTACCCCCTTCCCGCCTACAGGACACTTCTACCCCCTTCCTGCCTACAGGGCACTTCTACCCCCTTCCTGCCTACAGGGCACTTCTACCCCCTTCCTGCCTACAGGGCACTTCTACCCCCTTCCTGCCTACAGGGCACTTCTACCCCCTTCCTGCCTACAGGACACTTCTACCCCCTTCCTGCCTACAGGACACTTCTACCCCCTTCCCGCCTACAGGGCACTTCTACCCTCTTCCTGCCTACAGGGCACTTCTACCCCCTTCCTGCCCAGGCCAATTTCCAGCTCTCAGTGCTGTCACACTTTCAATGACAATTGTGCAGTCATGCAACACTGTACCCATATGAAATTTTTATCATTTTTTTGTGACAAATAGAGCTTTCTTTTGGTGATTTTTATTTTTTCTTAAACAAACCAAAAACCACTGAAAATTTTGAAAAAAAAAAAAGGTTTTCTTAGTTTTTGTTATAACATTTTGTAAATAAGTGATTTCTCTCCTTCACTGATGTGCAGTAATGAGGCTGTAGTGATGAGCACTGATAGGCTGCACTGATGGACACTGATAGGTGGCCCTGATGGGCACTGATGAGGAGGCACTGGTAGGTGGCACTGATGGGCATTGACATGCATCACTGATAGGCGGCACTGATAGATGGCACTGATAGGTGGCACTGATAGGCAGCACTGACTAGCACTGTTAGGTGGCACTGACTGGCACTGCTAGATGGCACTAACGGGCACTGATAGGCGGCAATGATGCGTACTGATAGGCGGCACCGACTGGCACTGATAGGCGGCACTGATTGGCAGCACTGATAGGTGGCACTGATTGGCATTGATAGGTGGCACTGACTGACACTGATGGGTGACACTGAAACGCAGCTCATATGGGCACTGATATGTGGCATTGCTGTGCACTGGCAGGCACTGATATGTGGCATTGATGTGGCACTGATGGGCACTGGCACGTGGCACTGTTCAGCACTGACAGCTGGCATTGATGGACACTGACAGGTGGCCCTTCTGGGGCCACACTGATCATCAGGGCACACTGATCATCAGCTTGCTGCCTGAAAAATGTGATTCCTGTATTTACTCCACCTCCTGAAACTCCTCCACCAAGCACCTCTGTAGTTCAGAATGCAGGCTCTGTGAATTCTGTGACACAGAATTGTCTAACAACAATGTATAGCAATATGTGTCATGGAATTCAAGGAAACAAATGGGGATCTTCACAAGGTAAGTTTACATACTACAAGATTGTTCAGAATAATAGGAATAGGCTAGAAACAATTGAAATACAATGTGGAAAATAATATATGATTTTACATTTTGACCCAAGATATGGTTTAAGGTTGTCTCCTCTTTCTACCTTAATCAGGGCATCAACTTGCCTTTTTCCCCTACACCTCAAAGAGGTATCTCTTCATTGTTTAGAAGTAGTATTTGCAGTACGAGTTTACTTTTTTGCCACTGCTTCTATCCAAACTTTAGGTTCTCTATTTGTTTTGCCTGCGGGCTCTCGCAAAGGCTGCATCTTTTTCCACCATCAATAGGTGAATTAGGCAGGTTATCACTAAGGCTAAAACCTTCAAAAACTCCTTCTTTCCCTTTTAAGATTCACTTGACTCATTCACTCAGTGTCTCTTGGGCTTTTCAGCATTAGGCATCTGTTTGCCAGATTTGCAATGCTACTACCTGGTCCTCTGACACGTGTGACATTTTAGCAGGTGAATGTTCAGGCTCTAAAGCAGCTTTTTGAAATGAGAACCTTTTTCCTTTGTATTTGGCCTGTTGGCATTGTCTCCTGTGTTGCCCACCCTTGGAGACATCACATGGTCAAGGTTTAAAGGAGTCCTGTACTTTATTAAGAAACAACAACAACATTTTTGACTTACCTGTAAAATACTTTTTTTTTTAGCACAGTACAGGACACAAAACACCCTCCCCTCTGTGTTTTCCTATGATTGCAGGATGACTGTTCAGCAGAAGCTGGTCATTAGACTGGCTTCCGTTGAACAGACAGTGGTACACATGTACTGAAAGTTGGCCGGCTCAGTACATGTACATGTACAGTTGTGTTCAAAATAATAGCAGTCAGACATCACTAACCTGATCAATCACTGTTTTTGGTAGAAATTATATTTCTACATGGCAAATAATTTCCTAGCAGGTGTAGTAGAGTAATAGAAATCCAACAGACCCAACAGTCATGACATGCATGCTGCTGATTATGTGTAATTGAATCACTCATTGAAAGGGGCATGTTAAAAATAATCGCAGTGTGGAGTTCTATTAGTGAGGTCATTCATTCTTTGAAAAACAGGTGGCAATTATTGCCCTTATTTAAGGAAGGAAGGCAGCAAATGTTATACATTCTGGTTACAGTGCATTTCTCTCTGAAATTCTGAGGAAAATGGGTCGTTCCAGACATTGTTCAGAAGAACAGTGTACCTTGATTAAAAAGTTGATTGGAGAGGAGAAAACATATAAAGAAGTGCAGAAAATGATAGGCTGCTCAGCTAAAATGATCACAAATGCTTTAAAATGGCAACCAAAACCTGAAAGACGTGGAAGAAAGCGAAAAACTACCATTCGAATGGATAGAAGAATAGCCAAAATGGCGCGGACTCAGCCAACAATCAACTCCAGGAAGATGAAAGAAGGTCTAAAGTTCCCTGTGAGGACTGTTACAATTAGAAGACGCCGATGTGAAGCCAAGCTATCTGCAAGAAGCCCCCACAAAGTACCACTGTTGGGAAATGTGCTGAAGAGGTTACAATCTGCCAAAGAGCACATTGACTGGCCTAAAGAGAAATGGCGCAACATTTTGTGGACGGATGAAAGTAAGATTGTTCTTTTTGGGTCTAGTGGGCGGAGACAGTTTGTCAGACGACCCCCAAACACTGAATTCAAGCCACAGTACACTGTGAAGACAGTGAAGCATGGTGGTGCAAGCATCATGATATGGGGATGTTTCTCATACTACGGTGTTGGGCCTATTTATCGCATACCAGGGATCATGGATCAGTTTGAATACATCAGAATACTTGAAGAGGTCATGCTGCCTTATGCTGAAGAGGAAATGCCCTTGAAATGGGTGTTCCAACAAGACAACGACCCCAAACACACCAGTAAACGTGCAACATCTTGGTTCCAGACCAACAAGATTGACGTTATGGAGTGGCCAGCCCAATCCCCGGATCTTAATCCAATAGAAAACTTGTGGGGTGACATAAAAAATGCAGTTTCTGAGGCAAAACCAAGAAATAGAGAACTGTGGAATGTCGTCCAATCATCCTGGGCTGGAATACCTGATCACAGGGGCCAGAAGTTGGTTGACTCCATGCAACACAGATGTACAGCAGTTCTCAGAAACAGTGCGACTACAACCAAATATTCATGAAGTCATTCAAAGGAAAGCAAAATCTTCAAATATTTCTCAGTTTATATAGTGAATGTTTGAGTTTGTAAAGAAGAATACAAACACTGCGATTTTTTTGAACCGTCTAATATTCACTTTTCTTCCATTTTTTTAGAGGAATAACACAAATTTGATGTATTTTTCTTCATGTTTTGATTTGGAATAGAATGTGTCGTGTTCCCAATGCATTTGTGTGTATGGAAATAAAAGCTATTAGAAGGATTTTGAGCGTTATTCACTTTTTTCAACACACTGCTATTATTTTGAACACAACTGTATACCCATCTTTAGTCAAATTTAACCTCAAACTTCTGTCTCCTTTTCTGGGGCATCTGCCATCATATTTGTTTGGAAATTCACACTGGGATGTCTTCTTCATAGTGCCTATCATGATAAGTATATGGCCTGAATGCTTATGTTGGGACCGCCACAAGTTTGAAAGATCCTCATATATTCCTCAATGGCTAGAGCATAATTCATATGGTCAAGTTCCTTTTTATGGACATTGTTCTGCCAGTCTGTTTTGCTCCTTTATAGGATAAGTATACAAAGAGGTGGTAAGATACACTGATATTGATCCTCCTCTGAACGGTTTCCCTTAGGTGGGTACAAGAGGAAGGTGGAGACATTAGTTGTATCTTTTTTTTACCTCGTATGGAGTACATCCAATCATAGGACTGATTGTGGATATTGCTTTTGTCCTTTATGACTAACTTGCCAGTTATGGAAATTTTCTTGAAGTGCATAGTTATGGTGCAAGAGGAAGTAGAAACAAGAGGTATGTGTATTGCAGAATATAGTACCCTCCTCTGGACTGCATTCTTTAGGATACATGGGGATCTTTTCCATCAAACATTTCTACTGTGATCATTCCTTGTATGGCATCAACCCATCAGTTATTTTCGGAGCCAAAATTTTAGAGTTGGATTTTAGAGATCACTATACTGAGCTGTATTTTTTGCATTGGAATAGTATTCAAATAGCCAATAATATATTTAGCAACAGGAAACATCCATACATGAATATGAATAAATTAATTTTTAATATACAGGTGAAACTCAAAAAATTTGAATATCGTGCAAAAGTTCATTTATTTCAATAATGCAACTTAAAAGGTGAGACTAATATATGAGACTCATTACATGCAAAGCAAGATAGTTCAAGCCGTGATTTGTCATCATTGTGATGATTATGGCTTACAGCTCATGAAAACCCCAAATCCACAATCTCAGAAAATGAGAATATTACATGCAATCAATAAAACAAGGATTGTACATAGAACAATATCGGACCTCTGAAAAGTAGAAGCATGCATATGTACTCAGTACTTGGTTTGGGCCCATTTTGCAGCAATTACTGCCTCAATGCGGCATGGCATGGAAGCTATCAGCCTGTGGCACTGCTGAGGTGTTATGGAAGACCAGGATGCTTCAATAGCGGCCTTCAGCTCTTCTGCATTGTTCGGTCTCATGTCTCTCATTTTTCTCTTGGCAATGCCCCATAGATTCTCTATGGGGTTCAGGTCAGGCGAGTTTGCTTGCCAATCAAGCACAGTAATCCCACGGTCATTGAACCAGGTTTTGGTGCTTTTGGCAGTGTGGGCAGGTGCCAAGTCCTGCTGGAAAATGAAGTCAGGATCCCCATAAAGCTCGTCTGCGGAAGAAAGCATGAAGTGCTCCAAAATCTCCTGGTAGACGGCTGCGTTGACCCTGGACTTAATGAAGCACAGTGGGCCAACACCAGCAGATGACATGGCTCCCCAAATCAACACAGACTGTGCAAAAGTTGCTCTCATCAGAAAAGAGGACTTTGGACCACTGAGCAACAGACCAGGTCTGTTTTTCTTTAGCCCAGGTAGGACGCTTCCAGGAGATTTTGGAGCACTTCATGCTTCCGTCCACAGACGAGCTTTATGGGGATGCTGACTTCATTTTCCAGCAGGACTTGGCACCTGCCCACACTGCCAAAAGCACCAAAACCTGGTTCAATGACCGTGGGATTACCGTGCGTGATTAGCAAGCAAAATCGCCTGACCTGAACCCCAAAGAGAATCTATGGGGCATTGCCAAGAGAAAGATGAGAGACATGAGACTGAACAATGCAGAAGAGCTGAAGGCCGCTATTGAAGCATCCTGGTCTTCCATAACACCTCAGCAGTGCCACAGGCTGATAGCTTCCATGCCACGCCGCATTGAGACAGTAATTGCTGCAAAAGGGGCCCAAACCAAGTACTGAGTACATATGCATGCTTATACTTTTCAGAGGTCTGATATTGTTCTATGTACAATCCATGTTTTATTGATTGCATGGAATATTCTAATTTTCTGAGATTGTGGATTTGGGGTTTTCATGAGCTGTAAGCCATAATCATCACAATGATGACAAATCACGGCTTGAACTATCTTGCTTTGCATGTAATGAGTATATCTCATATATATTCGTTTCACCTTTTAAGTTGCATTACTGAAATAAATGAACTTTTGCACCATATTCTAATTTTTCGAGTTTCACCTGTATATGTTTTATACAGGGGCGGACTGACAACTCATGGGGCCCCCGGGCAATAGGGGATCATGGGGCCCCTGTGTCCTTGCCCAAACTCAAAAAAGCCTATGAAAAAGGTACCAGGGGCATCTCATGGGGCCCCCTACTGACCCCGGGCCCTCGAGTTTCCAAATGGTCAGTCCGCCCCTGATTTTGTATGTTTATATTTATGTATAATTAATGGTGTTGTTTGCAAAAAATGGTGGCCACATATATATTTAACACGTATATGATTATTATATAAACCCACCAGATTCTGGTTGACCCCATAACTAATCTTTTTTGCTTTGGGTAAACATCATATTTGTTTCCTTTTACATTGTCATTCCCTGTGAAATAATCAACAGGCATGTAACATTCTTGCAGGGACATCTTCTGGTATTTCATTTCCTATTTTCTAGATTAAGGTTGGGAATATCTGCCCTGTTTTTTCAAAGGTCTGAATTGATGGTGCTTACAGAACATAAGATTTCTTACCATAGTAGGGCGTCCTGCTAGCTGGAGGAAAAATACAAAAGCCCTGGGCAAGTAAGTTCTGTTTCCTATCTGCATTTTGAAGATTATCTTTCAGTTGTGATTGAAGTGTGGCTTTACAAGAAAACCTTTTAGCATAATATTTTTAAATATCCAGGAATACCAAGAAGCTTTTTAAATATACTATATATGCCTATTAGGTTTTCCCTGTGCTTTTAAAGCTACCATCACAGGTCCAGTGGAAACATTGCATTGTTTGCATTTAACTTGTCCTTGTTGGCACTGTAACTGCAGTTAAGGCTTGAGAACAAAGAAGAGGTCTGCTTCACATACCTCTTTGCTGATTTTTGTGCTCTTAGGCAGGGGCGGACTGACCATTTGGAAACTCGGGCACTGCCCGAGGGTCCGGGGTCAGTAGGGGGCCCCATGTGATGCCCCTGGTACCTTTTTCATAAGCTTTTTTGAGTTTTGGCAAGGACACAGGGGCCCCATGATCCCCTATTGCATGGGGGGTCAGTAGGGGGCCCCATGAGATGCCCCTGGTACCTTTTTCATAGGCTTTTTTGAGTTTTGGCAAGGACACAGGGGCCTCATGATCCCCTATTGCCCGGGGGCCCCCTGAGTTCTCAGTCCGCCCCTGCTCTTAGGATATTCTTGCCTCTCATAATTTGTGTGAATACTGGGCTACTGTTACTGTCTACTATGGGAAAACCTAAGCAATTAGATGTTGTCTCACATCACAAGTTAAATGTAATTTCAGGTTCATTAAGATCACATGACACATGGTAATTTTTCCACCTCTACACACTCAAACAAATATTTTTTTGGCCTTGTCCTTTTGCCCCTTTTTCTGTTTATTGAACAAATGAGGATTCAAAAATACTTCACAATTACAGAGAACAGTGTGTGCCAGCTGAACTTCCAAACTCCTGGTAAACATTTGTCTTTTATAGATAGTGTTATTGGCAGCATATTCACATAAAGAGTGTCATGACCACTCAAGATATTACTATCACCTGTCTTTAGTTAGTGAGGGAATGGGATAATAGCACAGCATGTTAAATAATGGCAAATATGTTAAAATAATGCAGGGGCCTAAAACGTAAATCCCAAGTGAAAAGCCTTTATCCATTAGCCGCCCGCCTATAGCCGTTTGGTGGCCGCAAAAATGCTGCAGCATTCCGGGGTGTACGTCATTTGGCGTCCTCCCGCACATGCACAGTTCACGCGGTTGCAGAGCCACGCAGCGGCGTGATCTGTCAGATCTGAGTACCGGCCCCCGTTGCCGGTACCATGTGACCTGCTGTGACCAATCACAGCAGGTCACATGACAGTTGTATACAACGGATGGCTTCATTCATGCCATCCATTGTATACTACTGCCTAGCTGTGAATGGTCACAGCAGGCACATGCACATGTCATGTGATTAGCTGTGGCCAAATCACAGCTAAGCACAAAAAAAAAAAAAACACCTGAATGAATCGATGTCATTCAGATAAATGCTTGCTTATAGCAAAGTAATTCTTTGCTATAAGCAAATTGTGTAAAAAAAAAAAAAAATACTGATCACTTCCCCAAAGTAGTACAATGTTACTATGGTAACATTGTACTACTTTGGTCATAGTAAAATATGAAAAAAAATCTTAAAAAAAAAATGTAATAAAAAAATAAAAATATATATATATTTTTTTTTCATACTGTTACCAGTCAGTGTCCCTGATCACCGCCATGCCAGTTATATGATGACGCTGTACTGCACTGGTGACAGTATGTACAAAAAAAATAGTGAAAATTATTTTTTTAATTTTTTAATTTTCCGAAAAATTATGACAAAAAAATACAACTTCAAAAAACTCGCCATTCCTCTTATGAAGTACGTCGGACTGTCTACTCTGCAAAAAGGGGTCATTTGGGGGATATCTGTACTGTTCTGACTTTCTTGGACCTCAAGAAATTAGATTGGCTTTCAGTACTTCAGGATTGATCAATTTTCAGATCTATACCATAGTTTGTGAACTCTATAACTTTCCTACAAACTAAATAATACATCCTAATTTGGGTTATTTTCACCAAAGACATGTAGCAGAATACATCTCGGCCTAAATTTATGAAGAACAATTATTTATTTGTAAACTTTTATAACAGAAACAAAGAAAAACGTGTTTTTTTTTCAAAATTTTCGGTCTTTTTTTGTTAATTTAGCAAAAAATAAAAACCCCAGTGGTGATTAAATACCACCAAAAGAAAGCTCTAGTTGTGTGAAGAAAATGATAAAATTTTAGTTTGGGCAGAATGTTGTAGGACCGCGCAATTGTCATTCAAATTGTGAGAGCGCTGAAACCTGAAAACTGGCCTGGGCAGGAAGGTGTAAAATTGCCCGGTATTGAATTGGTTAATTTAAAAAAAAAAAAAAAAAAAGGACATTGCTTACTATTATTCTGATGTGTTTCTTGTGCTGCTGGCTCCTGCATTCATTGAGATCTTCCTCCATCAACCCCTCACCCACTCTCAACATCACTATAACCTTCTGGTACAGTTGGGGATAATGGAGCTGACAGACCTGTGACAGGCACTCATCAAGGGTGCCTAATTATGCCCAGCTCCTCCATTTATAGACGTTCTACTATATCCACTATGAATGGAACATGCTCTATAAGAGGGGGACAGGCAGATGAATGAAAGTTCCACTTCCAAATAATATATATTATAATTACTTGCGAGCCACTGAGGTATGAGATAGCAATTAAATATATAGGTCAGCAGGCATCTATTCACATCCTCATATAAATGTGTTTTGTAGTATTATACAGTAAATTGATTAATTATTGCCACGCCCTAAATGTGAGATATGAATATTTCCAGAAATAATGAACAATCCAAGTCAACTTATTACAACTTCAAAATAAATCAATAATAAAATGTGAAAAAAAAAACGTGAAAAAAATATCATATTATAAGTAATAAAAATGAATGGTGTCCAAAAAAAGTCTATATAAATTCAATTAAAATTGATTGCAGATGGATTCTTGCTGGAATATAGATACTTACATGCGCTCACCTTCCATTTAGCCCACTGCTAGGCTAACACAGCTTTATGATGCTTATCCTTGATGGATATCTTTAGAGACTCCCTTGGATACTCCTGATGATTGATAGTGGATGATTGTGGGTCTGTGGGTTAGCTTTCTCTCATGGAAATAAAAAGTGCTCCATCTCTTTGTATTATTCCTCATTAGTATAGTGGGAAAGAAAAAGGTACATAGTGTCGTTTTTTAAAAGAACAGTTTTATTCACAACTTCTTCTTATGCACTCACAAGTATTCAGTATAAAAAGTACTGAGTTAAAGTTCCACTTCCTCCATTTATAGGTCGTGTTTCATTCATAGAAAGTTATGGTAAGGCTTCTATGACTGGAGGAGGCACGTGGAAAGTTCAGGTCTGTTAATCCTCTGAAGATTACGGCAGTAGGGGTAGGGTATCAATGGAAGAAACTTTCAGTGAATGGATGAGGAGGAACTTTCATTTATCTGCCCATCCTTGATTTAAAAGGCAGACATAATCAGACACCTATGCTGAATGGCTGTGATATGTCTGTCAGATCTATTAACCCCACTGCACCAGAAGACTGCGGCAACAGGGGTAGCATGGATGAAGGAAGATTTCAATGAATGCAGGAGCCAGCAGCACAAGGGACAAGTTTAAATAGCATAAACCAGTGCTTTGGATATTACCCTTACTTCACCACAGCAGACGTACATAATGCTGTACAAATCGTTTCAGCCCTTATAAATAATTTCAATTCTTATACAGCGCTATTGGCTTTTGTGAGGCCAAATAAAGTGCAACCTTTTACAAAAGTGTATATCAAAAAAAGTCCTATAAAATGATATACTGGTCCACCGTTAACTACTTTCACATCTAAATAAAGTTCAACATATTTCAATAAAGTGTCCTATGTGCATCAATAAAGTATCTCTGTGCATTAAAGTGTCCTTGTGCTTCCAATTAATCACAGTGTAGTACAAAACAACTTGTTTCTTATTAAAGTGTCATACGGTGCTTAGTATCATGGATAACCGCCATTTGCTTTCCTTTTTTCTGGGCTGGCTGTGCTCCTTCCTTTTATGTATCTCACATAACATGTAAGGAGTGATGGAGGGAGACTACCATAGTGTCAAATCTTTAAAAAAAAAAAAATTATTCCATTAAAACACTTCCACGGTGCTTACTGCCATTGTTAGGTGCAAACCCTTGCACCAGGATAAATGCGCATGTTGTAGCATATTATTATTATTATTATTATTATTATACAGTATTTATAAAGCGCCAATAGTTCGCTCAGCGCTGTACATTACAAAGGGGGACAGAACATGTGACAGAACAATAACAATACAATGCAAAACATGAGGGGATCGAGGACCCTGCTCCTTGGAGCTTACAATCTAGGAGGGAGGGGATGGTGGCACAGGAGGAGATAGCTGTGGGGGATGGGGTGGTAGGAGGAGTGGAGGAGGTTGGCAAGTTAGCAGGGGGTGGGGTAGGCTTCCCTGAAGAGATGGGTTTTCAGGGTGCGCCTAAAGGAGAGGAGAGTAGGTGATAATCTAATGGGTTGGGGCAGGGAGTTCCAAAGGATGGGTGACACCCTGGAGAAGTCCTGGAGGCGGGCATGGGAGGAGGAGACCAGGGAACTAGAGAGAAGGAGGTCTTGTGAGGAGCGGAGTGTGCGTGCTGGGCGGTACTTGGATATTAGGTCAGTGATGTAGTTCGGGGCATATCAATAATATAGGTAGCTCAGATGTGGCTCTAGGCTCTCTCACCGCCACTTTCTCCTTCTAATTCCTGAGTCCACCACTTCCGAGTTCGCTGTATGGGATGACGTCACTTCCTGCTACGCCCCAACGCGGCATTTCATCGTCCTGATGTTCTCAAGTGGCTCTCAGTGGCCCAGTGAGAGACTGAGCCCCTTTTTGGTCCAGGCTTCTGGACTGAGCTTCTGAGCTTCTTTTCAGATACTGTTCCAGCTCTGTGACCTCAGGCGACAACAGGCTTTAGCTCACTGTCAGCTGAAAACAGATCACAGTAGTGCAGACTGAACTGCACTTCTGTGATCCATAGAAGTATAGCCAAAAAAGCTTTGGTTATACTTCTCCTTTAACTGCTTTGCTTCTGTAAGCATCCCTATACAAAATAATAGATCTCAGAGTGGCTGATCCTCCTGGGCTGCTGTGCAGAGTTCACAGGAGGCTGATAACAAGACAGAAATACCTGCTTATGCTAATGAAAATACATTTAATTCATGTATGCATTCATAACAGGATTAAATAGCATTTCATATTTTTGAAGAAGCATTTAGAAATATTTAATGTATAATTTGTGCCATAACTGGAATAACGGCGAAGGAGCTATGGTGTCTATGTAATCATTTACAATTTATTTTTGTCTATTTCTCAGCATTCCCTTTAAAATTGTGATATTTTTATCAAAATGTTTTTATAAATTAGAAAAAAAAAATAAAGCCCAGCTCCAAGATAATAGCAACCGAAGCCCCCTTGTCAGGAGCCGCCGCGGCATGTGGCTCGGTGCATGGCGCAGTGTGCCGACTCGCACTGGTGTGCGGGCACTAGGTCCTGGCCGGCCGCGGCAACGACGGGACTCGCGCATGCGCACTCGGGACTGCGGATGCTCACCTGGCACCAATGACAGTGCAGGGCGCGGTATTTAAATCCGCTCTGCACTGACACTGGTTGCCGTATGGTCTATCCTGTTATCCCTGCTCCTGTATCCGTGCTGTTTTGATTGTTGCCGACCCAGATCATTCCTGACTTCGCTATGTTCTGCTCTGACCCCTTGCTTGCCTGACCTCTCTTCTGAATGCCCCTCATTGGATCTGACCCTCTGTTACTGACCCGGCGAGTGACCCGACTATTCTCTGCCTGCCGCCTTGAACCTCGCTGTCCCCACGGTTACCGACCCGGCCTGTCTGACCACGCTTCTGCTCAGCCATCCATTCATCCGTCTCGGATACATCCGCCTCTTCATATCAAGCTCTCATCCTGCGGATACCTCTGGCGGATTCCTCTCCCACGGGTGGGTGTACTCAGGGACCGCGACCTGGTCTCTGTCTGCTGCAAGTCCATCCCCACCATCAGGGGCCCTGGTGAACAAGCAGACTGGGACTTAAACTCCGCATTCTCGGGAATCCTATTCCGTGGGTTACTAGAGGCCCCTCCAGGTGGTTCCTTACACCCCTACCTCCCACTAATTAACCGCTGGTATGAAAAAAAAAATCCAAATGGCCATTTTACGTACCTGAAGCAATGGCCACGTAACCATCATTTTCTTCTGTTTACTTCTTGGGGTGTCCACATCACTGCCTGCATTATGTGGACATTTACTATTGGTTCTCTGTCATAGGCTGCAAAGACAGGAGAACTCATTAGGTGGTGAGGGGACCAGAGCCCAGGAAGATAACAAGCAGGGAAAACAGACCTGGTCCCCAGGGAAGGAACTTAGTTAGGCTCATAGAGAAAACAGTGACCATTACGCTACAGGATAGCTTTATAGAAAGGCGCTTGGAATCAAGGCTGAGTAAGGTCATTCATGCACAATGCGTCTCTTAAAGTCAAGACCATGTTAAAGTAATTTAACAGCAATAGAAATATTGATATTTTAGCATTCAACCAAGTAGAGCCCTTAACCCTTTACCAAAATACCAAACAGTAACTTCAGAACTACTTGATTGATTACTGAAGGAAAATGCACAGAAGTACTTAATAAAAAAAAACTGGCTTGCTCTTACCTTCCACTTTAAATGCTCAGTGAGTGCAGAAGAATTTTACTTTGCATTGCTCTAAAAAGGTTCCATGCAATTAAGGAGAGTCCTATTGAAAGAGGAAAATATTATTTCTATGCAATAATATTTTTTTGAATATTTCTTTGAATTGTATTTAACAATAAAACTGTATACACTTTTTTGCACGCATATGGGAAATGTACACTTTTGTATTTATTACCCCTATATGCTCTTTTCAAAGTCCTGGCGGCGCAAAGTCTTCCTCAGAAAATTGGAGGCAGCACAGGGCTGTGAACTCAGACTGCATTCGAGAGCGAATGCAGGCATTTGCATATTTGTCTCCTATGTTTCTTAAACTCGGATCACTTAAACTTCATATAGTACCAGGGGCAGACTGACAACTCATGGGGCCTCTGGGCAATAGGGGATCATGGGGCCCCTGTGTCCTTGCCCAAACTCAAAAAAGCCTATGAAAAAGGTACCAGGGGCATCTCATGGGGCCCCTACTAACCCCGAGCCCCCAAGTTTCCAAATGGTCAGTCCGCCCCTGTATAGTACTGATTCTGTCCAATTTTTATACTGATATTCCACATTTTTGTTGGTCTCCTCTGTACTACTAGTAGATATCTATCATCCTCCAGTTGATGTGCATCTTCCTCTTTGATTCTGTTTGTCTTTTTGTGTTTCCCAGTTTTTGCCTTTTACAGATTTGTAGATCAATCATCCAAATAGTTGAAATAGGTAGGAAAATCTCTTTAGTGCAGGTGTCTGCATTAGCTATTTCCCCTTCACTACTTTTCAGTGGCAACTGTAAAATTTAGGATTTTTCATTGCTTTCCTTTCTGGTGACAATAGTCATCTTCATGAACAGAGAGGGTAATTATCTCCAATGAGTGCATAGTTGTCTACAAAACTCTAGCAGAGGTGCTAACTGTTTGGTTACACATCTGTTGTCAATTGTCACACTGTATTCTTTTTCCAAACTTGCACAGAAATATAAGCTTTGATACTTTTATCAATATTATTGTTAATATTATTATACAGGATTTATATAGTGCCAACAGTTTGCTCTGCGCTTTACAAAATAAAGGGAGACAATACAGCAAGGGGTATAGAGGGTTAGGAGGGCCCTGCTCCTTGGAGCTTAGAATCTGAGAGAAAGGGGCTGGTGATACAAAAGGTAATAACTGTGGGGGATGGACTGGTAGAAGGAATAGAAGATTCCGTTATTAGCTGAAGGCAGGATAGGCTTCCCTGAAGAGAGAGGTTTTCAGAGAGCGCCTAAAAGTAGGAAGAGTAGGTGATAGTCTGATAGCTTGAAATAGAGAGTTCCAGAGGATTGGGGAGGCTCTGGAGAAGTCCTAGAGTTGAGTATGGTAGGAGGAGACAAGGGAGCTAAAGAGCAGGAGGTCGTGGGAGGAGCGGAGGATGGTTTGTGTGTTAATTGGAAACAAGATTTGTGATGTAATTTGGGGCAGAGTTATAAATGGTTTTATATGTGAGGTTTTGAATTTTATTTGTTGAGCAATGGGAAGCCAGTGGAGGGATTGGCAGAGAGGGATGGAAGATATGGAACGGTTAGTAAGGTGGAGGAGTCTGGCGGCAGCATTCATGATAGACTGAAGAGGGGATAGCCTGCAATGAGGTAGGCCAATGAGGAGGGAGTTACAATAGTCAAGGCGAGAGATAACCAGGGAGTGAATAAGTTGCTTAGTGGTTTCAGAGGTTAGGAACTGGCGTATCTTGGAGATGTTGCGGAGGTGAAGTCTACAAGATGGACAGTGATTGGATTTGGGGCTGAAAGGACAGTTGGGAGTCTAGGATTACACCTAGTACAATCTTCTAGATTGTAAGCTTGAAAGAGTAGGGCCCTCTTACCCCTCGTACGCTGTCTGTTTTTGTTGTACTGTGCCATGTATTGTCCCCCCTATTGTACAGTGCTGAGCAAACCCTTTGGCGCTATATAAACTCGATGTAGTAGTAGTAGTAGTACCCTGGCATGAGGGGTGGGACTGATGGTTGTATTATTGATCTTGATGGAGAAGTCAGGGGAAGGGGCAAGGGCTGGAGGAAATAGTATGAGATCACCTTTAAAAAAATTGAGTCTGAGGAAGTGAAGTGACATCCATGCCGATATGTCACTTAATAGGTTAGTAATGCGAGAGGAGACTGAAGGGGTGAGCTGAGGAGTAGAAAAATAGATTTGTGTGTCATATGCATAGAGATAGTACTTAAAGCCATGGGAGTTTATCAAGTGACCAAGGGAGGAGGTGCAGATGGAGAAGAGTAAGGACAGAGCATTGAGGGACCCCTACAGAAAGAGGAAGTGGAGAGGAGGAGACAGTTATAGGTAATGCTGAAGGAGCGCTGCGATAGGTAGAAGGAGAACCAGGAGTCTCGAAGGCCAAGAGAGTGGAGTTTTTTGAGGAGGAGGGGAATGTCAACAGTATCAAAAGCCGCAGAGAGGTCAAGTAGTAAGAATACGGATTAGTGGCCATTGGTTTTAGCAGTTAGTAAATCATTAGTGAGTTTTAGTAGGGCAGTTTCAGTGGAGTGTAGTGAGTGAAAGCCAGACTGTAAAGGGTCAAGAAGGTTGTTGTCAGTGAGGTGGGAGCTCAGGCGATTGTAGACTAAGCGTTCTAAGAGTTTAGAGGTTAACGGGAGCAGGGAGATGGATCTTAAGTTGTTCAGGTTGGTGGGGTCCAGGGAGGTTTTTTTAACCGCATGCCGCCCAGCCACTGTACATATACGGCGGCAGGGCGGCACTCACAGGCAAACCCATGTTTTAAAACGTGCGTTTTGTAAACAAATAGGCGCGCTGCCGCCCTATTTGTCCTGTGGATCACCGCCGCAGATGTCAGTTGCCGGGTCACAGCCGCTCATTAGCGGCTATGTCCCGGCGATCGGCGGTAAACGGTGACAGAGAGCACAGCTGCAGTAGCTGTGCTGTCTGTCACCTCTCTGTCAGCTCGAGGATGAGCTGATCGAGAAAGAATAATTTCACTTTCTCGATCAGCCTTGTCCCGCCCAGTACACACCCCCTAGTAAAACACTCCCCTCACTCCTATAACCCTTCCCTGCTAAATAAAGTTAACCCCTTCCTCCCCATTGCCATTAGTACAGTGTCAGTTTTTTTTTTTTTGCATTAATCACTGTATTAGTGTTTTTGGGGATGTCAGTGACCCCAAGTCAGTACCCCCCAATGTCAGAATGTCCGCCGCAGTCCCGCCACATGTTTTATAGCAAAAAGTCCAAAATGTTTTTTTTTTCTCAAAATTGTCAGACTTTTTTTTTTATAGCACAAAAAATAAAAACCGCACAGGCGATCAAATACCACTGAAAGAAAGCTCAATTTGTGGGGAAAAAAAGGATGTAAATTTCATCTATGTACCAAATTGCATGACCGCGCAATTGTCCGTTAAACTAGCGCAGCGCTGTATAGCAGAAAAATGGCGTAAATTGCAGTATTTATACCATAGTTTCTAGACGCTATAACTTCCACACAAAGCAATCAATATACACTTATTGGGATTTTTTTTATCAAAAACATGGAGCAGAATACATTTTGGCCTAAATTTATAACCAACTTTGAGTTTACTATATATTTTTTATAGCTGAAAATAAAAAATATTGTTTTTCTTCAAAATGTTTGGCGTTTTTTTGTTTGTAGTGTGAAAAATAAAAAGCGCACAGGTGATCAAATTACACCGAAAGAAAGCTCTATTTGTGTGAAAAAAAGGACATAAATTTCGTTTGGATGCAGCATTGCATGACCGCGCAATTATCAGTTGAATTAGTGCAGCGCCAAGTAGCAAAAAGAGGCGTGGTCATTAAGGGGGGTAAATCCTCAGGAGCTCAAGTGGTTAAGTATGGGAGTGATGTGCACATGCTTTAGAGGGGATGGGAAGGCACCATTAGAGAGGGAGAGATTGAAGATGTGAGTGAGGGAGCATAGGATAGAAGAAGAGGGGGACCGTAGTAGTTGTGAGAGGACAGGATCCAGGGAGCAGGAGGTGAGACGGGCTTCTGAAAAAACTTTAGTGACCTCTTCAGTAGTAGCAAGGTCAAAAGAGGAAAGTGTTGAGGGAGGTTTAGTATAAGGCATGCTAAGTGGGATAGATGTCTGTGCAGTGGAAATGCCCCTACGAATTGCATCAATCTTGTTTTTTAAAATTATTTGCAATCTCATAAGCAGTAAGTGAGGTACTGGGTGGAGGTAGAGAAAGTAGAGAGCTAAAAGTAGAGGAGAAAGGTAATGATTGGAAATAAGTCTCAAAGATTTTTAATATGAAAAAAAGGTAATGATTGGAAATTAGTCTCAAAGATTTTTATCATCCCCCTGCATGCAATAATGAGTGATTTTAACACCCAACATGGCTTATTATGGTGTTGACCCAATATGACTCACATAATGAGCCACAAAAAAATGATTTCCACTAACCAATTGCATTTAGTAGTGTTTTAATTTTTTATGAAGACTTTATACATTCAAAAGGAAACTCTAGTGAATTTGGCTTTTTTTAAGTGTGTACCATTTTAAACCAATGCTTTGTATATGTTTTGTACTTTGCATATACTTTACAGTCATTGTTTTAGAAAAAAAAACATTGACTATGATGCAAAGGATTCCTAGAGCACTGTGGTGTTATCTAAAGACAGCACAGCAGACATCTCCTTTCAGTCACAGCTCTCTCCTATTGAAACCTTGGACAGAGGCTTTCAGAAGGGAGAGTAGAGATGAGTCAATGCTCAGACCCATTCACTTGGGTTTGTAAATTTCAACTTAAACTACTGAGATTTTTTCAGTAGGGGGTACGAAGAGACTGGAAAAGGAGCTTAATGCTCATACTGCTGACTTGATAAATAACAATAGAAAATATTCACATGCAACAATTTTAGATTTACATAAAACAGAAAAACATTTTAAATTGTTTGCTACTATTGACATTAAGTCATTAAGTTAATTTAGGCTCACCAAGATAACATTTGTTCACTCCGTTAACCCACTCAGGCGAATTTCCTAATTTGTTTAAAGTGGTTCTAAAGCCTAGAGGTTTTTTACCATATCCTATGTATCCTATGCATTAGGGTAAAAAAACCTTTCTGTGTCACAGAACCCCCCTGACCCCCCTTATACTTACCTGAGCCCATACTCGATCAAGCGCTTTGCATGAGAGCAGTGGCTCTCCTGGCTCCATCCCTCCTCATAGGGCAGATTAACAGCAGTGGGAGCTATTGGCTCCTGCTGCTGACAATTTCTGTAATGCGGGGGCAGGGCCGAGCCACCCTGTCTGTGTTAATGGATACAGACAGGGCAGTGCTGAAGCAAGCCCGCATGAGTCTCCCCCATGGGAAGCGACTTCCTGGCTTCCTATGGGGGCACTCACAGATGAAAAGAAGAGAGGAGCGCCGTTGCGGGGCCTGAGAAGAGAATGATTGGGGATGCTGTGTGCCAAACAATTGCACAGAGCAGGTAAGTATAACGTGTTTATTATTTTATTAAAGAAAAAAAACCCCAAAGGTTTAGAATCACTTTAACCTCCTTAGCGGTATTCCCGAGTGTAGCTCGGCGTAAAATTTGAGTACCAAGAGCGGTAACCCCGAGCTACACTCGGGCTTACCATGTGGCGTTGCTCAGGAAGTCCCTGCAGCACTTACCTTGTCCTTCGCTCCCGCGATGTGTCCCCTGCAGTGTCCCCGGCCATCTCCTCTGGCCGATGCCGGCATCCAGCTTCCGTGTTCCGGTCCCTGTGACGTCGGGACGTACGGGCGCCGGAACCGGCGGCAAATTTGAAATTTTTTAAAAATGTAATTTTTTTTAAAATGACTATTACATAGTAAAACATTGCTGTTTCAATGCATTTCACATACATTTTGTCCCGAGTGCTTTGTCCGGCGCCCTGCCTGTATTTTGACTGTTCTTTCTGCCTGGAAATTTAGAAAAGTCCATGGCGTCCAAAAAGCGTCCCTTTACGTCAAAAGCGGTTTTAGACCGGCTAGAGAACAACGATAGTAAATCAGAACCACTTGCAGAATTGAGTGATAATGATTCGTGGGGGAAATTCGTCATCAGACACTGAAAACAATTTTGCGACTTTGCTCAGCGATGTGCGAATTTGCCTCTGTATTTCAAATTTCAGTGTTTTTGGTTTGATTATATTATTGAATTAAATTTATTATTATTATATTATTATTTTTTATGATTATTTATTAAATTATAATTTATGATTTGGAGTTTCAAGTTTTATCATATGCGGAATGTTTACTAGACTCTTGTTCGGACAGATTTCAGTGAGTTATTCCTAAAAATTACAGCCTACAATAAAAAAACTACATATTTCCATGCAAAAAAATGGTACCGCTTTCAGCACAAAAAATCGGAAATAATCAGACCGCCGAGGAGGTTAATTTCTTTTGTAGTTGATTAGATGTTTAAAATGAGTACCTGCAAAGTAAGGCAAATCAGCCTTCTAATACATCATTTTTATTAAAACTTGCAATATTGTTAACTATAATAGCTATTATGCATTGGCCCCAAATGGCCAGTTTTCATCATACATCATACAAACAGATAAGAGTGACTGGCCTCTGCACTAGAGAAAATAAACATAACGATTGTTATCACAATTACACAAAGCTAAATGTTGAATATGTGGCGTAAAATGCTGTACTAAATATGCTTGACACAGTACAAGAAAAACAGTTTCCTTTATGATTCATCTATAAATATATAACTTTTTGTGCAGTATACTTTTCAGCTTTTTAAAGCTTTCTACATATAGTTGACAGTAGCCAGCTATCCATGCATAATCTATCACCAAACAATCTTTTTAGTGACATATCTGAGTAACCACGCTCTTATCTTTCATGCTTGTACCTACAGAGAAGAAAGGGTAAAGCTCTGTGGTTTTGTTTTCGAAGGGAAAACAGTAATGATTGATTTTGAAAATACAACCTGACCATCTGACCTGTCATTGATCTGATTTTTTGAACATTCCCTTAATATCACTTTCCAGATTGTTCTTAACATCAGTTTTTAAGGATCTTTGTGTGTCTGCAAACCATGAATGCTTAATACAGTGTAGCTTAGTGGTGCAAAAAAATGGAAGAAAAGTGGGGCAGTTGCAGAGCAAACTATCAGATACAATAAAAATCAGACTGGTTGCTTTGCGTTTGGTTGGTCCAGTTTTCTTTTCATTATTATTTGAAATTAAAATGCATTCCCTATGTTAGGTCCATTAGGCATCTAGGTTAGCAGATCCAAAGCTTAGCTTCACTGACGCAACAATGTAAGGACTCAAAGATATTGATAGTATCAAAACTAAGCGGTAACCCTTTAGTAGAAAAAGGTTTTAATCATGCCTTGAGAAGCTTACAGACATGCTATTGCTTCTAGCCAGGCTATTTTGTTTGTTTAGGGTGGTTTTTAGGGTATTGTTGCATGTGTCCCAGTGGAATAAATACCAATTACTACTAACTACAAAAGGAATTGGAGGGGAATCTGCCCAGTAATGCAGGCCATAGATGGGTCAAAAATCGGCCGATTTTTCTTTAAAAAAATGAAAAATCGGTCGTTCAAGCGGCCGACGTTACCAGCAACGGTAAAAAAAAATGGCCGATTTTCATCCCGTCTACAGTCGGCAAAAAGTGTCCCTGCAGAGAGCTCCGCTATTTCTTTGACAGTTCTTTGACATTTATAGCGGTTGCAACAATGTATCTATTTGTTTCCGAATAAAAACATCTGTATCCTAAATGGATACAAATAGATACATTGTTGCAACCGTTATAAATGTCAAAGAACTGTCAAAGAAATAGCGGAGCTCTCTGCAGGGACACTTTTTGCCGGACTGGAATTCCTCTTCTTCTTCATCCTCTTCTTCTTCTTCCTCTTCTTCATCCTCTTCTTCATCCTCTTCTTCATCTCCTTCATCCTCTTCTTCATCTTCCTCTTCTTCATCCTCTTCTTCATCATCCTCTTCTTCTTCTTCTTCATCCTCTTCTTCTTCTTCTTCATCCTCTTCTTCATCTCCTTCATCTTCCTCTTCTTCATCCTCTTCTTCATCATCCTCTTCTTCATCATCCTCTTCTTCTTCTTCTTCATCCTCTTCTTCTTCATCCTCTTCTTCTTCTTCCTCTTCTTTTTCTTCATCCTCTTCTTCTTCTTCTTCTTCTTCCTCTTCTTTTTCTTCTTCATCCTATTCTTCTTCTTCATGCTCTTCTTCCTCTTCATCCTCTTCTTCTTCATCCTCTTCTTCTTCTTCATCCTCTTCTTCATCTTCTTCATTCTCTTCTTCAGCTTCCTCATCCTCTTCTTCAACCTCTTCTTCATCTTCCTCTTCTTCTACATCCTCTTCTTCTTTTTCCTCTTCATCCTCTTCTTCATCTTCTTCTTCCTCTTCTTCATCCTTTTCTTCTTCTTCCTCTTCTTCATCCTCTTCTTCTTCTTCATCTTCTTCTTTTTCTTCATCCTCTTCTTATTCTTCTTCATCCTCTTCTTCATCCTCTTCTTCTTCATCCTCTTCCTCTTCTTCTTCTTCATCCTCTTCCTCTTCTTCCTCTTCTTCTTCCTCTTCTTCTTCTTCATCCTCTTCTTCTTCATCTTCTTCTTCCTCTTCTTCCTCTTCTTCTTCTTCATCCTCTTCTTCTTCATCCTCTTCTTCATTCTCTTCTACATCCTCTTCTTCTTCTTCTTCTTCCTCTTCTTCATCCTCTTCCTCTTTTTTTTCTTCTTCTTCATCCTCCTCTTTTTTCTTCTTCTTTTTGTCTTCCTATTGCAGGTCACTGCTCATGCGCAGATTTTTTTATCGGTAAAAAGATCGGCCGATTTGCCCATCATTGCCGCGAAAATCGATTTTTTTTCCAACTTTACCGATAAAAAAATCTGACAAAATACTGAAAAACGGCCGAATAATTAGCCCACTAACGATCCGAAAATCGGCCGATTTTATTTTCGGCCGAGAAATCGGCCGATTTTCGACCCATCTATGGCCTGCATAACTCTATCCAAACCTAAAGAACGTTTTGGTCACAGGGTTTTCCACTTTTGTTTAATAAAATGATAGGCAGCATCACTTCCTTAACTCTTTTGAGAATAATACTGACCGCAACTCAGAAAATGCCTGGAGTCAGACTTCTTGCCATTTAATTTGACACGACTTTGTGCCGGGTATTTAACAAGTCAACCTCCAAAGTGATTTTTTTTAATATACTGCAAAATTCATTTTGATACAGATTGTTATGTTATGACTCAAATGTTAATATATAATTGGACATAATTAACAAATTGCTGCATATCCATTTAATGACCTTGAAAGGTCAGCATACAAACTGTACTTATCCATCAGTACTCTTTCCATTAGTGTAATATGGTATGTTCACAGGCCTTTCTGGGGCTGGACTTTTTTTTTTTTTCAATAACCTTTTACACTTTCCATTCCTAAAAGTCATTAGGGGGGTTCCAACATTCATATGGTGGATTCAGTCCCTTACAGGAACATATTTGCAGATTCCTCAAATCATACTTTTTGAACTAGGCCAGGTTGATTTTAATGTAGCTATTACATACCTGCAATACCTTTTAAGTGTGAGATGCCAGGTTCCCTTTTACCTCTTTGCATATCCAGTTCTGTTCATTTGAAGATTACTTTCCTGCATAGGAACATGCCCTTTTGTCATGGAACTTCCTTTTTTTGATATGAAGAGTTACAAGGAATACTTGGTTTATAGTTAAAACCTTGCCTGTCCTAGCTTTCTTCCTTATAGTTAAGGGTTTAATCGACAAGCAAAAACTTTTACCTTAGTAACTGCTTCACTGACCAACTTTTTACTGCTGGTCTAAGTTACTTTCCTGATATCGTATGTACTCTCCAGCGCCTCAGGATATGCACAGCCAAAAGGGAAGCCAAGGGTACCAGGACAACGACAACCAAAGGAAATGTTCCAGGGGTGCAGCCCTCCTCAGATGGGGAAATCAGCCACTGGATAGAGAGAAAACAGGTGGCGCACACACCTAGTGCATTATCCAAGGTTTATTGTAGGAATGAAATAATAAAAACATACTCACAGACGAAGCATGTATCTAAAAAGCATAGAAAAATGACAATGGCCACAACGGCGGGCAAGGTGTTCTCACTGTCAGTGTGGTCAAATGGCTGATGCATCAACAGCGAGGCTCTTTCTTTCCATGCATCATACATCAGCATCAGAGGTTGGTCATCAGCTCTGAGGAAAGGGATTCGTCCCCTAAACACGTCAGCCATTTGACCGCACTGACAGTGAGAACACCTTGCCCACCGTTGTTGCCATTGTCATTTTTCTATGCTTTTTAGATACATGCTTCGTCTGTGAGTATGTTTTTATTATTTCATTCCTACAATAAACCTTGGATAATGCACTAGGTGTGTGCGCCACCTGTTTTCTCTCTACTAAGTTACTTTCCTGTTGTAAGGTGCCGTTGCACCTCGTTTTTCCTTAAGGCAGATAATTGATTCTCACCCACATTGTTTGGTGAGGTTCATTCAGGTACCAGTTTTCCCCATTTGGGATTATCTTTTCTGATCTAGAGTACAAAGTTGATACTTGCTGTCATTTATTTGCAAAGTTCCTTTATTTTAGTTCATGCTTCTCAATCAGCCTGACTTTCAGGCATTGATTCTCATAAGAATATGTTGGTTTTCTTACTGGTTTTGCTCATACCGTAATTGAACTGCATTAGGACATCTGATATGTTACAGTATGTTACAATATCTTTGTACCTACCAAAAAAATCTGTTTCTCAAAGTCCATTATGGGACACGGGTCCTGCCTTTCTGTGCATTGGCCTTATGCACTGCTTACTTTAAAACTGAGGCATGATAGTTGGAGTCGGGGCTATATGGGGGCTGGCCCAAAATTCATTTTGTCCAAACCTGAAGGTAGCAGTATAGCCCACATGTCCAAGACCTGTCTTTGTGTTGCACAGCGCGCTCCCGGGTGTCACTGGGAGCCCCGGGTTCCATTCTAATGATCTCCCAAAACTGGGTCACGTGATCATTGTGATAGCCTCTGATTGGCTATCACAGTGATCAGTCACTGTGAAGCCAGCCCCCTTGTTTTTTTTTCTCTCTGAATGGAGGAGAGAGAGATACAATGCATCGCTCTCTCCTCTTGCAGAGGGAAAATAAAACTGTTGTAAAAAAAAAAAGATACATAACTATTAAAAAATTAAAGAAAATATACCTAAATCAAGGTTTGATCTAGTTCAGTGCCAGGGTTAGTGTTTGGGTCAAGGTCAGGTTCAAAGGTCAGGATTTTTTTTGTTTTTTAAGATGGAGCATTAGCGACAACAGGATGTTTTTGTTTTTTAATTGGTATTAGTGTCAGTGTATTTTAGGTAAAAAGAAACCAAAATGCACACTATTGTTTCTGGGCTGTAGTACAGGTACAAACAAATAACATACACATATATGGTATCGCTGTGATCGTCAAGAGCTGGAAAATTTATTTTGGGTTGTTCTTTGGTGGTAGGTTATGGCAGTAACAAGACACACAACACACAACTCAATTATAAAAAATATTTTTTTTACTATTTTGAGCCAGTTTTCCTTTGATAATGGAAAAAAAAATCAGGAGATATCCATTACCATTTACCACCAAATGAAAGCTGAATTTGTCCTGAAAAAAAAAAAGAAAAAAAAAAAGGTATAATCCACCTAGATTAGTGGTGGGCAACCTTTTTTTTCAACTGAGCCAAATCTCGCCAAAACCACGATTGAAATTTATTTTGAGAGCCACATTTTTAAAACTGAAAATACATCTCCCATATAGTAATTCATCCCCCATAGTAATTCATCCCCCATATAGTAATTCATCCCCCATAGTAATTCATCCCCCATATTAATTCATCCCCCATATAGTAATTCATCCCCCATAGTAATTCATCCCCCATATTAATTCATCCCCCATATATTAATTCATCCCCCATATAGTAATTCATCCCCCATATAGTAATTCATCCCCCATATTAATTCATCCCCCATATAGTAATTCATCCCCCCATAGTAATTCATCCCCCCATAGTAATTCATCCCCCATATAGTAAGTCCCCCATATAGTAAGTCCCCCATATAGTAAGTCCCCCCCCATATAGTAAGTCCCCCCCCCATATAGTAAGTCCCCCATATAGTAAGTCCCCCCCATATAGTAAGTCCCCCCCCCATATAGTAAGTCCCCCATATAGTAAGTCCCCCCCATATAGTAAGTCCCCCCCCATATAGTAAGTCCCCCCCCATATAGTAATTCATCCCCCATATAGTAAGTCCCCCCCGTGTCAATTCACTTACCTTTGCTCCGCGCGTTCCTCTCGCCGTGTTTCCCGCGCCGTTCTGGTCTTCAGGGCGGACTGTGAGAGGAGAGGAGTTCGTCACGCTGCCCCACCTACATCCTGGCTGCCCCGCCTACATCCTGACAGCTGCAGAGTCCTGACTTTTGGGGCGGCCGCCCGAGAGGAGGGAGGGGAGCGGGCGGCCGTCTGAGAGGAGGGAGGGGAGGGGAGGTGAGGGGGCGGCCGCCCTGCACACGCCCGTCCGAGAGGAGGGAGGGGAGGGGAGGGGAGGTGAGGGGGCGGCCGCCCTGCACACGCCCGTCCGAGAGGAGGGAGGGGAGGGGAGGTGAGGGGGCGGCCGCCCTGCACACGCCCGTCCGAGAGGAGGGAGGGGAGCGGGCGCCCGGCACACAGAAGAGCCGCATTTAAGCTTGTAAAGAGCCGCATGTGGCTCGCGAGCCGCGGCTTGCCGACCACTGACCTAGATGTACAAAGTAGTTGTGATGATATGTACGTGTATACTAACATACAAAGTTGTACAATTTTACTGAGGCTTTAAGATTTGTTTTACCCTTAGTCGTGAAGGGGTTAAAGTGTTACTAAACCCAGGACCCTGCATTATCTGGTCTCCCACAGTACACAGAACACAGAAATGCAATTACTTTAGTAAATATAAACTGCTAAATACCTTTTCTCATCAGCAGTTAGAGCAGTCGTGTGACTTCTATCCGTATCCATCAGAGCACAGGTTACAGCTTATAGGAGTTTTAATTCTCCTGTAGGAGGATGCAGGACCTCTGACCTCTGCCTGGACAGTGCTGATTGGTCCTATGCTGATCACATGCACTCTCCAAAGAAAACAAACTGAGCATATGCAGATTGCCCATGAGCCTCTGGTCTATCAGGAGATATTTAGGAGACACTGGTAGAAGGGGAGGATCAGAGAAGACAGGATCAAACATCCTTTTTACACAATGCAGATGATTAACCCCTTAGGTTCCACAGGTTCCTTAGGTTCACCCTTTATAACATGTTACATCCGTATTCACGATGTAACATGTTACTTCCCCCGCAGGTCAACGTACCCTTTAACAAGTGAGGGAAAGCATGTCTGAATCTGAAAGCAACTCTTAGAACTCAAAGAATGCTATATTAGAGCTTAGCTACTTAGTTTATTTTATATAGATGTTACATTCTCCTATGCAGAATATTGAGAGGTACATCATGTATTACCAGTTTATCAATACAAAGCTTATTATCAATATCTACAACTCATCCTCTATTTATCTGTTAAATAGTTTGATATCTGTTTGTCTTGTGATTTACACATACATGCCACACTATATAGCAAGTACGGTGTCATGAATGTTTACTATTGCAGCTTCCTGTGTCTTCTACTTGCTTAGAAGTATACAGGTGAAACTCAAAAAATTAGAATACGGTGCAAAACTTCATTTATTTCAGTAATGCAACTTAAAAGGTGAAACTAATATATGAGACTCATTACATGCAAAGCAAGATAGTTCAAGCCGTGATTTGTCATCATTGTGATGATTATGGCTTACAGCTCATGAAAACCCCAAATCCACAATCTCAGAAAATTAGAATATTGTGAAAAGGTGGAATATTCTCGGCTCAAAGTGTCCCACTCTAATCAGCTAATTAAGCCATAACACCTGGAAAGGGTTCCTGAGCCTTTAAATGGTCTCTCAGTCTGGTTCAGTAGGAATCACAATCATGGGAAAGACTGCTGACCTGACACCATCATTGACACCCTCCATAAGGAGGGAAAGCCTCAAAAGGTAATTGCAAAAGAAGTTGGATGTTCCCAAAGTGCTGTATCAAAGCACATTAATAGAAAGTTATGTGGAAGGGAAAAGTGTGGAAGAAAAAGGTGCACAAGCAGCAGGGATGACCGCAGCCTGGAGAGGATTGTCAGGAAAAGGCCACTCAAAAGTGTTGGGGACTTTCACAACGAGTGGACTGAGGCTGGAGTCAGTGCATCAAGAGCCACCACACACAGACGGATCCTGGAAATGTCGTATTCCTCTTGTCAAGCCGCTCCTGAACAACAAACAAAGTCAGAAGCGTCTTACATGGGCTAAAGAAAAACAGACCTGGTGTGTTGCTCAGTGGTCCAAAGTCCTCTTTTCTGATGGGAGCAACTTTTGCATCTCATTTGGAAACCAAGGACCCCGAGTATGGAGGAAGAATGGAGAGGCACAAGGACCAGAGTATGGAGGATGAATGGAGAGGCACACACTGCAAGATGCTTGAAGTCCAGTGTGAAGTTTCCACAGTCTGTGTTGATTTGGGGAGCCATGTCATCTGCTGGTGTTGGTCCACTGTGCTTCATTATGTCCAGGGTCAACGCAGCCGTCTACCAGGAGATTTTGGAGCACTTCATGCTTCCTTCTGCAGACGAGCTTTATGGGGATGCTGACTTCATTTTCCAGCAGGACTTGGCACCGCCCACACTGCCAAAAGCACCAAAACCTGGTGCAATGACCGTGGGATTACTGTGCTTGATTGGCCAGCAAACTTGCCTGACCTGAACCCCATAGAAAATCTATGGGGCATTGCCAAGAGAAAGATGAGAGACATGAGACCGAACAATGCAGAAGAGCTGAAGGCCGCTATTGAAGCATCCTGGTCTTCCATAACACCTCAGCAGTGCCACAGGCTGATAGCTTCCATTCCACGCTGCATTGAGGCAGTAATTGCTGCAAAAGGGGCCCAAACCAAGTACTGAGTACATATGCATGCTTCTACTTTTCAGAGGTCCGATATTGTTCTATGTACAATCCTTGTTTTATTGATTGCATGGAATATTCTCATTTTCTGAGATTGTGGATTTGGGGTTTTCATGAGCTGTAAGCCATAATCATCACAATGATGACAAATCACGGCTTGAACTATCTTGCTTTGCGTGTAATGAGTCTATCTCATATATTAGTTTTATATATATATATATATATATATAAATATATACATGCATATATATAATTTTTCGAGTTTCACCTGTATGTAAGGGTATATCATCCATCACTGGGGATTCTGTTTTACTCTTGTGAACTGCCCAAGCACCTCAAGCACCCATTGCCTATAAACATGTTATACTGGCAGAATAGTGGTATGCAGTAGAACCTGATTGGCTTCTGCTGTGCGAATTGTGGGAGGATAGTATAAAGAGATTTCAGACACTTACAATGGCTGTATTTTAAAATGTGTTATTTTGTTAAACAAAATGTATAACTAAAACAAAGTCTCTTTTTTTGTGTGGAGTTCCACTTTAAATTTGATATACATGACCTGATTCTGTATTTCCTTTGTCACAGGTCTCTGCTTCAGTGCGTACGTTGTAAGACAAAGTAAATGAAGAAAGCATCTCTCTCTATCTCTGGTACCAGTTCAACAACACACATGAGAGGTCCACAACAGCAAGCCCTGTTTTGTTATCTGGCCAAAATTTTTTAAACCTAATTTTGTGTTTCAAAATAATGGTTCAAAAGGGAAAAAAATGTATGTATCATATATGTGCCAAGGAAAAATGTGATTTGCCTTGAAACGAATTCAGATTTTGCCAATAAAAAATTAATGTTGGCAGGTAAGAATGAGCAGAAAATCCTAGAATGTAAATAATACACCTCAGCAAAGAACATCATACTTAATGAAATTGTTTTCCCCAATGACTGTCACTTTCCTGGCCAGCACATGCTAATGGAATAAAGAAAAGTAATGTGATTTTTAAACATACCATGATGAATAAATGAACACAAGTGAATTATATTGTAAGAACTGTTGTCAGCGTGGGCTTACACTGTCAAAGAGACAAATAACATAATGATGTTTTAAACTTTGCTTTTAACTCCATCTTTTTTTTATAAATTCTGATACTAGCTTAAAATTAGCTAAAAAAAAAAAAAAAAACAGTATTGAAATTATTTTTCTTTTATTTAGTTATACAAGATTTTACTAAAGGTAAATATACTGTGCACTGCACTTCCCTGCATATCTGAGGGGGAGCTCTGAAATGAGGCAAAGCTCTGCTGATTTCTTTCATCCAATCATGTGCAGACAAAAATGTTGTTTTTACTTTCCTTGCATGTTCCCCTCAGATCTCAAGCAACTGCACTTGGAGTGCACCGCCTATTTGCCTTTAGTAAATCAACCCCACTGTGTTCAGTGAGAAATATTCAGGTAGTTTTGTTGATGCTATGAAGTAAATGTGGATACATTGATCACAAACACAGTACAATATTTGTTAGCTTGCACCATATTTATGACTTCATCTCTGTGGCCTTTATAACGTTACCCATTAATTTTGGCCAGTAACTCCGTGCACCAAAAATATCTATGAACAAAATCACATTATATTTTATATTGACATATGTATTTTGTTGCTACCATATAGTCATATGTGCTGTTGGATTAGCAATTTATGCAAAATATTGGCTGAGTTGAGGTGTCCCCAGACTTCACTAGGGATATTACGTGGGAGAAATTCACTGTCTCTATCCACCCAAGATAGATCACCTTTAAATAAGTAAAATAGAAAGAGACAGACTCTATTGTGACTCAGGAATCAATGTTTTTTACTGTCCATATATTCTATGAATAATGAAGGGCAAATGTATATTTGTATGCAGATTTCTTTGCCATTCCTTGAGGAACACATGATTCAGAGACAAGAGGATTTGGACACTGGCTAACAGAAAAACAGTGATCAGTCTGGCATAACCACTCCCACTCCCAGCATGCTTTGGTTTTTTGCTAGTGTTCTAAAAGTATGGACATCTTTTCTGTACTGATAAAAGTTGAACTTTTTATTAGCCATTTTTCCTTTCATTTCAAAATTATTTTTTACTTCAATCTAGCTATTGCTACATGCTGCTTGAGCTGGTCTCTTTATGCAGCTATCTGGGTCAGCGTATTCTCAGCAATAGTTTTGAAGACTTTATCCAACCTCGTTGGACTTGACAAATGCAAGGGCAGCCTGGAATGTGACTTTTGAGCACTAGACCCTGCATTGTGTTTTCCATGTTTGTCGCCCTGATTAGCTGTAGAGCGTTTTCTAGATCCAGAGCCAAGGCTTAGCTACTGATGTGACCCTGTCTCTGAAGACACATAAGTAGGGCATGTGGGCTGAGCAATTTGAATTACTTCATTGGACTGTTGGATGCATTACAATTACTATTTTCCATTGGTTTCCAGGAAAACAGAAAAAAGGCTCTGTAATTGAGTTCTGTGGCACTTACTCTGCACTCTGTTGCCACCATTCAACATGAGGCAGCACCTTTTGATCAATGTTCCTTATTGCAAAAGACACACAGTTCTACCTCGGTTTGTATTTACTGCTTTCTGCAGCAGGGGCGGACTGACCATTTGGAAACTCGAGCACTGCCCGGGGGTCAGTAGGGGGCCCCATGAGATGCCCCTGGTACCTTTTTCATACGCTTTTTTGAGTTTGGGCAAGGACACAGGGGCCCCATGATCCCCTATTGCCCAGGGGCCCCATGAGTTGTCAGTCCGCCCCTGCTCTGCAGTTACTTCCTGCCATTTGAACCTCTCCTGCTTCCAGCAGACAGCTTGTCAGTATCCAAGGCTCTTTCCAGCTCATGATACACTCACAATTTCAGGGCGGCCTGTAGTGCTCCCTCATAAAGGCCTGATGTTGACAGTCTTCAATGATGTCCTCTGGTTGAGTCTCTTTGGAGTGTACCTCATTGCCTTCCTTTCCAAAATCATTATGTAACCTGTGAGCCTTGTGCTACAGAGGCTCTATCGAATGAAGAGTCTCAAAAATCCTTGCTGAATGATGTTGTCCCTGAGGAGTCTCTGCCATAGCTCCCAGGCTTAGACCATTTTAGCTCTTATTGTGGTGTGTGCTACCTTAAAAATAGTAGAGCAGCCTGAATCTTTTAATAGAGCTGTTACTAGCCAGGGATTCAGGGACTTCAAAAACTGTGAATTTCTTGAAAAACAACTCCTAACTATTTTGCAGCACAATATCCATTTCATAAGTCCTTTTTTGTGAAGTATGTCCTCTCCTAATAAAGCACTGCCCATTCCTGTAGAGGATGTTCTGGTATTTAAGGATCCCATAGATAAAGTTTCATGATTCTTTCACCACACTTTGGGAGACCTCAATATTTTAGTTCTTAAAGGAAATTTCAGATCCATTCAGGAAAGAAAAAATTTTGAACTAAGAATGATAATTCTATTTGACACAAGAGATAACGGCCTGAATTTGGACATGGGATTCCTCAATCATTATCCAACAGTTTTAGGACTATCACCTCAAGCATGACTCCCTCTGTGAGTGTTGTCTCCCCCCCAGACTTTGCTTTTGCTGTGTCTTATCTCTGTTCTCTGTTTTTTTTTTTCCCATCCCCTACATCTCTTCTAATATTCTGCTAAAACTTTGTGATCAGTACTGCTTGGACCTGAAGAAGGGGACATTCCCGAAAGCTTGTCCTCAAAATTGTATGTTAGTGCAAATAAAAAAAGTATCACGGACAGAACTCAATTGTTTCTGTCGCTAATGCACTAATACGGCTACAATCACCTCAAGCATGATTCTTTCAAAAACCTTATTTTCTTTGGCAGGTCTTGCATTACATACAGTATAGTGTAAAAAAATAAGCTGCACTATGGAGTTTTAAATATATAGAAATAGATCAATATTCACTGTTTCCACCCTATTATAATCAAGTCCCAAAGAAGTCACATTTGAAATAAGAGTGTGTTTACTCAAAACACCTCAACTTTGAAGTGGCACTGTGACCATATTTCAGCCATTAATAATCACTAAAGTTCATAAATCATCACTTTTTTTTTAAAGTCCACAGATAGTCCATAAATGTGTGCAAAGAAATGTGCTACGTTCCATCCCAACCTTTCCACCCCACACCACTTGTTCACATGAGGTCCCTCTCTCTTCAGGAAGAAACTCACCAGAGCTCGGTGCCACCCATTCGCATGACTGATATGACTCACTTTCTGTAAAAATTTACACACAGACTTCTGGATATCTTGTCACTGGGTCACTCCTCCATCCGCCTCATATATCACCACAAAATATATGGAAGAAAAATAAACAGCCTCCAATGGTACAGTAAACCAATCCACAATCTATTTTTTACTAAAAAGACACTCACAAATTAAAAGCATCAGTCACACCCATCAATAATACATAGTGGCATCAGGCAATAGTGTACAGTGGTCTATCTGTATCTCACCATCTCAGGAAACAAGTACTTCTGCCACATCACTTCCGGTTCTGACATAACTTCAGTTTGCTGCTTTGCCATAGTCCAACGCATTTCTCCCTTCCAACTTCGTCCTTCAAGCAGATCTTTGACCTGTGGACAGTCCCCAGTTTTTTCTGCAGCACCTTTAGTATTTTGTTTTATTGCTATATTGCCTCTCTCTTAGTTGGACTGCTCTATGTTCCAATTGTCTTTGAATCCTTTGTCCCTCAATGAACGATAAAGAAAACACTCGCATAAAATCCTATTCTTAGAGTTCATTGATGGACATAGCCTACACCCATCTTGTATTTATCTTCCTATTTTCAACACTTATTTGTTCCATAACTAAAGCCGGCCAAAGATGCATTGCATTTTGGCCACTTCAGCAAGGATCGGTTCATCTATGGGCAGGCTGGTTGTACTGATGTCAATCCATCAATCAACTTCAGTACAACCAATCTGTCGTATTTTTTTTGTATGCGGTTACTGCCGGTGGCTATAGCCAGTAGCAGTAATCTTTTCTTTCTGCCAGCTGGGAAGGCTCCCCTCTGGCATAACACAATAGCTCCACAGGAGGAACTATGTTGATGGGGGAAACAAGTGATTTTCTTTCCTTCCACCCATGGTGGAAAGAAAGAAAATCATGTCATCTATGGCCTGTTTAAGGCATGCTGGGAGTGGAAGGGGTTATACAAGTCTGGCCACTGGTTTTGTTTGACAGTGTCCAGATCCTCCTGTAGGTGGCAGTATAACACAAATGTCTTTTAATCTTTTGTCTCTCAATGAACCCCAAGATAAAGATTATATGGTGAGTACAAAAGTCCAATTATCACGGTCCTAAGAACTACACACATCAGCACATTGAACTTATGTCTTTAAATGTAATTAAACATGTGTCTTAGTTAATGTGAGTTACAGCTGAATAGCGCCTGCTCTTTTTAACATTTTATTTATGCAAACTGCCCTCATTAAGACATATATAAATCATATAAATGAGTACACACACACGTTGGTTTCTGCCACAGAGCATGGTCATAAGTAGTGTTGGTGTAATATTTTGGGTCAGGTTTACGATACAATAACTAGAGCAAACAGAATGTAGTACACCTCTTTATAGAAACCAATCAGCTTCCAGGTTTTGTCAAAGCCTAATTGAACAAACTGAAGTTATAAGTTGATTGGTCACTATGTACAAGTGCATCAGATTCTATGTCATAAAAAACAGTGCAGCACTGAAGATAGTAGTGATAAAACAGAAATAAGTCCACTGCAAGTCCAGTTCATAGAAACATGTCAGGTGACAAGTGGAAATTCAATGTTGGTGATCCGTGAGGAAGTGGCTGAAATACGCACTCACCAGAAAGAAGATATATATAAGCAGTATATATCAAAAGCCCACGGATCCTCAATCCAGAAGCAACAAAGCTGGTCTGGTCGCAGAAAGTGGGTCCCTCCTATAAGGATGCAGCAAAATATCTTCCTCCTCCCAGTTTGGTATTGGATTCCAAAGTCAGATTCCTGACGTCGACGTGGAGAAAGCTGACGTCAGAGGTGAAAGGGTGCTGAGAGAGGAGAGAAGCGGAGAGCCGGGGCGATAATCCCGGGGTAACGGAAGAGGAGCACTTTGTTTGCAGAACCCTGACTTTGGAATCCAATACCAAACTGGGAGGAGGAAGATCTTTTGCTGCATCCTTATAGGAGGGACCCACTTTCTGCGACCAGACCAGCTTTGTTCCTTCTGGATTGAGGATCCATGGGCTTTTGATATATACTGCTTATATATATCTTCTTTCTGGTGAGTGCGTATTTCAGCCACTTTCCACTTGTCACCTGACATTTTTCTATGAACTGGACTTGCAGTGGACTTATTTCTGTTTTATTACTACTATCTTCAGCGCTGCACTGTTTTTTATGTTATTCTGTATAAGTATATATCGGTTGCTTAGAGTGCTCAGCTGCTGTTTAGGACCAGCGCTCACTGTTCTTTCCTTTTAGACCAGATTCTATGTGCTCCAGGTTTATTGAACCATCCCCTTTGTGTTCACAGTTGTATAAAAAACCAGTGTTACAGCTGTACAATAGCATATTATACACAGGGAAGGATGAGAAAATATTACACTTGACAAATGTGGAAGTAATTACATATTACTATTCATCTCATACGCAGAACGTAGTAATAATGTTTGATGCTTCCATTTGTCAGGGTTGGTTCTCTTTATTATTTTCGTGTGAAAAAAAATGTACTTTACGCAGTTGTGCTACTTGAATTTATAACAGAATGATCTTGTAGTGAGTGCTTTATACAGCAGAAATTTTTTTAACACCTGTCTCCACAGCTGTTGTTGAGCTACAGGCGTCATGTCCTGGCATCTCTGGCAATGCATGCTAGAACTTGTACATCCAGAACAGCCGTAGAGCCACAATCTGCCTAATACCTTTAAAGCATATCACATTTGTATCCTTCTGTAACCTGTGTTCATGTACAATGATATCACTGCACTAAGTAATGAGATCGTGTTCTTGCCCAGTTTAATGTAATTATATCTTCACTGATGTGTTAGTAGATGGGACATATACCGTTAGAAATAATTATTTACTAACAATGACATTTCTCTAAAATATCTAATCTTAGAAGTGTCTGCTACTATTTGGATCAACTGTGCTTGTAAAGTAACATTCCAGTTCAGGGACTTAGGAGTAGGGGGTAAAATAGCAAAAATGTCCCCTTTTAGCCCACATTTACACTAGTGTAGCATGATTTTGCACACATTCAAAAAACACAAGAAAAAGATGTGTCTCACTAGAGGTGCCAGTCATGGCACCCCAAATGCACCAAGCAAGAAGTGTGTTTTTGCGCATTTTTGTGAGAGCATGTGGCAAACCAAGTAAAATATGCAGTTAAAAAAAACAGGCAAAGATTGAAGTTCAAAAAGATGCTTGAGCTTATTGTGTGGGCAGCACAGTGGCTAAATGGTTAACACTTCCGCCTGGCAGTACTAGGGTCGTCAGTTCGAATCCCATCCACGGCACCACCTGCCTGGAGTTTGCATGTTCTCCCTGTGCCTGCATGGGTTTCCTCCAGGTACTCTGGTTTCCTTCCACACTCCAAAGACATGCTGGTAGGTAATTGGCTCCTGTCTAAATTGGCCCTAGTATGTGTATGTATGAATGTATGTTAGGGACCTTGGATGTACAATATATATGTTAAGCATTGCATAAATTGACAGCGCTATAGAAGTACCTGTAATAAATCACATGTGAGGCAGCCCATTGAAATGAATGAACTGCCCTGTAACAATACCGGAAAAATACACATATGCACAATGTCTGATGCAGTAACGGACTGACAACTCATGGGGCCCCCGGGCAATAGGGGACAATGGGGCCCCTGTGTCCTTGCCCAAACTCAAAAAATCCTATGAGAAAGGTACCAGGGGCATCTCATGGGGCCCCCTACTGACTCCGGGCCCTCGGGCAGTGCCCGTGTATCCAAATGGTCAGTCCGCCCCTGGTCTGATGTCATGCTACAGTAGTGTGAGTGGGGCTTAAGTAGATTTCATTCTCTTTACGTCATGCAAGAGAATGAACCTTTACATTACACAAGTGGATCTTGCACTTGAAATGTAAGATTGGCTTTTTAAATGTGTCCACTTCCCCACACTAAAAGTGTAAATAAAAAAAAAGAAAAACAAACTAGGTGAGGGTGACGTCATCTTCTTTCTGACAAGATCTGGGGGAATGTAGAGTATCCCAAATCTCATTGAGAACATGCTCCCAGCTCCTTTGAGCCTTGGATTGCTTGCCATTCTTTGGGATCTTGTTGGAAAGATGATGATGTCACCTCCCACCATTTTATCACACCACTGAAGCTCCCAGAAAAGTGAGTGAGTATATTATCTAACATTTTTCATCTAAAGGTATTTTTTTAGACTTAGATGCAGGTGCTGTTTAGCTGCCAATTTTCCATCCAGCTCCCCCCGATATTTCAATCAAGAGATGTCAGGCTGCAAATGGCCACACACTGAACTACATATGTCTGCTTTGTTGGGAAACAGACAAAATTTGTTCTGTGTAAGGCCAGCTTATGTGAACACAGTTATTTTAATCAAATACCACCTCCTAAGCAATTGTGACTAAAATAACCCACAACACAAACAACACCTTCCCCTGAAGGTGTGACAAATGTATATATGTGAAAGTGTTTTTAACAAAATAAATAAAATAAACTTTAAATAACAACTGTGAAGTCCATCAATCAGTCCATCAATTATTACCCCTCACTATCCTACAACATCATAGTTCAAACTGTTCAAAAAATTCTTCCAACGATCTCCCATGTGCATGTACCTCAAAAAAAAGAAATATCATATAGTGCTTTATCTTTTATATAAGATAAGCTTAATTCATCTCACACAGTTAATCCAGTGAATAATAGTGAAAGTAGTGAAAAACCGTGAGATAATCAGTGAAAACACTGTGTGTGTGAATCACCCTTCAATCCCACAAAAAATTGCAAACTGGTGTGCACTTCTATTTATAGTAAGGGTACCCTTACCAACACTCCAGAAAACACATGCTTATACTGATCCAACAGCTTTCCCAAGGATGAGTGATCTCCACAATCCTCCCTGGATTCCTTAATCACAATGATCCCACTGTCTCCAGGCACTTTACCCCATCCAGAGACAAAACATGAAGAACATAATAGTGTAATACCGCCAATAATATAATCAAATGACCTTTATTCGAACTGCTTACATCAAGAAAAGCCTTTAAAAGCATGTAATCATTAGCAGCTTAAACCTCACAGCCTCACAGCCATCCAGGAAGAACGTCCAGGTGCTCCAGATCATTCGTTTCCCTTCTCCAAAATGGCCACCGGTCGACTTCCGGTTCCTGTGTGCGTCTTGACGTCACTTCCCTTGACGCGTTTCGTCATCGACTTAATCATAACAGTTTGAACTATGATGTTGTAGGATAGTGAGGGGTAATAATTGATGGACTGATTGATGGACTTCACAGTTGTTATTTAAAGTTTATTTTATTTATTTTGTTAAAAACACTTTCACATATGTGAACACAGGTTTGTAAAACTGGTATTTTTCCTCTTAATACATTCTAAACATGGTAAGATAGTTCTCCAGTGTAGAAAATGATCTCTTATAAAAAGTTAAGGCATGGAATAGTTTCTTCCAAGTGCACTTGATAAGCTCAGATAATATATTTTTTAAAAAATATGCTTTTCTGTGAGAAATTACTAAATAAATAATTCAAAGTGTGCAAACTGGAACTATAAAAGGCAAATTTATACTCCATTGTGAACTTTTGAAAGTTAACAGGCCTGTCTAAGAGCAAACACCAAGAGATACCTGCTCTAACCTTTATCAGCTACGATTAATGTTTTATAGCATACAATGTAAATAATGTTTGGGACCAATAAAATAACTGCCATTCTTTTCACTCTCTTTCTCTCTCTTCATGTTCAAAATCCCTATACCAGTTGTGTCTTTTGGCATGTATGAAATGTAAACGTATGCTTTCTTAGTGTTGTTTGAAATATTAAGCTATTATTGTACCCAAAGAGTGAAACAAGCCATTCAGTTATACCTGCTTGACAAAGTAAAGCTAGGTTAGTTTCAGAATTTAACCTTGGTTTACAGTCTTAATTAGGATACATTTAAAATGGGGGCTGAACTTTCTATCCCATAGAAGAATAAGGAAATGTTTTTTTGTAAAGGGACTTATGTTTTACCTGTCATGTGAAATGATGTTAGAATTTATTTTTTATTGTATGCAGTAGTGAGGCACTTTATAGGTGGGCTAAAGGAACGCATCCATTGCGTGATATATACCTGTCCTAAACAAAGTTGGAGCTGGTACTTTGTGAGCATCGTTAGCTTTTCAATGCCCTGGGCAGCAACAGGGACTCTGTTAACCCTTTGAGGACCAAGGGGCGTATTTGTCCCATGTTTGTAATTGCGTGTATCATCTGATTAAGAACTTAAAACTCTTTTTTTTTTTGGTTTGAGTCAAAATATTAGTTCTTACCAACAAATGGATCTACAGTGGGGATCGAAAGTTTGGGCACCCCAGCTAAATATTTGTATTAATGTGCATAAAGAAGCCAAGGAAAGATGGAAAAATCTCCAAAAGGCATCAAATTACAGATTAGACATTCTTATAATATGTCAACAAAAGTTAGATTTTATTTCCATCATTGACACTTTCAAAATAACAGAAAACAAAAAAATGGCGTCTGCAAAAGTTTGGGCACCCTGCAGAATTTATAGCATGCACTGCCCCCTTTGCAAAGCTGAGACCTGCCAGTGTCATGGATTGTTCTCAATCATCGTCTGGGAAGACCAGGTTATGTCAATCTCAAAGGTTTTAAATGCCCAGACTCATCTGACCTTGCCCCAACAATCAGCACCAGGGGTTCTTCTAAGCAGTTGTCTAGAAAACTGAAATTGAAAATAGTTGACGCTCACAAGGCTGGAGAAGGCTATAAGAAGATAGCAAAGTGTTTTTAGATGTCAATATCCTCTGTTCGGAATGTAATTAAGAAATGGCAGTCATCAGGAACAGTGGAAGTTAAAGCAAGATCTGGAAGACCAAGAAAAATATCAGACAGAACAGCTCGCAGGATTGTGAGAAAAACAATTCAAAACCCACGTTTGACTGCACGATCCCTCCAGAAAGATCTGGCAGACACTGGAGTTGTGGTACACTATTCCACTATAAAGAGATACTTGTACAAATATGGTCTTCATGGAAGAGTCATCAGAAGAAAACCTCTTCTACGTCCTCACCACAAAAATCATCGTTTGAACTTTGCAAATGAACATATAGAGAAGCCTGATGCATTTTGGAAACAAGTTCTGTGGACCGATGAGGTTAAAATTTAACTTTTTGGCCGGAATGAGCAAAGGTACGTTTGGGGAAGAAGGGGCACAGAATTTAATGAAAAGAACCTCTGTCCAACTGTTAAGCATGGGGTTGGATCAATCATGCTTTGGGGTTGTGTTGAAGCCAGTGGCACAGGGAACATCTCACGAGTAGAAGGAAAAATGGATTGAATAAAATTTCAGCAAATTTTGGATGGTAACTTGATGCCATCTGTGAAAAAGCTGAAGTTAAAGAGAGGATGGCTTCTACAAATGGATAATGATCCTAAACACACCTCGAAATCCACGGGGGATTACATCAAGAGGCGTAAACTGAAGGTTTTGCCATGGCCTTCACAATCTCCTGACCTCAACATAATTGAAAATCTATGGATAGACCTTAAAAGAGCAGTGCGTGACAGACAGCCCAGAAATCTCAAGGAACTGGAAGACTTTTGTAAGGAAGAATGGGCAAAGATACCTCAAACAAGAACTGAAAGACTCTTGGCTGGCTACAAAAAGTGTTTACAAGCTGTGATACTTGCCAAAGGGGGCAGTACAAGATATTAACTCTGCAGGGTGCCCAAACTTTTGCAGACGCCATTTTTTGTTTTCTGTTATTTTGAAAGTGTAAATGATGGAAATAAAATCTAACTTTTGTTGACATATTATAAGAATGTCTAATCTGTAATTTGATGCCTTTTGGAGATTTTTCCATCTTTCCTTGGCTTCTTTATGCACATTAATACAAATTTTTAGCTGGGGTGCCCAAACTTTCGATCCCCACTGTAGCTTTTTGTCAATTATTTCATGAAATGGCTTAGTTACAGCAACTGAAGTGTACAAACTTTAAAAACAAAAAAATTGATTCTTTTGGCGTTCCAAAACCTTACGGTCCTCAAAGGGTTAAAGAGATCTCAAGTCTCAGATTTGTATTGGGATATTGCCCACAAAATACTGATGTGTCAGCTTTGAATGAGTAAAGCTTATAGACAGGTAAAAAAAAAAATACTGTGCTTAAAGAAAAGGATAATATGTATGTATTGTACTATATAACTAACAAGTTGATTTACTTCACGTTTCTGTCATTTAATCATTATTTCTATTATTTAAACTAGATATATTTAACTGGATTTTAGTGCAACAGTTTGAATTGGGAATATGAAGAATCTCATATTGGAAGATATGATTTACTGATTCCCTAGTATATCCCTTACTGATGACTTTTTATTGAATGATAAGGGACCAGGATCTAACCAGTCATATATATATATATTTATATATATTATAGCACTTTAACAGGTGTATTGCAATGTTCTTAGATAAAATTGTAGGTGTTATACATGATGAAAGTTTAGAAGTTTTTTTGCTTATATTTAGTTTAATCGGTTAGCTGCTGGCAGAAATATATGTTTAATTAAATACATCTTTCAAAGGGCACATGATATTTAATTTTTAGGTTTGATTTTCTGATGTGCCAACTTAGAAACAGATATGAAACTGACTAGTAAGTTGTTTACTTAAATCCTTTATCAAAGTAATCAAACAGTTAGACTAGATTTTGTCAGTAATATGAATGTGGGTCAGTCTAAAGTAATACAGAGTTTATAAATATATTTATAGTGCCGCGTTCCTATTTATATATATATATATATAGCTTAATCCAATCTACTCTCATACTTAATAAATCAATACATGAATCACTGTGACTAGTGAGTAAAGAATAAAATAAATCAATTGTGAATCACTGTGACTTGTGAATCAATTAAAAATGGATAAATATAAATAAATATAAATAAATCAAAAACCTTAATTAATGTGACTGATATCAATCAATCAAAAAATCCTTAATTAAATGTGACCAATAAATGGATGAATCTAGGGTATATAAAATCCTAAATCTGTGCCATTCTAATCTTATGTGATCAATCCATCAATATTGTGCAAAAGCGTACATAAATGTGCAGGTGCAATCAATAAAGTTCATAAATCAAAGTCTTTCAAATAAGTGCAATGTGCAGGTGAATTCCTTATTCCCTCTCGCCAGGTGCTTAGTGGTCTCCCTATGCGCTCACCTTGGTATTTGCCTAAATAAATTCAGGCAAATAAGCTTTTAATCCTTCCAGGATTGGTGGGGTAATACTCTTGTGTAAGATGTTCCAAAAGATGGGTGTAGATCTATTGGGATCCTCCTGTGCTCTCCTCTTTCCCCTTGTGCAGCTGCTCATAGATGGGTGTTTTGACCAGCTCTATAGGAATCTCCTAATTCCCCTCCTGGGGTCACCTCCTTCTCAGATCCTCCTTTCACCAGTATGGGGAATATGGGTCAAATGAAGAAAAGAAGAAAAAAGACCATGGTGCCTTATCCTTTTGTATAAAGGAAATTTATTACTGCCAGTTGCGGTATTACACAGCGGTGTGTAGCTCTTTTGTGATCCAGGACAGCATAGGTAATATCGGTCAGTAGTGAGTGAGTGATTAAGGATTTTTTGATTGATTGATATCAGTCACATTAATTAAGGTTTTTGATTTATTTATATTTATCCATTTTTAATTGATTCACAAGTCACAGTGATTCACAATTGATTTATTTTATTCTTTGCTCACTAGTCACAGTGATTCATGTATTGATTTATTAAGTATGAGAGTAGATTGGATTAAGCTATATATATATATAAATAGGAGCGCGGCACTATAAATATATTTATATTATTGTATATACACTAGTAAGTGAGTCTGTGTAAGTGCCAGCGCACCTAGCACAACTTATCAGTAGATAATTTTTTATTACTCACTGAATGCCTCATTCATAATAGCTCACACGTATTCACTATTTATAGCAATACAGAGTTTATATTTATGTGCTCTTAATTATTTTTTTTCAGTGGACAAAAAAATCCATCCATCCAGTTTAGGGTCCAATGGGAAACATGCAGGTAGCATTTTAGCAAACAGAACATAGTAGCGACAATATAATTTTTTTTCATTAAGATACCTTCAGTATATGCTACACCTTTATTTACCAACACAGGGAAGGGGAGCTTATATAACTAAGCCAATACAACTGCTTTTGTATACCTTCAGGACACCATTTTATTTTCATCCTGTAAAATAATTAAATATGAATAACAAATTAAAACATGATTAAAGATATTTTATTTTTGCATAAAATATATAATGAACTGTATATGCTATGATACTATGCCGCATGCACATGTTGGCACCTGAAAATAAAAGTAGACAAAATTTAATAATGTCTACTTTTTTTGTGAATGCATGTACATACCTATTGCATGTGAACCCTCTGTACATTTCCCATGATGATTCTGCTGTATTAAGGAGAACGATAAGCTCCTCTCCATACTTGCCCACTTTACTTAATGATAATATATGTTTGCACACTGCCAATGTTGCCCTTTGTGGCCTACTGCTGTTAAAGTAGCTTCCTCGGTTTATTGTTGTTTAAAGCATGTGTCCTTCTGTAAATGACTGATTTATTTTAGGTAAACATTGGTTAGTTTATCCAGCCAATGGCTTCTAAAATAGTGGTCAGGCTATGGACATTTCATGTATTTACATATTTTTAGCAAGTAAAGTGTAAGCCTTAAAACAAGGCCTTGCTGACCTCTGTAGCTGCAGGCACTGTAAAGCAATTCATTCTTAAAGTTCACAGCAGAAGCACTAAAATGATTCAAGTCAGTCTCTTTGTGAAGGGGAGGGGCAAGGTGAGCTGAGCTGCTGAGAAAACAGCTTTAATGACTTAAGTGTTTCTGCTGTGAACATTGAGGAGTAATTGATTCATAGTCCCTGCAGATTAAAGCTTATATCCTGCTTGCTAGGAATTTATAAATATTTAAATATCCATTACCTGGCCATATGTTCACTTTAACTCTCTTGACCCCTTTTGTATTTCCCCCTAAACATTGCATATCACGCTTACTATTATGCAATGCATTGAGACCACCGAGCGCACCTAGTTGTTTTGTTAGTATATTTATGTGAAGAATCCAGCAAAGTGGCAGGAGATCAAAGAGATAAAAAAAAAACAAATTGACACCATTAACCTTGAGTTTTGTTTGTTTCATTAAGTATAGAAACCCACAACATACAAGGTTGCACTGTTAGGCTCCATGCACACTAGCATTTTTTTAAGCTCCTAGAAGCTATTATGAGCATTTTTTTCTGCTCCTAGAAGCAAATAGTGTTATCCTATGTGTTCATGCTCACTATTTTATGCAAGAAATGTTTTGCAAGCTTCAGCTTTTAGGAGCAAAAAAAAAAAATTGATTTTGTAGAGTTTTTGAGAGTGTTTTCCCAGCAGAAAAACACACTGAACGCTCTTAACCTCCTTAGCGGTATTCCCGAGTGTAGCTCGGGGTAAAATTTGAGTACCAAAAGCGGTAACCCCGAGCTACACTCGGGCTTACCATGCGGCGTTGCATAGGGAGTCCCTGCAGCACTTACCTTGTCCTTCACTCCCGCGATGTGTCCCCTGCAGCATCCCCGGCCATCTCCTCCGGCCGATGCCGGCATCCGGCTTCTGTGTTCCGGTCCCTGTGACGTCGGGACGTACAGCGGCAAATTTGAAATTTTTCAAAAATGTCATTTTTGCTGTCATTGCTGTTTCAATGCATTTCACATACATGTTGTCCCCACTGCTTTGTCCTGTCCCCTGCCTGCATTTTGTCTGTTCTTTCTGCCTGGTAACTGAGAAATGTCCATGGCGTCCAAAAAGCGTCCCTTTAGGTCAAAAGCGGTTTTAGACCGGCTAGAGAACAGCGATAATAAATCAGAACCACTTGCAGAATTGAGTGATAATGATTCGTGGGGGAAATTCGTCATCAGACACTGAAAACGATTTTGCGACTTTGCTCAGCGATGTGCGAATTTGCCTCTGTATTTCAAATTTCAGTGTTTTTGGTTTGATTATATTATTGAATTAAATTTATTATTATTATATTATTATTTTTTATGATTATTTATTAAATTATAATTTATGATTTCGTGTTTCAAGTTTTATCATATCCGGGATGTTTACTAGACTCTTGTTCGGACAGATTTCAGTGAGTTATTCCTAAAAATTACAGCCTACAATAAAAAACTACATATTTCCATGCAAAAAAAGTACCGCTTTCAGCACCAAAAAAATCGGAGAGAATCATACCGCCGAGGAGGTTAAACAAGGTTAAACTCTTCTAAAAACTACTAAAACACGCCTAACAACTCTTTCTTCATGTACTGTAAAAATGCTAATAAAACACTGACATTCCTAAACGCTACTACAAGTGGGCACGAAAAAAAAAAAGTTATTATCAGCATTTTCATCCAGCATTTTTTCTAGCATTTTGTGAGCTTATAAAAATTGCTTCTGTGCATGGAGCCTAAAAGTTTTAGTTGTAAAAGTAATAGGGTTCAGTTTTGCCCAATGTACACTCCTTTTCATCTATTTTTTTTTTAGATGTACTAACCCCATTGGAGGTGAGCAGCATTCCTTCTCTCTCACTGGCAAAATGATGTTTCCTTACTCCTGCATCCATGAGCATGCCTGTGTCTGTTCATTTCGACATAAATGCCCATTCTATTTCATTGATAAAAAAAATGCCCAATCTCAGTGGATTACCTCTTTCATTCATTAAATAATAGTTAACAAAATATGATCAATAGCTCATTATGACAAAATTCTAACATTGGTGTCTCACAGGAAAAGCGAGATCAACGTAGCAATAGCATATTAAAATCATATGTAAATTATCAAATAAAAAAGCATAAAATAATCTTTTGGATAAATTCAAAATAAAATATTCAATGCAATTTTTTATATTAAATACATGTTTTCAGTAATCTGCTACAATTGTAATATGAACTACCACAACTGATAACAAAAAATGTCTAAAATACATTTTTTTTACCTTATTTGAATATATACTGTAGATTGTGTGTATGTGTATGTATGTATATATATGTATGTATATATATGTATGTATATATATATATATATATATATATATATATATATATATATATACACATACATACACATACACTTTGGTTGTATTATAGGCCTTTAAAGGAAACTTGCACTGAAGGACACATATGGGCTGCCATTGTTAACCTCCTTGTGGCTATCTTGCTGTCCCTGGCTTCAATACACATTGTTGATGGGGGAATCCCTCCCACGGAGTTATTGTGTTCTGCCACTGGGAGGATGCAGGGGGGAGCCATCTCTGCCAGGATAACACAGTGATTATTGCTAGTGGCTGGCAATAATCACATGACAAATCTGACAGGCTGGCTGTACCCATGTCATACAATTGAATTGGGTACAGTGAACCTGCCCATAGATGGTTCAAATATCAGCTGGTCCCTTCTGAAGTGGCCGAGGTTCAAACCATCTATGGCTGGCTTAAGTGTGTGCCACTTATCGATGTCTTTCCTTCAATGGGCATTTGAGTCTTGAGTTTAAAACCAATATGAACACTGTATGTGAAGATATCTTGGGGGCAGGGGCGGACTGACCATTTGGAAACTCGGGCACTGCCCAAGGGCCCGGGGTCAGTAGAGGGCCCCATGAGATGCCCCTGGTACCTTTTTCATAGGCTTTCTTGAGTTTGGGCAAGGACACAGGGGCCCCATGATCTCCTATTGCCCGGGGGCCCCATGAGTTGTCAGTCCGCCCCTGCTTGGGGGAACTGTTTTTTCAGACATCATTTTCAGTTTCCACTCCTGATACACTCAGTATACCATTGAAAATATTACAAACAGTTGTCTGATTTGGTTTGTTTGAACATAGTGAGGGAACCAGAGATCCTTATCAGGCCTACTCCAGCAATATAACAGCTTTGCATTATACTAAAACAAAACACAACACAAAAGATGTTTCATTTAAAAAAAATGTCAAATTTGTAAAATGTATTTTTTTCAAAGAAGAGCTCATGAACTTTTACAGTTCTCTGCCACTATTAACTGTACTGTTATGTATATTTAGAATTATTTGGAATGTAGCTATTTCTTGTACTAAAGAACATGTTGACAGTATTGATCTACTCATTGAGGTATATATTTAAAAAAAATATAAATTAATACGTAACTTAAAAAGGTAACACAAGCTATTTTTATTTGTGAAACTAAAATTGTAGAAACGAAGTCTGGAAATATATCTATAAATGTAATATATGTATTTTATGTAATTATTTCTTACAGATTATTTTTAGATTAAATGTATGACAAAGAGTAAATATGTAAAACAAAAAAGGGTATTAGCCAAATGGTGAATTTAATTCATGTAATATCATGTATGGTGCCACAAATAAAAGAAAATTTCAAATTTATTCTGAATCTTTCAAATTATTTGTAAGAGAGTGGATTTTTTTTTTGTTTTGTTTCTCATTAGAAACCCTGACATATGAGAGTTTGCAGACCTGTGGCTACATAGTCAGACCCACCTGCATAAGCAAAAATAAATATAGTATACTTGTTGAGAACAAATTTTCATAGCTAGTGCAGGTGCATTGCATTTCCCATTAGACAGAGATCTGTAATTATCCATCTACGAACGAAAAATCTTGCAAGATCATTTTAGCCAAGTGATAGGTGGGTGATGTAGACTGAATTAATATTATGGGCCTGATTTACTAAAGCAGCGGTTCTCAACCTGGGGGTCGCGACCCCTTTGGGGGTCGAACGACACTTTCCCAGGGGTCGCCTAAGACCATCGGAAAACACATATTTCCGATGGTCTTAGGAACCGAGACACCGCTGCAGTCTCCGGCGATGTGTGGGCGGGATGATACGCTGCTGTCACCTGGCCACACCTCCGGGATCGCTCAGCAGCTCCGCCTCCTCGCCGCTGATTGGCCACCGGAACTGTAGCTCAGGAGAGGCACACAGGCGGCCAATCACCGGCGAGGAGGTGGAGCTTGGAGAGGAGGAGCCGAGCGGCAGCGCGCGTACATCAAAGAAGACCGAGGGAGCTGCCGGAGCGAGTGAAGAGGAGAGCGGCCAGAGAAGGAAGACAGCTGACAGGTAAGTGAGAGAGCGAGCCCAGGCTGGAGCAGGGGTCAGCAAAGTAAGTATCATTGGTGTCAGTGGGAGGAATAGTGCCCCATCATTTGTGTCACTAATACCAACGATGGGGCACTATTCCTCCCCCCACTGACACCAACGATGGGGCACTATTCCTCCCCCCACTGACACCAACGATGGGGCACTATTCCTCCCCCCACTGACACCAACGATGGGGCACTATTCCTCCCCCCACTGACACCAACGATGGGGCACTATTCCTCCCCCCACTGACACCAACGATGGGGCACTATTCCTCCCCCCACTGACACCAACGATGGGGCACTATTCCTCCCCCCACTGACACCAACGATGGGGCACTATTCCTCCCCCCACTGACACCAACGATGGGGCACTATTCCTCCCCCCACTGACACCAACGATGGGGCACTATTTCCCCCCCCCCTTACCCCAATGATGGGGCACTATTCTCCCCTCCACCACACTGACATCAATGATGGGGCACTATTCCTCCCACTGACACCAATGATGGGGCACTATTCCTCCCACTGACACCAATGATGTGGCACTATTCCTCCCCCCACTGACACCAGTGATGGGGCACTAGTCCCACTGACACCAGTGATGGGGCACTACTCCCCCCACTGACACCAGTGATGGGGCACTATTCCTCCCACTGACACCAATGATGGGGCACTACTCCCCCCACTGACACCAATGATGGGGCACTACTCCCCCCACTGACACCAATGATGGGGCACTATTCCTCCCACTGACACCAATGATGTGGCACTATTCCTCCCACTGACACCAGTGATGGAGCACTACTCCTCCCACTGACACCAGTGATGGGGCACTACTCCCCCCACTGACACCAGTGATGGAGCACTACTCCCCCCACTGACACCAATGATGGGGCACTACTCCCCCCACTGACACCAGTGATGGGGCACTATTCCTCCCACTGACACCAATGATGGGGCACTACTCCCCACACTGACACCAATGATGGGGCACTACTCCCCCCACTGACACCAATGATGGGGCACTATTCCTCCCACTGACACCAATGATGTGGCACTATTCCTCCCACTGACACCAGTGATGGAGCACTACTCCTCCCACTGACACCAGTGATGGGGCACTACTCCCCCCACTGACACCAGTGATGGAGCACTACTCCCCCCACTGACACCAATGATGGGGCACTACTCCCCCCACTGACACCAATGATGGGGCACTACTCCTCCCACTGACACCAATGATGGGGCACTACTCCTCCCACTGACACCAATGATGGGGCACTACTCCTCCCACTGACACCAATGATGTGGCACTACTCCTCCCACTGACACCAGTGATGGAGCACTACTCCTCCCACTGACACCAGTGATGGGGCACTACTCCTCCCACTGACACCAGTGATGGGGCACTACTCCCCCCACTGACACCAGTGATGGAGCACTACTCCCCCCACTGACACCAGTGATGGGGCACTACTCCTCCCACTGACACCAGTGATGGGGCACTACTCCTCCCACTGACACCAGTGATGGGGCACTACTCCCCCCACTGACACCAGTGATGGAGCACTACTCCCCCCACTGACACCAGTGATGGAGCACTACTCCCCCCACTGACACCAATGATGGGGCACTACTCCCCCCACTGACACCAATGATGGGGCACTACTCCCCCCACTGACACCAATGATGGGGCACTATTCCTCCCACTGACACCAATGATGGGGCACTATTCCTCCCACTGACTCCAACGATGGGGCACTATTCCTCCCACTGACACCAATGATGGGGCACTATTCCTCCCACTGACTCCAACGATGGGGCACTATTCCTCCCACTGACACCAACGATGGGGCACTATTCCTCCCACTGATACCAACGATGGGGCACTATTCCTCCCACTGATACCAACGATGGGGCACTATTCCTCCCACTGACACCAACGATGGGGCACTATTCCTCCCACTGATACCAACGATGGGGCACTATTCCTCCCACTGACACCAACGATGGGGCACTATTCCTCCCACTGACACCAACGATGGGGCACTATTCCTCCCACTGACACCAACGATGGGGCACTATTCCTCCCACTGACACCAGTGATGGGGCACTATTCCTCCCACTGACACCAGTGATGGGGCACTATTCCTCCCACTGACAACAGTGATGGGGCACTATTCCTCCCACTGACACCAGTGATGGGGCACTATTCCTCCCACTGACACCAGTGATGGGGCACTATTCATCCCACTGACATCAGTGATGGGGCACTATTCCTCCCACTGATACCAACGATGGGGCACTATGCATCCCACTAACATCAGTGATGGGGCACTATTCCTCCCACTGACACCAGTGATGGGGTACTATTCATCCCACTGACATCAGTGATGGGGCACTATTCCTCCCACTGATACCAACGATGGGGCACTATTCCTCCCACTGATACCAACGATGGGGCACTATTCATCCCACTGACATCAGTGATGGGGCACTACTCCTTCCACTGACACCAATGACATGGCACTACTCCTCCCACTGCAAAATTACAGTTATGAAGTAGCAATGAAAATAATTTTATGGTTGGGGGTCACCACAACATGAGGAACTGTATTAAGGGGTCACGGCATTAGAAAAGTTGAGAACCACTGTACTAAAGGAATACAGACTGTTTACTGATTCGTGCATAGAAATATTTTAAAGCTTCACCATATTTATTAACCACTTGCCGTCCGCCTGCTGTTTATAAATGGCAGGACGGTGGCACTCCAGGGCAGGTTTCCATTCATAAACGGCACCCGCCATTTCTAGCTGTACCGGTTCCCGCTGTGTCCTACGGGACACAGTGAAACACCGATCATCGGACGGGACCTCTGTACGAGGTCCCAATCATGTGATCACTGATTGGCCAGCACTGTACTGCTAGGGTGCCAGTATGTAAACAAAAAAAAACATAAATAATAATATAAAAAAATTTAAAAAAAATGTAAAAATTATAATTTTTGGTTATAAACTAATTTGGCTTATTTATTTTTTTTACTAAAAAGATAACGGAATAACTTTTGGCCAAGATTTATGATGAAATATTATTTATTTGCAAACTTTTATAAGAAAAACACTTTTCAAACTATTCACAACAGTCTTGTACCATGGGACAAGCTGTGACCAATCACAGCTCACTCAGTAGTTCTCAATGGGTGCTAGAATGCAGACAGAAAGAGAAATGATTGATTTTACATCCTATATGGATGTAAAAGCAATCACTGTAAAAAAAAAAAAAAAAAAAAAAATTTCTTCATCACCCCCCAAAAGTAGTACAGTGTCACCATGGTGACACTGTACTGCTAGGGTGACAGTATGTCAACAAAAAAAAAACATAAATAATAACATAAAAAAATAAAATAAAAATGTAAAAAAAAAGTTTAAAAATTATCATTTTTGGTTATAAACTAATTTAGCTTATTTTTTTTTTACTAAAAAGATAACGGAATACATTTTGGCCAGGATTTATGATGAAATATTATTTATTTGCAAAATTTTATAAGAAAAACACTTTTCAAAATTTTTGGACTTTTTCAGCTACATAGCAAAAAAAAAATAAAAATCCCAGCGGTGAATAAATACCACCAAATAAATCTTTATCTGTCTCAAAAAAATGGTAAAAAATTCATATGGGTACAGTGTTGCATGACTGCGCAATTGTCATTCAAAGTGTGATAGCGCTGAAAGCTGAAAATTGCCCTGGACAGGAAGGGGGTAAAAGTGTCCGGTCTGGAAGGGGTTAAGCTTCACTTTTCTAAGTTAACATTCCTTTAGTAATGTAACCCTATTGTGTTGTTTACTGCAGAGACACGATCGGTACCATATTCATACAATCAAAAACATGTCCACAGATACGAACGGTACCATATAAACATATAAACCAGAAACAGGTCCACAGTAGAATAATCAATATCGTACTGACACAGCCATGGAAGTAAAGTCAGAACCATAATGAAAGGGTCTTAAAAGAAGTATGGTTTAAATTTAGAAAAACAAAAAACGATATTCGTCTAGGTGGATGCAGCATCGATCCAGAGCTGTATCTGTCCACTGCAAGCTCTAAGACTGATCAAATACGCTGATCGCTCAGTTTTCTGTGTTCCGTGAGCAGAGGGCAGGTGACTGTCATTCACCAGCTCTCTCCTCTGCCTCTCCAGCACTCACTGGAGCGCTGGACTGTGGAGGGGGTGAAAGCACCTGGCTCAGGCTGTCAGCAGATTGCTCAGAGGCTGCGCCAAGTGCTAGTCCAGGGTCCTGAGTGGATGCGGACTCTGATGTCAACTGATAGTGGACTTTAGCCTGTTGTCAACTGAAAACAAGTCGCAGGAGTGCAGAACAAATGACATTCCTGTGATCCCCAGGAGAAGTATAGCCAAAAGAGCTTTGGCAATACTTCTCCTTTAAACATATCCACAGAGACAATTCATACTGTACCGAAACAAATCAAAAGGTCCACAAAGACAAAATCAGTACCAGGGGCAGACTGACAATAGGGGATCATGGGACCCCTGTGGCCTTGCCAAAACTAAAAAAAAACCTATGAAAAAGGTACCAGGGGCATCTCATGGGGCCCCCTACTGTCCCGGGCCCTCGGGCAGTGCCCGAGTTTCCAAATGGTCAGTCCGCCCCTGATCAGTACCATACTGACACATCTAAAAATATGTTCACAGAGACAAATTCAGTACCATTCTAAATCAGCCAGAAGAATGTTCACAAAGACATAATCAATACAGTAGTGGTGCAAAAAGATACATGCTTCCACAGAAAACCAGTACCATACTGACACAGGGAACATGTTCACAAAGACATAGGTGTCTGTTTATGGCACAGAGAATAGCTGCGATTCAGAGGATCTCTTGTCATTCACAGTTTATGACACTCAGGAGATCAGCGGAGAATATGTTCAGCCCTTCACTGGAGATCTGTGTTCTCCCTCCAGATTCTCCAGCCCAGAGCTGGAGAATTGGAGGAACCGAAAACTAAGCCGCGATAATTTACCTCTGCTTAGTAAACTGATCTGTTACTGTAATCTCACGAGATTATAGTAAAATCAGCCGTTTTCCAGCGTTTGTAGACCGTTCTCCCTTCGTTCGGAGAACTGCTTCATAAACGGCATTCACAGGAGAACTGTGTTCTCCGAGAATGCCGAAGAACTGAGTAGCGATCTATTACCGCTGGTTCATAAACGGACACCATAATTGGTACAATATAGACAGAGCTGGTAAGTATAACATGATCGTTATTTTAATAAAAAAATTGCTTTTAGAAACACATTCATCTCTACAGTTTTTAAAGGATCTGTTCAGTTTGATATGAAAAAGAATAATCGAACTTGACTTCGCACAGCTTTCATAAAAAGGTTCTTCAAAAGTAATTGATAAAATGTTAAAACAGAAGTTATCACAGAAGAACTTACCACTGCAATTGTCGATTGAACACTAAAATTACTGTGAGACATTTATAAAAATGGTCCTCTTTCAAAAAAAAATTACAAAGCAACTATTGGTTTAGGAAGGGGTGGTCTCTGCTGCAGCCAAAAATTATTTGCTGCCATGGATAGTTGAGAACAGGCAACAAAAGTTGCTGGCTATGGGAAGCCTGCCAAAGGACCACAGTCGTATGCTCTGCCACAAAATCCCACAGTACACAGAACATGGAAATGCAATTTTTTTTAGTAAATATAAACTGCTAAATACCTTTTCTCATCAGCACTATATAGCAGTTTTATGACTTCTATCAGTGTACAGCCAAGCACTGGTTAGTCTTGTAAGAGGAGTTTTCATTCTCTGTCCTATGAGGCTGCATGACCCCTGAATTTCTGACTGGACAGTGCTGATCACATGGAGCCTCACAAAAAATCTCTAGCAATACACACCAAGCTATTGAAACACCTGTCTCAGTTTTTACAATACTGTACAAGCCCAGCTTCCAGTGGTCTGGCTTTTCAGATAGTGCCCTGTCTTGGTGAATGACCATGACTGGGATGACCAAGGTAGTTGCTTGATTAATTGGTAGCAAAGCCCAGAATTTATAGGTAAAAGGTCAAGATATACTGTACATCAGAGAGACCAGTACAAAGAACTAGAAGGTCCTTAGCAGAAGCAATATGCACAGGGCAGCCATCAGAAATTTTGGGGCCCTTACACAGCTTTAGGCCTGCTTCCTCCGCTGACTGCTCCATGGGATGGCGGGTTGGCAGCCCATTGATAATGATCTGGGCTTTCTGATCCACCATCCCAGAGCATGGACATTCACTTCTCTATTTGAGGCCAGAGGCCACATCAGAGGGCTCCATGGAATGAGCAACCCGGATATATGCATATTTAATATAATATTTGAAACAACAACAACAACATACAGAATAAAGAAAAAAAAAATATATATATATCTTGTCCTCAAAACCTACCAGTGTTTTGTAGATAACCTCACACTCAAAGAATCACTACAAGCAATGAAGTTTAAACACTTTAGTGTATATTTTAGAAAATGGAATCACCGATGGAAAAGGTAATGGTGATGAAGAAAATATGTACGCATCAATACAAACCACACCCAAGTTTTCAAATTCACCCATAGCTTTCCTTACCCTCCCCACAGAAAAAGCATACACAATTGCTCCCTTCTATTATCCATGGATTCCTAACATGAAAAAAAACAAAACAAAACAGCTACATAGGAACCTCCAAACATAGATAATAAAAAGTCTACACTGGTTTCCATCTATGCTGTGGAAACAAACCATAGCGGAACCGATTAGTGGCCATTTTTATTGCTGGCAACATTGAACAGTGTAGCATGAAATTTAGTCTCCCATGAAATTCTGCACCCCCTGCAAGTATGTGCCAGCTCTTGATCAAAGAGTGAAGCAATCGGGCAAACAAACCAAGCTCCAAGTTATCTGAAAGAGTTAAACTCCATATACAGTCAGGTCCGTAAATATTGGGACATCGACACAATTCTAACATTTTTGGCTCTATACACCACCACAATGGATTTGAAATGAAACGAACAAGGTGTGCTTTAACTGCAGACTGTCAGCTTTAATGTGAGGGTATTTACATCCAAATCAGGTAAACGGTGTAGGAATTACAACAGTTTGCATATGTGCCTCCCACTTGTTAAGGGACCAAAGTAATGGGACAATTGGCTTCTCGGCTGTTCCATGGCCAGGTGTGTGTTATTCCCTCATTATCCCAATTACAATGAGCAGATAAAAGGTCCAGAGTTCATTTCAAGTGTGCTATTTGCATTTGGAATCTGTTGCTGTCAACTCTCAAGATGAGATTCAAAGAGCTGTCACTATCAGTGAAGCAAGCCATCATTAGGCTGAAAAAACAAAACAAACCCATCAGAGAGATAGCAAAAACATTAGGCGTGGCCAAAACAACTGTTTGGAACATTCTTAAAAAGAAGGAACGCTCCGGTGAGCTCAGCAACACCAAAAGACCCGGAAGACCACGGAAAACAACTGTGGTGGATGACCGAAGAATTCTTTCCCTGGTGAAGAAAACACCCTTCACAACAGTTGGCCAGATCAAGAACACTCTCCAGGAGGTAGGTGTATGTGTGTCAAAGTCAAGACTTCACCAGAGTCAAATTAAAGCTGACAGTCTGCAGTTAAAGCACATCTTGTTCGTTTCATTTCAAATCCATTGTGGTGGTGTATAGAGCCAAAAATGTTAGAATTGTGTCAATGTCCCAATATTTATGGACCTGACTGTATGCCGGGTAAGAACACAGACAGGGGATTCAAAACCTTGGACACTGGGACAGATGAGCACTATACAGTAAGTTAACAATTCATTGGTTTGAGTTTCCAGGCCCATACCATTGAGTTGTACTTGCTGCTAAACAGCAGCAGCAACTGGCTGGTTGGGGCCCAGGACCCTTGGGAAACACGGGGCCCCCTACATCTGTATGAGCTGTCCCTTCCTATGACGGCCCTAAATGTGCACATAAAATAAGAATTACATTAGATGAAAGCCTTAAAGAATATGTAAACCCAGCATTTCATGTTCCTGCTATGTGCTTGCTGTATCATGTACTTGTATGAACATGTATCCTGTTATCTATGTAATGCTTTCTTTGTGTGTAATCCCTGGTGTTCCTGCCAGTCTGTTTGCGTTCTTATTAAAAGCTGACAACGCTAGGCATGATATCACAGTGTGCTCAGTTTCTGGCTCTGCTGAGAACTCTTCATGCTCTCCTCCAATGATCAGACTTGTTCTGACACCCCCCCCCCCTTCTGCACAGTCATTCACTGGGAAGTCCAGTGTGCTGCTATTTTGGCCTTCCCCTTCCCTTATGCAGCTGAGAACAGGGATTATGTAATAACTTACATTTAAATAAAGGGGGGAAATGGTGTTTATAATGTTTTTTTTTTATACATAGACACAAATGTTTTGCTTTTAATTTTTATTTTAAACTGAATGGATTGTTCTACAAGGTGAGGGTTCACATATACTTTAACTATGCATGTGAGTCCACAGCAGACAGGAACTATTTTTAAGGGCTTGGTAGCCCACTTTTATTTGAAAGAAAACGAAACTTCACAAATTAATGATTTCCCACGCAGGGGATCTTCTCTAACTTCAACAGAAATCCATGCACTGAAAAATGCAGAGCCACTTGGCTCATAAGCTCACTGAGCCATAACTGAAGTACCTCTTTTGGATACTTGGACTCTCTGACTATCTAGCCTTTAGAAACAGCAACCTGCTGTTAGGCCCACCTCTGTCCAATAGTTACATAGTTAGTCTGGCTTACAAAAGACAAAAGTCCATCCAGTTCAACCACAGAGAAAAAAAAAAGTTATGATCCTATACCCACAGTTGATCCAGAGGAAGGCAAAGGCCCCCCTAGCAAAGCACAATCCAATTTGCTCCTGCTGGGAAAAAAAATTCCTTCCTGATCCCCCAAGAGGCAATCGGATATTTCCTGGATCAACTTTACCTATAAATATTAGTATCCAATTATATTCTGTGTATCTAAGAAACAATCCAGGACTTTTTTTTTAAGCAATCCACTGAGCTGGGCCAGAACCAACTCTTGAGGGAGTCTATTCCACATTTTCACAGCTCTCACTGTGAAGAAACCTTTCAGGGTGAATAGCTCTACACCAAGTTCATTATATGAACCACTTATGTATTTATACATGTTGATCATATCCACCCTTAATCTCCTCTTCTCAAGAGAGAATAAATTTAGTTCCTCTAATCTTTCCTCATAGCTGATCTCCTCCATGCCTCGTATCAGTTTGGTTGCCCTTCTCTGCACTTTCTCCAGTTCCCCAATGTTCTTTTTGTGAATTGGTGCCCAAAACTGAACTGCATATTCCAGATGAGGTGTCACTAATGATTTGTACCCGGGGGGGGGGGATATCTCTCTCTCTGGAGTCTATACCTCTTTTAATACAAGAGAGGATTTTGCTCGCTTTAGAAGCTGCAGCTTGGCATTGCTGCCATTATTAAGCTTGTGATCTACCAGAACCCCCAGATCCTTCTCCACCATTGATTCCCCCAGTTGTACTCCAGTTGTACCCCCCCAGTATGTATGATGCATGCATATTCTTAGCCCCCAAATGCATAACCTTACATTTATCAACATTAAATCTCATTTGCCACATAGTTGCCCAATTACACAGAGCATTGAGGTCGGCTTGTAAGTTGGAGACATCCTGTAAGGACGTTATTCCACGGCACAGCTTGGTGTCATCTGCAAAGACTGAAATGGGATTTTTAATCTCAGACCCTATATCATTTATAAATATAATAAAACGTAAGAGTCCCAACACTGAACCTTGGGGTACACCACTGATGACCCCAGACCCTTCAGAGTATGAATCATTAACCACTACTCTATGGATGGGGGTTATACTGACACCCCGAAAGGAGCCGACCTGACTTATGGAACTGAGACCTCTGTCTTTTGCCTTCCAGCTGGGTCCTCTGACCCCTCGATGAGAACTTCCATCTCCCCCACTGGGAGCGGTCTCCAACTGGGAGCTCTGAGCTAGTCTCAGACCTGTGTATATAACGACACCTCACACCTGTGTTCTCCAGACTGCAGGTGTCTAGCAAAACCCAGACACAGGATTGAATGTTCCGATCCAGAGAAAGCCAAATCTGCAGTTTTCTTTTCCCTGAAACATTAGTCTGAAACATCACATTCACCCTAAATGAGAATCTGTGTCACATTTTCCTAACTTCTCACAGTGACAGGGTCTCATCCTGTCACTTAATACCCCCCCTCCATTGTTTCGAACCGGAGGGAGGAACACATTAACCTGTCACTGTGGTTGGAACACCTCTGTGCAAGCTGTAAGCTGCTTAGGCCCGACTCTTTTTCTGGGTATGTTTCCACAAGCACTTCACTCTGGCACCTCTGTGCCAGTTATCAAGAATAGGAATCCTAGCCTGTCTGACTTCCTTTTTACAGGGGAATTCTACCCACATCTTTTTCCGAATGTTCGTCCACAAGCACTTCTTCCTGTAGGTCCCACTGGTGTCTTTACCACCCTTCTACCTTTTGGCCTTAGGTTCCTGTGTTTCTTTTTACCCCAGACCTACTTTTACTGGACTGTAGGGGGCCTACTTCTATGACGCCTGTCAGGGACCGAGCTCTCTCACTATTTGATTCAATCTTAACCAGTATCATCTGTTTTTCAGGTTCACTAACCCTTGTGTGGTTACCCTTGGCAATCAAAACACCTGAGATTAACACCCCATTCTTCTGGTTATCATCAATAGCAACATTCCACAATATATTACTCAGCTCAATATGGTCACCATCATGCAGAACTCTTGTCCTATTGTTTGCTAGGACAGTATTTGAGGAGGGACCACATACAGGCCAGCGGTTAGTCCACATGGGACCTTCCCAAAGTTTCACATCTCCTCCTGCTGTCCAACACTCCATAAGCGATTGTTCTACCAACTGACCTTTTTAAACACATTTTTATACTCGAGTCTCTTTAACCATTTCTGTGTCTTCTGGTACTTCAGCCATTACCTCTGACCTGTCCAACATCTTCTAGCATGCTTCTCATGCCCAAGATCAGGAGAAAGCAACCTAGCACACTGAGACAACTTTCAAAATGGATTTACACACCTCCCCATAATGTTTACCAACACAGTTATTATTTCCTGTTAGAGTGTCTACAGGTGCCTTAAAGCAGAGCTCCACCCAAAAGGGGAAGTTTTGATTTAAGGCTTCGTCCCGGCTCCACATTAAGGATTGACATCCTTGGGGAGTGGGGGAGGAGGGGGTACCCGAATTTGACAGGTACTTGCTCCCACTTTTGCTGCAATTGCCCATGTGATCTGAAGCAGAAGTTGTCCTCCCACCCTCTTCATAGTCTTCTTGCACATGTGACAGGTCCCAGAAGACTATGGGGCCATTCACAAAGCGCAGAACTACTCGTGTATGCGCAGTAGGCACCCGGCTGTGAAACCACAAGCTGTGAAGATGCTGGCACCAGGTAGCAAGGAAGGCTGTGGTGAGGACACCGCTGGATCGAGGGACAGGTGAGTGTTTTTTTTAAATGTCAGCAGCTACAGTTTTTGTAGCTACTTGTTTTATTTTCTTAAAATTTGACTGGAGCTCCGCTTTAATCTGCACCTCTTGGCAGGTGACGGACAGAATTCCCGCTACTGCTGCATCCATTCTGGGCCTGTCCTTCTCATGAAGTCTAGCGGGTGAGATAGCATATGCGCCATGTACCAACCACTACTCAGCTGCACCTTGGACTGCACCAACATCATCATTTCTAATTCCTCTAGCACAGGGGTGTCAAACTGGCGGACGTCCAGATGTTGCAAAACTACAAGTCCCATCATGCCTCTGCCTGTGGGACTTATGCTTGTAACTGTCAATCTTGCAATGCCTTATGGGACTTGTAGTTTTGCAACAGCTGGAGGGCTGCCAGTTTGACAACTGTGCACTAGCAGTTCCCCAGAGCGTCTTCCACACAAAACAGCCACTAGAAGCACTCTTGCAGACAACCATGCGAGCCCATTCCATACAATTACCCAGCACAGCAGTAACAAATACCACTTTTGACCAGCATTGCTTAACATCGCCTGTACCACTTGTCTCCGCTAAATGGTACTATGCTGTGCCAGGCCACCCATCTGCGGTGAATACATACAGGTGTACAGAGAAAGGGTTTCACCGATTCCACCATTTCCAATAACATCTCAGTAAACTTTAGGGACTCTTTCCTTACCAGCCATGTGGAAGGGCTCATTCGCTAAGACTCAAGAGGCAGAACCATTTAAAAAGACCTCGACCTCAGGAGGTACTTGACACAATTTGCGGCTCCCCTTGAGCACTGCCAGGTGCATGTGTCATACTCATCCTCTCATTTTCAGCAACGCTGAGCCTCTCCAAGGCTTTATAATTTCCACTGACCTTTTGACACTCAACAATATTTATCTGTTGGGCTGTGGACAAAACTTCTGCCAAGCACGCACCCTTATCTAGTCCTTCTGACTGGAGGGGGTTATCTTCTGCAACAACCAACATGCCCTCAACTACTGACTGCTCTGCAAACCCTCCATTTGGCACATCAGCTGTCATGTTCACCCCACACATGGAAGTTTCCTTCAACCACGCAAATAACTTTATGGTCAGACTATCCCAGTCTATTATGTCATCAGATTTAGCTAATATATGTTCTACAATTTGAGCCACAGTTCCACCAAAGCAGTTTCAGAGCTCACCTGGACAACTGCCGGCTCCAACACAGGGAATCCACATGAGGCTTCCAGGGACAACTCTGTGGCACTGCTTGTGGTTGCCATGGGAGACACCAAACCATCATCAACATTGTCAGTAATACATTTCCCAACATCATCATTATCAGCATTCCACATTTTTACGTGCTGTCTCAGACCATCACCAGCTTGAGCCTGTGGGACATTTAGTACAGAATTTTTCACCTTATCAGAAACACTCTTGCCCATCAGGGCAGTTTCACAATTGTCCTGGGAGACCCCAAGCTCAGACACCAGGAGCTCCTGTGAGATCTCCAGGGACATCTTTGTTGCACCCATCACAGTTGCTAGGGGCAAAGGCACATACACTATATTGCCCAAAGTATTGGAAAACCCTCCAAATCATTGGATTCAGGTGTTCCAATTACTTCCATGGCCACCGGTGTATAAAGTCAAGCACCTAGGCATGCAGACGGCTTCTACAAACATTTGTGAAAGAATGGGTCGCTCTCAGGAGCTCAGTGAATTCAAGCATGGTACCGTGATAAATTGCCACCTGTGCAATAAGTCTATCAGTGAAATTTCCTTGCTACTAAATATTCCACAGTCAACTGTTAGTGGTATTATAACAAAGTGGAAGCAACTGGGAACAACAGCAACTCAGCCACGAAGTGGTAGGCCACGTAAGATGACAGAGCGGGGTCAGCTGAAGCGCACAGTGTGCAGAAGTTGCCAACTGTCTGCAGAGTCAATAGCTAAAGACCTCAAAAACCTGTGTGGCCTTCAGATGAGCACAATAGTGCATAGAGGGCTTCATGGAATGGGTTTCCATGACCAAGCTGCTGCATCCAAACCTTACATCACAAAGTGCGTTGGTTGAAGTGGTGTAAAGGAGGCCACCACTTGACTCTAGAGCAGTGGAGACGTGTTCTCTGGAGTGACCAATCACACTTCTCTGTCTAGCAATCCAATGGACATGTCTGGGTTTGGTGTTTGCCAGGAGAACGGTATCTTCCTGGCTGCATTATGCCAAGTGTACAGTTTGGTGGAGGGGGGATTATGGTGTGGGATTTTCAGGGGTTGGGCTTGGCCCTTTAGTTGCAAATCTTACGGTGTCAGCATTACAAGACATTTTGGAGAATTTCATGCTCCCAACTTTGTGGGACCAGTTTGGGGATAGCCCCTTCCTGTTCCAACATGACTGCGCACCAGTGCACAAAGCAAGGTCCATAGAGACATGGATGAGCAAGTTTGTGGTGGAGGAACTTGACTAGCCTGCACAGAATCCTGACCTCAACCCGATAGAATGCCTTTGGGAAGAATTAGAGCGAAGACTAAGAGCCAGGTCTTCTTGTCCGATATCAGTGCCTGACCTCACGAATGTGCTTCTGGATGAATGGTCAAACATACCCATAGACATACTCATAAACCTTGTGGACAGCCTTTCCAGAAGAACTGAACTGTTATAGCTGCAAAAGGGTGGGCCAACTCAATATTGAACTATAAAAACTAAGACTGGGATGCCAATAAAGTTCATGTGCATGTAAAGGCAGGCGTCCCAATACTTTAAGCAATATAGTGTATCTCTCATTGGTTGCCCTTGGCACAACTGGTTGCAATGCCATATTTTCACCATTGTGCACTGACAGCGCTTCATTAACTTCATAAGACTCAGCGGTTTCAGCCTTAGCAGGCTACATGAATCCATTATTTAACTCTGCATTTTTAATCTCATTATCAAGCAGCAAATGATATTCAATTTGACCACTTGTCTTCCTGCTACATAGTACACTGCCTAAAGACAAGTCTTCATCAGTCCTCAGTCTTGCTGTAGGTTCAGTTTCCTCACTACACATCAGCAAGTCTCTTTTGCAAGTGGATCTCCCCATCGGATTTGCCACCATTTCACTGGTATTAAACACATACACAGTCACTCTCACACATGTAATAGGAACAGTCTTACCATTCCAATTGGCAGGTGTTGTACACATCAGTTAAGGTTGTTGTCCCTGCCCTGCTGAGCTCTCACAAACTAATGCCTCCACATGGTTGCAGGTTAACACTGCAGCCTTCTTAGACGCTGTCAAGCACCGCCTGGTGGTGTCTCTAGCAGCCTATAGCACGGGGTTCCTCAGGGCACAGGGTCTAAGTCCCAATCTGCTTATTCACCATGGCCCCTGATGGTGGGGATGGACTTGGAGCAGACTGAGACCAGGTCGCGACCTCTGAGTACGTCCGGCAGTGGTAGAGAGCACCGGCAGGGGTGTGCGGGAAATGGAACCTGATGTGAAGAGGCTGCCAGGCCTGGTAACAGGGACAGATCCGTGCGGGCTGGATGGATGGATGGATCATCAGCATAACGTAAGGCGTAGTCAGGCAGGCCAGGTCAGCAACGTGCGGGCAGCGAGGTACCAGAGGAGCAGGCACAGAATGGTCAGGGTAACGAGCCGGGTTCAGCAGCGTGGTACAGAGGATCAGGCAGAAGAATGGTCAGGTCAAGCCATGGGTCAAGCAGGAGACAATCAGCAGGGTCAGGATCAATGCAGAGGTCGGCAACAGGAAGCTTCACAGGATCAGATAACAGGAACAGGACAAATAAAGACCAAACGGCAATTGACATACCTCCTGTCCCGTTTAAATAGCACGCCTTGCACTGTCATTGGTGCCAGGTGCGTGTCCGCGATCACGAGTGCGCATGCGCGGCTTTCGCAATCGCCCAGGTCCCGCTGTCCACTGGCTAGAGTGTGTCGGTGTTCTGCGCAGAACAACCAGCCCCTGACAGACGCTCCAACAACTCCTGCAGGCAAAACAGATTCCCTGTTGCCAGGGGTAATGGCAGACACATGGTCATACCCCTTGCAGGATGCTGGATATTGTGCTCTCTTTACTGGGCTGAGCGCAATTCACATAATCTGCCATAAGATGGAACCACCGGTTTCTTGTCTTGTCTGCCACCCCCTGTAGGCTGAACAAGATTTTCTCTACGATTGCCAGGGGCGACAACAGACATTTTTACATCTGCCAAAACATATTCACTCCGAATTTGAGCCACATCTCTGCTGTAGCTCCTCCGTTCTGCAAACAGGCTTTCTCCTGTTGATAAGGGTAATGGTTTTCCCCTACCAGAGCATTGCTGGCATTCCCAAGAACGGCAATTCCATTCTATTTCCAGAATTTCAGCTTAAGAGTGTTGTAATACTGGCGACCTTGGGGCAAGCCCCGGTACACTGCCTGATACTTTATCCTCAATAGAGGCAGTAACCATACTAACCAGCTTTCTTTGGGCCAAGCTTCCTGTACAGCAACGCCCTGAAACTTTGCAAAGACTTCCTCAACATCGTCAGTAGGCAACATGGGCTCAATGAAGTCAGCTATTCCAATCTCAGCATTGTTGCTATAAGTAACAGTAGCAGGCTCCTGCTTTAGCTAACTATTTAGGAATGTATGGGGCTTGTCCGGGTGATAACAACCCCTCTGTCCATAACAGTCCTTTCATCTCAGCAAACCTTGCTTCCTTTTTGTGCTTTGACCGCCCCATCTCTGCAGTCAGGCACCCAACAACTTTTTGACACAAAAATCAGGAAAATGTTGGTGTACTGACTCTTTAAGACTTACAAGACAATACCCTTCTCCATGCAGACTTCACTGCAATCACATCAGCTGTTGCTCACAGCAACATGTAACACAGTTCACATCAGAACGTTTTCCTTTCCTTTCACAGGTACACCACCTGCAACACAAAATGTCTTTCGCCTGGCTGTACTTCCACACACTGCCAACAGTTCCTGACATGGACTCACCATTGGAGCAGAGACCTGGATTCCACCATGAATTGGCCCTCACTCTCCACCATATGTGACCTGGGGTAGTTAGCTCTATTGGTTGATGCGTTATTTTAGTGAGTCCACGGCAGACATTAACTATTTTTAAGGGCTTGGTAGCCCACTTTTATTTAAAAGAAAGTGAAAGTTCACAAATTAATGATTTCCAATGCAGGGGATCTTCTCCAACTTCAACAGCAATCCATGCACTGAAAAATGCCAAGCCACTTGGCTCATAAGCTCACTGAGCCTTAACTGAAGTACCTCTTTTGGATACTTGACTCTCTGACTATCTAGCCTTTAGATACAGCAACCTGCTGTAAGGCCCACCTCTGTCCAATAGTTACATAGTTAGTCTGGCTTACAAAAGACAAAAGTCCATCCAGTTCAACCACAGAGAAAAAAAAAAGTTATGATCCTATACCCACAGTTGATCCAGAGGAAGGCAAAGGCCCCCCTAGCAAAGCACAATCCAAGTTGCTCCTGCCAAGCCACTTGGCTCATCAGCTCACTCATCTTCAATTTCAGTACCTGTCCTGGATACTTGGCTCTCTAGCCTTTAGACACAGCAACCTGCTGTAAGGCCCACCTCTGGCCTACGAATGGGGGGTTCTCCTGATACCCCGACAGGAGCTGACCTGACTCACGGAACTGAGACCTCTGCCTCTTGGCTTCCAGCTGGGTCCTCTGAACCCTCAATGAGACCTTCCGTCTCCCCCACTGGGAGAGATCTCCAACTGGGAGCCCTGAGCTATTCTCAGACCTAAGTATATAATGACACCTCACACCTGTGTACATTGTATTGCAGGTATCTAGGAAAACCCAGACACTGGATTGAATGTTTCGATCCAAATCTGCAGAATCCAGAGAAAGCCAAATCTGCAGCTTTCTCTGCCCAGAAACATTAGTCTGTAATGTTGCATTCACCCTAAGTCCTCATGCACACGGGACGTTTTAATAACGCTGGTAACGTTAGCTGTGTAAAGCCATGCTAAAAACGTGAGTTTTTCAGCTTTTTTGCATTAGCGTTTAGTGATGTTTTGCCGTGATTAGCGACTTTTCCCACGTTTTCCCACATTTGTGTTTTTTTACCCCCCCCATTTGTTTTTTAGGTAAAAAAAATCCAAAAATGCTGGTTTGCGGCATTTTACTGCATTTTGCTGCATTTTTCAGTGTTTTTACAGCTTAAAACTCCTCTAGAAACCCACTAGTCCTGTTTTTTTTCTCCGCCAAAAAACGTCCCTGCCAAAAAACCTTGATTCCAGTCTATGTGTGCATGGACACATAGGATAACATGCTCGAGGGTTTACTGGCTGTAGAAAAAAATGTCAAAAGCCAAAAACAGCAGCTGTAAAAATGTCAAGTGTGCATGAGGACTTAAGCAGGCCATAGACGTGGGGAAAATCGGCCGTTTTTATTTTTTAAAAATCATAAATCGGTCGTTCAGTCGGCCGACGTTGCCACTAATTAAAAAAAGAAGTCGGCGGGTTTTAGTCCTGTCTACGGCTGTCAATTAATATAATAGCGGTGTCCCTGCATAGAGACCCGCTATTATATTTGACAGAAGAAATAGATTATGCAGAAGAAGAGAAACAACATTGTATCTATTTGTACTTGAATAGAAACATCTGTATCCGAAATGCATACAAATAGATACAATGTTGCAACTTTTTTTTCTTCTTTGTCTTCTTCTGCAAAATCTATTTCATCTTCTCCTCTTTTCTTCTATTCCTCTTCTTGATATTCTATTTCTTCTTCTCCTGCAAAATCTATTTCTTGTATTTCTTCTTTTTCTTCATAGTCAATTTATTGTCAAATCGGCCAGAAGAACGGCCGATTTGACCATAAATTACCGCGAAAATCGGCCGATCTAACAATTCGTCCCAGGATTTTCCAGCTTGGACGATTTTCAAAATCTCTTAAAATTAAGAAAAACAGCCAACATTTTTCCCCATTTTTCCCCTAATGGTACGAATAAAAAAAAAATTGGCTGATAATTCGGCAAAAAAATCGGAAATCTATGGCCGCCTTCATTGTTAATTCTGTGTCACATTTTCCTATCTTCTCACAATGACAGGGTCTCGTCCTGTCACACCGTCTTGTATGGTAGTAAAACATCACATGGCCTTTGCTCAAACAGGTGACACATGGTAAAATGGCATTTACTGAAAATCTTGTATCCTTTTAGGCTTATTTCCATGCATTTTCCATGGAACACTGCCCGAAGCCTCCCTCCGTGTACTCCTATGAAGTCATCCCTGTAGCATTTCATGTGCTGACCAAAAACTTTTGATTTTGCTTATGAAGCCCAGTAACTGAAACCATGCTGTGTACTGTAGGTGTCCTGGATTTAAAAAAGGCTGTATGATACTTGTAACACCCAGCAGCTGGGGCATTCATTTATAGGCCTCCTATGTAAAAACGACATTTACTCAAAGGCCCTTTCTCCAGCTGAACACTATTAGTATGCCTTTTTTCCAAGACGGTGTGTTCTTTCACTTAAAAGTTTGGGGATTTTTTTAAGCATTTTTATTTCCAACCTGTGTTACTCATGTATACAGTATTACATTTTACTCTGGTCATCTTACCAAAATAAATCCTTCAACTGAGTTGACTAAAGTAAGTTGTAGATGTAGCGTTATATGTGATAATACTGGGTTCTCTGACCTTGGCACTAAGGTGTCCGTTTATGACACACAGAATAGCTGCGATTCAGAGGATCGCAGCTATTCTCTGGTCATTCACAGTTTATGACACCCAGGAGAACTGTTCAGCTCTTCACTGGAGATCTGTGTTCTCCCTCCAGATTCTCCAGCCCAGAGCTGGAGAATCGGAGGGACCGCAAACTAAGCAGAGATAATTTACCTCTGCTTAATAAACGGATCTTTTACTGTAATCTCGCGAGATTATAGTAAAATCAGCCGTTTTCCAGCATTTGTAGACCGTTCTCCAGCATTTGTAGACCGTTCTCCCTTCGTTTGGAGAACTGATCTACATATGCTTCATAAATGGCATTCACAGGAGAACTGTGTTCTCCGAGAATTCCAGAGAACTGAGCAGCGATCTATTACTGCTGGTTCATAAACAGACACCTAAATATGTTGGGATTGTGGCATACATTAGCACAAGTGTTTTATGTCTGAAAACATTTAATTAATGTTCTGGAGTGGTGGCAATGTGACAACATGTATCTTTTGGACATTTAGAACCCAATTAGTTAAAATATTAGATCCTTTCCAGTGTTACAAAGCTCCATTCACTTGTACATATTTCGGTAAGTCCTTAACCTCCTCGGCGGTATGATTCTTTCCGATTTTTTGTGCTGAAAGCGGTACCATTTTTTTGCATAGAAATATGTAGTTTTTTATTGTAGGCCTGTAATTTTTAGGAATAACTCACTGAAATCTCTCCGAACAAGAGTCTAGTAAACATCCCGGGTAGGATAAAACTTGAAACACGAAATCATAAATTATAATTTAATAAATAATCATAAAAAATAATAATATAACAATAATAAATTTAATTCAATAATATAATCAAACCAAAAACACTGAAATGTGAAATACAGAGGCAAATTCGCACATCGCTGAGCAAAGTCGCAAAATCGTTTTCAGTGTCTGATGACGAATTTCCCCCACGAATCATTATCACTCAATTCTGCAAGTGGTTCTGATTTACTATCGCTGTTCTAAAACTGCTTTTGACGTAAAGGGACGCCTTTTGGACGCCATGGACTTTTCTAAGTTTGCAGGCAGAAAGAACAGTCAAAATGTAGGCAGGGCGCCGGACAAAGCACTCGGGACAAAATGTATGTGAAATGCATTGAAACAGCAATGACAGCAAAAATGACATTTTTTAAAAATTTCAAATTTCCCACCGGTTCCGGCACCCATACGTCCCGACGTCACAGGGACCGGAACACGGAAGCCGGATGCCGGCATCAGCCGGAGGAGATGGCCGGGGATGCTGCAGGGGACACATCATGGGAGCGAAGGACAAGGTAAGTGCTGCAGGGACACCCGGAGAACACCGCATGGTAAGCCCGAGTGTAGCTCGGGGTTACTGCTCTTGGTACTGAAATTTTACCCCGAGCTACACTCGGGAATACCGCCAGGGAGGTTAATCATATCCCCCTTAATCTCTCCTCAAGAGAGAATAAATTGAGTTCCTCAATTTATTAAAGGTTAAAGAAACAATTGAGTTCTGTCCGTGATACTTTTTTTATTTGCACTAACATACAATTTTGAGGACAAGCTTTCGGGGAATGTCCCCTTCTTCAAGGTCTAAGCAGTACTGCTTGGACCTTGAAGAAGGGGACATTCCCCGAAAGCTTGTCCTCAAAATTGTATGTCAGTGCAAATAAAAAAAGTATCACGGACAGAACTCAATTGTTTCTGTCGCAAATGCACTAATACAGCTACAATCAACTCAAACAAAAAGGTAATTCCTTAATTAACTGAAGTATATTTCCCTCTGTTTAAAATTGCCCTATATTACTGGTAGGTACAGGCATTCATTGTGTATGCACCTTGTTGTTTGGTTTTTTTTGTTTTTTGTTTTTTTTTTGACCTCTTGCCATGACATCTAGCACATTGCTCAAGAACATTGTCAAGAAATTTAGCAACCTAACTTAATGCCTCCACCTATTTTGTAAATGTGTGTATGTGCTCTAAGCACTCACATAAACCCGAAAGAGGTCAAGTGAACTTAGTGAACCTTTCTTTGTAATAACTGGAGCCAAGTGTAATAGTCATGGTAATTTTACAGTAAAGGCACTTTTGCTCTGGCAATAGCACATGCTGGATAATAGGCTGGATGACTCATCCTATTAATTGCATAATCCATTTACAGTATGAATTCCTTCACTATGATGAAAATGGTGAATAATTTAAATGGAGTAATAAAAGGCAAGGCATTAGTAATACAGTAGTAATCAAATCGCAGAAAGCTTCAAATATTCTCAAACAATATACCTCCCAAGCTTGGAATCTATTTGGTGACATACAAGTCTTTTCAAGTAGCTACATTCCTGAACTTTTATATGTCAGTACCTTGCATTATTTATAGGATAGGCAGTTTGCAAAAATGAAGAAAGCAAAGCAACTAACCAGATGTCTACTTTCATTTTCAAACCCGCTGTTAGCAGGTATTTGATGAAAACAACATAACCCTTTTCCTGCCCTGCAGTTTTATGAGTCATAGTGCAGTTTAAAAAAATACATAATAGTATTTAACCACTTCAGCTCCTGAGGATTTACCCCCCTTAATGACCACGCCTCTTTTTGCTACTCGACGCTGCACTAACTCAACTGATAATTGCGCGGTCATGCAATGCTGCACCCAAACGAAATTTACGTCCTTTTTTTCACACAAATAGAGCTTTCTTTCGGTGGTATTTGATCACCTGCGCGCTTTTTATGTTTCACGCTATAAACAAAAAAAGGCCCAAAATTTAGAAAAAAAACAATATTTTTTACTTTCAGCTATAAAAAATATATAGTAAACTCAAAGTTGGTTATAAATTTAGGCCAAAATGTATTCTGCTCCATGTTTTTGGTAAAAAAAAATCCCAATAAGTGTATATTGATTGCTTTGTGTGGAAGTTATAGCGTCTACAAACTATGGTATAGATACTGCAATTTACACCATTTTTTTGCTATACAGCACTGCGCTAGTTTAACGGACAATTGCGCGGTCATGCAATACGGTACATAAATGAAATTTACATCCTTTTTTTCCCACAAATTGAGCTTTCTTTCAGTGGTATTTGATCACCTGTGCGGTTTTTATTTTTTGTGCTTTAAAAAAAAAGGCTGACAATTTTGAGGGAAAAAAAACAATATTTTGGACTAACTTTCTGCCAAAATGCATTCTGCGACATGTCTTTGCTAAAAAAAAACCCAATACGTGTAAATTAATTGGTTTACGTGAAAGTTATAGCATTTACAAATGGCGGGAAAAATACTGGGATTTTTAGTTTTTTTTTATACTAATAATGGCAGCAATCGGCGACTTATGGCAGCGATCAGCAACTTATGGCGGGACTGCGGCGGACATTCTGACTTGGGGTCACTGACATCCCCAGTGACACCAATATAGTGATCAGTGCAAAAAAAAAAACACCGACACTGTACTAATGGCACTGGGGAGGAAGGGGTTAAGTTTATTATTCAGGGAAAGGGTTAACTGTGTGAGGGGAGTGTTTTACTAGGGGGCGGGGGTGTGTACTGCACGGGACACCACTGATCGGGAGAGAGAAACTCTTCTGTCCCAATCAGCGTGTCCTGGAGCTGTCAGGGAACTGACAGAAAGCAGAGCTACTGCAGCTGTGCTCTCTGTCAGCGATTGCCGCCGATCGCCGGGACATAGCTGGTAACAACCGGCTGTGACCTGGCGACTGACATCCGTGGCTGTGATCGGCGGGACAGGTAGGGCGGCGGCGCGCCTCACGCGCGCCCCCTACATGTTTTTAAAACACACGTTTTAAAAACATGTAGCCGTTTAGCCGTGCCGCCCTGCCAACGTATTTATACAGTGGCTGGGCGGCATGTGGTTAATATTTACTGATATGAAAAAATTACCATTCCACCAAAACACAGATAACCTTGCACTGATGATCTATTGACCACTTGCCTTCCTGAGGATTTCCTGAACAGGCCATTTTTTTTGCGTTATGGCACTGCGTTACTTTAACTGACAATTGCGCAGTCATGCAACGCTGCACCCAAATTAAATTTACATCCTTTTTTTTCCCACGAATTGAGCTTTGTTTTCGTTGTATTTGATTGTCTGCTTTTAAGAATCTAATTTCCTCATAAGTTTACACCAAAATTTATTCTGCTCCGTGTCTTTGCTAAAAAAAAATCCTAAGACATGTAAATTAATTGGTTTACGTGAAAGTTATAGCATTTACAAATGGAGGTATAGATACTGGAATTTTTTTTTTTTTTTTACTAGTAATGGCGGCGATCAGCGACTTATAGTGGGACTGCAGAGGGCATTCTGACACTGGGGGAACTGACTTGGTGTCACTGACATCCCCAGTGACACCAATACAGTGATCAGTGCTAAAAAAAAAAGCACTGACACTGTACTAATGACACTGGGCAGGAACGGGTTAACATGAGGGGTGATCAAAGGGATGCTGGGAGTGTTTTACTCGGGGGCGGTGTGTTGGTGCTTTACTATAAGCACACTGCTCTGGGTGGCTGTACTGTGCATTGCCACACATTAGGTGCATGGTAATCTCTTTAACCCCTTCACGCCGGCGCCTTTAAGGGTTCCAGAAGCTGGGAGGCGGGGCGGGGTTTAAGGTCATGTGACCTCCGTGATGCGCCATCACATGATCGGAAAAGGTCCCAATCAAAAGAGGAGATCGGTACTGGACATGTGTGCTGGGAGCGCGCAGGGCGCGTGCTCTCTGCACATATGTACTTTTTTAATAGAACTCAAATATGCGGCCGCTCGGTGTCTAGGCCCAGATGCCAGGAGTCCGCACATTTGTGTGCGGCCGGTGTGAAGAGGTTAACTATGTTTATTAACCACATCCCAACCCCCCTAAAGCAGATATACTGCTACAGGGCAGCAGGGGTGCGCAAAATCACATATATAGTGTGCCTGAGCCGACAGAGAGGAGGACTGTTAGTAAACAAAGCTGTCCTCCTTCCCATCGAAGATGCTCGGTAATCACCGGGTGCTAGCGGGGAATCACAGGCCGGGACCTGGTGATTGACAGCCGAGAATGGCGACACGGGTAGGGCGTATGCGAATCATGTGTGCCCCCTACCCAGAAATAAAAAATCACGTATATATACACGTGATTTTGCACACCCCTGCTGCCCTGTAGCAGTATATCTGCCATAGGGCGGTCGGGATGTGGTTAATACACATAGTTAAAGAGATTAATGTGCAACTAATGTGTGGTAATCACTACACGTCTTTTCAGTTCTCCTTTTCTAAAACCTAGGGTTGGATTTGCTGAAGGATTAGAGGCTGTTCACTTCAAAGTGTATGTTCAATGGAACAATCTAAAGAAAGGAGGATCCAGGAGCACTCACAGCACAATGTTCTTTTATTCGCAACTTAGAAAGGCTAAAAACATTTTAAAGGTTCTTTCAGGCCAATGACCATTTCCTTTTTCTCGTGGCATTCAGGTTTTCTAGTGAACATTGGGACTTATACCTGTAATTTGGGTGAATGAGTAAAATTCCACTTGTAAATTCCTTGGTTGCAGCGGTGTCTTTCTATGGCCCTACTACAGCCATCTTCATTCTCTTGTGAGTCCCCCACATTCTCTCTACTTTTGTCATGTATGTTCATTGAACAAGAAAGGAATGTGAAGCTGTGTTCACTTCATTTATCCAGGTATCTGCAAGAAAAAAATCCTGTTTTTTTTTTTCTTTTAGTTCCTCGATACATCGCTGGGTGTCCAAAGTGAATACAGCTTTACCTTTACCCTAAACTCAGAAATTACACTTTATTATTACAAATATACATTTTCTAAGTGAACAGTGTTATTCCCCATGTAAATCATGTGAGGGGTCACGTGAATACAATCACTATCTAATAAGAATCTTCAGAAAGAGTCACTACCAATCAGTGAATCATGCAATCCACCCACTAAGACCTGCGGCAAGAACAAGTCTTTGAGTATAACTTTTTGTAGGTTAACTGTCAGGGCAGCAAGGGTGTCAAGATATGCAGTGAGTAGTACTTCCGGATTTTAGGTCTGTTTTATATGTCATCCTTCCCATATAGGCTGCTGAGAGAAGGAGAACTGTGCGTAAGAAAATGCTGAAACTCATTTCATGTCACACAACTTCAGTAGTTATTTTGTCCTGTGTCCTTTTGCACATATCTACTTAAAAGAAACCGAGTTTCTTGTCTTCCCCCCAGCCCGGACCCCACCTCCCATTGACTTCTCCATCACATCCAACAACGCAAATATCAAACCCGCCCCGCAAGCCAGAGTACTTGGTGTCATTCTGGACTCCAACCTATCCTTCCAGCCCCAAGTCCAATCTTTAACAAACTCGTGCAGACTCCACCTCCGCAACATCGCCAAAATACGCACGTTCCTAACCCCAGAAACCACTAAACAGCTCATCCACTCCCTCATCGTATCACGACTCGACTACTGCAACTCCCTCCTCACTGGTCTGCCTTGCTGCTGGCTATCCCCGCTTCAGTCCATCCTGAACACGGCTGCCAGACTCATTCACCTTTCCAACCGCTCCATCTCCACCACCCCCCTCTGCCAATCCCTCCACTGGCTTCCGATTGCGCAACGGATCAAATTCAAAATCCTAACACTGACATACACAGCTGTCCACCATACTGCCCCGAACTACATCACTGACCTAATATCCAAGTACCGCCCAACACGCACACTCCGCTCCTCACAAGACCTCCTTCTCTCTAGTTCCCTGGTCTCCTCCTCCCATGCCCGCCTCCAGGACTTCTCCAGGGTGTCACCCATCCTCTGGAACTCCCTGCCCCAACCCATCAGATTATCACCTACTCTCCTCTCCTTTAGGCGCACCCTGAAAACCCACCTCTTCAGGGAAGCATACCCCACCCCCTGCTAACTTGCCGACCTCCTCCACTCTTCCTACCACCCCATCCCCCACAGCTATCTCCTCCTGTGCCACCATCCCCTCCCTACAAGATTTTAAGCTCCAAAGAGCAGGGCCCTCAATCCCCTCATGTTTTGCATTGTATTGTTGTTGTTCTGTCACATGTTCTGTCCCCCTTTGTAATGTACAGCGCTGAGCGAACTATCGGCGCTTTATAAATACTGTATAATAATAATAACAATAATAATAAAAGTAAGGCAACTTGTACTTTTGCCTTCTTAAACTTAAAAGAGAAGCCAATGAATATTGCTTTTAGCTTGCAGAATGTGGAAAATAGTGTACAAAATGAAAAGCTACATAGAGCTACATAGACTTGGCTGAACAAAAGACATGACCCACAACTTCAACACTTTAGGCCTAGAAAAAAACTGCACAATATATATTCCTGGCTCACTGGTACAAGGACAAACTTTGTCATATCTGAAAAATGATTCATTATGGTTTATTGCTGTGAAAAACATGCCTACCTTTGTCATGCCTCTGACTTGTCCATACATTGTATGGCAACCTACCATTGGCTTATGCAGGCCATAGATGGGGAGAAAACTGGCCGATTTTTCTTTAAAAAAAATGAAAAATCGGTCGGTCAATCGGCCGACGTTACCAGGAACGGTAAAAAAAAGAACGGCCGATTTTCATCCCGTCTACAGCTGGCAAAAAGTGTCCCTGCAGAGAGCTCCGATATTTCTTTGACAGTTCTTTGACATTTATAGCGGCTGCAACATTGTATCTATTTGTATCCATTTCGGCTACAGATTTTATTCGGAAACAAATAGATACATTGTTGCAGCCGCTATAAATGTCAGAGAACTGTCAAAGGAATAGCGGAGCTCTCTGCAGGGACACTTTTTGCTGGACTGGAATTCTTCTTCTTCTTCTTCATCCTTTTCTTCTTCTTCATCCTCTTCTTCTTCTTCATCCTCTTCTTCTTCTTCATCCTCTTCATCCTCTTCTTCTTCATCTTCTTCATCCTCTTCTTCTTCATGTCTTCCTCTTGCAGGTCACTGCTCATGCGCAGATTTTTTTATCGGTAAAAAGATCGTCTGATTTGCCCATCATTGCCGCGAAAACCGGCCGATCGGCAAAATCGGCCGATTTTTTTTCAAACTTTACCGATAAAAAAAATCTGCCAAAATACCAAAAAACAGCCGACCTATTAACCCACTAACGATCCGAAAATCGGCCGATTTTATTTTCGGCCGAAAAATCGGCCGATTTTCGACCCATCTATGGCCTGCATTAGACTCTGGTTCATAATTATGGCTGTGTGCTATTTGCCCTGACATTTCTGCCTATTCCTGTCAGTTGCCTTCCTTGACCTTGTTTGGTACTTAATTTGCTTACCTCTCAATCGCCACCAATGGTCATTCCTGAAAGACATAGTCTGACTTTCCACAAATCCCTTTTGTCAATGGCAAAGCTCAGGCACTCCTTAGGCTCAGCACTTTGCTAATAGCTTCACCTATATCTTGTGAAAGGGCTGCAAGCATTGGCACTATCATTTTTCCACCATATTTTGGAAAGCCCACAGTACATCATGCTCATGGAAAAAAGGATAACCAATTTAAAAATCTAAGATTGACTGCTGGTGATTTATTGACTACCAAAATTGGTATGAATTTATCTTAGGGTCTATTCATGTAACGCAGCAGCTGGTTTGTGTTGCTGTGCAGAAAGTGCTGATGTGATGACCCCGACTCGTACTGTTCACTTTGTTTGTTTGTTTTTTTCTTTAAATGAACTTTTTGACATTTTCCTAAAACTTTTATTGACCATAGCGGGGTGACTGTGCTGCGCTCAAAAAAAAGTACTCCACGCTGTATTTTCATTCAGTGCGCGCACACCACTGCAACAAAAAGTCCATGTGTCAATTCCAAAAAAAAGTCACTTTATAAATTTGGTGAAAAAATATATATATTCGTGCTCATAATCCACCACCAGAAAAAATAAATAAACTCACCAGAGCTTATTGCTGATTAATTAAAACCAGCAAAAGCGCTGTTGCTCTGGGAGCGATGGTATTAAATGAATCCAGATATTCAAAGCAGTACTCTATAGAGAAATGGAATATCCACGCTTGGGAGCAATACTCTGCAGCAGCAACCTCAAACCAGCATCTAGGAACCTTTACTTAATCATCTCCTCCATTCATGATCATGGAACCACACTCGGGGATAAAGAAAAGGAATGATGGTGCAGCGTGTTTTAAAAACATCACATTTATTCAAAGATAGGTAAAAAACTCACAAACAAGGTGTCACGCCGACACCAGCATGATAAGCAATCAACAATGGCATCAGATTGCAGATAGTGTACACATCCCGCTCACCGCGGATGCCTCCGCTACTACCAGGGAGCGTCCTGACGTCACGAACATCCAGGCTCCGCCCTACGCGTTTCGTCACAAATGACATCCTCACGGAGAGGCCTCCAAGCAATTTAAGTGATTTACAGCGCATTCCTTCTTTTATTTTGTACATTTCACCTTTATTTAGGGTTTAGGTTTGCTGCGTTTATTTATCAATTTTGGCATTTTGTCTTTTCATCCGGCGCTTTTATTTTCTTTTGATTTAGTACCTCTAAGTGGGTGCCAGGTACTTTGTAGCCACCTCCAGCGGTATTCTTTGTCAGGAACGCATACACCCACCCCATAAAGGGCTGTAGACATAGAGTGCACTTGAGGAAAACTTTTGTGTTAGTCAATGGCCTTTGTTTACACCAGTTAACATTTGGTTAGCCGTATCGCAGTATTTAGTTAATTGCAGTGTTATAGACCAGTGTTTACCCGATTTAGTTCAGCACCTTTAAACATGTTCAGTTTCTTCAACAGTAACCAGAAACCAGCACTGAAATCTCTCTTGCTGCACTCAAAATGGAATCTTGCACTTGCTGAGGTGCCTTCCTTGATAGATCGGGGAATCTCGATGCTAGCAAAAAAGAACAAAACAGGGCGCACTCTCCTCGTGCATTACTGTAATAATGTGAACTTTATTTGAAAAAGCAATAACCATACTCACAAGCCAAAAAGGTCACAAAAACTGAGACAAGAGGTCAAAGGATGCCAGTCGTGGACAGCATGGGTCCTCGGGTAAAGTGCTAATGCGTTTCAGGAGACAAACTCCCTTCCTCAGAGCAATAGATGGTGTTCTTTTCTGCTATGTTCAGTTCCTTGTTTAACCACTTGCCGCCCAGCCACTGTAGATATACGGCGGCAGGGCGGCACTCGCAGGCAAAACCACGTTTTAAAACGTGTGTTTTGTAAACAAATAGGCGGCGCGCCGCCACCCTATCTGTCCCGCCAATCACCGCCGCGGATGTCAGTAGCCAGGTCACAGCCGGTCCTTAGCGGCTGTTTCCCGCCGATCGGCGGTAAACAGTGACAGAGAGCACAGCTGCAGTAGCTGTGCTGTCTGTCACTTCCTTGTCAGCTCGAGGACAAGCTGATCGAGACAGAAGAGTTTCTCTCTCGATCAGCCTTGTCCCATGCAGTACACACCCCGCCCCTAGTAAAACACTCCGCTCACTCAAATAACCCTTCCCTGCAAAATAAAGTTAACCCCTTCCTCCCCAGTGCCATTAGTACAGTGTCAGTGTTTTTCATTTTGCACTGATCACTGTATTAGTGTTTTTGGGGATGTCAGTGACCCCAAGTCAGTACCCCCCAATGTCAGAATGTCCGCCGCAGTCCCTCCATAAGTCGCTGATCACCGCCATTATTAGTATAAAAAAAAACCTAAAAATCCCAGTATCTTTCCCGCCATTTGTAAACGCTATAACTTTCACGTAAACCAATTATTTTACACGTATTGTTTTTTATTTTAGCAAAGACATGTCGCAGAATGCATTTTGGCAGAAATTTATGACTAAATTAGATTTTTGCATTTTTTTTTTACTGGACATGTTTTATAGCAAAAAGTCCAAAATATTGTTTTTTTTTCCTCAAAATTGGCAGCCTTTTTTTTATAGTGCAAAAAATAAAAACCGCACAGGCGATCAAATACCACCAAAAGAAAGCTCAATTTGTGGGGAAAAAAAGGATGTAAATTTAATTTATGTACCGTATTGCATGACTGCGCAATTGTCCGTTAAACTAGTGCAGCGCTGTATAGCAGAAAAATGGCGTAAATTG